>NC_135222.1:11667372-12267372 GCF_052324685.1 Brachyhypopomus gauderio | reverse complement strand
GTGAATCCGCCAATTGCCACATGCGGCTATATTTATTAGTATTAGCTTTTTAATTTCCTTAATCTGTATATATCCATTCTGTTTTCTCCTACTGTAATGATGCTGCTGGAATCTTAATTTCCCTGAGGGAAACCTCCCAAAGGGATCAATAAAGATCTATCTATCTATCTATCTATCTATCTATCTATCTATCTATCTATCTATCTATCTATCTATCTATCTATCTATCTATAATAATAATAATAAATTTAATTTATATAGCGTCTTTCAAAAAAACTCAAGGACGCTTTACAAGCAGTACACAATCAACAACACAAGTCACAGCAATCAGAAAGTACGCACAGATCAAAATCACGCAGAGACCGAAAGTGATCCCCACCCTTTACAGATATACTACTGCTTTTAAAATAATGCCCTTATGTCAGTGATTTATATGAATCGAAGCGGTATGCACACACCAGTGCATAGTTTTGACAGATTACTTTCTCTGCATACATGTTCACTTTGTGGTCAACAGTCTGATAATTTGCTGAAGGCTGTACTTCCACTGAACTTAAATTTTAATGCAGTAACTGGACCCTTGGCACTTCTCATTACATTCCACTTCTGATTTCTGAAACACAAATTTACACTGACAATCATTAAAAGTACTGTGGTTCAGTACAATAGCGATGGAATATTACTCCAGTTGCATTGGCAATTCTTCAGAGTCTAAGCACTGCGGATGGCTTTTCTTGCTGCCTGGTCAGACATAAGCTACACTGGCAGGTCTTTCTTGCTGGAGCTGCACCACCACTGTTTCCACAGTGACTTCTTCCTCGCTGTCACTTGTGTCCATGTTGCTATGATCGTCATAATTGGATCCTTTATGCTCCTTCTGTTCTCGATACAGTGCCTTTTATCTTTTCTGACCCAAACGATATTTATTGCGTATCATTTTGCAACGTGGCGGCCACGGTCCTGTGAAATTACGAACAGTTCACTGGCCAATAGCAGAGACCCTAACAACACTTCAAGTGACGTATCCTGTGTTTCCTCTGACATGAATGGCTATGTCTGAAACAGTAAGAGTTGGGTTAGGTTGCACTACGTAGCAGTCAACCGGGCATGTTTGAAATAAGCTCTCGGTTGTATATAGAGGAGCTTGTGCTCACATGCGTTTACTTAATTTGCTTTGTTAAGAATCAGACCTCTGAAGACACTGTCTACGCAGTTTTACAACGTTTTAGATATTATACTAGAAAGTTTTAGATATTATATATTTTAAACAAGCTACAGTAACAACCTAATAGTTGCTGCTTAGCTGATACAGCGTTTAACTACATCTTGTTCAAAGGAATGGACGTGTTGTGTATGTTGTGGTTTTTATCCATGTCTTCTTGGTTGGCGTATGGGAAACCTACACTAAGGAAAGAGAGAATCCATCATGATTCTGAATTGAGCAGACAAAATCACGAAGACAACAAAAGTTAT
This sequence comes from Brachyhypopomus gauderio, assembly GCF_052324685.1. Lineage (NCBI taxonomy): Eukaryota > Metazoa > Chordata > Actinopteri > Gymnotiformes > Hypopomidae > Brachyhypopomus > Brachyhypopomus gauderio. The sequence goes on along the minus strand of NC_135222.1, from coordinate 12,265,899 downwards.
CAGTACGATCACGAGGCCTTTTTGGGAAAAGAGGAAGCCAAAACATTTGACCAGCTGAGTCCAGAGGAAAGTAAAGACAGATTAGGGTACGGTATTGCGAAACTTTAACTCCCCTATCTTTAACTGAGTCGAACGTCAATTTAGTGTTCTCGTTTAAGGGAGTCAGCGATATTTCTTGTTAAATGTGACTGCCTATACATAATTGACGATGTTTCTACTGCAGTGTTGAAATGAAAATGAAAGCTGGCATAATGTTTGATTTTCAGGAACAAAATTCGAACATTACCAATATAGCATCACCTGTGGTTTTGTGATGGTATAAAAACACATTATATGATGTATGTTTATGTATTCTTATTTCCTAATTTCAGGTTTAACTATACATAGGCTTAGTGCTGAGGAGGTAATTATTCGCTCAGTATCTTGAACGTCGGCATTATCTGAATTTTGGTTTACTGAATTTTGGATGAAGTGGGCGTATGCTATGAGCCTGGCGCTTTCCCCAAAGAATTCATGTTCCTGATGATTTAAAGGGAGGTCTCCCAAACATTACAACGTGGCATCGGGGATAAAAATAACTTATCTAAATGAAAATTGTAATCCTCTACGTGTAATCTAAGTTAACAAAATAATACAATGACTAAGATCAAAGCACTTAAAATATATATATTTATGGTTAGGTTTTAATATTTTCTCCACCACAGTAAGCGACCACAGTAATATTTTTAATATTTTCTCCACCACAGTAAGCGATACAAAGTTAATTTCTCAGATCTGTTTTTTTCTCAATTTTGTATCTAGCAAATTGAAGCCTAATTTATATATTTGTGTGGTGTATCTTTTTGTGTAGGAAAATAGTTGGTCGCATTGACAGTGACAGTGATGGATACATTACTACTAATGAGCTCAAGACTTGGATCAAGAGGGTCCAGAAGCGCTACGTCTATGAGAATATGGCAAAGGTCTGGTCTGACTATGATCTCAACAAAGACAACAAAATCTCATGGGAAGAATACAAGAAAGCAACCTATGGATACTATCTTGGTTAGTTTTACTCACAAAGCATTGTGCTTAAGCAGATGTGTTACTGGGAATCATTTGCATAGTCTCACGCCTGTGAAAAGGAACCAGATATAAAGCTGCAGGTGTGTGTCAACCTTGCAGGCTGCTACATAGTAACTTGTAAATGTATTCATATAATAGTAATAATGTTAAATTGTAATTCTGCTGCAGCTCACTATGTTGACTAGCTTACGTGGTGTAGTCTGATGTTGGTGTGGATTCTTGTAACATAACTACTGGTAACATAATAGTAGAGAAACATAATTTAACTTTATGAAATAATAGATTTGTATATATTTTTCAGGATGAGGATACTTTTTTATTATAACTTCAGCCTTGTAGAGTTGAGTTGTGAGTTTTTACTTACTGAGTGTGGCCAGTAAATAAGAAATTTCTACATTTTTAAAAATGATTTGTCGTCTGCTGGTTGCCCATGGTAATGGTGTTCAGTGGTTTTGCAGCTAATCCAGAGGAGTTTGAGGATGCTACAGACCAGTTCAGCTTTAAGAAGATGCTTCCACGGGATGAGCGTAGATTCAAGGCAGCAGATCTAGATGGAGACTTGGCAGCTGATCGGGAGGAGTTCACTGCTTTCCTCCACCCAGAGGAATTTGATCACATGAAAGAAATTGTTGTCCTGGTAAGTTTGCAGCTTCTAACCCTCTATGGCATGAATTTTTTATTTTAGGAGGAACATTTTTTTCATCCTAGTATTTGCTAGATTAGGGGTCCCTTATAATATCATAAAATTTGCCCCCCACCCTCCTACCATCAGATTTTGGTTTGTTGCCTCATGGCAGCAAGATTCTGTGAGGGTACTAAAACGCCAAGGTTTTCTGTAATTTTCATAGTGCAAAGTGCAATGAGGTACAAACAAGCATTAATCACATTAGAAGTTTTATTTCACAAATTCCACAAATGGTTTATCAATCAATGGGTTAGAAATTAGCTGCAATGTGTGTTTGTGTTCCTGTGGGGTACAGATTGAATCAATGTTTCTATTTTTTTGCAATGCACAAAGCACTGCTGTACCCATGAACTGCTCCAGTTCTTTAGTAGTGAGGTTAAGGGCTTGTTGGTATCACACTAATGGCATATACAGGGGTTGTACAATTCACCTGAAACACCTTTCATTTTAACATTTTGCTCAAAATATTGCAATGCATGTGCATCCAGTGGTTCAAACATTGTATCCTGAAGGCGGTGCCATGTATCAGGATGACAATGCACCAATACACACAGCAAGACTGGTGAAAGGTTGGTTTGATGAACTAGAAAGTGAAGTTGAACATCTCCCATGGCCTGCACAGTCACCAGATCTAAATATTATTGAGCCACTTTGGGGTGTTTTAGAGGAGCGAGTGAGGAAACATTTTCCCCCAGCAGCATCATGTAGTGACCTGTCACCACTAGAAGAATTAGAAGAAGCAGCGAGTTTAAATTGTTGAGCGGGAAGGGGGGGGGGGTGTAAATGGACACAAATTAAGTATTATATCGCGATCGATCGCCAAGTATAAACGCCTCCGCTGAGCAGAGCGTTGAGGAGCGATTTCGATTGGAGGATCGTGTTCTCTGTCTGAGATTTTTTTATGCTGATGAAAAAACTCTTTTATACTTGACGCGGCGCGAGGGTCTGCGCGGCGAAAATGACGTAATGGCTGTGGCTCTGCCCGTGCGCGAGGGCCTCACGCGCTGTTGGTTCGCGAGGTTGTGTACCTCTCGAATTTTGTAACTTCGCGCGCGCCGCGCCTCAGCGCAATGAAAGTCGTGTTTGCAGGGTTCATACACCTTTATAAGGTGGAATTAAAGCACTTGTAGGTTACTTTCAAGGTCCAGTTCAATATTTCCCAGCATGTTAAACTTAAGTTAAATATTTATACATATACTCGTAATGATTAGAAATAATTCGCTTTTTATTCACATTATTTAATGGTGGTTTATTTTCAAAACACTCAATCTTAACGTCTTCACGTTCTCTCATGTTTCGTCCTGGAATTACAAGAGGCTCGTATTTGTTAACGTAATACAAGAGAACTGTTCAGTCAGATAGATATTTGTTGTGAAACGAATTTTCAACTTTTTCAAATTTCAACATTTTAATGTATTTTAGCCAACACTTTTCAAACCTGAAACACAAAGCAACATTAAAATTCGGCTTCATTCCCCTTTTTTTGAGTGGTGTTTCTTTATATTACCATATATCGTTTCGGACAAAACTACAAAGAATGTGACGCGGCTAGTATAAACGCCTCCATCATTCGCGCAGGTTCATAGATGTATATTTCTATCTATATAGATATATAATATATTGTAGCGTCGGGTGAACAGAGAGGCCAGTAGAGAGACTCATGTTTGGAAAACAACCCTTTTTATTTCTTTTGCTCACTACTTTCTGACCTGCTCTCTCGTCATTTTCGCTGCCAGGTCAATAACTGGATTAAGTTTCACCCTTCTGGTAACTCCCTTGGCTAACAACAAACCATCTAGAACATCTCTACTGCTTCTCTCAAATATGTCTTAAACTAAGAACCGAACTTCAGATCTTTTAATTACTTTAAACAGGGTGTCATTTACAGAACATCGCGGAAAGAGGTTTCCCAGTGTCCCTTGCTTCGCGGGAGGCGGGGCTTCTCTATATACAGCTCCTCCGCCGTCACACAGCCCCCCCCCCCCCCCCCAGAGTCAACCGTCCCGGTGACAGTGCATGTCGTGGTCGAGTTCAAAGTCGACGAAGTGACGGGGAGGTCTCCGCGACCTCCGGGGTCGCAATGGGGGAGCCAGGCCAGTCGTGGTGGGGGTGGGCACAGCGAGGGGACAAGGGGGCGGGATCGCTTCGGTGTTCCTTTGTCCATCATTCATCAGTCCGTCCCCGCAGGCCGCGCCCGGTGCAGTGCCCTCCGTCCATGGCCAGCCATCGACACCCGGAGGTGATCCTGAAAGCCGGGGGGAGGAGTCAGTCACGCCGACTGTATTTGTCCCAGGTGACTTGGGTCTGTAGGGGGCCAGGCGGTCACGGTGTACCACTACAGTCTTTCTACCGCTAATCTTAACCCTGTACACTACCTCGCTCAGTCTTCCCAAAACCGCGTACGGTCCTACCCAGTTCGATTGTAGCTTCGGGCAGAGGCCCCTTGAGCGTTTGGGGTTAAACAGCCAGACTCTCTGGCCTTCCCGCAACGCATCCCCCGAACAGCCTGAGTCGTACGCCCGTTTCTGTTTAACGCTCGCCGCAGACTGTGAGACTCTAGCCGCGTGGTGCACGTCGCGTAGCCTCCGGAGCAAGACGCTCACGAACTGGGGGCCCGGCTCGATTTCCGGATTCAAGTTCATGGAGTGGGGCTGCTATTTCCGCGAAGCCCTCGACGAACCGCCTATAGTAGGAGGCCAATCCCAAAAAACTTAGCAGTTGTTTCGTGTTAGCGGGTCGTGGCCAATCCCAAACAGCCTCAGTCTTGGCCGGGTCAGTGCCAACACCCTCGCCGCTAACGACGTGACCCAAAAATTTCAAGCGGCGTTGTAATAAATTACACTTTTCAGGGTTCAGTCTCAGGTTTGCATGTCTAATAGCGCCCAGCACCAGACTCAGGTTAGCTAAAGCCGCGTCAAAGGTGTTCGCATGAACCAGCACATCATCCAAGTACACCACGCACATGGACACAGGAACATCACTCAACACCTTTTCCATGAGTCTTTCGAAGGTCGCCGGCGCATTGCACAGCCCGAACGGCAGAACTGTAAACTGCCACAGTTCTTTTCCCACCGTAAAAGCGGAGCGTTCCTTCGCCGCCTCCGACAACGGCACCTGCCAATAACCACAGCGTAGGTCCAGAGAGCTGAACCAACTCGAGCCAGCCAGTTGGTCCAACGACTCGTCGATCCTAGGCAAGGGGTAGGCGTCGAGTTTCGTTACTGCGTTAAGACGTCTATAGTCTACGCAGAAACGCCAATCTCCGTTTTTCTTCCTTGCCAGGACCACTGGGGATGACCATGGGGTGCTTGACCGTTCTATGATACCTGCCCGAGCCATGTTCCTAATCTGTTCATCCGCAATGGCTCTCTTCGCAAAGGGGAGGCGGTGAGGGCGAGAGCGAATCGGCGATGCACTACCAGTATCGATCTCGTGTGACGCCAGCTGTGTCCTCGAGCAATCCTGCTCCGACACAGCAAAAATGTCTATAAAACTCTCCAGCAGTCGCCAGACCCGGTCGCGCTGGGTCTCGTCCAGGCTACCCGTGCAACGCTCCCACAACTGGCGAACGCAGCTAGCGACGGCCGAACCTCCCTCGTCCGTGTTCCCACTAGGCAATTGCGTAAGCGGGGTCCCGAATGTAATTTCCCCGCCCCTGCAGTCAATGACTGCTGCTGTGCACTTCAAGAAATCTAGGCCTAGAATACACTCATCGCTAATGCTGCCGAGCCAGAATTTGTGTACAAATGGGCCCCGCCCGAAATTCACGCTAAGTATAACGTAGTCAACTAGAGTAGTCCTTTGTCCCGTAACAGAGTACAGATTAAGTCGGTCGTCACGCTGAATTCTAACTTTTATCTTAAACTTCTTAAGGGCAGCGAAGTCAATTACCGAGACCGCCGACCCCGTATCGACTAGACCCCTTAGCACAGTCCCGCAACAGGAAAACGTCACAAACTGACCTTCCTCTCCTAGACGGCGTGAGAACGTCGAGGGCGTCCCTCGGCGCGGGGGGGTCTGTCTGTACCCCTGGAGCCCGGACCCATCCCTGCGCCCCTGCGCCGTGCAATCCGCTGCTTTGTGTTCTGGCGAGTCGCAGCGCCAGCAAGCAAACGGTCGTAGACGAGTTGAAGACCTTTGAACTGCAGTAGGCAACGTTCGGTTAACCGGGGTGTTCCTTGTCAGCACCTGCTCGATCCTCTCCGCCGCCATGACCGCCAGGTCCAAGGAGGTGGGCTTGCGCAGGAGCACCTGCGTCTGTAGGTCGAAAGGCTCCAGAGCGCTGACGAATTTATCCAGCATGAGCTGCCGCTGTATCACTTCCGGAAAAGTCGGATACGCTTGGCGGACGAGAAGAGAGACATCCGACGCCAGGAGTGATAGTTTCTCACCCCGCCTGCGTCGTCGTGTGTCTAGCCTCTGTTTCGCCGTGGTGCTCGACGGCTGCACGCCAAAGTGGGCATTCAACGCTCCACGTAGGGCGCCCAGGTCGCTGTGGTCGTCCGCCGGCGTCTCCACCAGAATCCTTCTGGCGGGCCCTCGAAGTGACAGGCATAGGTGAGCCGCCGTTTCGTCATCCGTCCATCCCATGTATCCGGCTACGACCCTCAACTGCGCATCAAATTCGGTCCAGTCTGACATCCCGTCATACTCCGGTAGCCTAAGCGGTGTGACCAGTGTGTGCCGTTGTGGCGTTGCAGTAGCCGGTTTCCTGGTCAGCGGCGTGACCAGCGTCTGCGAGCCGTCATCGCCGAGGGTAGCCGGTGGGCGTCGTCTCTCTCGTCCCATTCCGAGCTTCGCCGCGCTGTGCCCCTCTGCACCGAGACGTAGCTCGAGGGACCTCTCCACCCGTTTTGCGTGTTGGATCTCCTCCTCGATCTGTTCCCGCAGACACTCCAGATCGTCCAGAGGCCCACATTCTGACACCAGTTGTAGCGTCGGGTGAACAGAGAGGCCAGTAGAGAGACTCATGTTTGGAAAACAACCCTTTTTATTTCTTTTGCTCACTACTTTCTGACCTGCTCTCTCGTCATTTTCGCTGCCAGGTCAATAACTGGATTAAGTTTCACCCTTCTGGTAACTCCCTTGGCTAACAACAAACCATCTAGAACATCTCTACTGCTTCTCTCAAATATGTCTTAAACTAAGAACCGAACTTCAGATCTTTTAATTACTTTAAACAGGGTGTCATTTACAGAACATTGCGGAAAGAGGTTTCCCAGTGTCCCTTGCTTCGCGGGAGGCGGGGCTTCTCTATATACAGCTCCTCCGCCATCACAATATATACACTACCGTTCAAAGGTTTGGGGTCACCCAAACAATTTTGTGTTTTCCATGAGATTTCACACTTATTCACCACCATACATTGTGAAATGAATAGAAAATAGTCAAGACATTGACAAGGTTAGAAATAATGATTTGTATTTGAAATAACATTGTTTTTACATCAAACTTTGCTTTCGTCAAATAATCCTCCATTTGCAGCAATTACAGCATTGCACACCTTTGGCATTCTAGCTGTTAATTTGTTGAGGTAAGCTGGAGAAATTGCACCCCACGCTTCTAGATGCAGCTCCCACAAGTTGGATTGGTTGGATGGGCACTTCTGGCATACCATACGGTCAAGCTGCTCCCACAACAGCTCAATGGGGTTCAGATCTGGTGACTGCGCTGGCCACTCCATTACCGATAGAATACCAGCTGCCTGCTTCTGCTGTAAATAGTTCTTGCACAATTTGGAGGTGTGTTTAGGGTCATTGTCCTGTTGTAGGATGAAATTTGCTCCAATCAAGCGCTGTCCACTGGGTATGTCATGGCGTTGCAAAATGGAGTGATAGCCTTCCTTATTCAGAATCCCTTTTACCCTGTACAAATCTCCCACCTTACCAGCACCAAAGCAACCCCAGACCATCACATTACCTCCACCATGCTTAACAGATGGCGTCAGGCATTGTTCCAGCATCTTTTCATTTGTTCTACATCTCACAAACGTTCTTCTTTGTGATGCAAACACCTCAAACTTGGATTCATCCGTCCACAACACTTTTTTTTCCAGTCTCAGATATGGCTTTTTCTTTGCCACTCTGCCCTGAAGCCCAAAGTCCCGCAGCCGCCTCTTCACTGTAGATGTTGACACTGGTGTTTTGCGGGTACTATTTAATGAAGATGCCAGTTGGGGACCTGTGAGGCATCTGTTTCTCAAACAGAAAAGCTCTTATTTATGCATAGAAACAAATTGACAATATAATCTGTAGCGTCTTCATGTGCGGATAAACGAGGGGAGTTGGAATTCGACACAACACTGGCTGAAAGCCAAAACTGTCGCACATGAAATGCTACAGGCACCGTTCAGAAACTGATCGGTTCAGTTAAATGTACAGTGAGTCTCCGCTTAACAATGGGGATAGACTGAAAAGTCCGTCGTAAAGCAGTTTTCATCGTTAAGCGTGACCCTAGATTTAGATATGCTTTGATTGTAAATACAGTATAGAAAAAACTAACAATGTTCTTGTGCATGCATACAGCGTGAGAAAGAGTGATCGCGTTGGCGAGATGGGCTGCAGTGGAGGCTGCACTGCCTCAGCTTATCGTACACAACACTCCACTGTGCTGCCACTGCTAACATTTTTTTAAAGTCGGTCGTAACTCCGGTCCGTCGTTAACAAGACAGAGTTAAGCAGGGACTCACTATATTCAGTTCAGTAGATATATGTGGCTTATAGCCCGGTGCGGCTTATACAACATTTTCCATAAATAAAAAAAAACTTGGTAGGTGCGGCTTATATTGAGGTGCGCTCTGTGGTCCAGAAAATACGGTAATTCCATTTCTAAATAATACATATTTATAAGACACTTTCAGGGCAATTTTTTTTCTTTACATACTCTTTAAAAGTTTGATTCATTTTGTTAAAAAAAAAATATTATTATTTATTTACTTAAATATTTATGGACAAGTGAACCTATGAACACCTGCTGGTAGAAAAGAGAATCACAGTCTTGAAATGCAGGCAATGACTGCAATATTACCAGTGCAAGAAATTATTATTTGTTGGGGGATCCCACATAGACCAGGGACTTGGTAGCACAATGGACTTTTTTGCGATGAACATGGGTCAGTTCATCACAGATCCAAAAAAAAGGGGATGGAGTGGTCATTTGTTTGGACAATTTAACATACTAGCTATAGTTTCTTTGACAATTATTGTGTAACAGTATTTACAGAATAACCCAAACTTCAGAGGTCCTCACTTTCAGTTTATTGCCTGACAAAAATACTTTCACTTAATGTTGACCCATTTGTTAATTTGATATCCACTCCAGGAAACACTGGAGGACATTGATAAGAATGGTGATGGGTTTGTGGATGAGGACGAATACATTGGTAAGTAAACAGAATGGCCTGATTTTTTTTTTCTTGTTTATGTTGAGTGACAATTAAGCAGTTCTGTTTTATTTCTTTTCTAAATAATAAATTAATTAGTGGCACTGAAATTCTGTATTTCTAGTGTGCGCAGTCATACAGTAGAATTCATTGTTTTAGAAAAAGTGATATTAGTCTATTGATGACTATGGATGCACCGAATGACTAGGGATGCATTGAACATTTGGCCGAAAATGGCAAAAGGTTCCATGAGGTGCCATGTTGGAACTTTCAGTCACCAGTATGAGAGAGTGAGAGAGCTGTACTACAAAATTTAACACACCTGTTCCCTATGCACACCTGAGATCTAGTGACACTGAGTCACATGACATTTTGTAGGGGAAAAATGATGAGCAGTGCTCAATAGTAGTAGTCTGTTAGATGTGTATTCACTTTTGTTGCCAGTGGTTTAGTGGTCAATATTAATGGCTGTATATTGAGTTATTTTGAGGGAAGAATAAATTTACACTGTTATGTATGCTGCACACAGACTACTTTTCATTGTCTGTCATTTTGTCAGTATTGTCCCATGAAAAGATGTACTTGAATACCTGCAGAAATGTGAGGGGTGTACTCACTTTTGTGATGCACTGTATTTTGTACTGACTGCTTAACAACATATATTTTGAGTTATTGGGTTTCAGACGGTTTCTCAGGTATTACATCTATAGATGTTTTTCAAGTAAGTATTGTACCCCCCCCCCCCCCCCCCCCCCCCCCTCCTGCCTGAATGACTATAGGCCCGTAGCGCTCACTCCAATCATTATGAAGTGCTTGGAGAGAGTGGTGCTGTCCTACATTCAGAACAACATACCAGACACTACAGACCCCCTACAATACGCATACAGGGCCAACAGGTCTACCTCGGATGCCATCGCCGCAGCCCTTCATGTCTCCCTCAAACACCAGGAACATAAAGACTCCTACATCAGGATCCTCTTTATTGACTACAGCTCCGCTTTTAACATGGTCATACCTCATAAACTTACAGATAAACTGTCATCTCTTGGACTACATCCCACCCTCTAACTGGCTTTTAAACTTCCTGACTGGCAGGCCTCAGTCTGTTAGGACTGGAAACAGAACATCAGCCAGCATATCAACTAACATTGGTACACCTCAGGGCTGTGTCCTCAGCCCTATACTCTACACCCTTTTTACCCACGACTGTGTCGCCTCCAACCCTGACAACATCATCCTTAAGTTTGCCGACGACACTGCTGTGGTCGTATCACTGGCAGAGAGGAGGCAGCCTACAGGAGTGAAGTGAACAGTCTGGTTACCTGGTGTGTGGACAACAACCTCACACTCAACATCGACAAGACAAAGGAGATGATAGTGGACATGAGAAGGGAGAGGACACCTCATCAGCCACTGTTTATCTGGGACCTTGAGGTGGAGAGAGTGAACAGTTTTAAATACCTAGGGGTCCACATCAGTGATGACCTACCTCACTTGGACATTAAACACCACGCAGGTGTTAAAGAGGGCTCAGCAGCGGTTGCATTTCTTGAGAAGGCTGAGGAAATTTGGCATGTCACCCAAAATACTCAGCAACTTCTACCGCTGCATCATCGAGTCCATTCTGACAAACTGCATCACCGTGTGATACGGCAGTTCGACTGCGAAGGACCGTAAACACCTGGAGAGAGTGATAACTGCTACAAAAATCACCAGGACGGCACAGCCCTCTCTCCAGAGCATCTACCATCAAAGAGTTCACAGGAGAGCTGCCTCCATCATAAAAGACCCCACCCATCCCCAACATGGACTATTCACACTTCTACCCTCAGGTCGGCGATACAGAAGTGTGAAATGCAGGACAACTAGATTAAAGACTTCTTTCTTTCCAACAGCTATCAGACTCTTAAACAGCTGATCTGATTAATCATAGACTCCTGCACACAATATTTGCACTAAATTGCACATGACTGTTTACAGGTAAACATACAACTGCACATTGTAAATAATGTTTATTTCAGGGTGTTTTATATATATATATATATATATATATATATATATATATATATATATATATATATAATATAATATATTTTGGTAGTATTTTTTGTAACTTTGTACTTTGTTACATCCTGTGTAGACAGCAAAAAAGAATTTCATTGTACAGAGAAACTTGTTTTCTACTGTACATATGACAATAAAGCTTTGAATCTTGAATCCTTTCTGTATTGTCTTTAACAATTATTTTATTTTTATTTAAGATCTAGCACAAAATATTCACCATACATTCAAGATATGCTTGATAAAGTGTGGACACTTCTGGTGGTGGACATCCACCTTCCAGACTTCCATGTCATCTGTTGCTTCTGGATGTATTCCCTGGAGATCATTATTTAATTAATCACAATTAGTGCTGGGCTGTATATCAGTTCGCACCGAACATTGGTGTTTATTTTTGTTATCATAAGAATTTTTCATATACCGGCCACACCGGTTTAAATAGGCTTCACTTGTCCGGAACGCAGCACGGTCATTAATGGTTTCTCAAGGGACGCTTTTTATTGCTGCGCCACTAAGCACACATGCAACAGAGCGCAAATCTAGCTTGCTGAAAACGAGGGATGTTCTGAACCACAAATTCTCCCAAACATTGAAGTAAAAGATGATACCCCAAAGGAACTTGTGCCAAAAAAAGGAGCAGTGTACATAGTGTTTTAAAGTGCGGACGTGGACCAAACAGTCATTTACTTCAAATGCTGTTGAACAATGCTGTTGTGGCGGCTGGTGGTAACAAGAGCTACCTGCTGCTTATACTGGCGCGAGGGTCCGCGCGGCAAAAATGACGCAATCGCGGTGGCTTCGCTCTTCAGCGCTATGTTTTGCACTAAGTTATGCTTGCAGGGTTCATACACCTTTACAAGGTGGAATTCAAGCACTTGTACGGCACTTTCAAGGTCCATTTTCAATATTTTCCAGCACCTTTAGCTGAATTAAGTTACATATTTATACAAATACACACATAGCCGAAATGATTCAAAATAATTCGCTTATCATCACACTGTCTCCCCAGTATTCGACCACTGTTATTATTTATTTGTTTAAATATTATGTAATTAAAGGTAAGACATTTGGGACTTTTCTGTATAATACAACCATTGACAAACAGCCCTGTCAACTTTGTCTAAATACCTCTTATTTGTTATTAATAGGGGTGTGATGAGACACTCAACTCACGAGACGAGACACGATATTGGGTTTACGAGAACGAGACGAGATTTTAAGAACACTAAAATGACGACAAATTGTATGACTGGACAACAGACTTTTATTTAACTGAGTTACACATGCATTTTGAAACTTTTAATAAACTTCTTCCTCTACAAACTGAAATTAAAATAAAATTTCATAAAAGTTAAAATAAATAAAATTAAATATATTTCCTTTTTTCAAGTGCAAACAATATTACAGTGAGTCCCCGCTTAATGATGGTGTTAGAGACTGAAAAGACCATTGTAAAGCAGTTTTCGTCGTTAAGCGTGACCCTAGATTTAGATACACTTTAATCGTAAATACAGTATAGAAAAAAACTAACAATGTTCTCATGCGTACAGCCAGTGGCGCAAAAAGGGGGTATGCAGCGTTTGCGATGCATAGGGGTGCTGCACTAGAGGGGGCGCCAAATCGATGCCAGAAAATTATTTGCCGAGTTGGTGGGGGGTGGAGTGCGGGGGGCGCCAATAGTATGTTTGCATACACCTCAGAAAGTATATAGTTGCAACCCTGCGTACAGCGTGAGAAAGAGCGATCGCATTGCCGAGATGGGCTGCGGTGGAGGCTGCGGTGCCTCGGCTTATCGTACACAACACTCCACTGGGGGGGAGGGGGGGGGTAATTTTGAAAAATACCGTGATATAGAATTTTGGTCACACCGCCCAGCACTAATCACAATGCTATACACCAGGGGTACTCAACTAAATTTGTCCGCGGTCCAATTTGGCAGATACCTGTGACCTGAGGTCCGGTGCGGCGGGGGTGGCGAACGTAAGTTGTTGAGCAGGGGTGGCAAATGTAACACTCGTGATGGAGTGTTCTTTCAATAGCCCTGAAATAAATGCTCCGGTTTTTTTTTTGTGGTCCGTATCCAGTTTATCAGGAATGAGATTGGGTCCGGACAGGACTGCGTTCGGGTCCGGATCCGGACCGCTGTCCGCCAGTTGAGTACCCCTGCTATACACTAATTATGAGTACCAAACATACATTGGTAAAAAAAAAAATTAAATAATGTTATGCATCTTCAGTGTTACCTGAGTACCTGTGCCACATTTGCAGGGTGTGCTGGTGCTACAGGGAGAGCCCATAGAGCTGTAACGGGCACTCTGATAAAGCAGACAAATACTGAATCTCCTAACAAACAGAACTTTAATATGCTGAACAGGATGACAAATTAACAGCAGAAAATTGACAATCCTGCATTTGGCTAGATTTGCTTAAACATGATATAGAGGAATGTTAGCCACCGATAACCTAACAAACTACAAAAAATGTTGTACATAACTAAACTGAATAAAATATATGTATGTGTCTCCCTGTTGATGAACCTTCCTATCTAAAACACCTGTACTGTGTGAGGCTCCTAATATTTACTCATCGATCCATTAATTGGGTCATTGTCATGTAACTAGCTCACATTAACTAACCCATATAATTGAAGAGGTACACCTCATAAAACAGTTTGTAAGCCTTTTCAGCTTTCGATCGTTTTGCAATTGACAACTTATTTATGATCGGGGGTATGTCATCAAAACAAATCTGTGGAAGATTAGGCAAAAACTGAGTATACTCCATCGTGGTGCCTGCTAAACTAAAGCGATCAGCCAATTAATATTCTTGACAGGAAATAATCTTCACAAAGGGGAATGAAGCCCTCAACAGCAAAATCATCTTTTTGAAAATTTGAAAAAGCTTTTCATGTTTGTCCCATGTTTTCAGCATGATGATCTTATGTTTCCACATAACAGTTACATGCAGATTTTCAATATACCATAAAGTGTGAATTTATCCATCGTCCTTTGCAACTCTGTAACAGTGGCAAATTGTGGGCGGGGCTATACATTACACATTACAATTACTGAACGTTTGTGATTATAAAGGATTTCAGTTGATGGATGGAATGATTAAGTGTGGGACTAGTCAAAATGTCCAGTTGTAAAAACTTGGTTCTAAAGGTATTCATACACACGCTCGCTATAGTAATGCACTTGAATGAGTCATCTTTGGTGATTTCCCTCCTAAAATATAGCCAAAAGCATCAATTCCTCATTCAAGCATGTATATAGGCCCAAGAGGCCATACTAGCAAACAAGGCCTACAAGTCAGACCAGCACCTGCCAAATATGACACATACGACACAAAAGGCCCACGAGGCATTTAAATTACATGTTCAGAGTCATAAATATTAATCAAATCAAATATATTTGTATAGCACTTTTCACAACACATGTCACAAAGCGCTTTACAGGATTTACAAGGTTAACAATACTATGGGTCCAAATCCCTAATGAGCAAGCCAAAGGCTACAGTGGCAAGGAAAAACTCCCTAGATGGTGGGGAATAGGAAGAAACCTTGGGAGGACCAAGACTCAAAAGGGAACCCATCCTCCATTGGGTGGCCCGTTAACACACAAATTACACAAAAACAAATTATACAGACGAATACACAAGTTACAAACAAATCACACAACCAGGCTAAGTATAAGGTAACTAGAATGAAAGTTCTGGGTGTTGATAATGTCAATGTAAATGTCTGTCTTGTGATGAACGCCAGGTTTTCATTCCGTGTCCGAGCGGTGACACTGGTATTGTAGGCTCCAACTGCAGTGTTACTCCCCAGGTGAACCTTGGAGAAGAAAGATATGTGATGTGGTAAATATGTAACAGATTATTCAAAGGCCAAACTAAACAGACAAGTCTTTAGTCGAGTTTTAAACATTGAGACTGTGTCTGAGTCCCTAATAAAGGCAGGAAGATTATTCCACAGTTGTGGAGCTTTAAAAGAAAAGGCTCTTCCACCTGCTGTGATCTTTTTGATCCTAGGAATAGTTAACCCTGCGTCCTGTGAACAAAGTGAACGTGCTGGGTTGTAATGTTCAATAAGTTCACTAAGATACTCTGGAGCTAAGCCATGCAGTGTTTTATATGTTAATAAAAGTATTTTATGGTCAATACGTAATCTAACTGGCAGCCAATGTAATGACTATAGTACTTTTTTAGTTTTCGTTAAAACACGTGCTGCTGCGTTCTGAACCAGCTGGAGTTTATCAATTTACCAGAACATACAGCTAGAAGACTATTGCAATAATCTAGGCGAGAGGATATGAATGCATGGATTAGTTTTTCCGCATCACTAATATTTAATATGTTTCTAATTTTAGCAATGTTGCGTAAGTGAAAGAACGCTACCCTAGTTATATTATTAATGTGTGAATCGAACGAGAGATCTGGGTCTATTGTGACACCTAAGTTCTTTACCTCTGCGCTGGGGGTTATAGTAAAGGAATGTAGATTCAATGCTACATTACGTATCTTGTCTCTCGCTGCCCTAGACCCAACTATTATTAGCTCTGTTTTATCTGGATTTAGTGCTAGAAAGTTACACGCCATCCAATGTTTTATTCCTTCTACACACTTCTCGATTTTACTGTTTACACCTAAATCATCGGGTTTAGCCGATAAATATAGTTGGGTGTCGTCTGTGTAGGAGTGGAAACTGATGTCGTGCTTATGCATAATCTCGCCTAAGGGTAACATGTAAAGTGTAAATAGAAGTGGTCCTAGGACTGTCCCTTGTGGGACACCATATTTAACCTGCACAGATTTAGATGTTTTATTATTAACACTTACACATTTGAAGCGGTCGGTCAGATATGATCTAAACCAGGAGAGTGCAACTTCTTTAATACCTACCGTGTTTTCTAGTCGATCCAGCAAAATGTTGTGGTCTACAGTATCAAAAGCTGCGCTAAGATCTAACAGTATAAGGAACGAGATGAGCCCATTATCTGACGATATTAGTAAATCATTCACTACCCTGAGTAAAGCTGTTTCAGTGCTGTGGTTCGGTCTAAATCCTAATTGGAACTTTTCATGGATACTATTTGATTGGAGATAATGGTTTAACTGATTGCAAACTGCTTTTTCTAGAATTTTTGAGTTAAATGGGAGATTAGAAATGGGTCTATAGTTGGCTAGAATCTGCGGATTGAGATTCTGTTTTTTAATCAAGGGTCTAATTACGATGCATTTTAGTTGTTTGGGCACATATTCTAGGTTAAGGGAACAGTTAATCATATTAAGTAAGGGCCCTGCAATAGCTGGGAGTCGAATATACATGATGTAGGCTTAGACAAATTAATTAGTGTTGTGAGCTCTTTTTTGCAATATAGGATCGAAGCCAGTAATATTTTCGGATGCATAGTTACTAATACCTATACTACTGGGGTTGGATTGGAGGTTAGGCTGTGATGTATTATGACTCTGTAGTCAGATAATATCTATTTTATTACTAAAAAAGTTTTTAAAAAATCATCACTAGTGTGTGTAAATGCCGTATTAGAACTAGTGTCATTGATATTTCTTGTTAGTTTTGATAGTCGCGAAGAGAAATCTAGGGTTATTTTTGTTGTTTTCTATTAGTGTCAAATAATATGAGGCTCTAGCTTTTACTTAGGGCATGTTTATATTTGACTACGGCGTCTTTCCATGGGATTCTAAACACTACTAGTGAGGTGGATCTCCATTTGCGCTCCACTGCTCGAACTGCCTGTTTTAAAAGACGAGTGTGGTCGTCATACCATGGTGCAAGCTTTTAAAATAAACTTTTTAAATAACTTTTTAAATATTAAAAAGGGAGTTGGATATTTGGATGATTAAAACATAAATGTTAAGGTGATACAATTAAATGCTTCAATAATTATTTTTTTTACTTTTCTTTTTTCTTTTCAAAAAGACCGGCCCACAGTTTAGAGGGGGTGGCCCATTGGTCCATCTTCAAGATAGACATTGGACTGAATTAATCAGGATATAGTATGAAACCCCTTCCCTTTGCTGTCCCCTGTAAATCCTAGTAGTTTCACAGTGTTGAACGTGCACGTTAAAGGAGTGGCAAAATGGAGAAACCAAAACATAAGAAATGGGGGGAGGAGAGGATGCATGCAAAGAGATGGAAGAATATCACTGTAGAAGCTGCCAAAATGTGCTAAAATTGCAGACATCTTTGCTAGAGGGTCTGCTGCACCCTGCTTGTACTCTGTGACAGCAATGATTCAGCAACAGCAGGTCAAAGGTGAAGACAGCAGCAGCGGGCAGGGAGAGAAGCAGCCAGAGATGGGACAGAGTGAGTGGGAAAGAATCAGAATCAGCTTTATTCTGTATGTTTGCAGACACAGGTTATTGGTTTCTGGCTGTTGTTGGTGCTTACTTTACAAACACAATGTACTATTTAAACTAGGATTGCTGACAGTGTACAATGTACAAGCTTGGCAGAATTTACATACATATAAATTAGAATATGTACAATGTGAAGGCAGTAATGTACAGCAGGAATAAAAGGCAATGTGGAATGGAACAATGTAAACAACAATTTTGTTTCAGTTATTAATGAGTATAGTGACGCACTGGTGCATCAATGTGTCCAGATGTTTATATTAATTTTCAACAGCACGACATTGCAGACACATTTTCTTTCTGAAACTGCGAACTTGCACTTTAATGGCTTTTGGAAAGAAATTGCTACCATGTCTGTTTATTTTTATGTGCAGGCAGAGATGGGGACTCGAGTTTGGGACTCTGACTCGAGTCGCACTTAAGCATATACAGTGACTTCAGACTCGACTTAGACTTGCATTCAAAAGACTTGCAACTCGACTTGGACTCCTGATTTGAGACTCGTGAACAATCTTATTATTTGTATTGTTGTTTTGTGTTTCATTTGACAATCTCTTGTGTGTATGCTTTTCACTTCCCGCTGATGTAACATTTTCGGCGCGCGAACCCTCGCGCCGTTCGCAACGCGTCAAGTATAAAGGCTGGATTATACTTTCGCGAGTGACCATAGTGCGCGACTCTGCACACCTCGTGCAAACCTGCGCGAACTGCGGAGGGGTTTATACTTGGCGCGTCAAACCTAGCTTAACGTGACACAAATGCGTGCGCCGCAAAACATTGCAATCATGACGGCGCTGGTGAGGACCAGAGTTGTATAGTAACGAAGTAGAACTACTTCACTACTGTACTTAAGTACTAAAATGCTGTATCTGTACTTTACTGGAGTATTATTTTTTTCTCCTACTTCCACTTTTACTTCACTACATATTTTCCATCAGTTTAACACTTTTACTCCGATAAAAGGCTGCTGCCTTCACTGAACACTTGCTTTGTAATCTAGGATCACATGACACGTCGTGACTGCTGCAAGGGTCCGAGTGGCAAAAATGACGCAATGTCCACGCGCGCGGTCGCGTTGAGAGGTCGTGCACCTCTCGATTTTTGTGCGTGTGAAGTTACAAGGTGGAATTCATGCACTTGTACGGCACTTTGAAGGTCCATTTTCAGTATTTTCCCGCACCTTCAGCTTAATTTACATATTTATACAAATACACATATACTCGAAATTATTCCAAATAATTCGCTTTTTATCTCATTAAAAGAGATGGTACTGTGTTTGGTAACAGCAGAAGAGCAGCATAAGTGCTGCATAATAAGCTTGTTGGCGTTTTAATGTACATATATTGGCACCTTCCACACCTTCAACATCGAGTGATGGTGGCGGTGAGGGTGAGGAAGGAGACCACCCTGGCCCTACCTAGAGAGTGTTTGTGTTTGCTGGAGTGAAAGTAAATTCCTATAGGATGAAGTGCCATCTCTGCCTCCCTAAAGAGGGTGAAATATTGGCCGTCAAAAATTCACCTTCGAACTTGAAGAAACACATCAATGTAAGTTATAAATATAACGCACAGAAGACACACCAGCTTTAGCTATCAGTAAGCTATAGTTAGGTATATCTTAGCTAACTAACCTAATTATGTTCATGACGTGCTGCAGTATTCACTTAACATTAGCTGGCGATCATAAAGGTGATTTCACGAGTTGTGTGTTCAGCAACAGTAAGCCATGTCTCTTCATGCTGACAAATTTTTATAGTGTAGTGTTTTTATAGGGTAAGGGCATTTAATGAGGGTAAATGCAGGGCAGTAAGCTCACCCTTAGAATGCGATGGACGGATTTTACGTCCGAAATACACCTCGTTTTCTCAGCTAAATTAAGGCAAACTTGTACTTATGCATCAAACCTACGACGTAACAGGACATAACAGGTTATCTGTTTTTTGTGTACGAAGTGTTAAGTCCAGTTTTTTAAGTTGCTACTTGTTTGTACATACAGAACACTTGTATTTGTGGTCTTTGACATCTTTGATTTGTAAGTGATATATATAAACAATTGATAATCAAACTTTGACAGCCTTTTAAAATTAATTCAAAACAATACTTGTACTTTTTACTTTCAGTACTTGAGTAATACATTTTAGAATAAACTACTTGTAATACTTAAGTACAAAAATGCTGAATACTTCTGTACTTCTACTTAAGTAGTTTTTAAAGAACACTTCAACTTCTACTCAAGTCAATTTTTTGATAGAGTACTTGTACTTTTACTCAAGTACGGGTCTCTAATACTTTATACAACACTGGTGAGGACGCTCGCTTCTGTTCCACCATTCATAAGTTTTGGGTACAAAAACAAGTAGCAAATAGAAGAGCAGCAAATTGCAGCGTGTGTGGCATAAAAATACAGGACACTGGTTCTAATTTTATTCGCCACCTGAAAACCCACCTGGAAAGGTTAGTCACTGCCTAAAAGGTTATTAGCAGTATTGCAATACTGGTATTGACACTGCTCAAAAAAATAAAGGGAACACTTAAACAACACAGTATAACTCCAAGTCAACCACACTTCTGTGAAACCAACCTGTTCAGTTAGGAAGCAACACTGATTGTGAATCAATTTCACCTGCTGTTGTGCAAATGGAATAGACAACAGGTAGAAATGAGAGGCAATTAGCAAGACCCCCCTATAAAGGAGTGGTTCTGCAGGTGGGGACCACATACCACTTCTCAGTACCTATGCTTTCTGGCTGATGTTTTGGTCACTTTTGAATGTTGGTGGTCCTTTCACACTCGTGGTAGCATGAGACGGACTCTACAACCCACACAAGTGGCTCAGGTAGTGCAGCTCATCCAGGATGGCACATCAATGCGAGCTGTGGCAAGAAGGTTTGCTGTGTCTGTCAGCGTAGTGTCCAGAGGCTGGAGGCGCTACCAGGAGACATGCCAGTACACCAGGAGACGTGGAGGAGGCCGTAGGAGGGCAACAACCCAGCAGCAGGACCGCTACCTCCGCCTTTGTGCAAGAAGGAACAGGAGGAGCACTGCCAGAGCCCTGCAAAATGACCTCCAGCAGGCCACAAATGTGCATGTGTCTGCACAAACGGTTAGAAACCGACTCCATGAGGATGGTATGAGGGCCCGACATCCACAGATGGGGGTTGTGCTCACAGCCCAACACCGTGCGGGACACTTGGCATTTGCCAGAGAACACCAGGATTGGCAAATTCGCCACTGACGCCTTGTGCTCTTCACAGATGAAAGCAGGTTCACACTGAGCACATGTGACAGACGTGACAGAGTCTGGAGACGCCGTGGAGAGCGATCTGCTGCCTGCAACATCCTTCAGCATGACCGGTTTGGCAGTGGGTCAGTAATGGTGTGGGGTGGCATTTCTTTGGAGGGCCGCACAGCCCTCCATGTGCTCACCAGAGGTAGCCTGACTGCCATTAGGTACCGAGATGAGATCCTCAGACCCCTTGTGAGACCATATGCTGGTGCGGTTGGCCCTGGGTTCCTCCTAATGCAGGACAATGCTAGACCTCATGTGGCTGGAGTGTGTCAACAGTTCCTGCAAGATGAAGGCATTGAAGCTATGGACTGGCCCGCCCGTTCCCCAGACCTGAATACGATTGAGCACATCTGGGACATCATGTCTCGCTCCATCCACCAACGTCACGTTGCACCACAGACTGTCCAGAAATTGGCGGATGCTTTAGTCCAGGTCTGGGAGGAGATCCCTCAGGAGACCATCTGCCACCTCATCAGGAGCATGCCCAGGCGTTGTAGGGAGGTCATACAGGCACGTGGAGGCCACACACAATACTGAGCCTCATTTTGACTTGTTTTAAGGACATTACATCAAAGTTGGATCAGCCTGTAGTGTTTTTCCACTTTTATTTTGTGTGTGGGTCCAAATCCAGGCCTCCATTGGTTAATACATTTGATTTCCATTGATGATTTTTGTGTGATTTTGTTGTCAGCACATTCAACTTTGTACAGAACAAAGTATTCAATGAGAATATTTCATTCATTCAGATCTAGGATGTGTTATTTGAGTGTTCCCTTTATTTTTTTGAGCAGTGTATATGTGGTGTGTGTATAAAGCAAGATGCTACAAACCCTGTAGTGAAGATATTCACAAAAAAAAAATGGCACAAGTGGGAAGTGGCTGACTCACTGTAATCGTCATGCTTTATTTTGTTTTGTATGCTTGAACTTTAGCAAGCCAACTGAGTCCAGCACATTCATAACTGTGAAGAACTATGAACTGTGTGAACTGGAGACATATCCACCAGAGAGCTGAAGAGATTGAAAAAAGCATAGTGCATGTGTTGAAGCTTATTTTTAAGCTGGGTTTGGGATAATAGTAAAATACATTCCTTTGGGGAACACATAAATAAATTAGTCGGTTGTGCTCCACTAATCATGAGGGGCCAGCCAAAAATGCCAGGGCTGATTTTAGTCCCAGTCCAGCCCTTGTGGGAGCTCATGCTTTTTTTTTTTGTAACTATGGAACTCTCTTCCTCTAGACCAGGGGTCGGCAACCTATGGCATAATCACTGGCACGCGCCACGTTAAAAAAATAAATAAATAAATAATCTCAGACAGAGAGCATGCTCCTCCAATCAAAATTGCTCCTCAACGCTCTGCACTCAGCTCCCGCCACAGACCCATGTTTAAATTTAGCCTAATCAAAATCAGTTAGCCTACCTGATAACGTTACAAGAGATGACGGAGCCTCCGGTTAAAAAAACAAAGCGAGGGCATTTCAGCCCTGGACGGAAGACTATGGTTTGGTGTATGTCAAAGATCATGCTGTGTGTACACTGTGCTATGACAACGAACACATGTCCGTATTTCACGTCCTGTCCAGGGTTTTTTTAAAGTGAGGAAATGTCCTGGTTTTTAAATTACCTTCATTGGACCATTAAAATTTTAATTTACAGGCAATACGGCCACACGGCGCTGCGTGTGACGTTATCCCTGAGCCGTGTCAAGGCTGGATTATTTATTATAGATTATACTTTCGCGACCTGCAGAGTCGTTCATACTTGCTGCGTCACATTCTTTGCAGTGTTCTCTGAAACGATATGTGGTAGTATAACGAAACACCCCTCAAAAACAGGGGAAAGAACATTTACCTGACCAGTTTTAATGTTGCTTTGTGTTTCAGATTTGAAAAGTGCTGGAATTTAAGCTAAAGTGAGGGTAGCCCTGTTCATAAATCAGAATGTAGACAACGTGACTGTCAATATGCAACATGCAACAAACTCTCCCCCCCCCTCCAATTTTATTTGTTGATAGTGGCACACACATTGACTAGAAATGTTGAAGTTGGCACTCCATGTCTCAAACGTTGCTGACCCCTGCTCTAGACCATCTTCATCTTCTAGACTTCTAGACTAGATCTGCAAGTACAAAATACTAAAAACGTATGAGCTCAACTTAATTTATAAAAAAATCTTATTTAACTCCTTTCCACTTTCTTGCCTTTCATTGTACATATATTGGTACATTTCAATATTGTGTATATTTGCTGTATCTCTGTGTGTACTTGAGGTCTTTCAAATTGTAACGCCTTGTCAGTGTAGTGATTTGGAGGCGGACGCAAATACTGAGACAGTGGGATTTAATGTTAAGAGTCTTCATACTTGACATACAGCTCATTATCTAAACAATCACTTGGACAAAGATGTGAAACCTACAAGTATAGAGCGAGGACACATCATTAGCATAAGACATAGAACAAAACCACAAATACAGAGAAAGGCTACAGAGTACAACAGCTGTAGAGTAGAAATAGTACATGAACAAACAGCGAAGAGAAGCTCAAAACGTGGAGACTAAATACAGACCTTAACAAGGAAGTAACTCAGAACACATGGGACTGCTAATGAAGGGGCTCAGTTATAAAACAGCGGGAGAGAGTAGAAATGACAAAAGCACAAGGAAATAAGGAAGTACAGAAACAGATTTTGACAGGAAAGTGAGGGTGGAGCCAGAGCAAGAAAATTAAATCTTCTCATTATTATTAGTATTACTATTATTGAGATTGCAATAATATTGTTATTTTGGCTTTGCTATTAATGTAGTGAAGATCAGATATGATGACAGCCATATTCTAGAGGAAGAATGAGTGCATAAATTTCATCTTAATATTACTAACACCTAAATGAGCAGAGTTTTTGAATGCCTTTATAGAAGTTCACATTAGCTGTTCTTTTGTAGAGGACATGTTTGCACATGAAGAGGGTGGTCCGGAACCAGACTGGGTCAAGACTGAGCGAGACCAGTTTTCAGACTTCCGAGATCTGAATAAAGATGGAAGGATGGATTTGGAAGAGATCCGTCACTGGATCCTGCCACAGGATTATGACCACGCCCAGGCTGAGGCCAGACACTTGGTGTATGAATCAGACATAGACAAGGCAAGAAAATCACTATATCACACGTGACATAATGACAAAATAGAGATATCAACTCTAGGCAGACACCTGTGTTAGAAATTCTGAAACCCTTAAATGGTGAGCACAATAAAAGTCAGAAGCTGTTGGGTTAGATAATAAAGTACAGTGATTTATTTTAACAAAGCATGGATTAATCCAGAGATCTGTTGCACACACACAAGGTGTCTGTTGCAGAGAGATAATTCCCCACTCTGAACTCTCATCTTTTATACTTTTAATCATCAATAAACACTGTCCACGAGGTGAACATGAGGTGATCAACTAAATGTGATTGGACAATACATGACGTAATTAACACTGATTTGACAGATGCATATTAGCCTCTCCCCCCGCATGCCCCCTCCACGCTCAGCATCCACGTGATGGCGTGATAGACTGGGTGTTGCCGTAGTCCCTTCCAAGTGGAGATTAGGCGTCTCCAACGAGGTCAGTTTAGGAACACCAGAGGAATATCAGATTAGGAGTGAGCCGAGGCCTACTGAAGCCACAAGAATGGTTTCAGTGGCATGATTAACACACGTATATATAAAAAGATCTCTAACACCTATATCTAATGTGTTTAATGTATACTAAGAAAGCCTGACACAAATGGAAATCATCAAATTTCCATCACACACCCAAATTCAGATTTGGGTAAAGTTCAGACTGCAATAGTATATGATCTATAAATCCTTTATCTATGTACACAAAATTCTGAAAAGCTCAGATACAAGAACAACTCAGTATCATGCTATTTAGTTTGCAAAACAATAATCATTTCATATTTGAATGTGCTTGATAATATAAAGGTTTTACTCTGAGATCTAACTGTGTTCTTTTAGGATCAAATGTTGACCAAGGAAGAAATTTTGGAGAACTGGAACATGTTTGTGGGCAGTCAAGCTACTAACTACGGCGAGGACCTGACCAGAAACCATGATGAGCTTTGAGCATAGCTGGTTCCCAACAGCATCATGGCCTCCAACACCTCACTTTTGTGATGAGGCTATAACATTGGTCTAATATTTCAGTATATGCCTCCCATCACCTCCAGGGGAATGACTAGATCCATGCCATTGAGCACGTGACAAACGCAGATCTACCTCAGTGCACACGGTGAATATAGCCTGCACCAAGTAGGAAATAGTATGTCTACTTTGTCCATTTATCTTCTGTTCCTGGATGGATAAAGATCCATTACATTATTAGTGGACAGTAGCAGATTTATATTGCTTTTTGAGCAACTAGAGTGTATTTGATTGACCTGAATTGCTCATATGTTCTTTAAAACCTGAGTATGTGTATTTGTTGTAGTTTGGGTGGCAAAACTGAGTAGAGATACAAATGGTATTTATTTGGTCATTCACTTGAATTGTTGAGGCTACAAAATGCTTATTTCTTCATGGTATCGTTATACAAGCAATTTCAAACATATTTACACTAGAATGATGGCCAGTGTGTCTTTTTTCTATTAACATTTGATATGGATATAAAATTGTATACATTCAACTGTATTAAGCCTAATTTTTTTTAACCTTTATTTTATTCTGCAAACCTTTGCTTTGCTTAGAGCTTTTTTAAGCAGCATGTGCCTTTTGCGTAAATGTAAATGTCTGCTGTGTCTGTGGTATTCTGTTTAGAACCTTAAACTGAGGTTTATACCATGCATAAACACTTAAAATGCAGGAAGAATATAGTGATAAACCTGATTAATTAATTTGAGCATCAGTGGCTTTCTATTTGTAGGCAGTGTAACATGGCAGAACTTGTTATTCATAATCGTTGCAGTGATTCTCTCTCTCTCTCTCTCTCTCTCTCTCTCTCTCTCTCTCTCTCTCTCTCTCTCTCTTTTGCACCAAGCCTATTGATTGTTAGCATCATATGCCTGGGAGTTACAGTTTGAAACTAGTTGTTTAATTTTATTCACAAAAGCTATGAAAGCAAGTTCATGTGTCAATTAACTCAGGATGCCAGACATAGAACATAGACATAGCACAATATCTTATACCAACCACTAGTGGAGTTCGGCTGAGATTGTTCCTGTTATTTAACACAAAATTATCCTTTTAACAAACATTTTCAGTGAGTCTTTTAACTTTTGTCTAACTAACATAATCTGCAGTAATATAGATAGTAAACTAACAGGACACCTAATATTTTGGAAATAATTGTTAATAGATTATATTCCCAAATTGGTAGCTAATCTCTATGTAGATGGGTGGGTGGACCTATTCTGAGTTTTGCTAATGCAGATAGAGAGCAGTTTTGGTTTTAAAAATAAAACAATATTAAAATATAGGTAAGTATGGGTATGATTGATCATTGATTGTAAACGTTAATGTTAACATTATCCTGGGATAACGGGACAATGGTCTGAGATTAAAACATGATCACATGCTGGTTGAATCTCTACTAAAAATACACAATGAGGAAAATAAGTATTTGAACACCCTGTGACTTTGCAAGTTCTCCCACTTGGAAAGGAGACATTGTAGCAATTTATTTCCACTTGGAGGGGTCTGAAATTTTCATCTTAGGTGCATGTCCACTGTGAGAGACATAAAAATCACATCTAAAAAAAATCTGGAAATGACAATGTATGATAAAAAAAAAAAAAAGATATATGCAAGTATATATTTGAACACCTGCCAATCAAGAAATTCTGGCCCTCAGAGACCTGATAGTCCGCCTCTGAAAAGTCCACTCCACTTGTTATTCTGAATTAGAAGCACCTGTTTGAGGTCATTAGCTGCCTAAAGACACCTGTCCACTGCTCACAATCACTGAGTCCAACTACTAACATGGCTATGACCAAAGAGTTGTCCAAAGACACCAGAGACAAAATTGTAGACCTCCACAAGGCTGGAAAGGGCTATGGGGCAATTGCCAAGCAGCTTGGTGAGCAAAGATCAACTGTTAGAACAATTATTATAAAATGGAAGAAGCTAAACATGATTGTCAATCTTCCTTGGACTGGGGATCCATGCAAGATCTCACCTCATGGCGTAACAATGATCCTAAAAAAGGTGAGAAATCAGCCCAGAGCTACATTAGAGAATCTGGTCAGTGACTTGAAGATAATTGGCACCACAGGTTCCCTTGCTTAAATCAGCAAGTTTGCCCATGACCATTTTGATGATCCAGGGGAGAAAGTTCTGTGGTCAGATGTTCTTAATTCCACTTGCTGTGTTTGGTGGACAAAGAATGATGAATACCATCCCAAAAACACCATCCCTACTGTGAAGCATGAAAGTGGAAGCATCATGCTTTGGGGTGTTTTTCTGCACATGAGACAGGATGACTTCACTGTATTAAGGAGAGAATGACCAGGGCCATGTATTGCAAGATTTTGGGGAACAACCTCCTTCCCTCAGTTAGAGAATTGAAGATGGGTCATGGCTGGGTATTTCAACATGACAATGACACAAAGCACACAGCCAGGATAACCGAGCAGTGGCTCTGCTAGAAACATATCAAGGTTCTGGAATGGCCTAACCAGTCTCCAGACCTAAATCCTATAGAAAATCTTTGGAGGAAGCTCAAACTCCATGTTTCTCGGTGACAGCCCAGAATCCTGGCTGATCTGGAGAAGATCTGTGTGGAGGAATGGACCAAAATCCCTGCTGCAGTGTGCAAAGCTGGTAAAAAGAAACTACAGGAAATGTTTGACCTCTGTAATTGCAAACAAAGGCTACTGTACCAAATATTAACATTGATTTTCACAGGTGTTCAAATACTTATTTGCAGCAGTAACACACAAATAAAAAATCATGCATTGTGATTTCTGATTTTTTTTTTTATATATTGTGTCACAGTGGACATGCACCTAAAATTTCAGACCCCTCCTAAGTGGGAGAACTTGCAAAGTCACAGGGTGTTCAAATACTTATTTTCCTCACTGTATGTATGTGTATAGTATGACATTCATGTTTCACTTGACAATAAAAGCAGAAAGATTCAAACATTATTTAATTTCATGCCACAGAGTGTATGTACATTTGTTTGAGAGACTATTGATCTCAAATAGTGGGGTGACTTGTTCTTCTTCTAAACATCCTGGAGTCTCTCAACAAGCTGATGCAAGTTGTTCTGTTTTCTATATTGAGGTTTAAAGTGGGCAACTCTGATTTTGTACTTATGTTTGTATTTATTTGTGCATTTTCTACAGTTGAGACTCCACTGCTGTATGATTGTTACGTTAATATTGCCACTGATGTCGAGACAGTGAGAAAATAGTTTTTTGTTTGTTTTAAGGGCTGATGGAGGTCATGTGCTCGATGATTCTCACATGCCTTTTTCCTTGATCCTTCATGATAAAAGAAAAATACAAGGGTACCAAGGTCCAACTTGTCATCTACCTTGTAGCGCCTAGGAAATAAAGTGCCAAAAGTATTTTTTGTGTCTGTATGTCACTCACTTCATTTGTTTTCATTGAAAACATTGCTGACTCTTGATCTGTCAGTCAGAGTTACCTCAAATCAAATCAAATCGGATTTATTGTCACATCACCAGAGTACAGGTACACCAGTGAGTGAAAAACTTGTGTGCAAGTTCCACAATTTGCAGTAACAATATTTACAATAAGATGTATAAATTACAAACAATTAAGCTATTGTATGTACATATAAAACTTACTCTGTAGTCATGAAAATAAAAACAAGTATTCACATTTTTTTATATCTGCAATATATTAAAAATACATGTGATATTGCACAGAGAATGGAGATGAATGTAACAGGTTATGGATATTATAATGCTGTGTAGATGTGCCAGTGGTCACAGTGAGTTATGATGCTGTAGTAATGTCAGAGCAAGGTATGGAGTGAGTATATGGGAGCGCAGGGATAGAGTATTGTCTCGGGTTGGTATGATTAAGTTCAATAGTCCAACTGTGCAGAGGTGCAGTGTGATATAAGAAGTACTGTGGTGCTCATGCATGTAATGGGGGGTGTGGGTTGGTCAGAGCCGAGATTACTGGCAGTTACTGTTCAGTAGCCTGGTTGCATGAGGGAAGAAGCTGTCTCTGAGCCAACTGGTTCTGGCTTTAACACTAGAAGTCCCAGAGAAGGGTCTTGCAACACTTCTACCATTGGAACCCAGAGATGGGTCGAGTGAGTTGAAGGATTTTAGCTAACACCCTATAATCAGCTGTGAACAAGCGTTTTTGTTCTGCTAAAGCTTCTGAGCCTCCTACCACTCGGCAGCTGAGAGAACAGAGAGTGGCTAGGATGGGAGAGATCCTTCATGATCCTTCTGGACTTCCTCAGGCAGAAGGTTAGGGAGCTGAACCCCGGTGATGGACTGTGCTGTTCACACTACTCTCTGCAGAGATTTCCTCTCAAGAGCAGTGCAGTTCTCATACCAGGTGGTAATGCTGCCAGTTAGGATGCTTTCCACAGTGCAGGTGTAGAAGGTCTTGAGGATGCTGGGGTTCAGACCAAACCTCCTCAGCCTTCTGAGGAAGTAGAGGCGCTGGTGGGCCTTCTTCAATATCTGTGTGGTGTGCACTGCCCATGTCAGGTCTCAGCGATGTTAACACTCAGAAACGTAAAGCTGCTGACCCTCTCTACCGCAGTCCCATTGATGTGAATCACTGGGTGTACTCTCTCCCGCCTCCTTAAGTCTACGATGAGCTCCTTGGTCTTACTGACGTTTAGAGAGAGGTTATTCTCCCGGCACCAGTTTTCCAGGATTTTTACCTCCTCTCTGTAGGCCGATTCATCATTATTGGAGATCAGGAGATATGATGGCATTGGAGCTGTGTCTAGCAGTACAGTAGTGGGTGTACAGAGAGTACAGGAGCGGGCTGAGCACACAACCCTGGGGGGCTCCAAAGTTGAGAGTCAAAGAGGAGGATGTGATACTGCCCATCCTTACCACCTGCCGTCGGTCCGTCAGGAAATTCAGGATCCAACTGCACAGTGTGCTGTTCAGACCCAGATCCCGGAGTTTGCTGTCGAGCTTCGAAGGAACAATCGTGTTGAATGCTGAACTGTAGTCTACAAACAGCATTCTCACATACGTGTCCTTCGTGCAGTGTCAGCGCGATTGCATCATCGGTGGATCTATTTCTCCTATATGCAAATTGCAAAGGGTCCAGGGTGGCAGGCAGTGAGGAACAAATGATGTCTTTGACCAGCTTCTCAAAGCATTTGCTCATGATGGAGGTCAGGGCAACAGGTCGCCAGTCATTCAGACAGGTAATGCTGGTTGACTTTGGGACTGGCACAATGGTGGCTAGTTTGAAGCTAACTGGCACGATAGAGAGAGACAGTGAGGTGTTATAGATGTCTGTATAAACACCTGCTAATTCCCTGTAGCAGGCTTTCAGCACTCTACCTAGTATGCTGTCTGGTCCTGCTGCCTTCCGCGGGTTCACCCATCTGAAGGCTCTTCGCACATCAGCTACACAGACGGAAGGGGTGTTGGGATCAACGGTGGGCGGGGCGCTCTCCAGCTGTGCAGTGAGGTTACTACCAAAACAAGCGTAGAAGTGGTTTAGCTAATCTGGCAAATCAGTACTGGTGTTGGGCAGAGTGTGAGAGGCAGATTTATAGTCCGTGATTATGTTTAGTCCCCGCCATAAACTCCGTGTATTGGTGGTGTTAAACTGTGCTTCCACTTTCTCCCTGTACACCCGTTTAGCTGCTCTGACGGATTTACGCAGAGCGTAGTTGGTTTTCTTGTATTCTTGCGTATTTCCAGGTCTGAAAGCAGTGCTGCGTGCGCTCAGGGCGGAGCGGACCTCACTGTTCAGCCAGGGCTTCTGTATGGAGAATATGCGGACTTGTCTGCAGGGCACTACGTCATCCACACACTTGCATATGAAGGCGGTGACTGTGTCTGCGTACTCGTCAATGCTGCTTGATGAATCACGGAACACGGAACTGGAAATTTCCTGAAAATAGATGAGGACTCAGACGTGGTTAAAATAGAGATTTATTACCAAAGTAAAAAAGCATGAGAGTCTCATCTAGAACAAGAACTCTGAGGAGAGAGGGCAGTCCAATCTCCTTTATTCCGTTGTTATCACATGTTTACAGTACGTCAAGAGTCAAGAGAGTTTATTGTCATGTGCACAATAAGGAAACAAGTTTCCAAGTACAATGAAATTCTTTCTTTGCCCCCTTGCCAAGAATGCCAAATACAACATTAGAAGATAAATGAAATAAAAGTATAGTGCAAAAATAAATACAAGAAATACACATCTAAATATTTAAATAGAAGTAAGCTATGTAACAAGCTATTGGATTATAACACAATGGTATATTTACAAGATTTCTGCAGTAGCATTTGTAAGGTGAACTAGGTGAATTGTGCAATAATAGCCTGTAAACAGTAACCAATGGCATGTATTGTGCAGCAGTAACGTGCAAATGGTCATGAGGTGAAAAATGGTTATTTCCAGCCTGAGGGCAGTAGTGTAAACAGTCCATGTTGGGGTGGGTGGGGTCTTTGAGGATGGTGGCAGTTCTCCTGAGGATTCTGTGCTGGAAAATGCTCTGCAGAGAGGTCAGTGAGGTCCTGGTGATCTCCGCAGTCTTCACCACTCTCTGCAGGCATTTACGGTCCATCGCAGTCGTGCTGCCGTACCGCGCAGTGATAGAGCTGGTCAGGAGGCTCTCAATAACACAGCTGTAGAAATGTCTGAGGACTTTACAGGACATCCCAAACTTCCTCAGCCTCCTCAGAAAGTATAGCTGCTGTTGAGCCTTTTTTTTTACCAGCTGCGAGGTGTTTAATGTCCAGGAGAGGTCTTCACTGATGTGGATGCCCAAGTACTTAAAGCTGTGTACCCTCTCCACTTGAAGCTCTCGGATGAACAATGGCTGGTGAGGTCTCTTCTCCTTCCTCATGTCCACTATCAGCTCCTTGGTATTGTCTGTGTTGAGGGCAAGGTTATTGTCCTCACACCATGACACCAGCCTGGTCACCTCCCTCCTATCTTCTTCGTCTTTCGGCAATTCCCGTTTAGGGGTCGCCACAGCGGATCAAACTCCTCCATCTGGCCCTGTCCTGAGTGTCCACTTCTGACACACCAGCCACTCTCATATCCTCTACCACTGCATCCATAAACCTCCTCATAGGTCTACCTCTCCTTCTTTTGCCTGGAAGTTCCATCCTCAAGACCCTCCTACCAATATACCTCTCCTCCCTCCTCTGTACATGTCTTATCTCCAAAACATGCTACATGTGCTGATCCTCTAATAAACTAATTTCTGATCCTATCCTTCCTTGTCACTCCAAATGAGAATCTCAACATCTTCATCTCAGACACCTCCATCTCCCTCACCTGTCTCTTTGTCAGTGCCACTGTCTCCAGTCCATACAGCATAGCAGGTGTCACCACTGTCCTATAGATCTTTCCTTTCATTCTAGCCGACACCCTTCTATCACAGATCACCCCAGACACTTTATTCCATCCACACCACCCTGCCTGCACTCTCTTCTTTACCTCTCTTTCACTTCCTCCATTACTCTGTACCCTCGACCCTAAGTAGGTAAACTCGTCAACCTTCACCAAATCAACTCCTTGTAACTGGACCTGTCCACCGTCTGCCCTCTCATTCACACACATGTACTCTGTTTTACTCCTGCTCACTTTCATTCATCTCCTCTCCAAAGCATATCT
The DNA here is from genome assembly GCF_052324685.1 of Brachyhypopomus gauderio. Lineage (NCBI taxonomy): Eukaryota > Metazoa > Chordata > Actinopteri > Gymnotiformes > Hypopomidae > Brachyhypopomus > Brachyhypopomus gauderio. Next base: position 12,233,249 of record NC_135222.1, on the reverse strand, counting down.
CCATATTTCCAAGTTCACCTCCACCTGCTCCCTACTCTCACTACAGATCACAATGTCATCAGCAAACATCCTGCCTAACCTTGTCCGTCAGTCTGTCCATGATAATTGCGAACAGGAAGGGACTCAGGGCTGATCCCTGATGTAGATCCCTGATATTTCTACCGCATATCTCACTGCTGTCACACTGTTCGCATACATATCCTGAACTACCCTCACATACTTTTCTGCTACTCCTGACTTCCTCATACAATACCACAGCTCCTGTCTCGGTACTCTATCATAAGCTTTCTCTAAGTCAACAAACACACAATGTAACTTCTTCTGTCCTTCCCTATACTTCTCCATTAATATAGCATCTGTGGTGCACTTAGCTGGCATGAAACCATACTGCTGCTCAAAGATCTCTACCTCTGCTCTAAGCCTAGCTTTCAATACTTTTTCCCAGATTTTCAGGCTGTGGCTGATCAACTTTATTCCCCTGTAATTACTACAGCTCTGAACGTCACCCTTATTCTTGAAAATTGGCACCATGCTTCGTCTCCACTCCTCAGGCATCTTCTGACCTTCCAAGATTCTGTTAAATAACCCAGTCAAAAACTCCACTGCTGTCTCTCCCAAACATTTCCATGCCTCCACTGGAATATCATCTGGTTCATCCTGTCCTTACCACACTTCATTCTCCGAATTGCAGCCCTTACTTCCTCCTTGCTCACCTGAGGCACTTCCTGATTCACAACCTCTACATCTTCTAACCTTCTTTCCCTTTCATTCTCTTAATTCATCAGTTCTTCAAAATACTCCTTCCACCTTCCCAAGACACTCTCCTCACCAGACAGCACATTTCCATCTTTATTCTTTATCATCCTAACCTGCTGCACATCCTGCCCATCACGTTTTCTCTGTCTGGCCAATCTGTACAGTTCCTTTTCCCCTTCCTTAGTGTCCAACTTCTCATACAGCTTGCTATATGCCTTCTCTTTAGATTCTGCCACTGCTCTTTTTGCCTTGTGACACATCTCCTTGAACCTCTGTCTACTTTCTTCATCTCGCTGAAACTCCCAATTCTTTTTAGCCAACCGCTTTCCTCTCAAACTTTCCTGAACTTCCTCATTCCACCACCACAACTCCTTGTCTATCTTCCTCTGTCCTGAGGTCACACCAAGTACCTTCCTAGCCACATCTCTCACTGCATTTGAAGTCTCATCCCAGGTATCCAGAACACCACCTCCATTACTCAGTACCTGCCTCACCTCATCCCTGAATTTTACACCACAGCCCTCATCCGTTAACTTCCACCACCTGATCTTAGGTTCCGCTCTCACTCTCTTCCTTTTCTTCGCCTCCAAAACCATTCTACATATCACCATTCTAATGCTGTTTTAACACTCTCCCCTGGTAACACCAGGGGGTCACCTCCCTCCTATAAGCTGCTTTATTTCCACCACTGATGCGTCCTATCACTGCAGTGTCATCGGCGAACTTCACGATGGTGTTGACCTTGTGGGAGGCTACACAGTCATGGGTGCACAGGGTGTAGAGAATGGAGCTGAGGACACATGCTTGGGGGGTGCCGGTAAAGGTGGTGATGCTGGCTGAGGTCCTGTTGCCTATCTTGACAGACTGGGGTCTGCCCGTCAGAAAGTCCAGAAGCCAGTCGCAGAGGATGGGGTGTAGGCCGAGTGTGGACAGTTTGTGGGGAATGACTGTATTAAAAGCAGAACTGTAGTCTACAAAGAGAATCCTAATGTACCTTGTTTTCCAGGTGGGAGAACTGGTTATGTGTGTGCCTCTCAGTGCTGGTGCTGGAGGTTTCAAAGTGAGTAGGTGTTCAGGTCATCCAGTAAACTGTCTGTACAGTTGATTGTTCTTGTAGTGGTCCTGTAGTCTGTGCCGTTCTGTAGGCCTTGCCACATGCGCCTGGAGTCAGCAGTGGAGTAGAAGCTGTCCAGTTTCTCCTTGTACTGCCTCTTGGCTGCTGTGATGGCTTTCCTCAATCCGTACTTAGCAGTTTTGTACTCATTCTCATCACCTGACCTGAAAGCCTGAGAACGAGCATGCAGCATGCATCTTACTTGGTTGTTGATCCAGGGCTTCTGGTTGGGGAACCTTTTTAACTTGTATGGTGGGGATGATGTTATCCGCACAAGTGCTGATGTAGCCAGACACATGATCAGCATAGTCCTGTACACTGACAGTTAAGTCTGCCATAGTGGCTGCAGCTTTAAACACATCCCAGTCTGTCGTAGGAAAACAATCCAAAGTCCAAAGTGAATGAATGTCCAAAGTGTGGCTGTGTACTCCGCACATTGTTGTATACATGCATCCAGTGTGTTCTTGTTTCGGGTGTGAATGTTCACATGTTGATAGTAATTGTTGAATACAGTCGGTAAGTTACTATGGTTAAAATCACCGGCGGTGATAAAGACGGCATCAGGATGAGCCGTCTCCAGCACACTGATGACGTCATGGAGTTTGCTGAGAGCTGCCGTAGTGTAAGCCCGAAGTGGAATATAATCAGCAGACAGAAAATCAGCTGAAAACTCCTGGGGTAGACAATATGGCCGACATTTTTGCAATAATAACTCCACATCTGGTGAACAGTACTTATGAACAGTCTGTATGTCTCCACACCATGCATTGTTCACAAACACACACACACACCTCCCCCTTTAGCTGTTATGTTACCTGATGCAGACCGATGGTAAGTGGAACAGAAACAGACTACACACCAAGTAGGTTGACTCCGAACCTTTTACTTCCCGTGCCGGGCCACTTACAAGTGAACATCCTCCTGCTCGCCTTCTCTAACCTCCAGAGGGCAGTAACAACTCCTCTTGGTTACTTCCAGAGGTGGGGACTCGAGTCACATGACTTGGACTCGAGTCAGACTCGAGTCATTAATATTAAGACTTTTGACTTGACTTGAAAAAATATTCAGAGACTTAGACTTGACTTGGACTTTTACACCAATAACTTGGGACTTGAATTGGACTTGAACCTGTTTACTTGCAAAGACTTGATTTTTTTTTACCCCAAATCTAAATTTTAAAACGCATATTAATATTTATAAAGTGCGCCCCATTAATTTCATTTCCGTCCTTCTGACGCAGACCAGTCCTCTGCTTTTCCACACTCTGTACGTGTGTGTGCATGAGCTGCAGCACAACCAATCAAATGGGGGGTTGGCGAACGTAAGTTTTTACCGGGCGGGGTGTAAAATGGACACAAATTAAGTATTATATCGCGATCGATCGATCGCCAGGGGTTGGTGCCAGAGCGAACTAGTAACTCATTGAATCATAGATGTGGATCAGAGGTAAATAAACTAGATTTTTTTCCGGCGTGAGAAATCGGACGTGTGGCGTCAAATGCGTGTGTCTCACGCTCAATGCGTGTGTCTCACGCTCAATGCGTGAGAGTTGGCAACCCTGGGTTCTGTATCTGATCTCGGGGAAGAGAGCCTCTCTCTGTCACCATCATAATATCCAGTTCTATCTCAGCATGGATTGTGTATTTGAAGACATCTACGTCGAGAAAAAAATATATTGACAAAAGTGGAGCGAGTTTTCAGCTATGGGGACATCATTCATCGTGCACAAATGACATACAGACTTTTGGCCAGGAAATGCAATACAGAATAGTTTACTGAAATGTCTAAAGTTGCAGGTTCCTGTTAATTGTTCAGTTCTTATATTTGTTTGTCTTGTGTCACTCACACATGTTCTCCAAGAAACCAGATAAGAGAAGAGAGGGAAAATGCTGTTATGGTTCTTTGTATTGTACTGTGAAAATATCAGCACTTTTTATTTGAACATGGAGTTCTACTTATGACTTTTTCACAGAATATTTATTTCTGGAAAATTGTAGTTTAAAGTATGAATATTTTTGCAACTAAGTTTAACAAATTGAACTGTGCAATAAAGAGGTGTAATTTTAATTTTTTTAAATACTTTGTGTTTTCAGTTGCACATGTTTTATCAAGATTTGAGGAGAATACAGATTTTAAAAAGAACGCATGTCTATTATTTACATTTAAAATATACCTGCAACATTGGTAAAAAAAAAAAAAAAAAGACTCGAAAGGACTTGAAATTCCAAGTTTCAGACTTGGGACTTGACTTGACTGATGCCTGTCTTGACTCGAGACTTGACTTGACTTGAGTGTCTTTGCTTGAGACTTGACTCGGGACTTGAGGTATAAAGACTTGGACTTACTTGAGACTTGCAAAACACTGACTTGGTCCCACCTCTGGTTACTTCCTAACACAACATCCCCCCTTTTAAGTTCTGAAATTAACATGTCTCTTTGTATTGTAAAGTTGTCTTTATGAACTGTCCCTTAGCTAATTTTAACTACTATAACTGTTCAAAAGATGAGATACAATCATGCTGTTTCTAATAAAATCATCCCTGTCTATGTTTACGGGTAACTCAGGCTTCACAGTGACAATAACACATAGAAGTTGTTTAACACTACAACATGAATTGACAATCACATCACATTTCCTTTTTTTTTTTTTTTAAATAAGAAGGTGGGGTAGACTGCCCAATCCTTCAGCCGAGTGAGGGGGTATTCTGCCCCTTGTGCCACTCAGACGCCGAGGAGTACCTGCTAACTAGTAACAAAGTCCTTCAGTTACTCTGGTGCTGTTCTCTCTCTCGCTGGGTATCTTCTTGGCTCAGGACTGCTAGGCTGTCCAGCGATAGGTCCAGTGGACCTGGGAACTGCTATCAGTGGCTCTGCTGCGGTGGGGCCACCAAGTAGGGCCTCGGTTGAGTTTCCCAATGCATCTGGAGCCACAGGTGTATTTGTGAGATGGTATCGGCTTCGACGGAGCACCCCACTAGGGGTTTCAATCAGGTAAGCAGGCTCGCTGCTAACAGTTCGTTGTCCCGACAGCAGATAACCTCCTTAACGTTTACAGGGGCCAGGGTTGCACCACCTGGTGTTGATGAAGAGTGTGAGCCCCCCTCCTTTGCGCTTCCCGCTGAGCTTTGGGTCCCTGTCTGCGTACACTGTAGAGAATCCAGGCAGCTCCACGAGCCAGGTCTCTGTGAAACAGCACACTGCACTCCCTATAGAGCTTCTGATTCTTCACCAGACTAGCTAACTCATCGGTTTTGTTAGTCAGCGAGTTGACATTCCCCATAATCACCGACAGAACTGAGGGTTTGTACCTCCACCGCTTATCCCTCTTCTTAGCCTTTAGCTTAGCCTTAAGCTTAGCACTGGCTCTGCAGCCCCGATACTTCCGCCTCAGCTCCCCCTGGATTGTTTGGACAATGCCCCCGCGTCCCATGGGACGGAGGCTCAGCAGTTGTTCCCGGGAATAGACTCAATATTCCTCGCTGCACTTCATACTACTATAAAATACATTCTAATATCCTTAGGGTATAAATAAGATGCACACTGGTTGTGGGTAAAAGCCTAGAGACAATAAATAAAGTTTAGAGAAACTCAAGAAAAAACACACAAAGACAGAGCTATTGCAAAAGGCAGCCACTCGCGTCACCACCGGAAGCTAATGAAACCATAAAGCGATCAGTAACATGTAGCTGGCTTTCTAAAACACATTTAACATAAGTATTGTTAAAACCAGAATAAACTCCAAATTACCTGTCTACGATGAGAAAAACTCCAAAAGTAGGATGATTTTTCGGGGGAATGTTGCCAAGTTCCAGAGTGGTGATGTAAATGTGAGCTGTGCATGCGCAGTACACACTGGTAGGACGGTTTGACGGATAGGATAGATTTTCAGAACACTGCTCCTCACCTGGCTGACCAGCTCCCCAGCTTTGGAAAATATCATTTCACAAGAAACAGATGATGCTGGGATGCACAGATACTTGCATGCAAGTTTCCACAGTGTAGAATAAAGAGTATTTCATGTCACGGTACTTCAGGGGATTGTCTGCTCTTGGCAGAATTTATTCTGTTAAATATCTGTGACACAGACAGTAAGTCAATGAATGACTGAATAAAACAACTGATCTTTCAACATTAACATGCATACCTCTGCAACTCCACTGCTGCGCTGGCAGTTGCACTGCTGGTACGGTGCTGAGACTCTACATAGTTGTCCAGTAAAGCCCACAGGTTGTAATTTCCTTCAGTAGCCCTGGCAGATGTTGTTGCAGCCTCCAGTGACACAGTTTCTGCCGACCCATCAATAAGACTGGCACACTCATGTCAGCCTTTCTACAGCAGCCTGAACATTGCATTGATTAGTAAAGCCAGCCTGTTTAAACCGTGGATCCAAGATGGTGGCCACAGACAGGGAGTTCCCCTTTTCCAAGCCACTGAATTTTTCATTCAAATTAATTCTTAAATTGTGGGCAAGTGTGGCACCAATACATAGCATTTTGGCTATAGGAATTTCCTTTGACCCTGACACTCTCCTTTCCTCAGAAAGCTCAACAGTTGCCTGATAGAATAGTCTTAAATCTGTCAGGCACTGGTTGATTGCTGCATACTCATAAGCAGTGAAAGGCACTATGTCAGTGATGCCAGGGCTGCCCCTAAAGGTTCTCTCTGCTCATAAAGCCTATTGAGCATGGCATAAGTGCTGTTTCATCTGGTTTTGACCTCTTCAACCAGCTTTTTTTTACCCATATTAGCTTGAATTGAACACAACTTTTCCTTTGTTTTCAAACTGGACTTGAAGTGTCTCACTATTTTCCGGGCCCCAGTGTGCATGTTTTCCAGCTCAGAAGTCTGATAATGATTTTTGACAAACAGATTGAACATGTGGAGAAAGCAATACATATGTCTAATGTTTAACTGAGGAGCCACAATATTGTGAGCTCCATCAGTAACCATCCCACAGACATTTACAGTGATTCCCCACTCCGTCATCAAATTTGCAATTGCGTCTGAAATATTAGTTGCTGTGTGGGTCACAGGAAAATATCCAGATCTAGGCTGTCTTGACACATAATGGCAAGTGACACCAATGTATTGTATGCATCCATTTTGACTGAAGTCCACATGTCGGCAGTCAAACTCACAGCTGATATTTGCTTAATTTCTGTAAAGGCTTTCTGTTTGGTTTCAGTATACCTTGCTTCCACCATTGACTTTACAGTTTTGCAGCTTGGAATGGTGTATGATGGGTCCAGGATTTTAATGAAACATTGAACCCTTCATCCTCAACGATAGAAAAAGGCTGTTAATCTTTAACTATCATGTCCACTAAGGCCTCATCCAACTTCTGTTTTCTGGACACTGTGTAGGAGAAAGGTTGCTATCTGAATATAGTACACAACATCTAAAATAAATAGACACACACATACATATTTTTGCAGTATATATACATATATATTTAGCTTACTCTCAGGATTCCCAATGCTGACAGGATCACTGGTTTGCTGGGCATGATTGCCATCATGCCTAGCATGCAAGTGTCTCAGCATAGATGATGCGTTGTTGCTGTAAGACAACGCTTGTGTGCACAGCAAACACCGCACCTACAAGCAATTGTAATTTTGATACCCATTTAAAAATTAAATATACATGTATGCGAAAATGAAAAAAGTATGCAATAAAGGTCCGTGTACAAAGCATTTTTGTTTTTTAATAAAATATTTGGAGAGCGCGAGTTGACTGGATTTAATTTTTTCCTTCACTTTTTTATTTGCAAAACGACATATTATTGTCACGGTACGGCGGGCCCCCTACTGGTCGACACCATATACAGCAGCAGTTGTCTTGTTGTGTTGTGTTCGTCTCTCAGGTGGGCGGGGCCTATGATCCTTGTCACCTGAGGGTCGTTTGTTTGTCTATATATGTCTTGTCTTTGTTTGTACCAGTTAACTACTTGGGGGTTTTCCAAGAAGCGGGTTCAACAAACTCCAAACCTAACCCTGAACTCCGAGTTGACTTACCTCACCACGTCATACTGGAATATATGGTGGTGAGGAATATATGGAATATAAGTGAATACAAAATAGCCAAAGTATACGTGGTACCAGAGCCGGAGTGGCTAATCGGGAGATTCGGGAGGATTCCCGATGGGCCGGCTCATGTCAATCTTTAGTTTGGGCCAATTGGGAGGGAAAAATAATTTTGGGCCGGATTTGGGCATGAAACTCTCGGGCCCACTCCGGCCCTGCGTGGTACAAACTCTCCAGTGCACTGGTGCTAGTTGCCTAGAACTCTACCTAACCCAAGTGGATCTCAGCAGCGTCCGAGCAAAAAGTCTCCCGTGCTGGGCGATGTTCTCCCTTTCATGCTTTTTCTCCCTAAGTTTTGATAACTCCCCCACCTTTGCTGCTCTCCATCGAAACACCCCCTGCTCCTCTCTAGTTGTCTGCCTGCTTATCTCAAAACTGCTTACCTTGCATTTTGCACTGAATGGGCTCATTCTGTTCTTCTCAAGGCCACTGGCCTCTTCCCTTCTGCTCTCTCACAGTCTTCCAAGGAAACATTAAGTTTCGTTTCGCCTTGAAGTTTCTTTTTTCCTACAGGTTCCACCCATGCATCCAATGACTCTTAGGAATCCTAATATATTTAATTTTGCAGAGCTATTTATCTTTCACTTCCCATTTGTCTGATAATTTTTGTAATATTTGTTAATAAAGACAAACCTGCAATTCTGGAATTCCTCTTTAATGTGCATTAAAGTCTTATTCCCAGGGAACACCACAAAACTGTGCAACAACCGTTTTAAAGCTAGGAATACTTTGCGAACTGACCAACATACCTTGCCTATTTGTTCAACGTCTCCTACATTGTACAAAAAAGACCCATTGGCAAAGAAACGGAGAGCAAAGCATAAAGTCTGCAAAGACGTGAGGGCTGATCCACGATGTGTGACATTTGAAATGTGTGGCTTTAAAATATTGTTTAGGTATAAAATTGACTGCGAGGAAAACCGGTAACGTTCGAGGAGAAACTCATCGGGAAATGAAAGCACGTCTAATCTGGGACTAATTACTAGTGATGTAAAATTTGAAGCGATGCCTCGGAGCCTGTATCGAGCAAAAAGGGGCGTGCCAAATGAAGCCCCGGTTCGAGGCGTGTGTCATTACCGTAAAAATCACGTGACTGATGAAAAACGAGGCCTCGGATTCAGTGGGTTACGTCATCGTTTCATTTTGAGTGTCACAACCACATAAAGCGGGTTTGAGCCAGAGACCTGCTGCACCCACCTATATTCGCAGAGTACAGCACCCACCCACCCGCGAACCCGTGGCTATTCCAAAGTTAAATCCGTACCCGGCCGGACCCGTTAATATTCTACCCGTTACCCACCCGTGCCCGTAAAAAATCACACAAATCGAAAGTATTCCTATAGAGCACTTTATTTTTCAATGCGCCTCTGAAAAAACGTCAGTACAATACAAAATAAAATATAAGGTTGCTGTGCAGGAACAGTATTCCTATCTAAAATTAGCAACTAAAACGCAATACAATTTATGTAGCCAACCGGTGCCATAACACAATGCAAAACGGGAACAAATGCCAGTATAACAATTAAATAAAATCGCATAGGTTCACAAATCTATACTAGGTTACTGTGCAGGAACAGTATATGGTCCACAGTCCCACGTTTGAGCTGCGTTCTGCGCTCTTGGATCACAAAACCAGCGGAGGAAAAATCTCTCACTCGCAGCGCTGGATGCGGGGATTGAGGACACTTCGGGCAGTTGTTGCCAGGTTGGGGAAATCGTCTTGGTGTTCTTTCCACAACAAAAGAACATCGAACGATTCGTCCTTAGGTGACCCGTATTTAACTTACCCGCCCGCATACCCACCCGTTAAATTGCGGTATGTGTAAAACCCACCCGTTTCAGCATCTATTTGCTTGTACCCGTACCCGACCCGGTGCAGGACTCTAGTTTGAGCCTTGTGGCCCTTTGTGGGTTTTAAGTTGGTGTTGTGAGAGGTGTGCATTGGTTAATTAGTTAGAGTTAGTGGTTAAAGTTCTGTTATAAAATAGATAAGATCAGCTATTATTTATTATTCGTATTATTATAGACTTTAAGCTAGTTGTAAGCTAGGTAGACTTCTAAGGCGTCTAAGAAAAGGAATCGACTCAACCCCAACACTGTTAAAAACCTTCTTAAAAAAAATAAAAATCAGTAATTTATATTTGTTCCATCTGTTGCAGTTTCCTGTCTTTCAGTTCCATAAGCACTCTTTGTACTCCCAGTTCCACAAGCATTTATTTTAAGTATTTATTTTACTTGTTCAACATCACATCACTCAAATAATAATATTTCCATGTAAAAACACACGTTTATATTCACTGGGACGTGGCAAAAATATGTTATTTTATACACAGACATTCCAGTTTTCTCTGACTCAGAATTAATTGAGTCTGTCATATATCCTTTTGCACAGCAGGTGTCACTAGTGAGAACGAGTCAACGAGGCTTCGGGTAATGAACCTTTTGGTGAACCTTTTAGATGGAAAGCCCCATTGGTTCATGAAGCCTCGATTTGCCATCACTACTAATTACTCGTTCACGACGAAGAGCTCTGCGAATAATTTGCGCTTCAATAACGACTGGATCGTGGAGAAAAGGACACTCCATGCTTGCATGAGAAAAGTGGGTGTAACCCTTAGTTTGGATTAACCAGCGAGCAGGTTAGCTTCAGAGCTTAAGTTGCTATAGTAACTGACTCAGATTCTCTCTAAGCTCGGATTCTGGAACGGAAAACCTCGAGTTTCCGTGAATTCTGAGTGAACTTATCCGGTTTATCACTTAACCCTCTTGGAATACCCCCAGGTCATTGTATCCTTCATTTGGATCTTGTCACAGATTTTTGGTTTGTGCACTTTATTCATTAAAACCTCCCTTTTCCCTGAAACGACGTGAGCCAATGACACGTACTGATAGACTATGAGGCAACGAAAGGCTTTGAAACATTTTGAAGCAATGAAGCGCAAAGTGAAACAACAATGACGTTCGAAGCCTCGAACGTCGTCGGTCACGTGACACTGGTGTTTTGATACAAGCTCCGGGCCGGCACAGCGTTTCAAATCACTCCGCTTCAGGAAGCTACATCATCCAATTGCACACCCGGAGAGCCAACCGCAGTTTTAGACCTGCAGTTCTAGACCTGCAGTTCTAGACGTGCCGTAGTTTTAGATGTATGTAACGTAATATCCAGATAGTGTTTTAGTATGTCGCGGGAGCAGATGGAAGAATGATATTTATAAGCAGCAATAATATATGATAGATATATGATAATGTCTGAAGGTCATTTTTGGGTTATCGTAATGTTTATGTCATGAATGTTTATGTGATGAATCTGCCTAGCGTTAGTGTGTCTTAGTTCATTAGTTCTGGCTACCTTTATGGCTATTTAGTAGCTTTGATTAAATTTGAAACAACTTAAAGGAAGGAAATTAGCACGTACTACGCTACTATTAATACTAAAAGTAGTAAGCAAGCTAAAGTAGCATTTTCCCATCATTATTAACCCATAAGAACCCAGACTATGTTCTGAATATTGATACAATTGAGCATATTAATATATGATAGACATATATTTAGTCTGCTAAATGCCATAAATGTAAATGTAAATATGATCGGTCTGAAGGTCATTTTTGTGTTATCGCAATGTTTATGTCACGAAGGATGAATCTGGCTAGCGTTAGTGTGTCTCTGGCTACCTTTATGGCTACTTTATAGCTACTTCGACTTTGAGAGAAATGCTAGTCCTGCGAACGTAAGTTGTTGCGGGGGGGGGGGGGGGGGGGGGGCGAACGTAAAATGGACAAAAATTAAGTATTATATAGCGATCGATCGCCAGTGTTTGCGCCAGAGCGAACTGGTAACTCATTGAATCATATATATATATATATATGTATATATATGTATATATATATATATATATATATATATATATATATATATATATATATATATATATATAGAGAGAGAGAGAGAGAGAGAGAGGTAAATAAACTAGATTTTTTTTCGGCGTGAGAAATCGGATGTGTGGCGTGTGAGCGAAAAACCCCAAGTATCACATAATATTTGCTAGTTGCATGCCAATGAAGGTATACAAGTAAAATAAATCACTCCTAACATTCTGGAAACATATGCTTACTCACTGAAAGCATCCGGACATTATGCAATTTTTGCTGATTTAATATAAAATAGCCTATGCCAGTAATCCAGTAGTTTAATTAAAAATAAAATATCTTCAGGAGACAAGCTGTGTGTGTAAATGACAAAATTAATCCAAACTCCCTAAAAGAACAGGGAAAATGAGGCGTACTACTTCTATTTAAATACAAAATGTGGTGTACATTATCGTTTAAAACTTGTCAAATGTTAGAGATTTGGCTAAAACAATTGAGAATCAATGGGCATATTTAACAAATAAACTCTTTATACAATGGATTATTACAATATACAAGCCCCTGAGCCTACGGCATGCATTGGAACTGCTGGTCTAGAACTGCATTTGGCTGTCGTTAGCTACATTCCGAGCCGCTAGGTGGCGCATGTCTAAAACTACAGCACGTCTAGAACTGCAGGTCTAAAACTGCAGGTCTAGAACTGCAGTTGGCTCTCCGGCTGTGCAATTGGATGCATCTCTCAGGAAGAGTGACACACGGTCCAAAGCCTCTGTGTCATTTGCCCATCACTAGATAGGATGCCGCTTGTGTAACAAATCTAGTCGTGAAATTTCCTTGCTCCTAAATATTATATATATTAAAGAAAATGGAAGTGTTTGATTACGGCTTGGCTGAACTGTTAGCTCGCTTTGCATGTTGATAAACTCGATAATCAAATTATCTACATTGCTAGCTTACTGAAATAGCTACTTACGTAGATAACATTAGTGCCCAATTACGTGGAAGATCGGTATTCAATTGCATTACACTAGTGAAAATACATACACAAATATATACACACACAAACAGAAAGATATCGTATAGCGCTTTTAGTGTGATGTCATATGTCAAATCATATGATCTAGGTAAAATGGCGGACAAGTACGTCCGAGGTTGTATGTAAACTGCCCTTTTATGGAAGACCGTTTTAACATAAAATGGGCTTCACCCCACTTACATTACAGACATCTGTAACTACATTACAGATATCTGTATATTTAATTTAAGATATCTCTAATTATATTTTAACTAGGCAAAATGTCAATTTGAGATATCTCCAATTACATTCTGACTAGTATAAATTATGCAATATTCACCGTTGATTTGTATGGAGCAGGGATGTCAAAAGTCAAATACACCGAGGACCAAAAAACCAAATTTGCTACAAGCCGAGGGCCGGATGGTTCAATGTTTATTAAAACATATTAAAATGATTGCACACAGCCTATTGAACCAAGACCTAACACAGTGTATATTATTTAATGCTTAAATGAATAAAGCAATATTTTCTTATGGATCTGTCAGTAATTTCAAGTGAAAATATTTTTCAACAAGAAAACATGAATAAAGTAATAAAGGTTTAAATGGGGTCGAATTTAAGCTAAAGTACTTGAAAATGGTTGAAATTGTAATTACTTCATTTCACAACAAATAGCCTAATAAAAGAGAACTGTTCAGTCAGATAGCTACGTTAACAAATACGAGCCTCTTGTAATTCCAGGACGAAACATGAGAGAACGTGAAGGCATTAATATTGGGCGTTTTGAAAATAAACAACCATTAAATAATGTGAATAAAAAGCAAATTATTTCGAATCATTCCGAGTATATGTATACATATTTAACTTAATTAAGTTTAACGTGCTGGGAAATATTGAAATGGACCTTGAAAGTGACGTACAAGTGCTTGAATTCCACCTTATAAAGGTGTATGAACCCTGCAAACATGACTTTGTTCATTGCGCTGAGGCGCGGCGTGCGCAAAGTACAAAATTCGAGAGATGCACGACCTCGCGAATCGACAGCGCGCGAGACGCTCGCGCACGAGCTGAGCCACTGCGATTACGTAATTTTTGCCACGCTGACCCTCGCCGCTTGTGCGCGCTGCAGTGACTTCGCGGGCTACCGTTGCATTGTGGGGAATGTAGTGTGTGCGTGCAAAACACCAGCGGGCGGCTGTGGCCTGCGGGCCGGTTCTAACAGTAATTAAATATCATCCAGGGGGCCATAGATAATCAATTCACGGGCCGGATCTGGCCCGCGGGCCTTGACTTTGACATATGTGGTATTGAGGCTCAAGTTCAAGATATCTGCAATTAATTACTGACTATCTGAAATGTACATTTCAGATATCTACAAGTAAATTATTACTAGTCAAAAAGTCAATTACACATATCTAGTTTTTTGTTCTGACTAGTCATTATTCTAATTAAAGATATCTTAAACATACTCATTATTTAAGATATCTTAAACATATTTTTAGATATCTGAAACTAAGATTTGACTAGTGCAAATTAAATATCAAATATCTTGAAAGTAAGTAATGATTAGGCAAAACAAAGTTAGGGATATCCAGAACTGTAATTTTTGACTAGTCAAAAGTCATTTAAAGATATCTACAAATAAATTACAGATATCTTGAACATTTTTTATCTAGACGTTTTTTTTCCTGTTATCTTGAATAATTATTCTGACTAGTCGGAACGTGTTTGTAGATATCTTCAATAATCATTCTGTCTAGTCAATACGTCCTAGATTTATGTAGCATTTTGGCGCCAAGCTTGGCACTCTTTGTATTTGCTAATCAGTGGTCTGTATGAGATGTCAGGACAGTCGAACTCACATTCTCGTATTTTTAACATGATGTTTAGTGCAGCATAATCCATACTGTTGAGCTCTTTCAAGATTGTGGCATTTTCTGACTATTTTTTCAAGAACAGCATTTTAGCCACCCAAAATTCTGCATAATGCACGCACTTCTATAATTCAGATATCTAAAAATGTCATTTTGACTAGTCATAATTACGTTAGAAATATCTTGAATAAGAATTACAGATGTGTGACTCTTAAAATGACGAATCCAGTGACGTCATTTTAGATATCTTAAAAGCCATTTTGATCCGTCAAATGAAACTGAAGATATCTTGAATTGTTCTTCTTACTAGGTAGAATGTAAATGTAGATATCTTGAATTGTCATTCCAGATCGTCAAATTGTAATTGTTACTAGTCAAAACTAATATTTAGATATCCAGAATGTAATTACAGTTAATCAGACACAGCCCATTTTATGTTAAAACGGCCTTCCATAGCCCTTTCGCATTCTGAAAGAATGTATCGGTTGAGCAGAACATGCTGCATTGCTGTCCACAATGAAAACAATGTCCCAGCATAACAAAAAACAAAGACATGAGGGTGCAAGGGCCTTAACACATACATAAAAGAAAATACAAAAGACTAACTTCTCTAAAGTTATATTTACCCATGTGTGCTCACTGCTGATGATCATTGATGATCATTGGCCCTTTTCATGTGCAAGATTGAAAATGAACTCAGTTCTTGACCAGGGAGATATTCCAAGAAAACGGGTTAAGCGATAAAACCGGGTAAGTTAACTCAGAATTCACGGAAGCTTGAGGTTTTCCATTCCAGAAACCAAGCTTAGAGAGAACCCGAGTCAGTTACTATAGCAACTTGTGCTCTGAAGCTAACCTGCTCACTGGCAGGTTAACTTGAACCTAAGCCCGAGTTACAAACACATCATCATGACGTGTCCTTTCGTCGAAGATCATGTGGATATTGAAGATCAGTTTATTCGCCGAGCTCTTAGTTGGGAACGCCTTATAAAACCCTGAATAGACATAGGCCTACTATCATTTTTGGATTATTTTTTAATGAACGTTATCGTTTTTCAGCACAATTCATTACTTACATCCAAAACATTATTAAGCGTCACATTTCAAATATTACACATCGCGGATCAGCCCTCAATTCTCTCCAGATTTTTATACATCCCTCTTCGTTTTTTTGCTGAACCTGTCAGCAAAGTCACTGCATGTCGGTCTGTCCGAAAAGTATGTCTGGCTTTAAAACGGCTAGTGCCCAGTTTTGTTGTGTTTCCTATGCATAAGCCAGTTATGGACATCAAAGAGTAATTCTACAGCATCGTAGGTCTTTAATTCACACGGACAATTAAAAAATTAAACAAAGGAGAAGCAATATATAACAAACTTAATACCATTTACATTTTAAGGATTTCCTAGAGTGATTAGCTGCATTGATGGAACCCACATACGCTACCTATTACAGCACCATTAGAACATGGAGGTGATTACATAAACAGAAAATCCATCCAAAGCATTAATGTACAGGTACTAACCTTTATAACCCTTAGTGAATAATGCACTTATCTTTAATAGTCACAAAATTAACGTAGCTATTGTAACAGACCATTCTCTATCCCATCAAGAGAGGTTCCAGGTTCCAGTGCCTGAAGGGGCTCAGAGTTACCCCTGAGAGGGCGTGCCACATAATAATGGCATCTGTGGTATTACACAACATTGCAACCATCCAGGGAGAGTGACAGCCTACCAACTCGGACATGCCCACAGACGAGGAACCTTACATGCATGTGGGTAACAACAGAGATAGCAGAATTGATCAGCCGTTTTGGAACCGAAAACTCTGAGTCAGATCAGGATAAGACAACTCAGAGTTCAGAGTTAAGTTTAAAGTTTGTTAAACCCGCTTTCTTCTCATGGTGCAAGAATAAGGAAAACACTCATTCATGCATGACAAAAACAGCAAAGACATAATAATAATAATAATAATAATTGACCATATCACCATTAATTATTGTTAAGTCTTTATTTAACCAAGTAAAATCCCATTGAGATCACATGATCACATATATATTTAATACTAATGAACATTATATCAATGACATATCTGTTTACATAGCCAGTTGTTTTTAAGGCAGAGATTAAATGTGATTATTTTAATTTACTTTTCATTTATAAACTGGTTCCTCCTACTACTAATTCAGAAGTAATTGAGGTCATAATCTGAAAACTGAAAATTTGCTCTGCGCAACACTGGTTTGCCAAGTATGGAGGGAAAGGAAAGCCTCGATTTTAGTTTTATTTATATTTTGCTCTCTGCTCCTCCTTATGTGGGACGTCCTTTAGCCACTGCAGCCTGAAGAAGGCGTTTACGCGACAGTTAGCTGTAGCTAGTTAGCGAGCTATATAATAATTGTTTTATGTATTTTCACTAGCAATGACTGTGTAACTCTGAAGAAGAGTGCGATAAAGTTGACGTTGCCTGGAACAGTTTAGCAATCAATGGAAATATCGACACTGATGGACGTCGTTGAACGGAGGTAATGTTCGCTAGCTACATAGATAACGTTTCGTCCTAGTTAGCACTAACTAGTGTAATGCAATTGAATATCGATCTTCCACGTAATTTGGCACTAATGTTATCTACGTAAGTAGCTTTTCCAGAAAGCTAGTTATGTCGATAATACGAAATATTATTAACATGCAAAGCGAACTAACAGTTCAGCCAAGCCGTGTAGCTTTAGCAACCAAGTTAAGTTTCTTAGACAGTCAGTAGCTAGCGAGGTTACTGTGTGCTTTGGCCGCCGGTAGCCGCAAAGCAAATGAGTTTGGCTGTCATTAATTGCTAAGCCAGCCTCGGTTCTCAAAACGCTAGTAGTTTTGCAAGAATATTTTGTTACATAGCGAAATGGCTAAGGATCTAACCTCTTACTTATCTAGCAGTAGTACCGTAGTTGATTAGCCAGCGAGGTAGGTTAGCTAAACTAAACAACAACCGCACTAAACAGCCAGAAGACAGAAAACAGAAGTCATTTTTTCCCGAAATGAACAACTATGTATTTTGATTCAGTCAGACTTACACTCATTTGGTTTAATTTGTTGGTTTTGCAGACTGGTGGTTTACGTACTTGATCTTGTAGTTTGTTTCATTGAGCGATAGCAGCAGACTTAATGGTTCGTTCATAAAGGGTACATTTGTTGCTTATTCACTAACTTGGCTTGCTTCGTAACTACACTGTATTGCCAAACGTATTCGCTCACCTTCCTTGACTCACATACGAGCTTAAGTGACATCCAATTCCTAAACCATAGGGTTCAATATAACGTTGCTCCACCCTTTGCAGCTAGAACAGCTTCAACTCTTATGGGAAGGCTGTCCACAAGGTTTAGGAGTTTGTTTATGGGGATTTTTGACCATTCTTCCAGAAGCTCATTTGTGAGGTCACGTACTGATGTTGGATGAGAAGGACTGGCTCTCGGTCTCCGCTCTAATTCATCCCAAAGGTGTTCTATCAGTTTGAGGTCAGGACTCCGTCCAGGCCAGTCAAGTTCATCCACACCAGTCTCTGCCATCCATGACTTTATGGACCTTGCTTTGTGCACTGGTGCACATGTTGGAAGAGGAAGGGACCAGCTTCAAACTGTTCCCACAAAGTTGGGAGCATGGAATTGTCCAAAATATCTTGGTATGCTGAAGCAATCGGAGTTCTTTTCAACTAAGGGGCCAGTCCCAGTTCCTGAAAATCAACCCCACACCATCATCCCCCCTTCCCCCCACCAAACTTTACACTTTATACAATGCAGTCAAGCAAATGCTATTCTTCTGGCAACTGCCAAACCCAAACTCTTCAATCAGATTGACAGATGGAGAAGCGCGATTCATCACTCCAGAGAATGCGCCTCCACTGCTCTAGAGTCCAGTGGCTGCGTACTTTACACCACTGCATCCAGCGCTTTGCATTGCACTTGATGTATGGCTTGTATGCAGCTATTCGACCATGGAAACCCATTCCATGAAGGTCTCTGCACACTGTTCTTGAGCTAATCTGAAGGCCACATGAAGTTTGGATGTCTGCACTGGTGGCATCCCATCACAGTTCCATGCTGGAATTCACTGAGCTCCTGAAAGCGACCCATTCTTTCACAAATGTTTGTAAATCAGTCTGCATGCCTAGGTGCTTAATTTGATATACCTGTGGCAATGGAAGTGATTGGAACACCTGATTCTGAGAATTTGGATGGGTGAGCGAATCCTTTTAGCAATATAGTGTATATTACACACACGAGATGCACCAATTGCAATTTTCACATAGAAACTTTTTTTTTTCTTTTAATGGGATCTTTTCATCCCACCATAAAGATGTACACTAGGCAATTGGTTTAGATTAGGTTAGATTATATTTATACTTTATTGTGTAATGTATAGTAATATATACATACATATACACACAATATAAACAAAATATTTATGAGAGTATAAGTAAATAAAGTTATTGCATATCATTATTGCACTTTGTCCTGATGTGTTGTGTTGTGGTGGCCCGGTTCAAGGTTGTATTAACAAACCAGGTTGTATTGTACATCCCTTTTATAGCAATATTTTTACTTTTCCAAACTCATGTTAGATTAGATATCTGATCTGAATAGTTCTAGTTCCAATAGGGGCATTCAGCTTGTTTTTGAGGTGATAAATGCACTAGTTTTCAGTTTTTGCAATGTAATTTGTTTTTTTACTCTAGTTTACTGATATAGTTCTATCAGATCCAGAATTTATTTGGTGCTAAATATAGTGATACTGTGATATGATATTACAATGTGATATATTTTCAGAGCTGCCCTGCTGTAGTGATTGTCATTGTTGTCAGTAGGCGTGAACTGTGGAAGCTTCTGTCCAATCTGAAAATCACTGTTGAAGGGTTGCTTTCCACCAACAACCCCAATGTGTGGTCTCGATATGGAGGACTGCAGCGACTGCATAAAGACATGAACAACATACTCTGCCATGGCCTCAAGCATGAACAGGTAGTGAAGCATGAGAGAGCAAATATGACAGTAGGAATTATGAGGAAGTAGAGATTAATACAACTTTCATGCTGTATTAAAACTGATCAAATTACAAGGTGTACAAATCTTTTTTTAATGCATAGTAACACTTTTAATTGGCTAAATGTAATGCAGTTTTTTCGATTGTGCTAGGCTGTCTGTGTTTTTCTACTATGGAAAGTGATTGTCTTGTTTACAGGTATACTACAAACAAAAGGACTATTGGCGATTTGTTTGGTGTCTCCGGTACATTAGCCCCAAGCTTGCCCCACATGTTGAACAGGTACTTGCAGAGAGATTAACTGCAGATATCACCCATATAATACTACTTCAAACACTGATGGTGTCTCTTTTGTCTACCTCTAGTTTAGTCAGCTGGAGCCAGTTTTGAGCTGTGGGGTGCAAGGTCATGGAGAGGGTTATAAGGCAGAGCGTTGGCTTCTTCACAGTCTTCAAGGCCACCTGCTGTCCACACAACTGAAACCACTACTGAGAAATCAAGCCAACATACATAAATTCTACAATGGTACCTAAGGCCCCTACCCTTTCCTGAGCATTCACTCTGTCTTGGAAATTGAGCTATTAGACTTTTTGTAACTTCAGCTGATTGCTATGCTTCCTCCTTCAGATGAGGCCTTTCTTCTGAGTGAGCCCCATGTATCAGCCATGTTTCAGTGCCTGGAAGCTGTGGAGCAAAATAACCCACGACTGCTGGCTCACATAGACACTGTCAGGGTGAGTTGAATATCATTTGTCTTAAAGCTCACTGTATCTTTGAAAATACTTTTATTTTTGGGTCGGTGTCTGTAACACATCACTGTCTTGTAGCTCTCTCATCTGAAGGAGCCGGTTCCCCTGGGTCTTGTCAAAAGCCAGAGCCTCTATCTGCTGCCTGGAGCCTCTGTGTGTAGAGTCACTTCCTCCCAGAACTCTGTCACAGACAATTCTACCTATCAACACTCGGAGAGCAGCTCAGGTCTGCAGTGTTGGCAGAGCCCACTATGCCATACATACTGCACATTTCACATTGCACAGACACATTTTATTCTGCTCAATTCACTACGTTACACAATGCACTCTATAAAGTATAGATTCAGTTATATCTAGGTAAAACATGGAGCAAGGGTGTGTGTGTGTGTGTGTGTGTGTGTGTGTGTGTGTGTGTGTGTGAGTGAGTATGATGATACACTAAGAGGAAGCATGTATAAGTTACAGAAGAGCAGCCTAATTTAAACAAGTGGTACACAATGTACTTAGAAAAAACATGGTACTCTACTGGTGTCTGTGGTATACTTTGAGAACCATTTCTATTGCTACAGAGTAAATCTTGCTTTGCAGATTTACTCAACTAAAAGATAGAAAGCAAGCCAGTAAGAAAGTCAGTAGGTTGCTTGAAGATGGTTTTATCACTGAATGGTAGATGGATGTGTAATTTTTTAACAGATTTGTTTCCAATTGCCATGCCTGAGGATGGTATTGTTGGGATTGTCATGCATGAGGCTGTCATGTCTCCGGTACATTAGCCCCAAGCTTGAGGCTGTCATGGTCTGGTGGTTAGGGAACCAGTCTTGTGACCAGAGGGTTGTGTGTTTGATTCCCAGGACTGAGGCCATGACTGGGGGGGGGGGGGGGGGGGGGGGGGCACCGCTCCCCGGGTGCCGGGCTAGAGCTGCCCACTGCTCTGGGCACGTGTGCACCACAGCCCCCTAGTAATCACTGGTGTGTGTGTGTGTGTTCTAACTGCACAGATGGGTAAATGCGGAGAACAGATTTGATTGGGGTGAAAATCACAATTGACAACTATGGTAAATTTACACATTTTAGTATGTACTTCAGTTTGGTCTCTCATGTTCTTACTTTCCTTGCACAGCTTGTTAGGTAAAGATCAATCCTTGAATGTGTGAATATGCAGTATGTGGATTTGGACTCGGAACCTTTGCATTGCACAAAACAGAAATACAGAACAGGTGGTGATGCTGCTCTGTGTAATTATTCAGAAAGGATGGTGAACTTTACAGTAAGACTCAGCTTAGCTGGACGAACTTAAGTTGTTACCGGGCGGCCTGTAAAATGGACACAAATTAAGTATTATATCGAGATCGATCGCCAGTGGTTGGCGCCAGAGCGAACTAGTAACTCATAGATATGGATCAGAGATAAATAAACTTTATCTCTGACTTTAAACTTTATCTCAGTTTAAAGTTTAAACTTATAAACTTTATCTCAGACCCTCGCTACTTGTGTGCGCTGCAGTGACTTCGTGGGCTACCGTTGCATTGTGGGGAATGTAGTGTTTGTGCGTGCAAAACACCATCGGGCGGCTGTGGCCTGCGGGCCAGTTCTAATAGTAATTAAATATCATCCAGGGGGCCATAGATAATCAATTCGCGGGTCGGATCTGGACAGTTTATCCCCGCTTTCATGTAGTGTACCGGGATACTGCTTTTCCCGATCTTTTTGCCATTATTTTCGTCGCTCATGCTGCTTTCAGTCTGCTCCTCTTGAACGTATATACGGAAGTAAGGTGGGAGTCACATCAAGACGACATCAGTGATTGGTCAAATTTGCGGGAAAGTTGCGGTGATTGGCTGAAGTTGCAACACCGCCCTGAATTCGCGGGGTTTGCTTGAAGTTGCGTTGAAGTTGCAAATCGCAACATCGCGACTTTCTGGAGGGTCTGAATATTTATCACAGAATGTATCCCCTGTCATGGAGGAGTGATCATTGTAATGCTATAGTTAAATATTCACTACTGTCAACACATCAGCTTTACTTGGATAAACCCATTATAATCAAGTAAACATCCATTCCCTATATCAGTAATACTGACACTGTGATTTTACTGCAGAGGCCATGGCATGCAGTATTGAAGGAGTTCCTTGGGAGTGTGGCCATGGAGACAAAAGGGCCATGGACTTGGGAATTCCCTACATCTCTCTGACTGAGCCCATGTATCCTGCTCAGCATGAGACTGGAGACAGCATGGATGGCAATGGAGATGATGGACCGGAGTACTTGGCCATTGGCAACCTTGGGGGGCGTGTCCGGAGAGATTCCAGCAACTCAGTAACCTGCAGCGAGCATGCTCAGATTCATGGCCACACTACTGTTACCCCAGTACCTCCTCGACGCAACTCATTCTCTGACACCCACAGTGGCAAGAGGCGGAGTTTCAAGGGTCACAACAGGTCACTGTCCGATACGGGGATCATGCAGAAACAGAAAGAAGGTGAGCATGATCATAGACGTCAGGTGTTTTGAGAACAGAGGATTGTTTAGCCCATTTAAAGTAAAATCTTTCATTCTTTCTTTTTCCCTTTTCTGTCCTTCTGGCTTCTGGATCTGCTCTTCTTTGAACTGACAATTACATTGTTTAAAATAGAGGTTACAAAGTACTGAAGGCACTGTTCTTCTGATCTTACCACTAACTGCTTACCACTAACTTCTGGTGGTCCACCTGCTATGTGGGGTTCAGGGTAACATTTCTGTCTCTTCTCTGTTTTTGCCAACATGAAGGAGGGGCCCACAGGAAAATCACCATTATAATAGAGGATCCTGTAGCAGGTTGGCAGTGCTCTGCGTGCACTCCATCACCCCTAGTTTCCCCTGCACCCCAGTTCCTATTTTAATGATCTTCATGCATGTTTTGCTGATGCTGTTCCTTTAAGCTGCTTTATTCCTGACATTTCTCTCTTCTACCTTCTGTGGCATGCTATATTTTTCCTGTTTTCATGAGAGTACATATTTATGATTCATCATTCATATAATTTCAAGATCATCTGGTGCTTAAATTCTCTTCAGGATGTGCATTCATTTTGTGAATTGTTATGTTGTGTGATAGGAATTGCAGCAGACAAATGTGCAATGAATAAACAACCAAAAGTAATTGTGTATTTACAAAATATCACAATAGAGACAACACAAAGACTATAAAAAGTGCAACACTGCATATAAATTTCAGAAGTGACACAGGCCAACACAACAAACAAAACCTACTCTAGAAACAAAACAAATTGGCATATTGCACTAAAGCCCCAAAAACCTCAAAAGAAATTGTATTGGCAAAATGATTTAGATCATACAACTAAATCAGATGCTGAGATTAGCTTGGGTGGTTTGTGTGTTCATGTAAACAATACTTTTCAGTCAGTTATAGTATTTGGCCAGTAGATAGAGCTCAAGTACTACCATATTGATATTACAGTAATGAAATAAGACATTTTAGTTAATTAAAATGTTTATTACTGGTCAGGCAGTGTATTTTTTGTTATAGATGTAAATACAACGTTTTTTTAGTCATTTAGCTCAATGATCTGAATCATACACGACCCATTACTTGTCTGTATTATGTATAACAGGATTGCAGTGCGATATATATATATATATATATATATATATATATATATATATATATATATATATATATATATATATATAAAATTATTTTTTTTAATGATTGAGGATTTTGTGAACTGTAGTGCCCCCAACAGGTCCATTTGGACCAAACTTGGTATACCTCACAAGAACACAAATTAGGAGTCGATCACTTGAATGGTTTATACGTTTAAGCAATATATGTCATGCATGGCAAGGCCGCAATGACTTATTGCTTAGTGAACACCACTGCGAGTAACATTCTGAATGTTTTTGATATTTATTAACCTACAGAGTCTATACATTATACCCATATCAATTTTATATCAATATCAAATCTAGGAGTAGTTAGAATAGGGCTGTTTTTAGGATTGCAAATAAATGTGCATTTTGAATAGGACTTGCAATAGCAAAGTTGTCTATCAGCAAGGAATCAAGAGAATCCAGTTTTATATTCATAAGTGAAAATATGGAGGAGTTATGCATGATTTTCACAAATAGCGCCACTTAGTGGCCGAATTATTTGAAACTTTACACACTGACCCAGAGTCCGGATTTATGCATATCCTTCAGGTTTCATGACAATTGGTCAAATGATAAGCCTATGAAATGGCCAATAAATTGGCTCATGGTAGCCGTGTTTTTTGAGTGATGACATCATCACTAAGTGTTCTGATAGAACTTGACCCTGTAATGATGCCGGTAAAGGTTTGGCTTGATGTGACCAATGGTTGATGAGAAGCCATTTGATGTTATGGCGCTCCCATTGGACAATCTTAGCCAGCTTTGACCTGTGACCTCAAAATCATGTGCCCTATCAACCTGTCAAGTTTCATGAAGATGGGTCAAAGCATTGTTGAGTTATAGCCAGAGGTGGGTAGAGTATTCAACAATTTTACTCAAGTAAAAGTACTGTTACTTGAACCAAATGTTACTCAAGTAAAAGTAAAAGTATGCATCCAAAAATTTACTTGAGTAAAAGTAAAAAAGTACTTTGATTAAAAGCTACTCAAGTAGTGAGTAAATGCATGAGTACTGTCTCGTGTCAATAAATTACATCATGGGAAATTGAATTACTGGAAACAATGACTTAATGATAACAAAAAGAATGTATTATAAATAAATATAATATATAAAAATTTGTATTTTTATACAATAAAATATAAAATTTATAAAATTAAAATATGTATTTTTGTTTGTTCCTAATTATTAGGGCTGTGTAAGTTTAATTTGTTCCACAAAGGCACTAACTGATGAGACTGTCAGCCAATACGTGTAGCTACAAATTGACGCCAACTGAATCAATTTGTAGCAAACTTAATCATCATATATTGCTAGTGTGTACACTCAGAGTGTGAACTGGTTTTGAGTATTGCACTGCGTTACATTTAATAATCACATCATACAAACGTTATACCTCAGAGATATAGCATTACACAAAATTATACATACGGCAAACTTATCGCATCGTGTTTCCTCAAATTTGACGTTGAGTTCTTGTAGGCTGAAATGTCCACAGTTTTGGCAGACACAACTGACAGCGCGTTATATAAATGTCCTTTTTATACGTTTGTAATATAAACATTGGCTGTGAGGCCAGGGATGCTCGGTAGGTTTTTCTGTCACCATACTTTCTTGCTACGGTGGAGAAAGTTTGCGTATGTGATCACGTGACTGACCGGCTTCATTTGATTGGTCACACGGAGTAAATGTAACTCGTTCCTACCCACCTCTGGTTATAGCTGCTGAAATAAATTGACAGACAGATTATATGCCAAAATATTAATTTTGTTCATATGTATTGATAAACTATTCACAAGACGCGTCTTGACACCAAGATTGTGGCTGCACCATTATGCCAATGCTGTTCCCTATACTTGAATGTGATCCTTGGACCATACTGCACCTTTTTGCTAAGTTTGGTGTTAATAGGCAATATGGTGTAGGCTGAATGATGCATTTTATATCGAAAAATGGGGGGAAAGAATAATAATAATAATAATAATAATAATAAGAAAAAAAGTCCTAACTAACTATGTGTTTGAACCCTAATGAGAATATTTGGGGGGGGGGGGGGGGGGGTAAACTTCCAATGCTAGTTTACTAGTTCAGCCTAAAGAACGCATTAAGTAAATGGTGCATGTTCAAAGAGAGCTATGCCAACAGTACACTCTCACTAATAAGTGCCATTGAAGATGGATTGTCAGACCTGGGCAGTCTGGTGGCAGAGTTAGATTTTTAGCATTTATGAAGGATGTTACATAGCTTATGTCCTCAGTAGTAAGCACAAGTCAACAGGAATTTTTGTTGTGCATGTATATTAAAATACATTTTATTTTGCATTTTTTCCCTCTGTAATCAGATCTTTTCATTCATATCTCCTATGCAATATGGCTGTAACCAGGGATCAGATAATATGGATTAATTAAATGGTCTGTGTAGAAGTAGCTTAATTATGCTGTAACTGTGTGTGTTTTGTCAGAATGTGCTGCTGTGGATGAATCTTGTGTGAAGAGCTATGGTCCTTTCACTCAGAGCAGTGACAGCAGTCACAGCTCCCTATATATGGAGGCTAGTGAGTATTTCATTTTCATTTAAACATGCTCTTATCCTCTTAAAAAAGCATGTACTAGGCCACATACAGCGGGTAAAATAAGTATTGAACACGTCACCATTTTTCTCAGTAAATATATAACTAGAGGTGCTAATGAAATGAAATTTTCACCAGATGTCGGTAACAACCCAAGTGATCCATACATACAAAGAAATCAAACCATAAATGTCCAGAAATGACGTTATTTGTAATAATGTGAAATGACACAGGGAAAAAGTATTGAACACATGAAGTAAGGGAGGTGTAAAGAGGCATGGAAAGCCAAGACACCAGCTGAACTCTCTCAGTAATTAGAAAGCAAGCCTGCCCCTTGTCAGTGCAAATTAATATCAGCTGGTTCAGTCCCAAATGATGGCCAGCTATCACACAAGAAACATCTGATGATGGGTAAAAGTAAAGAGCTCTCTCAAGACCTTCGCAACCTTATTGTTGCAAAGCATAATGATGGCATCGGTTACGGAAGTGGAAAGAACATCATTTCACCATAAACCGACCACGACCAGGTGCTCCTCGCAAGATTTCTGACAGAGGAGTGAAAAGAATTATCAGAAGAGTTGTTCGAGAGCCAAGGACCACTTGTGGAGAGCTTCAGAAAGACCTGGAATTAGCAGGTACGAGTGTTTCAAAGAAAACAATAAGTAATGCACTCAACCGCCATGGCCTATATGCACCCTCACCACGCAAGACTCCATTGCTGAAGAAAAGGCATGTTGAAGCTCGTTTAAAGTTTGCTGCACAACATTTAGACAAGCCTGTGAAGTACTGAGAGAATATAGTCTGGTCAGATGAAACCAAAATAGAACTGTTTGGATGCCATAATACACATCATGTTTGGAGGTTAAATGGCACTGCACATCACCCCAAGAACACCATACCAACAGTGAAGTTTGGAGGTGGGAACATCATGGCATGGGGCTGTTTTTCAGCATATGGTACTGGCAAACTTCAAATAATTGAAGGAAGGATGAATGGAAAAATGTACAGAGACATTCTTGAGAAAAATATGCTTCCGTCTACCAGGATGATGAAGATGAAACGTGGCTGGACATTTCAACAAGACAATGACCCCAAACACACAGCCAAGGAAACTCTCAATTGGTTTCAGAGAAAGAAAATAAAGCTGCTGGAATGGCCCAGCCAATCGCCTGACTTGAACCCAATAGAAAATCTATGGAAAGAACTAAAGATCAGAGTTCATAGAAGAGGCCCACGAAACCTTCAAGATTTGAAGACTGTTTGTGTGGAAGAATGGGCCAAAATCACACCTGAGCAATGCATGCGACTAGTTTCTCCATACAGGAGGCGTCTTGAAGCTGTCATTGCCAACAAAGGCTTTTGTACAAAGTATTAGATACATTTCAGTAAGCGTGTTCAATACTTTTTCCCTGTGTCATTTCACATTATTACAAATAACGTAATTTCTGGACATTTATGGTTTGATTTCTTTGTATGTATGGATCACTTGGGTTGTTACCGACATCTGGTGAAAATTTCATTTCATTAGCACCTCTAGTAATATATTTACTGAGAAAAATGGTGACGTGTTCAATACTTATTTTACCTGCTGTATTTACATGTTTGTGCAGATGGTTTTCAATGCAGTAGTGTCCCAGATGGAATGTTCCGGAAGCCCTTGGAAGGTCAGAGTCTTATCAGCTATCTCTCGGAGCAAGATTTTGGCAGTTGTGCAGACCTAGAGAAGGTAAGAAGGTTCTTCTACCTCAGTTTTCTTAAGTTCATTCACTGTTGTGTCTGAGCTGTGTTTTGTTCTCACGATAGGAGAATGCCCACTTCAGTATCTCCGAGTCGCTCATTGCTGCCATTGAGCTTATGAAGTGTAACATGTGCCGAAGGGCTGAGGAAGCTGAAGAGGATGAAGACAGTGACAGTGAGATCCAGCAGCTCAAGCAAAAGATCCGTTTGCGCCGACAACAGATCCGCCACAGCCGGCTGCAACTGCCTGGCCCATGCCAGCAGGGTAGAGTAAAAACAGCATTACTATACTATGCTAGTACTATGCTGTATTATACTGTGCTAAAGCTGTTTACATAATTTACATTTGATGGTTGTTATTCCCATTATTAATGTGAATAATGCTGATTAGGTCTTAGATGTTTGATGTTCTGGATGAATTTGAGAAAAAAGTGGGTTAAGTTGACATGTAAAGATTTCTCTGCCATCTGCATAGGGATCCCTTCCACAGACAGTGGTGGTTCACAGAGGAGCTCCCAGGATTCCATTTACCACTCTGACTTTGGCTCAGCTGATGATGTGGAGGACTTTGAGCAAAGAGGTGGGAGTTGGGTGTGTAGTGAGTGTGTAGTTTTGCAAGTTGACAGGTGGGTAGAGTTAGTGTGTGAGCTTAGAGGTATGACATTAAAATGTAAAAAAATGTGCAGTATTTTGTCAATTGTGATTTTTACACTGCAATCAAAATTTGTCCTCCGCTTTTAACCCATCTGTGCAGTTAGAACACACACACACACACACACACACACACACACTACTGATTACTAGGGGGCTGTGGATCACACATGCCCAGAGCGGTGGGCAGCCCTAGCCTGGCGCCCGGGCAGCAGTTGGGGTTAGGTGCCTTGCTCTTGCTCGAGGGCACCTCGGTCATGGCCTCAGGTCTGGGAATCGAACCCACAACCCTCTGGTCACAAGACCAGTTCCCTACCACCAGGCCATGACTGCCCCTATATAGGGGCAGTATAGGGGCAATATGTGAGCTGAGAGTGGGGCATTTGTATGTAAGAGGATTTTGAAGTGTGAGCTTAGAGGTAGGTTGTTGTATGTAAGGGACAATATGAAGTGTATATTCGAGAAGGGCGCAGGGTTAGAGTATGTATGTTTGGTATTTTTCAGGGTTTTCTGTTGTGCTAATTGGTATGTTTTTGTTTGTACTTGTCTCTGTTATTCAGATATTAATGCTGATTTTTAAGTGTATTTGCAATCAGGTGGTAAAAAGCTCTCACATTTCTAAAAAAAAGCTATCTCACATTTCTAGACTTTAACATAACTAAATAATTTAACTATAAATAAAAATATTTATGGGGTCCAAGCACGAATGCATGGGCACCCACTAGCATGCCTGGCATGATGGCATATGAAGGTATATGAAGGGAATCCATGAATGAGGAATCTGCTCAAAAACTGAAGCTAAATGGCAGTTTGTCTGTCTGTTATTCACTGAAGAATGGATGGGTATGGCTAGGGCAGTGTTTATGTAAAACCTATATATAGAGAGAAATAGAGAGAGAGATGAAGGGAGACATACCATGGACTGTTAAGTGTTAGAAGAATGGGGGTGTGGGGTGAGTGGATGAGGGGGCAGTATGTGTGTGTGAGAATGAGAGCATGTGTGATATTTCAGTCTCTGTTACTCCCTTACTGCTCAGTGTGGAAAATGAAAATATTTACTGTAGAGCTGTTTGGGAACAGATTTGGCTCAAACTCGGCAAATATCACAATGGTCGTGTGAATCTGTCAAGGTTCATCATAGGTGGGTAGAGTATTTAACAATTTTACTCAAGTAAAAGTACTGTTACTTGAACCAAATTTTACTCAAGTAAAAGTATGCATCCAAATATTTACTTGAGTAAAAGGAAAAAAGTACTTTGATAATAAGCTACTCAAGTAATGAGTAAATGCAGAGTACTGTCTCATGGAAAACATGATGTAATTTAGAAAACAATTACTTTTAATGATAATGAAAATAATTTATTATAAATAAATATATAAATAAAAATTATATTTATTATAAATATATTTATATTATAATTATATAATTATTATATTATAATATATATATAATATTATAATATAATAATTATTATATATATATTAGGGGTGGGACGCGATCAAAAAAATTAATCGAATTAATTACAAGCGTTGTAATTAATTAATCGAAATTAATCGCATTTTAATCGCATTTCAATATTTAACGTGAGAAATATTAATTTAAGTTTGAATGATGAATGAATCAATGAACATAAGCATAAACTTCAACATCTTGTTTATTTTTCCACCAGTCTACTACACAGACCAATAGATGAGTGCAGAAAACAGAGCAAACAGTTTTCAGAACACTGGAAATTCTGACCAAAAATATTTAATTTTGGGAGCTTTGCTCATGATATTGGAAGAATAAGAAGAAGTGAAGTAAATCAGATGTTTTTTAATACCATTTTAGATGGTAGACTTTTTCTTTAATTTCCCAGGCCTCTTACACAGGCATCTCCATAGTGCCTAGTGATCTTCTGCATGCTCAAAGCAAATGACTGGATCTTTCATTCATCATCTATAATATGAGCTGTCACACCAAGATAATTCTTGTTGCTAACAGAGGTCCAGTGATCCCCAGTCAGAGCCACATTTAGGGCACTCTTCACAATAACCAAATAATGTGATGCGTAAAGTATTGTAATGATCCTTAAGGGATTATTGGGTTACTGTTTCTTTAAGTTAAGTTGTGTGTGCAAGTGCGCGAGGAGCGAGAGTGAGAGAGAGAGAGAGGATTCGGTTATTTTTCTTGAGTGAGTTCGCTTGTATTAATGTTTAAATAAAAGAGACGAGTTGTCAACAGTAAACTGTCCTGGTATTTAACCAACGTTACAGTATAAACGCCTCCACCGCTCGTGCGAAGTGTGCGGAGTCGCGCGCGTCACTAGCGAAAGTTTAATCCAGTCTTGATTAGGTTTAATCAGTTTTGGTCAGTTAATCAGTTGGTCCAATGAAGGTAATTTAAAAACCAGGACATTTCCTCACTTAAAAAAACCCCGGGACAGGATGTGAAATACGGACGTTTGTTCACCCTATCGTACTAGGAATACATTTATCAGTGATCATTACTGACCTGCGCATTAGTACCAACATGTTTTGCGTTGAGGCGGTAACGAAGGGTGGAAGTGCTCGTGTGATAAGCGAACTCCTTCCTACATAAAATGCAAATAACACTATATTTATTTTTACTTCCATCTGGACGTTTCTTATATTTATATTTCCCATCCACCAGCGTAACGTCTTCACTCATCTCCATCATGCTCATCTTATTGTGCGTCCATATAATCTGTATGTCTGGAACTCGTGCACTGAGAAACATTCACGGTGCAAAAGTGTCTCATGCGTTAAATGCGTTAATTTTTTTAGTGCGTTAATTTTCCTGTAATTAATTAATCGAAATTAACGCGTTAAAGACCCACCACTAATATATATATATGATATTATAATAGGGCTGCCATGATTAGTCGACTAGTCACGACTATGTCGACTACTAAAATAGTCGACGACTAATTTATTAGTCGATGCGTCGTTTTTTTCCCTCTCCAAACTGCTGCGACAGTTTCCACTGCTGCGTCTGCGTTTTTGTCCTTGACGCACATGCGCAGTAGTGGAAACCGGGGTAGACAGTTGACGACATCCCAAGACGTTATACAGACAGGTTCTGGTATCGTGGCTACCCGGCTACGGAACTCAAAAGTGCGGGATCATTTTCCGTAGTCGGGTTCCGAAACGCGTGCAATATCTGCAAGGCAGAACTTGCCTTCCACGGCAGCACAACTGCGATGTACGAGCATGTACCTGAAGCATGTTGTGGCTAATTGTGACAACAATGATGAATAGGGACCGTCATCTCTGTAATCTAAATTGCTAGTTAGCTGCTAAAGTTACCATAAACAGAGCGTTAACTTAGTACTTACTTATCGCAGGGTTGCCAACTTTTCAAGATCACTTGGAGTGAGATTTGATCTTTTGGGGGGGGTAAAATGGACACAAATTAAGTATTATATCACGATTGCCAGTGGTTGTCGCCAGAGCGAACTAGTAACTCATTGAATCATAGATGTGGATCAGAGGTAAATAAACTAGATTTTTTTTCGGCGTGAGAAATCGGGTGTGTGAGCGTGTGAAGACGGTCAAATGCATGTGTCTCACTCTCAATGCGTGAGAGTTGGCAACCCTGCTTATCGCTGTAGCTGTAAAAGTTAACATCAGTGATGGCGATTTGTTTCATTAGCCTTAGCAAGCATTCGTGTATTTTCTGTAACGTCAGTGAGACCAAAACTTTATTTTTGTGAATAACTCCTTAGTTTCAGGTCCCTACCTAATTTTATTTAAATGTAGCGAAGTTTGATGCCAGAGACTAATGAAAGAAAGAAAAACCTAAAAAAAAATTCTTTATTAATGTAGGCCTATTTATTTTTGTGTTTTTTTAAGGCAGTGCCTTATCCTTATTTTAATAATTGTTTGTTGCAACAAGCTGCACATTTCATTAAAGGTTTAATGAACTATTATCTTAATTGTTTTTATTTTTAGTTATAGCTGAAATCTAATGATGGTTATGTAATAGCAGTTGCATTCTAGTGTATGTTTTATATTCAATTAACGTACAATCCAACTAGTTGACTAATCGTAAAAATTAATCGGTGATTAGTCGACTATTAAAATAATCGTTTGTGGCAGCCCTATATTATAAATATAATAATAATAATTATATATATATATATATATATATACAGTTGTGATCAAATTTATTCAACCCCCAATGCTGCGAAGGGTTTTATGGAATTCAGTGCACATTTGTAATTGTGTTCATAATGAAATCTTACAAGGACTTGTTAAAGAACTAAATGCAACTAAGATAGCATCAATTTTTTTTGTCATAAAGTATTAAATGGCCTTTTTGTGATTTCTTCATTGACACAATTATTCAACCCCTTTACGACTACCACTCCTAAGAACAGAGGTTCATTCCAGTGTTTTCCATCAGGTATTGAAAACATTGTGGATGTCAACGAGCAGCAATCAAGCATGATAAGCACCAATTAGGCAGATTTAAAAGGACTGTGATACTCAGCTCCTTCTAGACATCTACTGGTGTGTTTCCAAGCATGGTGAAGGCAAGAGAATGGTCCCAGAAGACAAGAGAAGAGGTTATTGCTCTTCACAAGAATGGCAATGGATATAAAAAGATTGCGAAGTTGTTAAATATTCCAAGAGACACTATCGGAAGTATCATTCGCAAGTTCAAGTTAAAGGGCACAGTGGAAACGTTACCTGGTCGTGGCAGAAAGAAGATCCTGACCGCGACTGCTGTGCGCTACCTGAAGCGTAATGTGGAGAAAAATCCCCGCGTGACTGCTAAGGAACTGAAAAAAGACCTGTCAGATGTGGGCACTGAAGTTTCAGCTCAGACAATAAGGCGCGCACTGCGTAACGAAGACCTCCATGCCAGAACGCCCAGACGCACCCCCTTGCTGACTCCAAAGAACAAGAAAAGTCGACTGCAGTATGCCAAAAGTCATGTGGACAAGCCACAAAGGTTTTGGAACAGTGTACTGTGGTCAGATGAAACTAAATTAGAACTGTTTGGGACAATGGACCAGCGCTATGTTTGGAGAAGGAAGAACCAGGCTTATGAACAAAAGAACACCTTGCCTACTGTGAAGCATGGCGGGGGGTCAATTATGCTTTGGGGCTGTTTTGCTTCTAATGGTACAGGAAAGCTTCAACGTGTGCAGGGTACCATGAATTCCCTTCAGTACCAGGAGATCTTGGAGGAAAATGTGATGGAGTCAGTCACAAACCTGCGGCTTGGGAGACGTTGGACCTTCCAACAGGACAATGATCCGAAGCACACATCCAAGTCCACTAGAGCATGGTTGAACATGAAAGGCTGGAACATTCTAGAGTGGCCATCGCAATCACCAGACTTAAATCCAATTGAGAACCTCTGGTGGGACCTAAAGAAGGCAGTTGCAGTGCGCAAGCCTAAGAATGTGACTGAACTGGAGGCTTTTGCCCATGAAGAATGGGCTAAGATACCCATAGGTCGCTGCAAGACACTTGTGTCAAGCTATGCTTCACGCTTGAAAGCTGTCATAACTGGAAAAGGATGTTGTACTAAGTACTAAAAAATAATGTCACTAGGGGGTTGAATAAAACTGATAATGATGTGAGCACAGTAAAGACATTTGTGGTTATTCCATCATAAATATTATGTTATGTTTGTCTAATTTATAAGTGCCTCTTTGATATAATTGTAAATAAGATGACTGAAATGATCAAAATCAATGTCAAACTGGCCAAAACACTTTATTTCAGTGGGGGTTGAATAAATTTGATCACAACTATATATATATATATATATAATATTATAATATAATAATTATTATAATATAAATATGTTATTAGGCTTGTGTAACTTCCAGTGGAGAACCATGGGCCTTCAGTAGACGTAGCCAAATGAAAAAATGACTGTAGTATTAAAAACACGTGTACTATGTGCAACGTATTGCCTACACAACTTCTGCATCATTTAACCACCAAATGCCAGTCAGTTAGTAGTCCAGACATCACAATTTGTTCACAAATGTCAGCAAATTATTAATAGCTGAACACTTATTTATTATAAACATACCTAGCAATTCGCTGACAATGTCCTGCGATTCCATCCTTTCCGCTTGGAAAACCTCACGGTAGTGCTGGCTAGGAGCTAGCTAACTAGCTAGCACACGAGCTAAAAGCTCACGAGGCACCAACCACGCAGAACTGATGTACGAGGACCAACAAGAATACCCCAAGACCATTGGAGCACGCCCCCACAATTATAATTCAAAATATGATTGGTTGATTAAACTGCCAATCCATAATAAAAGCTCTCTTAATGTAAAAGGCAAGGGTATGTGACAGATAATCAGAAGGTCCTGGGGGAGGTCCTTTCTCTGTTTTACCTAGAAACAATGGTGTGAAATATTGATTGGTTGATTTTTAATTTCAGCACAAGCACGAAAAGTGGATTTTAAAGCCGATTTAGAGGAAAAATAAAAATTTTTGGTGAAGTGTTACTAACATGTATAACATATAATGGATAAAGCACCATTTTCAAGATCAATGGAACTTCTAATACTTCCTACGAGAGTCTGGTATTTGGACTGGCAGAGAGCTAACCAGGTATAACAATCCGGGGAGTATTTTATCACTTATATTCTTGAGCTAAAGTCCATAGGCATTAATGGCCATTGTACCTGTGTTTTTGTAATATTTAGTTTATAACCAGATTTCTCTCCGAATTCGTTAAGGTTTGAAAAGAGCTTAGGAAGGGATGAGTCCGGATTTTGGGCATATGTGATCTGCGAATAATCCTATTTTATGTTCTTGTTGTGCTATCCTTATGCCTTCAGTATAATTGTTTTGTCTAATTTCTTGGGCCAAAAAGTGAGGAGCTTAAGCAGCATCCTTGCCTTGTACCTCAATAGAGACTGAATCTAGTGGAAAGGGTGCCATTGATATTTAATCGAGCTGTTAGATCCTTGTAAAGGGCTTGTATGCTCCTTATGAATTTGCCACTAAAGCCCATTTTTTCCATAACTGCAAACAAAAAGGGCCAGCGCACTCTATCGAAGGCCTTTTCAGCATCGAGGTTTGACAGTATTTTATAAATCCTGTCTGATCCCCATTTATCAAGTTAGATAGTAGCGTTTCCATCCTCATGGCTAATATTGAAGTATAGAGTTTATCAACATTAAGAATAAATAAACATCAGAACAATTACAATAGGTTTCTAGCACATTCGGTCCATGGACCCCTAATAAAAAGCACAACGATTACAATAGGTTTCTAGCACTTTCGGTGCTTGGACCCCCAATAATAAAAATCACAAAAATTACAATAGGGTTCCCGAACCTGCGCTGCTTGGACCCCTATTAATTTTAGTGTAACTGATAATTGATATTTCTCATATACACAAGCAATTGGATTGAAGTTGAGATGGATATACAGTTGTGATCAAATTTATTCAACCCCCACTGAAATAAAGTGTTTTGGCCAGTTTGACATTGTTTTTGATCATTTCAGTCATCTTATTTACAATTATATCAAAGAGGCACTTATAAATTAGACAAACATAACATAATATTTATGATGGAATAACCACAAATGTCTTTACTGTGCTCACATCATTATCAGTTTTATTCAACCCCCTAGTGACATTATTTTTTAGTACTTAGTACAACATCCTTTTCCAGTTATGACAGCTTTCAAGCGTGAAGCATAGCTTGACACAAGTGTCTTGCAGCGACCTATGGGTATCTTAGCCCATTCTTCATGGGCAAAAGCCTCCAGTTCAGTCACATTCTTAGGCTTGCGCACTGCAACTGCCTTCTTTAGGTCCCACCAGAGGTTCTCAATTGGATTTAAGTCTGGTGATTGCGATGGCCACTCTAGAATGTTCCAGCCTTTCATGTTCAACCATGCTCTAGTGGACTTGGATGTGTGCTTCGGATCATTGTCCTGTTGGAAGGTCCAACGTCTCCCAAGCCGCAGGTTTGTGACTGACTCCATCACATTTTCCTCCAAGATCTCCTGGTACTGAAGGGAATTCATGGTACCCTGCACACGTTGAAGCTTTCCTGTACCATTAGAAGCAAAACAGCCCCAAAGCATAATTGACCCCCCGCCATGCTTCACAGTAGGCAAGGTGTTCTTTTGTTCATAAGCCTGGTTCTTCCTTCTCCAAACATAGCGCTGGTCCATTGTCCCAAACAGTTCTAATTTAGTTTCCAAAACCTGTTCCAAAACCTTTGTGGCTTGTCCACATGACTTTTGGCATACTGCAGTCGACTTTTCTTGTTCTTTGGAGTCAGCAAGGGGGTGCGTCTGGGCGTTCTGGCATGGAGGTCTTCGTTATGCAGTGCGCGCCTTATTGTCTGAGCTGAAACTTCAGTGCCCACATCTGACAGGTCTTTTTTCAGTTCCTTAGCAGTCACGCGGGGATTTTTCTCCACATTACGCTTCAGGTAGCACACAGCAGTCGCGGTCAGGATCTTCTTTCTGCCACGACCAGGTAACGTTTCCACTGTGCCCTTTAACTTGAACTTGCGAATGATACTTCCGATAGTGTCTCTTGGAATATTTAACAACTTCGCAATCTTTTTATATCCATTGCCATTCTTGTGAAGAGCAATAACCTCTTCTCTTGTCTTCTGGGACCATTCTCTTGCCTTCACCATGCTTGGAAACACACCAGTAGATGTCTAGAAGGAGCTGAGTATCACAGTCCTTTTAAATCTGCCTAATTGGTGCTTATCATGCTTGACTGCTGCTCGTTGACATCCACAGATGTTTTCAATACCTGATGGAAAACACTGGAATGAACCTCTGTTCTTAGGAGTGGTAGTCGTAAAGGGGTTGAATAATTGTGTCAATGAAGAAATCACAAAAAGGCCATTTAATACTTTATGACAAAAAAAATTGATGCTATCTTAGTTGCATTTAGTTCTTTAACAAGTCCTTGTAAGATTTCATTATGAACACAATTACAAATGTGCACTGAATTTCATAAAACCCTTCGCAGCATTGGGGGTTGAATAAATTTGATCACAACTGTAATATGTCCACTTTTAAGGATTCTTTAGACATGATTTTTTTTGAAATTCTAAGGGTGTCTTTATTGGGATTGGGAAGTATTGATATAATGACAATGAAGTTCTTCATGTCTTCTTGATTACTGTTCGCTCCATGTGACAAGCTAGTTCTGCTGGGACTTCACACAGACTTATGGTTCGTCTTTTATGATGAAGAATGGGTGTTCATAGGATCATGATTTCTCCTTACCCATTTCAGATGCAGATGTCAAAGCCAGCACAACCTCTTGCAGCAGGTCCTTTCTCAGCTCTGACTCTGTGTAAGTGATTGCACAAGCACCATGGTGGAACTGGAGCAAATATATCCTCTAAGTGGCTGTATTGGAGGTTAATGTATAACAACTTATTCTTGTACTGAACATTTTTCCTGTGCAGCTCTCCCTCCTTCCTTCAGTCTAATTCTGCAGAGTCAGTGGCAATGGGGCTTCTACGTCAGTTTAAAGGCATGCAGCTTCCTGCTGCCTCTGAACTTGAATGGCTTGTTCCAGAGCATGATGCTCCTCAGAAGGTACGCATACACACACACACAGAATAACTTTTCCGATCTTGTTTTTGGGTTGCAAAAAAATTCTGATGGTCTGAAGATATTAAATTATCATCAAACCTTTTGGTTTCTCTGATTGGTTTTCTCATGACCTAGAATAAACTATTGAATGTTGATGAATGGCTGTTAAAAAGCTGGCCCTGTTTTGGCTGGTTATTTTGTAGGCTATGTTAATAAATACAACATCTAGAGTAGTTGCAGGCTACAGTACCACAGTCTGAATGAGCATTTATTTCACTCCTAATAAGCATGCCTTTGTTTTTGTGTCTCCTGTTAGTGGAGCGTTCTTAAGGGATTTGGCCTCTGTACAGGTGTTTAGGTTGAAAAATTAGCCACTGTTTTATTTTTAAGATGATACCTGAGCACCAAATTAATTATTTTTATAATAGATCTAGGTCTGCATGTTATGCTGTGGAACAGTTTGGAGCCAGCTTTATTGTGATCTACTAATACTGATATATTTAGATTTTTCGTTTATATGTCCCAGTTTTGATGGACCTTGTATTTCTTGCTGGCAGCCTATTAAACCTTAATAGCTGTAAGGGATGTATGATTTTGCACATTTTAGAATGTTAAGAGCTGTACTGTAAAATAAAATGTATATGTAGATTTATAATGATCAGATTTGTAAAATTTGTCATGACATATCCAATGATGAGCTTTTGACATTTGTACTTGCAAAGGATAGATGTAACAGCACACAGCAGAGATAAACGTGTTAACAGCCAGTCTGTCAGTTCTGGATTTTATGTCAAAGTACACACTTATTTCCTACTGCAAAGTATTGTGCTACTAGTACTGATGCAGTCACTGAAAACTAAGGAAAAATTAGTAGAACCTGCAAGTGGTACAAAAGTGAAACTGAAGGTGAACTTGTGATGTCCTCTAAAGCTGAGGAAATTGTTGACAAATAAAGTTGCCGCTTTTTTATAGAACTGATTTGAATACCTGAAAAGTGATAGCACAGATTAAGTCAGTCTGTAAAATATATAGTTATTTTATGCAACCCAAGATGGGGAAACAACAAATATTTTCAGTCACCTGAAAAATCCTAGTATCTAGTAACTACAACTAGTGTTGTCACGATAAGAATTAAAACTTCGATAAGATACTTTAAAAAATTCGGAAGTGGTTCTGCAGGTGGTGACCACATCCTTTCTGGCTGATGTTTTGGTCACTTTGGCATTTTGTAAGTTCTCACAATAGAGGTAGCATGATGTGGTGTCTACAAGCCAAAGTTGCTCAGGTTGTGCAGCTCATCCTGGATGGCACATCAATGCAAGCTGTGGCAAGGTTTGCTGTGTCTGTCAGCAGTGTCCAGTGCATGGAGCAGTACACCAGAAGACATGTAGGGAGCTGTAGGAGGGCAACAGCCCAGCAACAGGACCACTAACTCCTTATTTGTGCAAGGAGAAACAGGAGGAGCAGTGCGAGATCCCTGCAAAATGACCTCCAGCAGGTCACTAATATCCATGTTTCTGCTCAAATGATCAGAAACAGATTCCATGAGGG
Organism: Brachyhypopomus gauderio; assembly: GCF_052324685.1. NCBI lineage: Eukaryota > Metazoa > Chordata > Actinopteri > Gymnotiformes > Hypopomidae > Brachyhypopomus > Brachyhypopomus gauderio. The sequence goes on along the minus strand of NC_135222.1, from coordinate 12,193,040 downwards.
TGGAATGAGGGTCCGACGTCCACAAGTGGGGCTTGTGCTTACAGCCCAACACCGTGCAGAGCGATTGGCATTTGTCAGAGAACACCAAGATTGGCAGATTCGCCATGGGCGCCCTGTGCTCTTCATGGATGAGAGCAGGTTCACACTGAGCACATGACAGAGTCTGGCAATGTCGTGGAGAATGTTCTGCTGCCTGCAACATCCTCCAGCATGACCAGTTTGGCAGTGGATCAATAATGGTGTGGGCAGGTATTTCTTTGGAGGGCTGCTAGCCAGAGGTATCCTGACTGCCATTAGGTCCCTGGATGAGATCCTCAGACCCATTATGAGACCATATGCTGGTGCAGTGGGCCCTAGGTTCCTTCTGATGCATGACAATGCTAGGCCTCGTGGCTGAAGTGTGTCAGCAGTTCCTGCATGATGAAGGCATTGATGGACTGGCCTGCCCGTTCCCCAGACCTGAATCCAATCGAGCACATCTGGGACCAATGCCACGTTGCACCACAGGCTGTCGAGGAGATGACTGGTGCTTTAATCTAGGTCTAGGATGCGATTCCTCAGGATATCATACGCCTGATCAGGAGCACGCAATTTGATTTTGAGTATGATTCCAAATCTGGACCTCCATGGGATAGTAATATTTATTTACATAAATAGTAATTGTTTTAGTAATAGTAAAAGATTTTAGCAGTTGATATCTAGGAAGATATTTTAGTGTTTGAGCTGTGTGTGTGTGTGTGTGTGTGTGTGTGTGTGTGTGTGTGTGTGTGTGTGTGTTGTTGTATAACAATGAGATTTCTCACTTACTTATTGATGTACATGTTCCTTGTCTATAGCTGCTCCCTATACCTGATTCCCTGCCTATTTCTCCTGATGATGGTGAGCATGCGGACATCTATAAGCTGCGCATTAGAGTGCGTGGAAACCTGGAATGGGCTCCTCCTAGACCTCAAATCATCTTCAATATTCACCCTGCACCAAAGTGAGTAATATTATCAGTTCAATTAAAGGCCGGTGCTCTTTCCATACTGATCAGTTACATATCTAATAAGGGAGTTCTCTGTCCTGGAAAAAAGCTAACACACTACAAAATAAAAACAGTAAAATATTACCATTGCAAAGGTGCGCACACATCACTTTCAACATGTGTAATGCAGAGGCACTGTCATAGGCTTTTGCTTGCTTTTATGTTACTTTTGTGTTACAAATGCACTCACCAGCCACTTTATTAGGTACACCTTGCTAGTACCGGGTTGGACCCCCTTTTGCCTTCAGAACTGCCTTAATCCTTCATGGCATAGATTTAACAAGGTACTGGAAACATTCCTGAGAATCTGGTCTATATTGCCATGATGGCATCACGCAGTTGCTGCAGATTAGTTGGCTGCACATCCATGATGAATCTGCCGTACAACCACATCCTAAAGGTGCTTTATTGCATTGAGATCTGGATATTGGGGAGTACAGTATCTCAATGTACAGTGTGCAGTGAGTACAGTGAGCTCATTGTTGTGTTCAAAAACCAGTCTGATATGATTCACGCTTTATGACAAGGCGCACTATCATGCTGGAAGTAGCCACTGTGGTCATAAAGGGATGGACATGGTCAGCAACAGTACTTAGGTAGGCTGTGGCATTGATACGATGCTAAATTGGTACTAATGTGCTCAAAGTGTGCCAGGAAAATATTCCCTATGCCCAGTGCTTAATAAAGTAAATCAAACGATGCCGGAACGCAAACAGCAGCATGAGACAAGGGGTCGCTGAGGCCAACAAGGTCACCAGATCGCACACAAAACACTTAGGCACACAAATGTCAAAATAACAAGCCATTTTGTTTACATAAATTACTTTTAAATGATTTATGTGTGTTTTATAAGTGTTTTAAGTGCAGAATTGTTTCTTACCATATTAGTTGTTTAGTGTATAGCTTGGGACTCACTCGCACCTGCCCCAATAACATCTCCACTGCCGCTGACTTCATTTGCTTCAAGTCTTCAAGTTGTTTAGTAATACAATCAGATGCTTTTTTTGTAAAAAGAAAGCAAGTTTGACTGTCTTTTTGACATATTGATCGCTGTTATTTTGACAAATTGTTGCCTTTGTCTGATATCTAAGTAACACAAAATATTTCCCATCAACCATTTCTATTTTTTATTGTGATATGTAATAAATAATTTTATTTTTTTATTAATGACCCACATAAACTGTAAAACGATTTGCAATTATTTTGTTTTATTATATTTTTGTGTATAATAATAAAAATGCCCATGACTTTGGACTAGGGCCGTATGAGGGGTGGGCGTAGTGCTGGGCGGTATGACCAAAATTCTATATCACAGTATTTTTCAAAATTATATCGGTTTCACGGTATTTGACGGTTTTTCCCCTCATGCGTGATGTGTTAACTGCATTGATTATGAAAATAATTACTGCAGTAGAATGGTTAAGAGTACCCTATTCCACTGTTAGGAAAAAAAAAACAACTACATAAACCAATAAGGGAAGACTCAAGCTACATAACACACATAACAGGCATGAAAATCTGTCACCTTTCGGTGAAATTCGCCGTTTTGAAGTTGAAAAGGGTGACCTACGTGAATCGTGTAGATCCGATGAGTTTTTTGTTTGGGGGGGGGGGGGTCGGGAGATTATATGTATATATTTTAATTATCATATTGACTTAATAAGCAAACAGAGCACTTCCGAAATCGGCTATTTCAATGACGGTGAACAGTAGTTTCCGCCCAGAACCTTCATAGAGGCCAAATAGCGTTTCAATCATACGAACGTTCTTCATTCATGTTATTCATTTACTGCTAAGCGGGACGAGAAGCAGGACCTAGTGCTACACCGCGGACAAGTCAGAAGAGCGTACATTTACCACTACATTTACCAGATCGTACATTTACCAGATCGTACATTTTAATTGGGTTATTAATGGTCAATCATTTTCATATTTTGCGGTAAAACAAAGTTACTGCCGTTCGCTACAGCGTTGAACACTGTCAGATCTAACCACAAGCTCTTGTGATAAATAGGTAGATAGATGGGCCTATTAAGTTCAAGATTTTTTTCTAGTATGTCTGTAGTTGTAACTGGTGAATCCAGGGACGTGTGATAACATTCGCACCAGGGCTGAAAAGGTTGAAGATGAAGTTGTAAACGCTTGTCGTTTGAGTCTACCCTGTGCTTTATCACATGTTATAAAATAAAAACACGTGAACCCTGGTATTTTTACAATAATTTTCGCCGCTGATGTATTTATTGGTTCATTAAGACGTAATGGTTTTGATTGAGCCATCCGGAATGGCGAAAGCGGCTTCTTGCGTTTACGGATTGCGTTTACATTGAATCCATTGACATGACAGTCAAAAAAAAATTTTTTATGGATTTTACTATATTTTACGGAGCCCGTAAGGTGACATCATGTAAAAAATAAATAAATAATGCGTGGCCACGACTTATTAACGCGTGGGAACGAGATACTAACGTCGCCTTTCACACGCGGCAACAAAGTTTATTTTTTCACAGCAAAGCAAGCAGATCCCAGGGATGTTCGCGAACTGACTGCCCAAGGAAGGTAAACCTGGCTTTATATAAAGTAATACTTGATTATCTTGTTCGCACGCGTTAGTAAGTCGTTCGCATGCGTTAGTAAGTCGTGGCCACGCGTTATTATATTTTTTACATGATGTCACCTTACAAGCTCCGTAATATTTGGCATCACCTGTCGCTGTATCCCCGTACACCAGCAGCCACCCCAACCCCCCCCCCCCCCCCCCCCCCGTCGCAGTATACCCATGACGTCACATGTCAACGCCCCCCCCCCACATGTCAACGCCCCGTCGCCGTATCCCCATGACGTCACAACATGCCCCGCCCCCGGTCTTCTCACCTTTTTAACCCCTGACCCATTTTCATGCCTGACATAAGCAAATACATAACCAGGCCCGTTGACAGTCTTGCTGGGGCCCGGGACAAGAAAGTTTCCCCCCCCCCTGCGCACGTCATTTGAATTTCCTCTGTAGCAGACAATCCTTCTGTTAGGTCATATAGTATATAATATAGCCACACATCAAAGCTGTTTCTGACAGCTGACTGGTTTATACTTGGCGTCGCCAGCGGCGCGAGGGTTCGCGGCTTGGCCAAAATGACGTAATCGCAGTGGCTCCGCCCGTACGGGAGGGCCTCGCGCGCTGTCGGTTCGCGAGGTCGTGCACCTCTCGAATTTTGTAACTTCGCGCGCGCCGCGCTTCAGCGCCATGAACAAAGTCATATTTGCAGGGTTCATACACCTTTACAAGGTGGAATTCAAGCACGTGTACGTCACTTTAAATGTCCATTTCAATATTTTCCAGCACGTTAAACTTAATTAAGTTAAATATTTATACATATACTCGAAATGATTCGAAATAATTCGCTTTTTATCACATTATTTAATGGTTGTTTATTTTCAAAACGCCCAATCTTAACGTCTTCACGAGAACTGTTCAGTCAGACAGCTATTTGTTGTGAAACGAAGTAGTTACAATTTCAAGCATTTTCAAGTACTTTAGCCTAAATTCCAGCACTTTTCAAACCTGAAACACAATGCAACTTTAAAATTCGTCAGGTAAATGTTTTTCCTTTCTTTTCTGCGCTCCAGATTTCTGTATTTACTTTAACTATCCACCACTGTATTTCCCGCTGTTGGGCCAGTACCAGCCGGCTACGGTCGGTGCTCGATCAAACCATTTTCCAGTGGGAGGCGGGGGTGTATGCACTTAATGGAAAATATGCAGATAGGTAAAAAACATATATATTTGAGCCATTGAGCTTATTATGAGTATATAATTTTATATTAATGAAAGATTTCAAGATTATTTAAAAATTATAGACTTTAAATAAAAATTAAATTGCTGGGCTCTTTGATGGGCCCCCCTGGCCCTAGGGCCCGGGACAACAGACCCGGTTGTCCCCCCCCTGTCGATGGGGCTGCACATAACTAATAAATACATGCACCAACATTACACATAAAACGCACCAATACCGGAGCCGTAGGGTCTCATGGGAAATAGTGCCGTCCCCCTTTGGACCAACGCTACAATATTACATGTAATACAGATTTGCATGGCCTCACATGATCAGTTTTCAAATGGTAGCACTAAAGTAGTGAATGAATCATATAGCATGACAGTTGCAGTAAAAATACAAAACCTTTTATTATTTTTTTTATCTCTTAATGTGATAAAAAGTGAATTATTTCTAATCATTTCGACCATATGTGTATTTGTATAAATATGTAAATTAATTAAGCTGAAGGTGCTGGAAAATATTGAAAATGGACCTTGAAAGTGCCGTACAAGTGCTTGAATTCCACCTTGTAAAGGTGGATGAACCCTGCAAACACAGCACTGAAGAGCGGAACGCGACCTCGCGACAGTGGAGACCCCGCGATTGCTACCCATATTTTCTAGATTATAAGCTGCTACCTATTCCCTCACACTTTGAACAATGCAACTTATAATGAGGTATGGCTTTTCTGTAGATGTTTCTTCACCCGTCAGAGGTGGAGCAGAAAGTTAATCAGGTGGTAGGACAAAATTTGAAAATTTACATTTTACATTTACATTTGTGGCATTTAGCAGATGCTCTTGTCCAGAGCGACTTACAAAGTGCTTTGCTTCTGATCACAGAATACATCCTAGGTAATAGTACGGATAGGCCAGAATTCAAGACACCATTGAGTCAGACTACTACTACACCACAGGAGTCAATGTCATAAGTGTTTTGCAAGTTAGACGTTTGCCAAGAAGCGCAAATAACCATAGACAGACATACAATTTACAAACAACGGCAAGTGGTATCAGCTGAGTTAGTGCTGTGGTAAGAACTCAACAAACAGGTGAGTCTTCAGTCTACGCTTGAAGATAGCAATAGACTCTGCAGTCCTAGCAGCTAATGGAAGATCGAAGAAGAATAGTCTGGAGCTTTGTCTTCCATGAGACTTTAAGTATGGAGTTTCAAGTCGAGCCAAGCTTGAGGTTCTGAGTGTTCGCTGTATGGATCGGCTTTTTACCATGGACATCATGTAGGGAGGGGCCAGTCCATTTTTGGCTTTGTAAGCATGCATCAAGATTTTATATCTGATGCGTGCCGCTACTGGAAGCCAGTGAAGAGAGCGTAGCAGGGGAGTCACATGTGAGAACTTGGGTAGATTGAAGACCAGTTGTGCTACAGCATTCTGAATTAGTTGTAGAGGTCTGATGACCCGTAGAGGAAAACCTGCAAGTAGGGAATTGCAGTAGTACAGCTTAGAGATTACTAGAGACTGCACAAGCACTTGAGTAGCTTCCTGTGAAAGGAAGGGTTGTATTCTCCATATGTTGCAGAGGAGAAATCTGCAGGATCTGGTCAGTTTTGAAACGTGTTGAGAAGGACAACTCGTTGTCCAATGTTACACCCAGGCATCGAGCAGTTTCTGATGGTGTTCTCAAAGGAAACTGTGAGGTCATTGTGTGGGTTTGAGGTTCCTGGAATGTACAGAAGCTCAGTTTTGCTAGGGTTGAGCTTCAAGTTGTGAGCAGTCATCCATGAAGCAATATCTGCTAAGCATGCCGAGATACGCCTAGAAATCTGTGTCAGAATGGAAGAGAAGGAAAGAATTAACTGGGTGTCATCAGCATAGCAATGATGAGAGAAACCATGAGACAAAATAATGTCACCAAAGGAACGAGTATATAAAGAGAAGAGAAGAGGGCCTAGGACTGAGTCTTGGGGGACTCCAGTGGAAAGTTTACATGGATTGGATGTAGATCCTTTCCATGTTACCTGATAGGAACAGTCTTCAAGATATGACTGGAACCATTTCCAAATAAATCAAATAAGAAAGTGCTCAATTTGATTTAGCACATGCAAGCAGCAGGCACGACGGAGAATTTTTTTCAAATGAACGTGTGTTGTGCCGAATTCTTACTCCCCTCGTTTGCAAATGTATAAAGACGCTACAGATGATATTAGGGAGTTACAGTGATTATAACTTGGTTCATTGAGCACTCATTGAGTTTTGTCCTAACTAGATATTTAGACTACTGTAATACTGCAAAGTCATGTGGTCAGAGGTGAACTTCGGTATAGCCAGTGTGTTTTTTATTTAAAATAATTAACATCCTTGAGCCAGTGTGTCTTTGGACATAGATAATCAAATATATTTGTATAGCGCTTTTCACAACATATGTTGTCACAAAGCGCTTTACAGGATTTACAAGGTTAACAATACTATGGGTCCAAATAATGCCGTTTGCTGTGATGGATAATTAAAGTCTAGCTCTTATTTATGCATAGAAACGTAAATCGACAATATCATCTGTAGCGTCTTTATGCGGATAAACGAGGAGAGTCGGAATTCGCCACAACACCAGCTGAAAGCCAAAACTGTCGCACATGAAATGCTACAGGCACCATTCAGAAAATGATCACTTCAGTTAAATGTATTCAGTTCAGTAGATATATGCGGCTTATAGCTTAGTGGCTTTTTTGCTTATAAAACATTTTCCTTTTTTTTTTTTAAACATTGTAGGTGCAGCTTATATTGAGGTGTGCTGTATAGTCGAGAAAATACAGTACTTCCTGACAACAGACACGGCTCCCTTCTTTGGCAAAAGTTCCTTTGGGGCATCATCTTTAACTTCAATATTTGGTAGAATTTGTGTCCCTCGTTTTCAGCAAACTAGATTTGCGCTCTCTTGCATGTGTGCTTAGCGGCGCAGCAATAAAAAGCGTCCCGTGAGAAACAATTAACGACCGTGCTGCGTTCCGGACACGTGATGGGTATTTAAACCGATGTGGCCAGTTTATGAAAAATTGTTATGATAACAAAAATAAACACCAGTTTTCGGTGCGAATCGGTATACCGCCCAGCATTAGGTAGGCGGATGCTTTATGGGGGAGACATGGAAAGGCGTCTCTAAAAGGGAGAGCTCTTATGTGATTTAGGAAGCCTGAATCTTGTGTTTACAAAATGGCTTTTATAAAAAATTTTTGTTCAATTAATTGGTTCAACACAGACAGATTTCTTCATAATTTATAATTAGCTCAAAAGTTACCGGATCGAGGCAGACCGTTCCCGGAACGCACCCTTCAAAATTAAAGAGTTCCCGGAACCTGTTCCGGCAGGATCCGGCTCAAATTAAGCCCTGCCTACATCATTGCACCACCAGCAGCAGCCTGAACCGTTGATACAAGGCAGGATATATCCATGCTTTCAATTCTGACCCTACCATCCCAATGTCGCAGCAGAAATAGACTCATCAGACCAGGCAACATTTTTCCAATCTTCTGTTGTCCATTTTTGGTGAGCCTATGCGAATTGTAGCCACACCTTCCTGTTCTTAGCTGACAGGAGTAGCACCTGGTGTGGTTTTCTGCTGCTTTAGCCCATCCACCTCAAGGTTTGACGTGTTGTGCATTCAGAGATGCTATTCTGCATGCCTCGGTTGTATCTGATGTACTGTTGCCGTTCTATCAGCTCGTCTGGCCATTCTCCTCTGACCTCCGGTATCAACCTGCTGCTCACTTGAAATTTTCTCTTTTTCAGACCATTCTCTGTAAACCCTAGAGATGGTTGTGCGTGAAAATCCCAGTAGATCAGCAGTTTCTGAAATATTCAGACCAGTCCTTTTGGCACCAACAACCATGCCACGTTCAAAGTCACTTAAATCACTTTTCATCCCTATTCCTATGCTCAGTATGAACTGCAGCAGGTCGTCTTGGCTTTGTCTACATGCCTAAATGCATCGAGTTGCTGCCATGTGATTTGGCTGATTTGACATTTGCGTTAATGAGTCGTTGGACAGGTGTACCTCATAAAGTGGCCAGTGAGTCTCTATGTAATGGTTAAGCAATATAAGGGTTTCACCTACTAACCCTTGACAATACATGCAATGTATTATGCATCATCTATTAATCAGTTTCATTAATTAAATCAATCTTAATTTCAGTCTTGTATTCCAATCAGATTCACAATCTATAAATTTTTATTTAATGTAACATTTGATTATTTGATCTCTGAAGGATTTAAATAACCATGATTTCCTTGATATTAGCAACAACCACAATATGAATGATATAAAGATGAACAGAACTACCCTAAGTCACAAACAGCATCAGCAATCAGTGAAACAATGAAAATGTGTGTGTAGAAAAGAATTTGAAATTAAGTGTGTGTGTGTGTGTGTGTGTGTGTGTGCATGCATGCTTGCACTGCTTGCTACCTTAGTCCTCCTGTGCAGAACAAAGCAAATCAAATGTACAGAGTTTGAATAGCAGGCGGCAGGTTATTGAGCTCAGCTTAACTTGTGATTAACAATGTGATCAACCAACAACGTGATCAACCAACCAATGTGATCAACCAACCAACAATAAAGTGGTGTGCGTGAGCCTGGGGAAGGCGAAATGACAACGAAATAGTTGGAAGAGCTGTTTGCTAGTTAAGAGCTGTAGCATGCAAAGTGAAGTCTGTGCTACCAGTATGTACCAATCTTGATTAGGGCTGCCACAAATGATTATTTTTGTAGTCGACTAATCACTGATTAATTTTTATGATTAGTCGACTGATTGGATCATATGTTAATTGACTATAAAACATACAGCTTATCGCACTAGAATGCAGCTGCTATTATGTAACCATCATTGGATTTCAGCTATATGCTAACTAAAAATAAAAACAATTTATATCATAGTTCATTAAACCTTTAATGAAATATGCAGCTTGTTGCAACAAACAATTATTAAAATAAGGACAGGCCACTGGCTTAAACAACACAAAAATAAATACATTAATAAGGAAATTAGCTTTCTTTCATTTGTCTCTGTCATCAAACTTACATTTAAATCAAATTAAGTAGGTACCTGAAACTAAGAAATAATTCACAAAAATAAAGTTTTGGTCTCACTGACATTACAGAAAACACATGAATGCATGCTAAGGCTAATGAAACAAATCTTCATCGCTAATGTTAACTTAGAACTTACTCATCTTGATAGCTGTAAAAGTTAACGCTCGGTTTATGCTAGTTTTAGCAGCTATCTAGCAATTTAGATTACAGAGATGACGGTCCCTCTTCATCATTGTCACAATCAGCCACAACCTTTTCAGGTGCTCGTGTATCGTGGTTGTGCTGCCATGGAAGGCAAGTTCTCCCTTGCAGATATTGCATTGTACGCGTTTCTCTTTCATTTTATTAAAGTGATCCCACACTTTTGAGATCCATAGCTGGGTAGCCACGATACCAGAGCCTGTCTGTATAACGTCCTGGGATGTCGTCCACTGCCTACCCCGGTTTCCACTACTGCGCTTGTGCGTCAAGGACAGAAAGGCAGACGCAGCAGTGGAAACTGCCGCAGCAGTTTTGAGAGAAAAAAGTATAAATTAAAAAAACAAAAAACCGACTAGTCATCAACTATTTTAATTGCCGACATAATCGTGACTAGTCGACTAATCATGGCAGCCCTAGTCTTGATTAAGATTATCTAAACAAAATGTTTTAAACACCAAGCACAAATAGTGTTCAATTATTAGATCCATGTTAGTAATTAAACTTTGTTTAACTATGTCCTGTCAACAAACTGCCCAAATGTGAAACTCTCGTGTGGTTTTGTTATCTCAGCTTGTCATCCTCACTGAATTCCTCTAGAATTTCAAGGGGATTTCCACCACTGGTTCCTTGTTGATGTAGTAAGATGTCGTCCAGGTGTGCTCCTTCTTGAACTAAAGTCCAGGAATAGGTTTTGTCTGCAGTTTAATGAGAGAATTGATTCTTTGTTTCAGGCCGCATGACTGCCTTCGCAAGCTTGTTGGACAGTAATTTGGTGAATCTGTTGCTGCAGTTGTTGATCACACGTTTAGGGTTAGTTAATTAAGAAATAGTTTTTTTTGTTGTTTTATGTTATCCATCCAAATATTCTTATGGAATTTATTGGCAGATAAAATATATAAGATAAATATTGCCTTACATTGTTTGCATTTGGTAGGCACCATTATCCATAGTGAATCCGCATTGAGGACTTGACTGGATTGGGTTTAAGCTCTAGTCCCCGTGGAGGGGCAGCATTGTTACCCACTACAACAGGGGTCTCAAACTCAAATTACCTGGGGGCCACTAACCAGGCTGTGTTTTTTATGAGGGGCCAGATTAAAGGATCGTGACAAACAGCAGTGGGAAAAGGGAAAATAAACTAGTTTAATATATAATAAAAACTGAACACATACAGTAATTCAAATACATTTAGGTCAGGGTTTGCTCAGTGCTTGCTTTGTGTTTGCTCAGTGCTTGCTACCAGAAAATTGATAATTGATTAACTTCAACAGCTTTGGGAAGGATGGGAGTAGCTCTCTCTTAGAAACTGTCCAACAATATCCTGTTTTCCTTGTGCTTCCTTAAATTTTGTTTTGAGATCAATGCTGCACTGCAGATCTGTAAGCTCCATCTGTAGCATTACTGGAGCTCTGCCCACATTATAAGTAAAGGGATCTGCAAATATCTGAAAAATGTCACTAAGTCTTGAAGTCAGCAAATCGCTGGTTGAATTCCTGCTGCGGGTTCTCAAGAGCAGCAACATATTCATCAGTACTGAATGTGGAACCCTCCTTGAAAACAGATTTGCATTTTGGCAAGTGAGTGAAGTTTTTCTCAGCAACCTGTGCAATCCACAGTCTTCGATTTATGTAGAAAGCTTTCCACACTGTCATAAGCCACTGTAACAAGCTAGTTTGGTCCCTGCAACTTTAGATTGAGTGAATTCAGTTCTTCGGTGATGTCAACGAAATGCAAGATCCATCACCCATTTAGGATCATCAAACTCAGGAACATGCAGCCTGCCTTCATTCATAAATGCCTTGATTTCCTCTCTCAGCTAAAATAACTTTTTTAGGATGCTTCATCTGCTCAGCCAGCGCACTTCGATGAAGTACAAGACATCACATCAAGAGTACAGTACCGTGAATTTCGAGCTTTTTTGGAGGATATTGATGCAACATATTTTGAAGTTTATGCATTTCACCACAACATTTTAAGCACTTACTGCAGAGTGCCTGCTGATGAATTTTACAATGCAAAACAATCACAGGATCTACTACGTTCCTCCAGTATTCTCTGAATCGGCACCACAAGGCCATTTTTTTCTCCGTCATTAAAGGGGCACCATCCATCGTTATTCCAACCACTTAATTTCAGGGCAATCCATAATGTCGCACAACTGCTGGAATATATCATTAGCGGTGGTCTTCCTGCGCATTGGACATAAAGATAGCAGTTCTTCGGTCATCTCAAACTGGTGGTTTATTCCTCTATTCCTCTCTTGAAACTGTCTGTGCTCCAGGTCAACCTTTCTTTTATTTTGGCTCACAATGTTTTTGCCGGTGAGCACATGCGTACTTGTGCAGCCTACGAGTGGACTGGGCTTCTTTTTTTTGACTAGCACCGCAACGCAACACTGCATAAGCCAAACAAAAAAACAACAACACACACACACCCACAAATATAACAAGTTAAATAAAATATAAAAATTAAGCATTAAAAAGTTTATTGAATTGCGGGCCAGATTTATGCTTATTTTGTTAACCGGTGAAGGGCCGTATGAAATTGCGTTGCGTGCGTGATGTGGCCCCTGGGCCAGCACTTTGAGACCCCTGCACTACAATATACCAACCTACACCTACCTACCTTTTTTTGTTTTTTTTTCTTCCAGCTTTCACGAGAGGCGGTCACACTTTCTCTTGCTCCTGCTCACTCCCTTCCCTGGTTTTTGCTCAGCTTCTGTCTCGTCTTGGTACCCTGATGCTGCTCTTCAAATTTGAACAAAGAAAATGGATTTGATTAGGTGGTCTCTCAACTAGGGATGTCCCAATCCAGCTTTTTGAACTTCCAATACTGATATTTATTTGCACTTCCGATCTGATACCGATATCGGCCGATCCGATCGGCATGTATTCAAGTTTAAAGTTATTTAGCCAACTTACTTTGTTGTCAAACTCATGTTGAAAAGCGTTTTACTCTTGATAACAAGTAGCCAGCTGAATTAGGTGTGTTTGAATAATACAAAATGGTTGGTAAGGATAAACTGACCTGTTTATTTAGCAATTAATAAACTCAAAATAGACAAAATAATAAATAACAAACAGAAATTGCATCAGTAAACCAAGGCTTAAAAGCCATAAGTGCAAATAATATTGTAAATTGCATTTTTTTTTTGTCATGCTTCGGAAACGTTTCTGCCAGTGTTAGTTGTGTAGGACCTTTCTTTTTGTCTTCGGTTTTCTTTAGAAACTCTTCATGTTGTTTATGGTGGTATTTCGCTAAATGCTTGATTAGATTGGTTGTATTAAAAGTTCTTACAGCTTTACCACAATTTACACAACTGACATTTTTACTGATAACTTCAAATTTACATGGCCATCTGTTTAGGAGATGCCACTTAGCTAAATTGGGGAGATGCTATGCTCGTATGCTGAAGGTGTGCTGGGAAATGCGGACCAGATTTTACCCTCCCTGACGAAAACACAGCAAAAACTGGAATGGATTATCCAAATGGGTGCGCTGAAAAACCTGGATCGGACTTTCAAAAAAAAAAAAAAAAAAACTGGATCGGGAGTCTGGATCGGCATTTTCTCGTGACTGCCGATCTGATACCGATACGAATTTTTTGCAAATATCGGATTGGGACAAGCCTACTCTCAACGCAATTGACACGAGGATTCATGGTGTGGGAGTACCCACATGTCGGCACAGAATGTTCTCAGCTAGATATGTTTTCGACTCGTGGGGGACGTGGCGTGGTTTGTATCTCGCGCCTCTCTCCCTGCAAGATGTTGAGATGTTGTGTTCTTATTTAGAACTTTGATCGCTGTGGCTCTGCTGATTGGATTAGGATTTAAAGGAGTGGGGTCAGTTATCGAATGCCCATGAAAATTGCCCAACATAATTGATGTGGTGGGTAGAGCTGTCAGAATGCAGACTGTGACTGTTAGTAAAAGCTTGGATTCGATTGTGGAGGGTATCAATGCTCTACTTGCGAAGATGGATCAGTTGGGAGACGCTGACTTAAGAGGAGTTTCGTGTGCTCAAGGACGGGCTCTTTGCTAAATTTTTCATTCTTGCTTATCTGCATTGGCGCCCAAATAAAATTCTCCCTGAAGGTCGTCTTCATGGTTACTTGGGGCCTCATGTACGAACGGTGTGTATGTACAAAAACATCGCATACGCTATGTTTCACGCAAACGGTCAGATGTACTAAATGTGATTTGAACGTGAGAAAGTACGTACCCCCACAACACTTTCACTTCAAGCGTACGCATATTTCTAATGTGTTTTTGTCATTTAGCGACACTTGGAGGTGATGTATTGAAATTACAAAATATCCTTTACGCACACATTGTAGTATGCCCTTATTGTGTAAAATAAATTAATCAGACATTTTCATTGCCTTACTGAAATAATCATTCAACGTGTTTCCACTTAGCCTAGATTATATAAACATGCATTAAATGTTGCATTACTGGAAGATATTGCTAATGGCCGAATTTGCTGAGAGTGTGTTTTTCGTGACCTTAATGATTGTTTGGCCCATGATGATGACTGGCTTATAAGCCGTTCCAGATTTCCAAAAGCTGGAACTCTGTGTGCTAAGTTGGGTCCATTTTTGGAGAGAGAAACACGAGGAGTCGCACATTGCCAGTTCCTTTACTGATGCTGACAACGTTCTGCTAATTCCTGCATATAAGCCCCTGCTAATCAGAGAAAAACCTACTGTGAGGCAGGTGAGGGTGTGGCCTGAGGGGGCTATGGAGGCATTACAGGACTGTTTTGAACGCACTAAGTGGGATGTGTTCAAGGTAGCTGCCACTTACAGTGACCACGTCAACTTGGATGAGTACGCCATGACTGTGTCAGCCTACATAAACAAATGCATGGAAGACGTCAGCACCACAAAGACCATCACCACCCATGCCAACCAAAAACCATGGATGACCAATGAAGTACGCAGAATGTTGAAAGCTAGGAACGCAGCCTTTAAGTCCAGTGACTAAGAGGCACTGAGATCAGCGAGAGCCAGCCTAAACTGGGCTATCAAATTAGCAAAGCGTGCTCACTGGAAAAAAATTCAGCACCTCTCCCAAAATTCCACTGACACCAAAGGAATGTGTCACGGCATATGAACCATCACAAATTACAAAGCAGCCCCCTCGGTGAGTGATGACGACGTGGACTTCTTAAATGGTCTAAACAACTTCTTTGGAAGATTTGAGGCATTGAACAACACCCCTGCAGTAAGAGCTGTTTCCCATCAAGATGAAGAGAGGCTCTTCCTTGATTGTGATGAGGTATGCAGGACTCTGAGGAGAGTAAACACACGGAAGGCCCTGATAACATACCAGGTCTGGTGCTTAGGGAATGTGCAGACCAGTTGGCATATGTTCTAGCTGACATTTTCAACATCTCACTGGATCTAGCCAAAGTCCCAGCATGTTTCAAGTCCGCTGTTATCATTCCTGTGCCAAAAAAACCCCAGATCTCATCTCTAAATGACTACCGGCCTGTTGCACTGACTCCAATCGTGATGAAGTGCTTTGAGAGGTTGGTCAAGAAGCACATCACCTCCAGACTACCCACCACTTTTGACCCCTTCCAGTTTCCCTACAGGCCAAACCGTTCCACGGAGGACGCCATCTCCTCTGCTCTTCACCTGAGCCTTGAACATCTGGTGGAGAAGAATACGCATGTGCGGATGCTGTTTCTAGACTTCAGTTCAGCATTTAACACCATAATTCCGCAACATCTGGTATACAAACTTGAATCCCTGGGATTCAGCATTCCCCTGAGGAACTGGCTGCTAGACTTCCTCACTGAACGACCACAGTCAGTAAGGGTTGGTCAGAACATGTCCGGTGTCATCACCCTCAGCACAGGATCCTCTCAAGGATGCGTACTGTGCCCCCTACTGTTCACCTTGATGACGCACTACTGTGTCCCCAGTTCTAACACTAATCACTTTGTGAAGTTCGCGGACGACACTACAGTGGTGGGCCTCATCAAGGATGATGATGACCTGGCCTACAGAGAGGAAGTCAAGTGGTTAGTGGGTTGGTGCAGGGCCAATAATTTGATCCTGAGCGTGGACAACACCAAGGAGATCATCATTGACTTCAGGAAGAACCAGCCCAGCCACGCTCCACTTTGCATCGACTCCAAGGCTGTGGAAGTTGTCAACAGCGTGAAGTTCCTGGGGGTGCACATAACAGACAACCTCACCTGGTCTGCCAACACCACGTCTCTGGTTAAGAGTGCACAGCAGCAGAATTTCGTTCTGCGTACACCTGTGTACAATGAATGACAATAAAGATTGTCTAAGTTTAAGTCTTCCTGGCGACTGGCTCGTTTCAAAGAGAACTGACAGGTCGGGGATATCCCAGTCATCTTTGAGCCGTGCCATGCCAGCTGTTTTGGATGGGAACATCTGCATGCCAGCTAGTTATCTAAAGTACCCATATGAAGCGGTTGACCAGGCAAACATTAAAGCACAATTTGCAGCGACAGCCAATTTCCTCATGTAATCGGAGCGATCGACTGCACACACATTTCTATAAAGGCACCATCTGAGGAGGAATTTGCTTATGTGAATAGAAAGCACTTTAATTCCATAAACGTGCAAATAATCTGTGATGCAAAAATGTTCCTTACTAATGTAGTGGTACGTTGGCCTGGTTCAACCCATGATTCGTATATCCTTACAAACAGCATGTTTGGGATAAGATTACAAGCTAGCAGAGTGCGTGATGGGTGGCTTCTTGGTAAGCAACAAATTTAAAGCATTTAAATAAAAGCATTTGACATTTCCAGCTTAGAATAATTCATTGTTAAATTACTTTGGAAACATTGGCTACGCGCTCAAGACGTGGCTGATGACCCTTTGTAATCCACAGACTGACCGGGAACGGAGATAAAATTCTCTTCATTCTCGCACCCGGTCAGTCATGGAGAGGGCGATTGGGCAGCTGAAAAGCTGGTGGCGCTGTCTGGACAGGACCGGGGGAATGCTTCTGTATCTGCCAGAGAAGTGGTGTCGTATTGTGAGGGCATGTGGGGTCCTGCACAATGTTGAGCACAGGTATGCCGTGCCATTGTTAGAGGTGGTGGAGCAACCAAGCGGACCCAGATCCAGGACAAAATAATGCGCAGCCTAATCCAGGTGCCATCCAAGCAATGCAACATATCATAGCTACAATATAAAAAGGTAAAAGACAGCATTCAAATTTTAACCAATTCTTTTATTGAGTTGCTGATGCTAGTTAGCCCATCACTGGCAGAATTATATAATGCACCTAAAAATATCAGTGTGCATTGTTCTGACCCCACAGCATTTATAGCTTCACACACGCTGTCCCACTCAGACCTTTTGCGCTTTGCCATAATGCTAGAGGACAACGTGGTAAACAAACATTTTTTTGCGTGCCTCTACCTCATTCAGGTGCGTTTCCACTTCACATTCGGTGAAGTTCCTCTTCTTTCCCCGTTTAGACATGGTTTGTGATAGATCAGAGAGGAAACTCCTCTGGTGCAGGGCAAATTTAAATGAATTTGCATATTTATAGGGGGGGATACAGTACAACGCCAGGATATCAGCTGTACTGCAGTTCTAAACTGTGCCATGCTTGAGTAAATATGGTGTTTTTGATGATCAGAGCTCTATATAGTATGATTGATTTATTGTTTTGTTTGTGTGTTTTGTTTTCTTACTGTATCTGTTATTTGTACCTCAGGAAGAAAGTGGTGGTGGCCAAGCAGAACTATAGGTGTGCAGGATGTGGAACACGCATTGATCCAGGTACATTATATGTATCTGCGTTGAACCATTAACCCCATGCACACCATTGTGAATGGTCAAAATGTATATGGACCCTAATATGCTCTGTTGCTTTTACAGACTATATAAAGAGACTGCGGTATTGTGAATATCTGGGTCGCTACTTCTGCCAGTGCTGCCATGAGAATGCTGTTGCTGTAGTTCCGAGCCGCATCCTCAGGAAGTGGGACTTCAGCAAGTACACTGTCAGTAACTTTGCACGGGACCTGCTTGGTAAGATAGCAGGAGACCCTCTCTTCAACCCCAGCGACATAAACAGTGGCCTGTACAAGAAGGTCAAAGCCCTAGAGGTGGTGCGGGTAAGCTTCACTGCAAATCTTCTGTCTTGTTTCTAATATGGTTATGTCAGAATTTCTCAAATGCAATTTATACAAAACAGCTCTGCTTTTCTGCAGTTCCTATTGAATTTCAGTTAAAAACACTAACTAGTGTGCTGCATTATTAGGATTTTGCATCAGGCTGTCATTCACATAAATAAGGGTTCTGCATTCATAAGTGTCAGGACACGCCAGGATTCAGGAAGATGCTGGTAAACTGTCATAACCAGATGAGAACTGTGTGAAGTCACACTGCCTACCTAAAGTGAAAGCCAACTTATTTAAATTTCCCATTATCCAACACTTTTATCCAAAATAAACTACAATTTAAGTGCAGTAGTTCTATGTTGATACTGATCAGTTTTTTTCTGAGTTTGTCTCATTTGTTGTGGACATCCCCACTGTTTTGTCTTCCACTAACTTGCTTTCTGCCTTCAACTGTTGTTGGGACACACCTAACTAATATTTGCCTCTTGCTATTTCTTCCTTGGTGCTTTCTTGCTGCACCATTAGCTATTGTAATTAAGTCAGATTAGGTAAGGAGCTCAGTTGCTTCAGTGATCTCTTGCTCAACCTGTTTTTCTAAGGCTGCCTTTTTCCTCCCCATGTACTCCTGGGTGGTGTCCCTAGCCTTGTCCTCAAGTTGTTCCAGATCTCTGCAAGAGACTCTGAGTTGGATTATATCTAGATGTCTATTTTACCTACTATCTTAAGTTATTTGCCTTTTGAGTTTCTTGGAAACACGATGGACCACACACTCTGACATGAGGTCAGATAACCTAGTGATTTGGACTGTGTCTGTATAGCCGGAAAGTCCCAGTTCAGGTGAAGCAATACTCACTCCCTCTCCTAAAGCAGACTGCCTGGAGTGTTCTGACTGTTTTCCATAGTTTATTGTAATTATTAATCATATTAATACACACTCCTGATCAAAATCTTAACACCAATTTAAATTTACAGTTAAAGAATTTAAATTTTGCACGTAAGTAGAGCTTCAAAAGGCTAAAAGAAAAAATGAGAGCAACAGACAAAAGATTTTGAGTAGTCAATTTTTTTAAAACAACAAGTGTACCTTTTAAAAGTCAAAATCTGCACAAAAAATTGGATTCCGTGTCATTGTCTGTCGAGTATTCACACTGTCAAGACCTTGTGAAGGCAAAGCTCACCGACTTTGAACATGGTAGATTTGTTGAGCTGCATAAGCAAGGTCTCTCAAAGCAGGCCATTACTGCTGAGGTGGGATGCAGTAAGACAGTCATTTTACTTTTATTAAAAACACATATCATTCAATTTGTGTAGATTTGCATTGCAGTGGCATAGCTTAAACATTAAACAGAAAATAAACAAACAATTGAGTAAAACAAGAATATATAATGTTTCCAATAAAATGATAATGCGCACAGTCATCACCGGTGAAATATCTTTCAATTTGTGTAGGCTTACTACAGTGGTGGAATGGAGAACTAGCTCACAGCATAGACCAGGAGCCATTCTAGATATCCAAATGAAAAATTAGACTTACTAATGAGCTGCCATTTGTGAAAAAATAATACATTTTTCTAATAGTAGTTGACTTAAGTCTCACCTATTTAATCAAGTGTTCAGTTAAGAGCCATTAATTCTAGATTTAAGGGTCTAGTGATATGATCACTAGATGCCAGAGTGGCCTGTCTTTTTTGTAGCTGTACTTGTCCTGCAATTTGTCTTTTAATATCTCTGTATGTCCCTTCTAGCTGTTCCATCATGATTTCTGTCTTCTAAATTATACAGTTCATTAATTTGTACGATACCTAAAGCTGAGTCTGCACAGAAATGTATATGATCAAATATAGTTACAACTTGATCATTAATATCAGGGCTAATACAGATCTCCCATAATGTGTGATCAAAACATACTGCTGGCTGTTATGTTGTTGCTGTTCCAGTCTTTGATATACATCTTTTAAGGCTTCTTGCTCTCTTTTGCTCTCAGCCTCTGATGAACAGGGTGGAGGGGTAGACTATAAATATGCATAATCCTTTGGCAGAAGTATTTGAGAACCAGTTAGTTGTACTACTCACATGTTCATTGCACATAATAATAAAAACTTTTATTTTGTTACAGGTCTTGAGAGTCCAGCTGTTCCATATGAAGAATCTTTTTAAAACTTGTCGCTTGGCTAAAGAGTAGGTGCACTCTTGCTGGGCTGTGTGTGTGAGTGATTTGTGTGCATTTTTTATATATGTGCGTGTGTGTGTATATATACACTACACCATCTGTTTTGGCTTTACATAGCATAGTCTTGTGTTGTTACATTCACTGTTTTTCTTGAATGTAGAAAATATAAAAAAATAAATAAATCAAGTGCGTCAACGTGTGTGTGTGTGTGTGTGTGTGTGTGTGTGTGTGTGTGTGTGTGTGTGTGTGTGTGTGTGTGTGTGTGTGTGTGTGTGTGTGTGTGTGTGTGAGAGAGGGAGAGATGCAAATTCAGATTTTTCTCTATTTCTGGTGTTGTGTCAGGGTGCTGGAACAGTTTGACACCATCCCTGGTCACCTGACTGAAGACCTGCACCTCTTCTCCCTCAATGACCTCATAGCAGTGCGCTCTGGTGACATGACCCCCAAGCTACGAGAGCTTCTTCGCGTAGGATCTACACATGTTGCTCACTGTGTGGTGAGCAGATATTTGGTTATGTACTGTGAGCTTGCTCTTTATAATCCTCTGCTTTGTTTTAAATGTTAAAAGGGGGACAAATTGATCATGCTCAACCAAATTCACTCCTTTTTCTGCCTTCTCCCCAGCTATGTCAGGCCAAGGGGTTTGTGTGTGAATTCTGTGGCAATGACAAGGACATCATCTTTGCCTATGAGCTCACCAAGTGCCAGCGCTGTGAAGGTGAGGGTCCTCTGGTTCTGCGGCCACTCTGAGCCACTGCTCGTGTTCTAATCCTGTAGTATATGCCTTGGCAACTCTTTAAGAACAGCCCAACAGTGCTGTCAGTCAGAGGGTAGAGTAAAGCAGTGAAGAGAGAGTACAGGGCTGTTGGAGTTTTCTACTCAGAGTAACATAGAGCAGCTTAGATTGGAAGCAAATGTATTCTACACCAGGGGTTCTTTTTGAGCTCGGGGCCCAATTTGTTGAACATAAAGTGGCACAAGGCCCTGGCAGATATTACAATGTACGAATCAAAATGATAATTATTCTAAATGTTGGTTTAGTTTGTATTGTATTTGCATTATAACTAAATTAAATACACTTACAGTTTAAAAGTAAAACTCCTGTTAAATTAATCACAAGACATGATTATATTATAACAAACATTTTTTTATATTGTAACCTGCCCAAAACAATTATTTGAACAAATACAATGGTCATTAAACAGACCACTCAGGCTTATCAACACAAAAATAGCTTTTTTAAACATAACAAAAATAGACAATTCAATAAATAAAATTGTCGTCATAAAATAAATAAGCTCAAAAGGTTCAATGTAAATGTTATGAATTAAATAAACTACCTGGTTCTAAATCAAAGCAGTCCTGCTGCCCTCTGCGGCCCAAAGTTAAAAACTGTTGTTCTTTTGAGGCCCTCAAGGTGGCCTATTTGTCTTTTTGTCTTTCAGAGTGCAGTGCATGCTACCACAGAGCCTGTTTTAGAAATGGTAAAGAGTGTCCACGCTGCCGGCGGCTAGCAGAGAGAAGGGAGAGGATGGCCCGCAGGAACATGGAGGAGCAGCAGGAGGATGAGGGAGAATTATAAACACAGAGCAACAGGGAGAGCACATAGTGACTGTACAGACTATGAGATATGCAGTAAAACAAAAGGTCTGTCTCCTTAATGGCTTATTTAAATGCAAAAATTTTGTGTGTGATTTATCTTTTGAAATATGAATCATTGTGTCACTGAAGTTGTGGTATTGCAGAAGTTGTATTCTGCCTGTGTATTATTTTTTTGACAGGAACCTTGGAGATTGCGTGGGTCATTGAAAAGTTAGAAATGATTGTTAAACTACTGAAGATATTTATTTGTAAATGTAGTTGTTAATTTTTATATATTTTTAACACCTGTGTGCCTCTGTCATGCCCACTACTCATGATGATGTTTGGAACTCATGGGACTGAACATATTTGTTTTGCACAGTATCTGTGTTTGCAGATGGTGTATAAGGTAATGCCTGCCTACAGGCAGCAAGACAGCTAGATAGAGAAGCCAGGTGCTTTAAGACCATATGAGATGTGGTGGAGAAATGTCCTTGAATTGTTTTTATACCAAACTAAATCGGCACTTTGTGTTTCTGTTTCAAAATGACCATGTTTGTCCTTTTGGGATAATTATTTCGTTTGCACCTCTGTGGTGTTGCTCATAAGAAGAGTGTCAGTTTAATCGGGTAAGAAACCAAGTTTCACCCTCCTCACCCCCTGAAATAGCACTTCTCTCTTGTGCGTATTCATATGTGATCTGGCTGCACCAATGTATCCTGTGTGTTAGGAGGTGGTTGACTCTTAATCTTAGTTTTAATGTTGATATATAGGACACTGTTGCAGTCATATTTAGTAACATTCAGATCGACGTAATTCTTGCCAGGTGTGATTGATAAAACAGATTCAGGTACATACTTCTATAAATTTTTATACAGCTGTTTGTCATGTTCTTAAAATAAATGAAATGGAACCTATCAATTAACATGACAAACTGGAAAAAAGGACCATTTGCTAGTAGAAATGTTTTTTTTTTTATGTACATTTTGCTAAATTAGAGCATTACTAATTGCAGTCTTTTGAAGGAGTATCTTTTTACAGTGCAGAAATACTTTTATAATGCTGCCTCTTTGCTGCACTTCTCATTAGCCTGCATTACTTTATTAAGCACTGCTTTGATACTGGACTTTGCTAAATTTGCTAATTTTGACTGTCAACCTGGCCATCACTTTTTTTTATTTTATAAACTGCATTAGCGAGCCAGCTTCATGTGTACAGATTCAAACTGCTTCAGATTCCGTGTACAAGTTTAACAGCAACACCCCATAAATCTAAATCAGTTTTGTTTCAGATGTCACATAAATTAACCCTGAACTTTAAAAAATATAGTTTTCAAACCTGTTTCTTGGGTTGGGTTTTCAGCAATAAGTGTGCATGCACTTTGTCTCTTTTGCCACTAAGAAAATAGAACCTGAATGCACTGACCCAGTGTGACAAAAGGAAATGAAAGGACAGACCTGCTTTGAAGTGGCTGTTAATGGATTTCTTAAAAACCTGTTGACAATTTCTGATAATCTCTTTGATTGGGTGTGTCAGATGCCTGCAATGACCTTGTGTAGAGGTTTGTGGTTGTATAAAAATGCACTACTGAGAAAATGTAAATAAAATTTACTCTGTTATATAAAATAAATTTGAAATACATTTAAGAATAAGTACTGCATTTTAAATTGAATAACCAAAAAATTAAGCATTTTGGTAACTAAACTTTTGATTTGGTGCTTATGCTTTAGTGCTTATACTTATTCTTATAATCAACAAAACCAAGTAATTTCAGTCACGTCAAATGTACTCATATTTATTAATATATTAACAAGGAAATCTACTTTGCTGTTATGAAAATTAAATGCCTACTCGTTGGAAACAAAAGAGGAACATTCTGTACCTATTTTCCTACATAGCTGCATTTGTTGTGCCTGCACAGTGAACAAAAACTCAGTGGTATATCCAGATGCACCACATGGAGATGATGACAAAGGCATAACAGGTGATGAGCAGCAGGTAGATGCGGAAGAGCAAGAAATCCAGGATGTATCCAACATGGCACCACTGGTCCTGCAGTTCAGCCTCAGTCTGGAGGAGAGTCAGGTGGGCTCGCATTGCTTTCAGGTCGTGACAGATTTCTGTGAGCTCAGGTACGGTCAGGCCACTGCTCCCAGATGCTGAGATTAGAGAGCAAAGTGTCTTAGCAGCGTTTTTAGGATTATATTTAGATTAGTAATACAATTACTAATGCAAGTAGTTTGTTTAACCGTGGCTACCCAGGATGCCAATACTGCATTTTGTATTGATATTCTCATGTTCCAGAAACTAGTGAATTAAGTTAGAAACAGTTTGCGTTTAAATAATAAGTTTCAAATGTGGCCAATTATTTCATTTTCTAGTGCTTCTTATTTCTGATTTTGATGCAATTATGAAGCAGTGTCAAGCTTATGGTAAATCGGGATTAGTAGAACAGTAGTATAAGTTAAAGGAAAGTGCAGGTTTCTGCCTTTCTTACTGTTCTATGAGTATATAATTGTGTACCTTTAAACAAATATATTCATTAGTGGTGTGCTGTTAATGGCGTTAACGCCGATAACGGCCCACCACTAATTAAATTTAACTCGCTTGCAGATATATATATATATATATATATATATATATATATATATATATATATAATAGATAGAGGGGGGGGGGGAGAGATAATATTAATCTGATACTAATTACACTTTGCACTTTCATGCTCTCCTGATTTTAACATCTTTGAAATGGTTTTGAAATGGCTGTAATCTAGAGCTTGAGTATGTAGGTATTCGTAAGTTCTGGTATGCTGGGAGTCTCACTGCAGCTGGCTGCGGGTGGTTTGGAGGTTGTGTTCGTGGGCGGGATGGTCCAGGCGACACTGCCGTCTTTTGTTATTGTGCCAGCTGAAGGATCATCAGGCCACCTGTAGCAGATGAGGCAAGCGATGTAGCGCAGCACAATCACTTGGACCCAATATGGAACCTCCTTATGCTTCCTAGAGTTGTGGTGGAGCACACTGGTAATGATGACTGTCTCCAGCAGACTAATTACCATGAGAGCCAGGCACACGGAGAAATAGATACCTGAACACATGGGGAAACAATAATATTTACTAAAAAGACAATACCCTTTCAGTAAGTCACTCAGTCCTGTTCTTTGGAGATATAGAACCTCAAGCAATACTTTTGATTTTTACATGGGTTTCTGCTGTAGTTTACCTATGATAGGGGTGCCATTTGCTGTGCTGGGTAGAAGGTCATTCATGATTAGTAGAAACACTGTGTAGCCTAGGATCAAGGTCATTTTGAAAGAGGCACGGTCAACGCTATGTGGCGGCAGGTAAAAAGACAGGATGTCAATAATCATAAGAAAAGAACTGGGTATGAGGAGGTTGACCACATAGAGAATTGGACGCCTCTTTATTACCACCTAGAAAATAAACACGGAAAAGAATCTTAAATTAAATCTTAACACTTAGAGTGTTATCTTGCACAAGAACATTGCAACAGGTAACAATAACGGATATTACATTATTGCACCATATGCACATTATTTTTAAAGCTATAACATGTTTGTGGTGCATGTCTGAATGAGAGAAGCATTTGCAGTGGGATATTGGGGCCACAAATAGTCCAGCCCCATGATACCAAAAAAAGCAGTTTTGCATTCTCACCCAGAACGTAATGATGTCCCATTCATCAATGCCAAATCTGAGAATTCCTTCTTCTCCTAAAATAACCACCAGTTCCCACTCTCCACTGGCCTCCAGATAGCGCTTTGAATTCTCAGACATCTCCTCGAAAGGCAGAGCAGTTTTAACTCTAACATCTCTGACTGCAGAAACAAGAGAAAAGGCTATTTTAAAATCTCAACATGCCTGTGGTATGCATGCTAAGGCCTAAGTGTCTGCAAGACAGTACCTGGCCACTCAGAGCCAAAGTGACTCAATTAAGTTGGTGTTAAAGGTGATAATGTAGAAAAAGTGCACTAAATGAAGCAGGGTTATGAGTTACTGGTGTGCATGTAGGATCCAAAGGTGAAAGTGCAGTTCTGAACATCAAAGGGGAAACTGAAGATCTGCAGGTTGCAGGCGGTGACGAGCCGGAGCATCCTGTCATATCGGATGAACCCAGTGTGGTTAACGTACACATAAGGACAAGCCTGCGACACGTCATCATCAACGCTGAGAAAAATTAAGAGAGTTGGACAGAAGTCAGACTGGATGGGTTTTTCTGCCTAATTCCTAGAACTGCTTGCTGAATCGATTTCCATGGTGTTCACTCACAACTCATAAACAATAATGTCAGGTGACCACAGGTTGTTCACAGGGAGGGAGATTTTACTAATTCCATCACAGGACTCAGGATTCCAGATAAGAAACTCATCAAACCAGTACTGTAGTAAGAGAAAACACATCAGGTCATGACAATGCTATGACACCACCTTCTGAGGTCAACTTGGACTCTTACCAGCCGTAGCCAAAGGAAAGTTGTAAGAATCTGCGTTTTTTCATTCTGTGGAAGAAATCAAGCAGGTTTCAACATGACCCACATACAACTCTCATACATTTAATGGTCCCGGCGGTCCTGTGGCAACTCACCACCCCAAGCACAGCATATAGAGTGAATGAGATGTTTGCAGTCGTGGGGTTGCTGAGGTTCACAGCTGGTCTGAATGGCTTTCTGTCAAACACTTCCTGTAGAGACTCATACGTGGGCCCACTGTGTCCCTTTTGGCAGGTTAGCTCACACAGACTCAGTGATGCTACAAAACAGAAATGGAGAGCAGTCAGTAAGAGCTATTTGGAGTAATGGATACATGTATCTGCTGTTCGGAGTAGCTGAGTGTAGTAGCTGAGTGCAAAAGCAGGTTTTTCCATATGTTCTATAAGCAGGTGTATATGTATATAGGTGTTACATGACCCATCTTTTGCCCATTTGTGATTCCAAATATTAGCAATGATCTGTAAGTACAGTTTTTTTATGGTATCATTAAAATATTGTTCTGTCACTAAAAACCTCTAACCAACAGTCCATTATGATTATTATTTTATGGATTGATCATGGTTTCATGAATACATCCATATCAACAGATGG
Organism: Brachyhypopomus gauderio; assembly: GCF_052324685.1. Lineage (NCBI taxonomy): Eukaryota > Metazoa > Chordata > Actinopteri > Gymnotiformes > Hypopomidae > Brachyhypopomus > Brachyhypopomus gauderio. The sequence goes on along the minus strand of NC_135222.1, from coordinate 12,165,981 downwards.
ATACAGCTGTTTGAACAGCATTTTGAATGGCATTTTAAAAGACAAACATACATAATCATCTAAAAGCTAAAAGGAAAACATATAATGAAGCAGTTGAACTGAAGCTAAAACATATTTGAAAACAAGTGTAATATGAAATCACCATTTGGTTTAGAAGTACATATTTGAAGTATTTGACATTTTGAGTGTTAAAGGTATAATGATTACCTGTGAGTAAAATGGAACATGCAGATAGATAAAAAATCCTGAGGTATCCCATCCTGCCCTGTGTGAACAACCTTAAAAGGCCCCCTAATTCACACTGCTCACGTCCTTGAGCTGCAAAGAAAATCTCTTCCACAGTGACTTCAGTTTATATATATATATATATAGTTTTAACACCTTCAATAATCACTCAGCTGTCTTATTGTTGCAGTCATTGGTTTTCCATGAGCTGTGTAACAGAGAATTCACACCTTTAATTAATAACAAAAAAAAAAACACCTCTGTTGTTTAGGCTTCAACTTATTATTCTTTTTGGGTGTCTTGACTGCTGTAAATGAGCATGCATCTGTATAACAAAATGGTGTTAGCAAGGAGGAAAAGTACCATACCATATGTATTTTTGCTTACTGAGTGCTCTAATGTAAACTTTGCCAGTTTCCTCGAGGGTCCAGTGACTTGCTGCATAGAACCAAGATTTTAGTGTTTTATGTTTAATGAAATAGGACCACCACCAGTCAGTGTCATGTTACCGGTTCATCTACTCCCAGGCACTGTTTACATTTTTCTGACTGTGCTCTTGAAAATGTTTAGCTGTTTAATTTCACTACCAGTCAAAGGTTTGAACATTCCAGACTAAATGCATTTTTTAATAATAAAAAAAGATGGATGGAAATGCATCATGAGAGGCTACCGCCACTGTGTTATCCTTTGTTATGATTCTCACTATGTGACTTTGTGGACAGTAAAGATGTGCCTTTACCTGCCTCGCCTCCTACTCCCTCATTCACTTTGTGACATACTAATGCATATTTAGTAGTGCAAGATTTTGTTCCTAATTTAAAATAGAATAGTTAGGGATAAAATTGGAACTATGGAGTCACATTTATTCATGTGTAAAGTGTATGAGATAATAGGTTAATTCCTGCTCTTCGAATTTTAAGCAAAGAAAATGGAACTGAATAAGTGGTCTCTCAATCCAATTGATAGTATTTTTTTCACGAAGAGTCATGGTGTGAGATAACCCACATCCCCCACGAGTCAAACACATATCCAGCTGAGGTTTGTGTTTTGCGCCTCTCTTCATGGAAGATGTTGAGGATGTGTATCTATTTGGAACTTTGATCACTGGGTTTCTGCTGATTGGATTAGGCGTTGCCCTGGAGTATCGGGAAATTAAAAGAGTGAGGTCAGTTATTGAACACCCACAAAAATTGTCCAGTTTGATTGATGCGATGGGTAGAGCTCTCAAAATGACTGGGACTGTCAGTAAGGCTTGGATTAGATCATGGAGGGTCTCACTGCTCTACGTGCGAAATTAAATAAGTTGGGAGACCACTGACTTAAGAGGAGTTTCACATGCTCAAGGACAGACTCCTTACTAAATTCTGCAGTCTCATTTATCTACATTGGCGCCAAACAAAATTCTCCCTGAAGGTCGTCTTCCACAGAGATTTTCAGAGGACGGCCCTCGCTCCCCACTGCAAACTTTAACACAAAAACTGTGTGCCAGGCTTCTGGCTCCCCTCTCCCGTCTAGATGAATCACACCTCTCACTACTTGACTGTCTGTGTTATCAATGCTTGTAAGTGCTATGAGGATTTTTTGCGTGCTCACAGACTGTTGTTCTGTTGCGAGAATAATCTGTAGTCATTTTTTTTTGTCTCCTTCTAAGGTTTGTCACTCTCCATGTTTCTCCCCCCAATCTGTGAACGGCGGCGCATCTCTTGATGCAGTGGCCACTCTGGGATTTCGGTGCTTTACATCGTGGCCCTGGGAGAACTGAATTTCCCACTCATGGGATCAATACAGTTTATTCAAATTCATTTTCAAAGTTATTATTTAACTGATTTTGAGAGGGAAATGTAGTGGTTTTTGCCATAGTAATCTACAATCGATTAGCTATTCCTCAATTTAAACAAAAGATGGTAATCACATCCATGAAGAAACGTAACAATGGCAATGATTAAGAAACTACTTTACCTGAAAGTAGGAATCGGCCATCAACAGGCTTTACAGATGATAGGCCATTATTGCTGACTGTTCAATAAACATTCTAAGGTAACACAAAAAGGGAACAAGTAATAGTTGTAATAATCCTCTGACATTCTTCCTTGCAGATCCTCTCCAGTTCAGTCAGGTTGGATGGTGAATGTTGGTGGACAGCCATTTTCAGGCCTCTCAAATTGGGTGTAGATCAGGATGTAAATGAGTGTGTCAAGGAGAGGCAGACTCAAACGATGAAAGGAGCGAGATTTAAACCAAAAGAGAGGTCCTAAAGAATCAGAATCAGGTTTATTTGGCCAAGTATGTTGCACACACAAGGAATTTAGTTCCAGTTGATGGTGTGTCTAGTAATATCCAGTGACCTATGGTTTAGCTTAAATGTTGTACAGTAAACACACAAAATACACAATATACAATATACATACGTATTGGCTATTAATAAATAAATAAATAGAGGTGAGTGTTATTGATCAGCTGTTGATGATGGCATGAGGAGTGGTGGTTTTTATGTACAGTGATCTGTATCTTCTGCCTGATGGAAGGAGCTGAAATAAACTATGTCCAGGGTGTGCGGAGTCTGTGATGAATGATTTTCTCTGCCTGTTTCCTGGTTTTGGAAGTGAATAAGTACTGAAGGTTGGGCAGAGGAGCACCAATGATTTTCTCAGCAGTTCTAATAGTTCTCTGCAGTCTATTCCTGTCTTGTTTTGTTGCTGCTCCAAACCAAATTGTAATAGAAGAGCACAAAACAGGTAAAACTGCCTCAGTAGCTCCTGTGGTAGACCATAATTCCTCAGTTGGCGCAGGCAGTACATCCTCTGTTGGGTGTTTTTGAGGATGGAACTGATGTTGAGCTCCCATTTCAGGTCCTCGGAGATGGTGGTTCCTAGGAAATTGAAGGTTTCCACAGTCGTCACATTGCTATTGGTTATAGTGAGGGGAATCATTGGTGGGGAATTTCTTCTGAAGTCCCCTGTCATCTCCACAGTCTGACATGCACTTTGAACTGTAAGGTCTTATGTAGACAGGTGTGTGCCTTTCCTAATCAAGTCCAATCAGTTTAATGAAGGAGTAGAACCATCTCAAGGAGGATCAAATTTGTGTCAACGGGCAGTTGGACAGGTGTACCTAATAAAGTGGCCAGAATGGATGTTAAAATGTAACGCAAATGTCGAATCAGCCAATCACATGGCAGCAACAAGCATTTAGGCATGTAGAGGCATGGCCAAGATGAGTGAGTGTGTGTGTGTGTGTGTGTGTGTGTGTGTATGTGTATATATATATATATATATATATATATATATATATATATATATATATATATATATATAAAATCAAAATCAAATCAAATATATTTGTATGGATTGTGGTGCCCTCAGGGTGTCAGGGAGGGCATTCCACATGCATGGGGCAACAGCAGAGAAAGCCCTATCTCCCATGGTCCTCAGTCTGGTTCTGGGTAGATGGAGGAGGTTTAGATGAGTGGAGCGGGAGGAATGGGTTGACTTTTGTAGGATGAGAAGTTCTTTGAGATAGGGGGGAGCATGTCCATGGATGCATTGAAAGGTGAGGAGGGAAACCTTGTATTCAATCCTGGTGGAGACAGGAAGCCAGTGGAGTGAGAGGAGGATGGGGGTGATGTGTTCCTGTTTGCGTACTCTCATCAGGATCCTAGCTGCAGAGTTCTGGATGTAGCCTATTGGAGACTCTGCAGGCTCTTGCTAGGGATCCCTATGAGAAGTGAATTGCAGTAGTCCAGTCTGGAAGAGATAAACACATGGACAAGCTTTTCAGCATCTGTGAGAGAGAGAGTGGGGCGAAGTTTGGAGATGTTTCGCAGGTGATAGAAAGATGTCTTACAGAGATGGTTGATGTGGGATTCGTAAGTGAGTTGGGGATCCATTTTTATGCCACGGTTTGTGACTACTGAAGAAAGAGTAATATTGGAGCCAGAGAAAGTGATGCTGGTTATTGGTGATGATTTGATCTGATGAGGAGTGCTGACTAGAATAACTTCGGTCTTAGAGTTGTTGAGTTGTAGGAAGTTGTGCCCAATCCAATCCATCTCCTCCAGACAAGTGGTAAGTTGTGACTGAGGTGATGGCAATGGAGAGGGAGGGGCTGCAGCTCTGGTGTTGATGTAGAGCTGCATGTCATCGGCATAACAGTGGAATGATAGACCATGACGGCTGATGAGTTGACCAAGGGGAGTGAGGTAAAGGATAAAGAGGATGGGGCCAAGAACTGACCCCTGGAGGACACCACAAGTGACTGGGAGAGGGTTTGATGTGGAGTGATCCAGGGAAATGTATTCTGTCCGGTTTGTGAGATAAGATCAGAACCAACTGAGGGCAGTGTCAGTGAGTCCAATGGTGAAGTGAAGCCGGTTTAGTAAAATGTCATGGTCGACAGTATCAAATGCAGCAGATAGATCCAGGAGAATGAGGAGGGAGGGGGAGCCAGAGTCTGAGGACATCAGGAGGTCATTTGTGACTCTTACAAGGGCAGTCTCTGTGCTGTGAGCAGGGCAGAAACAAGACTGAAATTTTTCATAAAGGTTGTTGTGTGTTACATGGTTCTGGAGATGAGTAGCCACTACTATTTCAAGTACTTTGGATATGAAGGGGAGATTGGAGATGGGCCAGTAGTTTGAGAGGATCTTTGGGTCAAGGGTGGGTTTTTTGAGAAGTGGTCTGATAATGGCTGTCTTCAAGATGGAGGGGATTGGGCATGAAACTCCCGGGCTGAAAAAGGGGCCCACTCCGGCCCTGCTCAAAGGTGTTAAGTATTTTAAATAAAATACACACTGGCTATACCGAAGTTCACCTCTGACCATGACTTTGCAGTATTACAGCAGTGTTATGTCTAAATACCTAGTTAGGACAAAACTAGAGTGCTCAATGAAGTTATAATCACTGTAACTCCAGAATATAATCTGTAGTGTCTTTATGCATGTGCAAATGAGGGGACTCGGAATTTGGCACAACACATGTTGTTTTGAAAAAACGTGCTAAATAAAATTGAGCACTTTCTTTGATTTTCAACTTCGACCTACCACCTGATTCACTTCTGCTCCGCCCCCTGACGGGTGAAGCAAAATCTACAGAAAAGCCGCACCTCAAAATAAGCCGCATGGTTCAAATCATGGGGAAAATGTAGCGGCTTATAGTCCGGAAAATATGGTGTGTATATATATATATATCAATGGGGAACCATCAGGGCCCTCTACGCCCTCTCAGAGGGCCTAAAATATTCTTAAAACATAAATATATATAATATAATTTATCCAATTTTATTTTATCTACTTACAGTTTGACAATCGACATCTAAACAATTACAAAAATATAAGCAAATAAATTATTCAACCGTGTCTATTCAATCTGTGTTGGAAGGAGGGGTTATGTTAAGTGGAAGCCTGGGAGATGTCACGTTGAGGACCCCGGCCCCTCCCTTTTGGGCGTGTGTAAACGTTGTCCACGTGCTCTGTCTGCGTTTTCGGAACTCCGTAGTGACAGCTTTGTTGTGTGGATAATGTGTCTCACCTGTGAATCGTCTCGTAATCACATGGGGCTAATGTGGTCTGTCTATTTAATGTGCGCTCGCGCAGTGTCCTGTGCTCGTCGTTGTCTATAGTCTGCACGTTGTGTGCCTGTGAATGTTTTCTGTGCGCCGTTGCGCAATATTCGTAATAAAAACCTTGTCGTTTGGATCGGAGACCTGGACTCGTGTCTCGTCCTTGCTCCAGCACCCCACCGTCACAGAACGACGAGCCGACCAGAGACACCCGAACATGCCAGGCTACAAGCCTAAGCCCAAGAAGGGCAAGAAGCCCAGCAAGCGGCACCACCACGCATCGTCCTCCCCCCCGCGCCGCAACTCCACGCCGACTCCGGAGCAGCTGAAGCGGGATCCCGAGTGCTCCTATCTGCTGTGTGCGGCTCGGGAGACCGCTATACCGGAGTTGGCTGAGGAGTACCGCAAGACAGCGGTGCGGGTGTGGCGGGAGAGACATCCCTCGCCTTCCCGGGAGCTCTCGCCTGTAAGGGTCAGTGTCCCCGAGCTATATGGGGCAGAGGGCGAGCTGGGAGGAGACTCCTCCTCGCACCACGAAGCTACGCCAACGTTGGAGCAGCTGAAGCGGGATCCGCAGTGCGCCGATCTGCTGTGGATGGCTAGACAGGCGTCCAGCCCCGAGTGGGCGGTGGTGCTCCGCCAGGAGGCGGTTAAGGTCTGGCTGGCCAGACACCCGTCTCCTCCCCGCTCCCTCTCACCGCTGTGGGTGGGCTCGTGCGTCCTCTGAGCTACCGAGTCCACTCCAGAGAGCAAGTTCGGGGAGGAGGACTCCGAGGAGGAGCAGGAAGGAGAAGACTACCCCCCTTCTATATGCGACGCCTCCACCGTGGACTACGGTGGAGAGGAGGAGGAAGAGGAATACCCTCCGTCAGAGGACTCCGCCTCCACCGTGGACTACGGTGGAGGGGACGGAGAGGAATACCCTCCGTCAGAGGACTCCGCCTCCACCGTGGACTACGGTGGAGGGGACGGAGAGGAATACCCTCCCTCGGAGAACTCCGCCTCCACCGTGGACTACGGTAGGGAGGAGGCGGAGTCGGAGGAAGAATCAGAGGACGAGGATTACCTCCCTCCGCCCGTGTGCTCCTCTCGCACCGCAGAGAAGGGTGAGGAGGAGGAGGGCTCCTACACTACGGAGGAAGAAGAGAGCCCTCCCCCCTCAGAGAGGTCTGCGGAGACCGTAAGAGGGAAGCGGACGCCCTCTTCCGCTCGCTCCAGAGACAGTGCTATGGACTGCTCCCGGGGGTGGCAGCCCGGAGCAGCCCATGGAGTGGAGTCGGGGAGGAGAGGAGGAGGAAGAAATGGAGACCGAAGGGGACCACTCACACGGCCCGTTCGGTCAGTCCGTCAGCCGCGACGCACCAGGCGCGTACGCCAGCCCCGGCGCTCCTGGCACGTCAGCCCGCCGCGCTGCCCCTGGCACGTCAGCCCGCCGCGCTGCCCCTGGCACGTCAGCCCGCCGCGCTGCCCCTGGCACGTCCGCCCGCCGCGCTGCACCTGGCGGAGAGTCCGCAGCAAAGGCAGGAGGAGCACCGCCTACCGCAGCGCCTGCAGAACCAGCAGCTCCGGACCTCTCTCCCCTGCTCGCTCTCCTCCTGGCGCGAAGCCTGGCGCCTGTTATGTGTTTGTCTGTGCCAGTGTTTGTCAGTCTTCCCGTGTGTGTTCCTAACCCATTTTTCCCATTCGTTCCTCTATGTGTCAATGTGCCTGTGTGCGTGTTTGTGAATGTCCCGTGTAACGTGTCTAATGTCTTTTCCCCTATGTTCCCAGGGAGGGTGTTCTAGGCGGTCCGTGGCGGACGCTTCCCCGAGGGCAGTCACCTCCCAGACGCAGGACTGAGCGCGTCAGATCCGCCCATCGTCGTGGGTTCGGGGCACTCGGTCCTGTTGGCACCCCGGGACGGGTAGTGCCCTTGGAGGGGGCGTCTGTCACGTTGAGGACCCCGGCCCCTCCCTTTTGGGCGTGTGTAAACGTTGTCCACGTGCTCTGTCTGCGTTTTCGGAACTCCGTGGTGACAGCTTTGTTGTGTGGATAATGTGTCTCACCTGTGAATCGTCTCGTAATCACATGGGGCTAATGTGGTCTGTCTATTTAATGTGCGCTCGCGCAGTGTCCTGTGCTCGTCGTTGTCTATAGTCTGCACGTTGTGTGCCTGTGAATGTTTTCTGTGCGCCGTTGCGCAATATTCGTAATAAAAACCGTGTCGTTTGGATCGGAGACCTGGACTCGTGTCTCGTCCTTGCTCCAGCACCCCACCGTCACAGGAGACTGTGTCTCCCCTTATCAGGACTGTGATGGTAATGTTGGTAATTGGTGGTCCCGCTGTTCATTTACAGAGGGCCAGGCAGTTATAATTCAGCGCAATACCAGTTTGAAATGACCAATTTCATATCTTCCCTCTTAGTGGGCGGGCTTAACTGTATGATAATTTTCTGCCCTTCCTTTGATGCCCTCGTGTGTGTTGTTTACATATTCTGCTCCCGAGGAACACGGAGCTGTGGAACCTTATTTTGTTGGAACCTTATTTTGCTTAAGTAGTTATCTAGTACAGATATTATTGTTTATTGCGTTTCTAAAGCTGTACTGACATCTGTTTTTTATTTTTTATTTATTGCAGTTAATTAAGAAAGGAACCAATTTTTTTCGGGGGGGGGGGGGGTGAGAGCGGGCCCAGGTTTAATGGTCACGATTCGCTACTGATGCCAACTGTGCAACAAATCCAGTAGTGAAATTTCCTCGCTCCTAAATATTCCACAGTCAACTGTCAGCTGTAGTATAAGAAAATGGAAGTGTTTGGAAATTACAGCAACTCAGCCAAGTTTTAGGCCACGTAAACTGACGGAGCGGGGTCAGCTGATGCTAAAGCGCATAGTGTGAAGAGGTCGCCAACTTTTTGCAGAGTCAATCACTACAGACATCCAAACTTTATGTGGCCTTCAGACTGGCTCAAGAACAGTGCACAGAGAGCTTCATGGAATGGGTTGGAGTAAGACAGTGTGGACAGTGTGAAGACAAGATGGCGCCTGTGTTTGGCTTTGCCGCTGCTCTAGCTCGACTGTCTTACCTGTTTATTGTTTTCTCCTCAGTGTTGTTTTTCTATGCTTATGATGCATCACACACACAAGATGATGTGTTTATGATGCTTATGATGCCATCATCACACACAAGATGGCGCCCACCGAGGCAGACGTCTTTGTGTGTTCCTCCGGCAACCAACGCTATTTAGTATTTATTATAGTTTTATTGTACATTTTGTATATACAACAAACACACGGAACATTTAGTTACAGTAGAGAAGCACTGTTGGAGATAAGTAAAGTTCGTCACGAACTTACGTTCAGCCTCTCGGACTTCAGCTTTCTTTTACGCTCGGACTCCACAACCAGCTCAACAACACCGGCCTCAGGTGAGCAGCGCAACCGACGAACAGAGCGGCCAAAGCGTAAACGGGGCAAGAGAGGTGGGCTACATGCTAGGCTAAAGGCTAGGGCTACTAGACCACCGCTGCCCAGCCTGTTGCTAGCTAACATCCGCTCCCTTGAAAACAAGCTGGATGAGCTGAGAACCAGAACAACAACTCAGCGAGAGACCAGAGAGTGCTGTGCGCCTATTTTCACGGAAACCTGGCTCTCAAACAGCGCACTGGAATCAGCGATCCAGCTGGAAACACACACCGTTCATCGTGCAGACCGTACGGAGGCATCGGGAAAGAACAAAGGCGGCGGTGTCTGTGTTTTTGTAAACAAACAGTGGTGTTCGGATGTAAAGACTGTCGAGAAACACTGTTCAGCGGATTTAGAATTTCTGCTGGTGAAGTGCAGACCCCACTATCTACCGAGAGAGTTCAGCGCCGTGTTTATTCTGGCTGTTTACATCCCACCACGCGCGAACTCGGCCACAGCGCTGGGGCTGCTGCATGACGCCATTAATAAACAAGAGACCGCACAGTCAGACGCCGTGTTCATTGTGGCCGGCGATTTCAACCACTGCAACCTGAAGACTGTGCTGCCCAAATATTATCAGCACGGGAGCTTTTCATACAGGGAGAGGAACATACTCGACCAGGTCTACAGCAACGTGAAGGGTGGCTACAGAGCCGTGCCTCGGCCGCACTTCGGACAGTCTGACCACATTTCCGTGTTCCTCTACCCAGCATACAAACAACTTCTCAAGCAAGGACCCCCTGTGAGTAAAATAATTAAAGTGTGGAATGAAGAGACTGACTTAATACTTCAGGACTGCTTTGATAGTACTAACTGGGATGTGTTCAGAACTGCTGCTATGAGGGAGGATGGTTCTGTGGACTTAGAGGACTATGCTTCTGGGGTAACGGGTTACATCAGCTGCTGCATCGAAGCCACTATCTCCACAAAGCGCTGCATAACGTACCCCAACCAGAAACCCTGGGTAAATGGCGACGTTCGGTCCATGCTACGTGCCCGACATACTGCATTTCTCACTGGCAGTGCTGAAGACTACAAGAGGTCCAGATATGATCTGCGTAGATCCATCAGAGAAGCCAAGAGACCATACAGGCTGAAACTTGAGGGCTACTACACCACCACAGACTCTCGACGCATGTGGCAAGGACTGCAGCACATCACCAACCACCAGCAATCAAGCAGGGCGATCACAATCAGCCAACAAACATCACCTGATGAACTGAATCAGTTCTATGCTCGCTTTGAGGACTTCAACTTGTGCCCTGGACAACTGGAACTGAAAGATCTTACAGACAAAGAGAGCATGCAGGACTCAAAGTTCACAGTGACTTCAGCAGATGTGCGCAAGAACTTCAGGAAAATAAAACCACGGAGAGCAGCTGGCCCGGATAACATCCCTGGACGTGCACTCAGGGCCTGTTCATCAGAACTGGCAGATGTGTTCATGGACATTTTTAACCTCTCTCTCGCACAAGCTGTTGTGCCAACCTGTTTTAAGACCACTACCATCATTCCCACTGCGACCTGCCTGAATGACTATCGACCTGTGGCACTCACCCCAATTGCAATGAAGTGCTTTGAAAGAATAGTCATGACTCACATTCAGCAGACCATTCCAAACTCCATAGATCCTCTCCAGTTTGCATACCATCAAAACCGCTCCACTGACGATGCAATCAACACCGCACTTCACACAACCCTGATACACTTAGAGGGCAAGGATACATATGTTAGAATGCTGTTCATTGACTATAGTTCGGCATTCAACACGGTTGTTCCATGCAAGCTCGTAGAAAAGCTCATCACCCTTGGACTGACACCCGCCCTCTGCAGCTGAGTGCTGAACTTCCTCACGGACAGACCGCAGACTGTCAGAGTTGGCAGCCGCACATCAGGTACAAAAATATTGAACACAGGGGTTCCCCAGGGCTGTGTGCTAAGCCCCCTTCTGTACACACTCTTCACATATGACTGTGTGGCCTCCCAGAACAACACCAGCATCATAAAGTTTGCTGATGATACGACAGTCATTGGACTGATCACTGGAGGGGAAGAAACGGCTTACAGGAGGGAAGTGGCTGACCTGGTGACCTGGTGTCACAATAACAACCTTTCCCTGAACACTGACAAGACCAAAGAAATGGTTATTGATCCCAGGAGAAAGCAGGAGCCACACTCATCCCTGTACATCGGTGAGACTGAGGTCAAGAGGGTGAAAACCTTCAAGTTCCTCGGTATCCACATCAGTGAGGATCTCACCTGGTCTCACAACACACACACCATTATCAGGAAGTCCCAGCAGCGCCTGTATTTTCTGAGAAGGCTGAGGAAGTTTGGCATGCCATCTACAATTCTCAGCACCTTCTACAGAAGCACCATCCAGAGTGTCCTTAGCAGCTCCATCATGGTCTGGTATGGAAACTGCACTGTGCAGGACAGGAAGGCTCTCCAGCGAGTAATCAAAACTGCACAGTCCATTTCAGGAACTACTTTCACACCCTTACAGGACATCTATCACTCCAGAGTAATCAAGAGATCACGCAACATAATCAAGGACAGTACACACCCACAGCACTCACTCTTTACACTCCTCCCTTCAGGCAGATGCTACAGGAGTGTGAAGTCCAGGACTAAAAGACTGACAAACAGTTTTTACGCACAGGCAATCAGGCTCGTTAATGCCTCTCAAGCCCCCCTCAACGCTCTACATGTTCCTGCACCTTACCACATTTAAATGCCCTTAATGTGAAATGTTTACACATACATCTCGAATATTTTACGTCAGTAACTGCCAATGTTCACATGTCCACAGTCTTTTTGCTGTGAAATATTCAAATTCACTTTATTTTCTGTATTTAATTACTTATTTACTCTTGTATTATTTCTTACTATTGTATTGTTAAATATTTTAATTTTTTAATGGTGAATGGAGGAACACCAAAGTAAGAATTTCATTGCACAGTGTAACTGCCTGTTTCTGCTGGGCACATGACAATAAATCTCTTGAATCTCTTGAATCTTGAATCTTGAATCAGCAGCTCTAGTCTATGACCGGCAAATGTTGCTGCAAATTAAACACTCTATGGAAAACTTGTCGGTCTCTAAAAACTTTTTATTTACTGGACCGACTCTCTGCTCACCTGCTCGCGGACTTCCGCTACTGAATGACTGGGGGAGAAGATCAAAAACTTCACGGGAAAAGCGCTACAGGAAAAGGAGGGGTACGAGGGCTGGCGTCCAGGTGCAATCCCGACGGCTCTGGAAGCAAGTTCAGGCTACTCCGTTGTTTTCCTGGGTGGCACTGGGTCCTTCCGTGGGAGTGCTGGATGCCATGGGGCGTGTGAGCGGCTGCGTTAGAGCGTCCTATTTACGGTTGGTGAGCGTCCTATTTATAGGCTACTTGACTGTTTGGAAGCCATTAGGAACTGGTTGTCAAATAATTTCCTACAGCTAAATGCAGAAAAGACAGAAGTTTTAATTGTTGCTCCTAGTAAGGTGACTCATGTGATCAAACAATCGCTTGGTTTTCTTTCCCCAGCCTTTTTAAATTGGCTTTTGGATATTTTACTGTAACTGTATTTCATTTTATTGCCTTGCTGCTTGTTTTATTGTTTTATGAACTGTTTTGTGTAAAGCACTTTGTGACTGCTGTCTAAGATAAGTGCTATATAAATCAATTTTACTTACTAATTTACTTTCCATGGTCGAGCAGCTGCATCCAAGCCATACATCACCAAATGCAATGCAAAGCGTCAGATGCAGAAGTGTAAAGCACGCTGCCACTAGACTCTAGAGCAGTGGAGGCACATTCTCTGGAGTGATGAATCACGCTCCTCCATCTGGCAATCTGATGGATGCGTCTGAGTTTGGCGGTTGCCAGGAAAACGGTACTTGTCTGACCGCATTGTGTCAAGTGTAAAGTTTGGTGAAGGGGGGATTATGGTGTAGGGTTGTTTTTCAGGAGCCTAGTTCCAGTTAAAGGAACTCTGAATGCTTCAGTATATCAAGACATTTTGGACAATTCCATGCTCCCAACTTTGGAGCTGGCCCCTTCATCTTCCAACATGACTGTGCACCAGTGCACAAAGCAAGGTCCATAAAGACATGGATGGCAAAGTCTGGTGTTGGTGAACTTGACTGGCCTGCACAGAGTCCTGATCTCAACCCGATAGAACACCTTTGGGTTGAATTATGTGACTTCAGCCAGGCCAGGCCTTCTCATCCAACATCAGTATTCTCATCCAAATTCGCTTCTGGAAGAATGGTCAAAAATCCCCATAAACTCACTCCTAAACCTTGTGGACAGCCTTCTCAGAAGCTGTGCTAGCTGCAAAGAGCAGACCACTGTCATATTGAACCATATGGATTAGGAATGGGATGTCACTGTGAGTCAAGGAAGGTGAGCGAATACTTTTGGCAATATAGTGTATATCGGGACCCCCTAGAGTGCTGTTCAATTGGTGACTTGGTGCACTCCCTCATGTATTTTGTGGCTTCGTGGTTAGTTTCATTTTGAGCACATATAGTTTGTGTACATAACCTGTCTGTGTTCTATGTGCCTCACAAGAGGTGTAGGGTGGGCTGCTGATTATTTTGGGGGGGGGGGGGGGGGGGTTGTGTTTTGTGGCTAGTCAGGGAAGTAGGTATTTCCTTGGGTTTGTCTCTTTGTTTTACGTTACATTATTTAGATTATTTCATTTTTTTGTTTTTTATTGTTTTAACAATAACATTAAATATTAATAAAATATTTAGTTATTGTTTTGTTGGCAATATGCTAACAGCTACTGGGTTGGGAGGGCAGAGACTGCAATACAGACAAAGTGTAAAGATGAATGATGGTTTATTACTAACAGAATTATTGGTTGAAACGATTTCTCAGTAAAACAAAAAATATATATATATTATTTCCTTAAAACCAACATAAAGTTCAAATATACCCAGGTAGCAGGGGCGGACTGGCATACATTACTACCGGTGATTTCCCCGGTGGGCCAATGGGTTAGTGGGCTGCCGGGCCGCCGGTGGTAACTCTGTCCGTGGAGGAGCCTTTGCCTCGCACTACGGCCCCGGCCCGTAGTCATGCTGCTGTTTAATGGTGCCTATTACCTCTCCCCCGCTCCAGTCAGGCAAACCTGCTCAGCGTGCAGCCGCTGGGAAAAACTGGGAAAAAACGAACTTGTCCCAGAAAATCCGGGCCGGACTACGAAAACCTACAGCAGCTGTGTCACTTATTTATACAAGTAGACACAAACTGGAAAAGCCTTGTCCATACTAATGCCACATTAATTATATCTCCCTGTTTGTATCCCACGAGTGACAAGTCAAGAGAGAGACGCCAGTTACACACTGACACTGCTGAGGGTCGAACTCATCATGTGATCCAGAGGTGGGGACTCGAGTCACATGACTTTGACTCGAGTCAGACTCGAGTCATTAATATTAAGACTTTTGACTTGACTTGAAAAAATATTCAGAGACTTAGACTTGGACTTTTACACCAATAACTTGGGACTTGAATTGGACTTGAACCTGTTTACTTGCAAAGACTTGATTTTTTTTAACCCCAAATCTAAATTTTAAAACGCATATTAATATTTATAAAGTGCGCCCCATTAATTTCATTTCCGTCCTTCTGACGCAGACCGGCGTTACACCAGATTCTGTGACCGTCGAGTTTTGTGACCACAGGGGGCGCTATTTCACAGTTTCTGTTCAGAGGCACAAACGCTTTACGAATGCTACGTAAACTACGCTGATGCACTTTCTTTACTCGTTTTGTTGGTGTCCACGAGCCAAAATATGACAGATGTTTATATTTACATTTATCGTCTCTTAATTACATAAATGTACTTAAACAAGATTTACCATCCCCTCACCATTGCAGCCAACAAAGAAATCATGAATGGGATGTACAGGTGAGCCTTTTTAACTGGGGTCACCAATTCTGACGGCAGCCATCAGAATATGTGACCCCACTGAATCTCCAGGTAACAATAGTAGCCTACACCGTGACCCCACAATAACAGAAAACAATGAAAAATAACCCTAACCTTTTATTAGTCTATATTTAAACATTTTATCCAAATGTTTAGAATAACCATTCGTAATGACAGCATCTTGCTTACGGTGAAGCTTTTTTCGTGTAAAATGATGTAACGAAACATTCTTGTTTAAGTACATTTATGTAATTAAGAGAAGATAAAATGTAAATGATCTGTCATCTTTTGGCTGGCGGACACCAACAAAACGAGTAAAGAAATGCATCAGCGTAGCATTCGTAAAGCGTTGGTGCCTGTAAAAAAAAAAAAAAAGACTCGAAAGGACTTGAAATTCCAAGTTTCAGACTTGGGACTTGACTTGACGGTTGCTTGTCTTGCCTCGAGACTTGACTTGAGTTGACTGTCTTTGCTTGAGACTTGACTCAGGACTTGAGGATAAAGACTTGGACTTACTTGAGACTTGCAAAACACTGACTTGGTCCCACCTCTGATGTGATCCCTCCACGACATGGTTGACACTACTGAAACATCAAGTTTTTCCCCTGTATTTTGTCAGGGTCAAGTTGTTAAGTTTGTTAGTTATTCTGTTATGTTATACTTTGTTATCACATTATTGCTGGAAGTAATATTGTCAATATGACAATAACAGCTGTCATATTCACTACGTGCCATGTATAGTGTATACAGATTATATATATATATATATATATATATATATATATATATATATATATATATATATATATATATATATATATATTATACACACATACAGATACATATATGTGACAGGCAGGGTGAGCGATATAAAATGGAAGCAATCATGCCAAGTCTCAGGGGAAAAAGGATGGTTTAATTGAAAAAGTGCGCAAACCAAAACCTGTGAACTGATCCAAATTAAGGATATAATAACCAGCGGTCAGCAAGACATATATAGACAAACAAACGACACTCAGGTGAGACCGGTAGGGGGCCCTCCGTACCGTGACAAATCCCCCCTCCAAGCCGCACTCCCCTCCACCGGCTGTGCGGCACACAGCGGCAGCACACAAAACAAAGGGGCAGGAAGGCAGGGACAAGGGACACACCCCCTGTAGTCCCGGAGCTGAAACACAAAAACAAACACACGTTAGCTCACCTACCTGGGCGGGACCCTGGACCGACTGGGCCGTCAACAACACAAAACCACGCCCCGGTCGGTCACAGGGCCCTCACGCCCTAACTGGCATTTGGCTGCTTAGCCCCACATGTGAGGACGAGGAGCTATGGCTCCTTATTCGTCCGAGGTGCGTGTGTGTGCAGGTTACCTCCCCGGGGCATGGTTACGTCACCTCCTGGACCTACCTCTTCCTGGAGCTGACCCCTGCCTTCTGCTAGGGGCCACCCCAGCCTCCTGGGGAGTCAGCCCCAGCCGGGGCCTCCCTTTACGAGGTGGATTCCTCCACCCAACCCAGGAGCGCTAGAGACTGAGGCCCAGAGCACCCCCGTCGCAGGCTGGGGAACAGCCCCAAGGGCCTCCTGGTCACCCCGAGCAGGAGGGAGGATCTCCATCTTCAGCAGGAGCTCTTCAGACCGGAGCCCCATGATCCCCAAACATCTGGGGGCCCCAGCCCTCTAGGGAGGGGCTCTTTATGACCGGGCTCCGGTCACCCCACAACATAACGGGGCTCCTGCCAGGTGGAGACCCCCACAAGGTCCAGGAACACCACGATCCACTTACAGGGAGAAGCACCTGCACATAACACACACACACACACCCACCCACACACACCAACACAAAACACACACGCGCACTACCCTGATCCCTGATGGGGGAAGGGTCTCCTAATCAGGAGAACCCCCCACTTACCTGGTCAAGGCCTCCGTCAGGAGCGACGCCCTCCATGCCACACCCCATGGCACGGGACCACAGCCAGTCCTCCCCCAAACACACATTTAAGGGGAGGAGCATGCGTGGAATTACAAGTAACAAATCACAGACACGCTAGGACAAAACAAACACGCAAAGACTAGACAAAACAAAAAATCGTGTTCAAATGATGAACGGACGGGACCCACAGGTACGCGCTCGTTTACTCTATTGTGACGTGCTGCTCAAGTACGCAGTCGCTCCCCACATAAACACAAGACGAACGGGGAGCGACCATGACGAGCGGCAGCTGCGTCACATACAAAACATGTAACATAAACCCAAACGAGCAAGGCACACAGACCACTACGACCGTTCACACTACCACGACAACAACCACACAACAAGAAGAGTTTTTCCCAGGGAAGACGCCCTGGTCCTCGCCGTGCCACACACAACACAAACGCACGGCGGAACTCTTCATACAAACAAACAACGGACATGAAGAGCTTTCCCAGGGCAGACTGCCCTGGTCCTCGCCGTGCCACACACGCGCACACAACACATAAGCACGGTGGAGCTCTTCAAACAAAACACCACGCAGACAAACACTTACCACGAGACATGACCACGAACAAAGGAGAAAGAAAAGGAGACTGGCGGCTTCCGAAAGCGGCTGGTTATTCTGTGACGGGCAGGGTGAGCGAAATAAAGCGATCACTCCAAGTCTCAGGGGAAAAGGACGGTTTAATTGAAAAAGTTCGCAAACCAAAACCCATGAACTGATCCAAATTAAGGATATTTTTCTTTGTACCAGAGGACCAGCAGTCAACTGGTACAAAGACAAGACATATATAGACAAACAAACAACCCTCAGGTGAGACGGATCACGGGCTCCGCCCACCCGAGGGATGAGCACAACGCAACAATAGACAGGACATACATATATATATATATATATATATGTGGATATATGGGCCAGTCTGTCAGGAACTCCCGGGCCACTTTTTCTTCCCAGTCCGCCCCAGCCAGGTAGTATATGCTTGTGTGTAATGTGCATTTATCTTTGTTTTCTAGCTGATCTATTTTTTACGCAATGATTGTAGATTGTAGGTTGTAGAACTACTATTGTTCAATTTGTTGCATACAGAGTGGTTTTCCAGTGTAGGAATTGTAAGAATACCTTGTAAGCATGACACAAAATGGATAAATAAATCCCATGTTTTTCTCATTTTATGCATATATATATATATATATATATATATATATATATATATATATATATATATATATATATATATATATATATATATATATATGAATATACACAATCATGAGCCTGAGGCCCACACAGACATTTAATATAAAAAAAATTAAAGTGAATCTGAAACCACAATGAGCAAACACATATGCATGACAAATACTGGATTTAACTTGGAGGGTTTAATGTGTGATGTGATACAGCACACTTGTGGTCCAGCAGAGCCCGGGAGCTGAAAAAAGAGACCCTTACCCAAGGCACCATGGTGATCAGTGGTGGCAGCTTCAACAGGTCTGGTGCCGCAGTAATCATGGTAGCAGCTTTGGCTGAACCCTGCAGGGACAGACCAATGAGGTACAATAGCACATGCGCAGGAGCCCATGCAGAGGACATGCAGAGGAACACGTCCATTGACCAAAGCATCTGCTGGTCTGCTGATAAGGACCTCCGTAATTGAGCTTCCACCCATGGTCTAAAGGACTCTGTTTAAAAATAAACATGCTAATTGTTTGGTTATCTTAAAAGATAATTATTTTGTTGTTTGAAATTATGAATATGTTAAACTCAATTTGAATGTTATACTATATACACATGAACAATATATTATCTGAACAAAAGATAATTAGTTGGCACAACAAACTGAGTTTGTCTTCATAATTGATGCAATAGCGCACACTGTGAAATAGCATGAATTTAATGGGTCCATCGTAAATCTAATCTAATGAGGCCAGTGTATGTTCTCAAGCACAAATAAAAAAATATCCCCATAGGAACGTGGACACATACATAGGGACATGGACATATACATATGGTATCTCGAAGTGTCCCCCTCACTCCAGATTTCAGGACAGCCTCAGAAACCAAAGTTCATAATCATATTTTAACTCTAACATTGAGAGACACTTGATACTGGATTCACCTTTAATCATGTTTTCTTGTACAGTACATTTTGCTAAACAATTTAGCATTTTCAGCACTGCAGGAAAGCATTAGACTATAGAGGAAATAAAATAGAATCTCAGATTCTGTAAGTAGATCTGACAGCACATGTACATACTTCCTGTCTGTCTGTACCTCCCCTATGACATAGGGCTTCTCATAAATACAAGAACACAGGAAAAGGTAACATGCAAAGTAAAAATAAGCCCAACCTCAGAGGAAGCCAGACATCTGCTAGTTACCGCCAGCTACCGTTTCGCTTTCCTCATCTCACTGGTGGCAGCCCAACATGTTTCTTCACACCAAAAAACTCTTTCTCTATTTATTCATGGTACACATGACTCTTCAAGGTGAGAAACTTGATTTCATTGTGACCTGATTATTTTATAATTGTTTCACCTTAAAAAAACAATGTTGCATCTAAGATATTTCCCCAGACAGAAGATGAATGCAAACAGAAATTAGATTTAATTTCAATTTGATTTAGTTTATATACCTAATTTTGGCTGGAGTGTGGTGGGTGAAATTAATATTAAAAGTAACAAAGACAATAAGAGTGACAATTATGAGCAATTTTTAACCAATGTAAAAAGTTGTTATTTCTTGTCATATCTGTTATATTCATATAGACATTCTCAAGGCAGAAATTTGATTTGGTTTAAATTATATGTTGTTCATTTGCCTAATTTTGGCTACAGTGTGTGTGGTAGGTGTGATTAATATTTAAGTAAAAATGAGCAGTGACAACTGAGCTACAAAAACAACAGTCTTGATATTCTTAGTAATTTCCTTGGGATCATGGAAACTGTGACAGCTGTGCTGTGTAAAATGTATCTAACTCCTTTGAAGACTTCAGGATTTCTAGTTTTACAACCAACCCATTCTCATTTTTAAATAACTTTATGTATTTCAGGTTGAAAGTATCACCTCAGATGCATTGAGACATTTATGTTTAATATATATTGACAATACAGTCGCATGATAGAACATGCAGACAGATATGCTGGCTGGCTGACTGACTGACTGAATAATTAACTAGGCTGCATTTGTAGGGGGCAGACATGGCTGAAGTGCCCTTAAACAAGGCTAACTAATCCCTAAGTTGCTTCCCAGCTGCTGCATTAGGTGACTGTCCACTAATATTTTTATCACTGCCCTGGTATGTACTGTGCTAATTGGTGCTGTGCTAAGTGCTGTATTTAGTGTGTATTCAGTCCAGATGGATTAAATGCAGAGAGAGAATTTCCTCAAAGACATAAAATAATAATAATTAAGTACTACTTCTCATAGAAGTACATTAAACATAGAATTGTAGAATAAACATATAATTAGATAAATATATTTAAAGAGTTGGGTATTTGATAATGCACATAAGAAATAATCTAAATAAAATTCAATATAGGTTTAAATGGTTGAATTATAATTAGGCAGAGTGCTCGCCATAAGCTTACAAGCAGATGTAATTTGAATTTCAATTCATAACATTCAGCTGGCCAAACTACTTCCAGTGCAGTAAGACAAACATCACTGTAAGTAGAAACAAGCTATTACTGAACATTGAAAATACAGCTACACTGTTGCTGTCATTTGCCAGCTAACCTTTTAGTTTGATTTACAGTAAGATTGTTGTTTTTTGCATAACTGCTATGATATGATGCAGTGACATTAATTTTTTGTGTTGATCTGTAGTACATTCCAACAAGGATACTCAAAAACTAAACCATAATTTAGTTATTCCCTTTGCCTCTCCAACAACAATCCAAATGGAAAGACAAGCCAGCTGCCAAAGTGATACAGTCTGAATCGGCAACAAATGTGTAACAAATTGTTTTGTGTAGAATTAATCTTTTATCTGTTGCTATTAAAAGCTTCTAATGTAATGTGTGAAGAATCATTATCAATTCTGTACAATGATAAGGATTTTAAAATGAACAAGAAAGAAAAAAAGGGCAGTAGAATCAGTTATATTTGGTATTGGCCAATACTCCCAGCTCAGATGTGCAATTTCATATCCGTAACTGAGTATTCATATGATACACAAATTGGACAGATTGCTTTGGCATAAAGTTTAATTCACTAAACAGTGCTCAACACAGCTCCAACACAACTTTTACAACAGTTGCTGTCAAAAAGCAGCTTTTCAAGTGTCCAGGCTCCCAGTGAACAAGCCAAGGGAGACAGAGGCAAGAAAAAACTCCCTAAGAGCATGAGGAAGATATATTGAGAGGAACCAAGACATATAGCATATAAACAACATATAATTTATGTTTTTGCCACCTATAGGTTTTCATGGCATTTTTATGTGTTGTCAATCCTCCGAACCTGTTGTACACTGTACCCTTTGACCTGAGTGTAAACTTGTATACAAGCGTTATCTTAAACTACACCAAAGCCATCATGTCTACAGTTATAATGTGTAATAGAGAAAGAACGGAGACAGAGAGCTGCTCTCCTGGAATGAATAGACAGATCAAAATGGTCAGTTTTGCTGTTTGTAAATTTTTTTTTATTGTAAACACAGAAATGAAATTTTGTCAGTAAAATTATGCTATTAAAATTATACAATTTATATATATATTAATTTAACTACTTTTGTGAACCTAACACTTTGATAAAATTATTTCTAAAACCAAATAATCACCTACACGAGTATGAAATATGAAACACTTTTAAAAATCTGACTTCATATTATCAGCTGTAGGGCCATACTATTTCTTTATGCTGTATTGTCAAATGATACTCATTAGGAAGACAGCTGAGATTGGTCTGAACATTTTTATATGAGATATGGGCATCATGCAATAAGTAAATTTGATTAAAGGAATGCCCTGAGAAAATGCCCTGAAACCTCAGAGGGTTAAATGGGCAAGTACTCACATTATAATGTTGTGAAATAAATATTACAATATTTTTGTAATTTATGGCTGTTATTACTTCAGTATTTTTACTTGCACACTTTTCTTCTTTCAGTGGAATCTAATGTCAGCAGCGTTAATAAGACAGTTGGGAAGGACGCCTGGATTAATTTCACATTTGAATCACTGAACAGCAGTAAAATAGATTATAAGAGCTTGGTTGTGCGCAGAGATGACAAAAAGATTGAAGGCTTCAAATGGACTGAAAGCCCCTCAAACTGTACACAGTTCTACATTAACATATCGTCCACGAACGTTTATCTGTACTTCCCACATCTCAGCAAAACACATATGGGAGTTTATCAGCTGGCATTATATGTAGAGAATCAACAAATGGTTCTTATTGAGAGCAACAAAGTTAATCTGACTGTATATTCTGATACTAATACAACAGCAGGTGAGCATTCTCTCAGAAAACCAGACACATTGACACTACATTTTATTCAATATAATATAACAAAGCCCTATGTCAATAGTTATGATCTGAAAGCATACTCTACAGCTATTGTTCACTCTATTACTGTAGGTTTAGGAATTTATTTTAAACTGTATATTGTATATTTAGTTGTAAATTCTGTGACATGCAGGATAAAAAGTTTATTGATTTTTTGCAGAAACTCCAGTCAGTAATGATGATTCCAGGAAAATGACCCAATCAGAAATTATCACAAAGATCTTAATCTTCAGTATCCTAGTGATCATGCCTGTGTTTGTGCTGTCAGGAATGTTGGGCTGGTTCTATTGGACTTCAAGAAAAACAGGTACAACCCAGATTGACATGCACATAAAGACATAAAATGTATACAATTTAAATATATAAGATAACCATGAAATCCGGTTCCTTGTTGATTCTTCCAAAGCTGCCTAAATAACAATTTGGTAGGTTTTGTTTGCGGAAATATTAAGCGTTGGAAAGTATGAAATGCACTCACTGTGAACTTATGAGCTGCTTCCTTCCTCACCCTCAACTCTGGAAACTAGAACTTTGGAAACATTATTGAGCTTATTTGTCATTTTAACTTGTCTAAATGACTTCAATTGAAGACACAAAAAAACAGACCAGACCAGAAATGCATAAAGTATGAGTAACATTATTAATCTTTGAAGCTTTTTTTACAGATGACACACCAGCACAGAGCCCCAGTTCACAGCAGGTATGAATACAACATTTGATTCTACATCATGAAATGAACATTATCCTTTGAATTACATTGAATTATCCATTGAATTTGTGCTGTGTGATGTTTCAGAGACAATGCCCAATGCGCAGTACAGTACCTGCTGTGAGCACTATTGAGTATGGGGTTCTGAACTTTCATAAACAACCAGACAGACCAACCCTAGCAGAGGCACCAAAGGTCCAGGAAGGAGTAGAATATGCTACCATCCTCTACCCTCCTCAGAGAAAGAGAACATGAGACTAGAGCAGACCAAGCACCAGAAAACCAGAACTGTAAATGACTTGAATCATTATGGTTTGTCCTCAGTGCACAACATACTTGAGGCAATAAATGAATATTGTGTTGAACTTTACACATGCAAAAAGTGCAATTCATTGACAGGGAACATGCATGAAAGAGAAAGCTGCTGTGAATAAATTGAATCCATATTGAGGACAATTGTGGAGAAAATGTCCTCCATATTTAATGTATTTCTGATTATGTATTTGCATATCTTTGCCACTGTAAGTACACAGTACTGTAATGTTATGAGTAACCTTTTTAGAGAGGTGATAACCACAAAAGCCCCTAGTGAGAAACCCCCTGTCCACATCACAGCTCTACACCAGCCCAAAGCCTCATTCTGTATTGCTGCTGGGTAGTTTAAGCAATATGCAAAACACTATTAGCATATAAATGTGGTGTATTTTGTGAATATTAAGATATGAATTAAGTGTGTTTTGAGTATATTATATTCATATAACATTTGAATGCAGTATGATTTTGTTATTGTGTTATTTTGTTAATGTTGATGACTTTGTGCATTCTGTGAGTAATGACAGTATTTAAAATGTAAAATGGTTTGTTAATGTATGTTTTATTGTAATGTTTTCACATGACAGAGGGGCATTTACTCTTGTAATCTTTATAATGCTAAATGGTGCCAATAAATCCTTTGTATTATTTAATCAGCAGTGTTTTTATGTGTAACATACATACACACTCACTTTGCCTGCTTATTACAATTGCATGTGCATAAACATTATTTGTATAGAAGACTCAGTTAAGCTTTGGAACTTAGATAGCATCAATGATGAAACTCAGTATGTGGTGAGACTGTATCACAATTTCTGCAGTTTTTTTCTGTTCATAAGGAGCAGGAAGGATGTGAACCTCTTTAGCTCAATTTCAGCTAGACCTGTTTGCATGCTGTGTTGATGGTGACATACTCCTTGGCTTATAGTGGATGCCTCAGCATTTCCACCACCTACTCTGCCACTCTAATGAGAAACTAACTGCAGGCCACTGCTCTCCTTCAGTCACGCATGTTTTTTGCCTTTCAGTCACAAGTAAAAATGTTTCCATTCAGCCTACAAATTAACCACAGCATGACTGGATCAGCAATTTTAGCATTCTGTAGGCTTGTTTCTTCTTTGGCCTTGAGTGTTTCAACCACAGAACAGAGACTTAATACACAGGACACACAATTTCCAGCTTCCTCTCATGAGGTTATCAAAAAGCAAGCTCTGATATGCTTTATGATCAAAAATCTCCTGGATAAACTGCTGTAAAATCCTTACACCTTCACCTAGAAGCGCCATTTAATTTTACATGGCAGAGAAACTTGTCCTTTCTGGCAGGCCAAAATATCTCGTCAATTGATCAATTAGTTTTAGAGTTATGAGCATTTATTTGGCCCCCATATACATTTCTCAGAATCAGAATCAGCTTTGTTGAGATTTTTCTGTGTTTTTAACTTGTCATAAATCAGTCATTTTTGGGTCAAACCGCACACAATTACACCAAAATCATCGGCAAGGGGTCCTCTCTCACAAAATCTCTTCGGTTCAGAGATAAGGTAAATGTATCCCAAACTACGACCATTTGTACAGATGGTGCAAATCACACTAAAACAAGGTTTTTCCACTCAGAGAAAAAGTGAGAGTGACAGTTATTTTTGAATGTCTCTCCACCCCTCCCCCACACACGCACGCGCACACACATACTGTACATCTCTCTACCATACTCACTCCACGCAGACACACACAAGCAAACATACATTCATCTCTCTCACACATACTGTACATCTCTTTCCCATACTCACTCCACACACACACACACACACACGCACGCACGCACGCACACACACACACACACACACACACACACACACACACACACACACACACACACACACACACACACACACACACACACACACACACACACACACACCTCTGTCCCATACCAACTGCACACAGACACCCTAACATCTCTCTCCCATACCAGCTCTACACAGACACACACACAAACATACTTACATCTCTCTCATACACATATCTCTGTCAAACCCACTAGACACACGCATACACACAGAGACTTGCATCTCTTTTCAAGCACTATGTATTTCCTTCAGGAAATGCACATCTAGTTGAATTTGAGTTCTCCTTAGGGAGGCAACCTCAATCTATAAGTTAAATACTCTTGCCCACAAATACACAAATGCACACACATATACACATTTAGACCAACAAAAAAATAGAATTACAAGTGACATCTGGTCCACTACATCACCCATGTCAACTCTTCCATAGGTGGGAGTAAAGCATGATCATCATTTTCATTTACTTTTTGATGTGATTCTCTGCACCTCGCTTTCGATTCCACAGAGTGGGAAACTGCCACAGAGAAGCTACAGTCATAAACTTTTAGGAGAATGTTCTGTGAAGACATATGCTAATTATCCATGTCAGTAAACATAAAAAAGTGTGATTCATTTAAGAATCAACACTTACAGCAACATATATGGAGCCCTTGTTATATGTTATGTGATTACATAAATTCAGATTTATATCTGATATCTTATATATACAGAATTGTGTTCCAAGCTACTAACAGAGACTGCAGAGAGGGGCATGCTAGATTTCATATGGCATCGACAACAAGGTAGTATATTTTTGTTATTCATTCAAGTAGTTGAAACTGAGTTGAAACCAACTCTCTTTTCCAGTGTCCTACCTAAACACAAAAATGTAATCTTGCTGATTTTTGCCTTTCAGTCAAGAGTTTCTCCTGTTATTCAAGATGGGAAAATTGAAAAGCACAAGGCCCTGAATTTGGTCTCCTGGGCTCGTTCAATTTCATGTGTGTACCTAACAATGTCATTAGATTCGATCACATCAGACCAGTCCTATAAGCTCCCAGTTAAATTGGCTCTGCAATTCTGTACTGATTTAAAAGTTCTTCTACTGACTTATAAATCACTGCATGGGCTTGCTCCTGATTACCTCCAGAGCTTATTTCCTATTATGAACCCCCACGTCCACTAAGATCACAGGGTGCTGGCCTCTTATTAGTTCCAATAATTAATAAGGTAACAGCAGGGGGAAGAGCCTTTTCTTATAAGGCCCCTCAACTATGGAATAACCTTCCAGAATGTGTCCGGGACTCTGACACAGTCTCAATCTTTAAGTCCAGGTTGAAAACTTACTTATTTAGTTTAGAGTTTGATAACTAATGTGCCCCCTTAGATAAAGGTACAGATCCAGGTGTTCACGGGCAAAGGGTTTAATGGTAAACTGGGGCGCTGTCATCCTGTCACTGCACATGCTCACTCAAGTTGCTCACTGGCTTGGACTTGGACACTTGTAAAGCTGCTTTGTGACAACAATTGTTGTAAAAAGTGCTATATAAATACATTTTGGTTTGATTTGATAGATGTGTTGCTGTGTAAGTGTCGGTACTGGTAAATGCTTGTTAGCAGTCATAAAAAATTGTAAATATAAAAGCCTAGTGGAGGAAGTTAGGTCTAAACACGAAAAGAAATGTGCCTGGATTTCCATGGAGGTGTCAACAGTAATGGAAATCCAAGAATGAAGTACTTATGCTTTTACAAGCCTGACGTTTTGTTTGCAGAGTTAGGGTGAGTTCTGTTCTTTGGGATGTCCTTTTTGCAGATGCTAAGATGCAATTTATGAAAGTATGTATCCTTTTGTCAAAACATAACACCCAGCAGCCAATGCCACTGTCACGGTGGGTCAGCCAGATCGCCACAAGTGGGCGCGCACACGCATTCCTTCTCTCACACATGCCCACAACATCACAGAGCACATCCTCTCATTCGGACACTCCTTCCATCACAATCACCCGAAAACTGACACCTGTCACTTAATCAGGTTGGGGTTGTATATATCCTCACAGGTAGCACTGTCTAGCGCTGCGCATTTAGCCTGCACCCTTGCATCGCTTCTGAGAAGAGCTGCTCTGCACTTTGGACTGCTGCATCCCGTTGATTTTGTTACATTCATTTTCTTCTTTGATCTTCTTATTGTGTTTGTCCTGCCAAGTGGCCTGAGTATTTGAGTTCTATTATAATGGATAATAAAGCCAGTCACTCTCAGCCTCTGCCTCCTGCTGCTTCTGTCCCGGCGTCACAAACACAACACGCAAAACATCTCACACTTTTGGAAAAACTAACACTTCAACCAAAACTCTTTCAACTCTTGCCCAAACCATATTTTGCATCAAAACTCTACACACAAACATCAGATGTGACAAATGAAAAACACTACTACCTTGTGTTATTTATGCATATTCAGTACTGTGAGTAGATATTCTCCGTCACAACAACCAGGTGAAAAGTGTCAGTGAAAAGCAACACACGCACACAAATTTGTTACTTCACCAAAGCACTCTAGTGTATTCCTAAGCACATCATAAAAGTTTCCCACCCTAGGGTGTCATGTCTGCTGTATGCTCTTGCTGGATAACCTTACATGTTGCATTTAGTTTCTGCCTGTTGTGTGTATCAAGCCCTTTAATTGGTTCATTTCCCATGAGCATTTTTATTTGTTTAAGTTCTCATGTATAGAACTCTCTTGTGTTTCCTTATCTTTAGCTCTGGCTTTGCTGTGTAGTGTTGCCTGTGTATTTGCTGACATGGCATTTTTTACATTTCATCAATCAGTTTGTGAATCTCTCATTGCAGACTGGCCATATCATGGCAGTCATGGCCTGGCGGTTAGGGAACTGGTCTTGTGACCTGAGGCCATTACTGAGGTGCCCCTGAGCAAGGCCCTTAACCCTAAATTGCTCACTTGTATAAAAATGAGATAAAATGTAAGTCGCTCTGGATAAGGGCATCTGCCAAATGCCGTAAATGTAAATCAGGGGTCACCAACGTGGTGCCCGCGGGCACCATGTCACCCGCGAGAACGTTATGAGTCGCCCGCGGGCTTGTTTTAAAAACAGCTCACTATATTGCCATGCACCAAAGCGCTGCATCGCTTATGTTTTTGCTGCTATTAGCGATTGTCCGCGGTTGCTAGCGGTCTTCCCGCTTAGCAATTGACACGCGCACATGAACCCAATTCCCTCCCCGCTCAACAACTTTCGTTCGCCCCCCTCCCCCCCCCCGCTCAACAACTTTCTTTCTGGTAGCCCTCCGCAATAATTGGTATCCAAGAAGTAGCTCCCAACTTCAAAAAGGTTGGTGACCCCTGATGTAAATGCTTGCAAACTACAGGCCTATTTCCAACCTTCCTTTTTTGTTAAAGGTCCTAGAGAAGGCAGTTGCATTGCAACTTCAGAACCAATCTCAACGGAAACAGCATGTTTGAGAAGTTCCAGTCTGGCTTCCATCCAGCACACAGCACAGAAACTGCCCTTCTTAGGGTAACAAATGATCTACTAATGTCAGCTAATGCAGGGTCACCATCCCTGCTTATTCTTGACCTAACAGTGGCTTTTGATACAGTGGATCGTTCCATCCTACCAGATCGCCTCTACAACACCATTGGACTCTCTGGAACTGCATTGCAGTGGTACCAGTCCTACCTGGCTGACAGGACAGAATATGTTCTACTGGGTGGTTATAAGGCAACTTCCTGTCATGTGTGGCGTTCCACAGGGGTCGGTTCTTGGCCCAATTCTTTTTATCATTTACATGTTACCCCTTGGACAAATTATCAGTAAACAGGAGTTGTCCTTTCATTGCTATGCCGACAATACCCAACTTTATTTTAAAACTGCACCAAGCTCCTCTGAACCATGTCACAACTTACCATATGTCTTGAGGATATACAGACATGGATGAGCAGCAACTTATTTCAGCTCAACAGTGGCAAAACTGAGGCACTACTTGTTGGCATAGGCGGAGCCAAAGCAAGGGCCGGGGTGGCACTGGACCCCCCTGAATTCTGATTGGACAAGTGTCACCCCAGATGACTGACGTCACCGCACCGCAAATTTTGTTGAGAGCCTAATGCGTTTTGTAATCAGTAATAATACCTATTGACTGCTAGGTCCCTCCTGTGCAGTAGTTGGTGCTATGTATCACAGAACTGCAATCCACCCCAGGAGGAGAAGAAGAGAGTAAAACGCTCACAAAATAATGCGGCAAGGAGAAGAACAGCAGCCTACCTGTTGATGGATTGAGGTAAGTTTTATGGTTTCATTCAAGTCAGAGTCATGTTTAAAGTCACTTATGTTCAGATAGAACATTTTTTTTGTAGTTTAACTTTGCTAATGTTAAAATGTGATATGATAGTTCACCCATGAGTATCAAGATAACTCCAATGATTTTATTGGAATGCCGTTAGCTACATTAGCTGATTCATGCACTGCTGGCATGAAGGTTGTGGCTAACTTGTCTACTAGCTGAAAAGTTTGAATATTAAACTTACATCTACAGTAGTCTCTTTGCCCCGACTTAAGTTTGTGTGACCATATCAGTGATGAGTGAGTTAATGAAAATATGGTGCAGGGTTGCCAACTCTCAGTTTATTTACCTCTGATCCACATATATGATTCAATGAGTTACTAGTTTGCTCTGGCGCCAACCACCGGCGATCGACAGATCGCGATATAACACTTAATTTGTGTCCATTTAACGTTCGTCACCCCCCCCCCCCCCTCCTCCAACAATTTACACTCGCCACCTCCTCCAGGTTAAAATTTCACTCCAAGCAAACGTTAAAAGTTGGCAACCCTGTATGGTGGGCAGTCATGGCCTGGTGGTAGGGAACTGGTCTTGTGACCGGAGGGTTGTGGGTTCGATTCCCAGACCTGAGGCCATGACTGAGGTGCCCTTGAGCAAGGCACCTAACCCCAACTGCTCCCTGGGCACTGGGCTAGGGCTGCCCACCGCTTTGGGCACGTGTCATCCACAGCCCCCTAGTAATCACTTGTGTGTGTGTCTTCTAACTGCACAAATGGGTAAAAAGCAGAGGATAAATTTCAATTGTGGTGAAAAATCAAAATATGGCAGATTTGATGTACTCAAGTGCAATTAGTTTTTGACGACTGCTAACGTGCATTTCCCAATACTTGTGATACATTGTCAAAACTCTAAACACAGCAACACATTGACCTCACACAAATAGCCAAATAGTTAATATCGTGTTCAAAAGCGCATTTTCTTAACTAAATAACAACTCTGCATTTCACAATGCAAACAACTTTGTTAAAACACAGCAAACCTGGTTCAGTATCCAATCATT
This sequence comes from Brachyhypopomus gauderio, assembly GCF_052324685.1. Classification (NCBI taxonomy): domain Eukaryota; kingdom Metazoa; phylum Chordata; class Actinopteri; order Gymnotiformes; family Hypopomidae; genus Brachyhypopomus; species Brachyhypopomus gauderio. Next base: position 12,135,135 of record NC_135222.1, on the reverse strand, counting down.
CTTTCAAACACTAGCACATATTCTCTTTTCGAGATGAACATAGTCAATCACTGCACAACCACTGTAAAAAAAACTAACATTTGATGGCAATACAGAAACAGTATTACATGTAATATTTTACCCTCTCCCAGCAAACAACAGACATTTTACAGTAACATCTGTTGTTTTCTTAGTCAGTTCATTTTTAATGTAATCCGCTTCATTTGGACCTTTTTTTCAAATGTGTGCATTTTTGGCAACATACTGTCTACACAATGAGCAGGGGCGATTTTAGGATCTGGTCTTTAGGGGTGCCCAGCCCCCAGTGCTCACAGAGGCACAATACCAAAGTATTGCGCAGGTGCAGAGCAAGTTTTTTGCATAATATAATATTTAAAAAATGTGTTGAGCCAGGGGGTGCTGAGCAACCTCACGGTGGTGCTCTAGCACCACTAAAAATACCCTAGCCTCGCCCCTGACAATGAGTGATATTTACTGTTAGGTACTATATGGAATGTAGATTAGACAAAAAAGGAGTCAGTAACAGTTTTGCAGTAAAGGGTATATTTTACTGTATTAGGGACATTACTGTAAATTGTGGACTAACCCAAAAAATAATTATCGTAATTGTAAACATAATTAGCCGTAGTCCCATATGTGTAAAAATAAACATATACAAAAAACGCCACACAAAGGGGAAAAACAGAATACAAAACTGAACAGTCTTGTTAGGTCTAATCTAAACGGCCTTCAGCAGTTGTCCACATGTTTTCATCCACATCACATCTGATGTTGGCCCTTGCCATGCACCTGGGAAAGAAAAGCTTGGTATGTCTTATTCACCTCTGACAGTCTTCAGCTGAAATGTCTCTGCAGCCGGGATCCATTTCATGCAGCAGGGACATTTGGTCATGGGGCCGATGATCATACACCTTCCACCTCCAGACTGAAAAAAGTTCTTTAGTGGGGTTGAGTAAAGGCAAGTAGGGTGGGAGGAAAAGGGACATCACTCTTGGATGGTCTATAAACCAGTTTGTGATGACATGAGAATGACAAAATGCTACATCGTCCCATCACAAATGTCCTCGTGTTTCCTCTCACCTGTTCCCTTTCTGCTTCTGGAACCAGTTGTTGGTAGAGTTCATTCAAAAACGAAAGAAGGAGGTCACTGTTATAGGGACCAATCTGGCATTTGTGAAGCACCAAACCAGCACTTGAGATTGCAGGACAAATTGTTATATTTGCTCCTCTCTGACCCGGTACATTACTGTACTTCATTTTATTTTATACTTTTTATAAATATATATATATATATTTTATACTATACTTTATTTATCTATATGTGCAAAAAATGTGTACAACAGTAATAACTTTTCAGCTGCCTTTGTTTTTGCAGAACTTGGCATTTTATACGATATTTAAGGTTTTGAACCTTAGGTTTTTCATTTTTTTTTTCAAAACGATCCAGAATTTTGTTATTGGATAACCTTGTGTGTACAGAAAATTTAAGCATTATAAAAACATGTAAAATGACTGCATTTTGTGCCATAACAACATGAATTGAACTAATAGTATAGCCACTGAAAACTGATGTTGTGTTCACTGTGTTTGGAGTTTTGAAAATGTGACTACAGATTGGACAAACGCACGTTAGCAGTCGTCTTTCAAAAACAGTGATTCACTGTCACTCAATGATCGAGGGAATGCTGAAAGCAGCTTTCCTATTTAGTATATTTGGATTGTAAGATATGCCAGAAGTAACACGACGGCTTATTTTTGCATAGGGTGAGTTGAGAATGAAAAGACAGGGGGAGATATTCGACTTCTTTGTAAAGAGACGCAAGTCAGGCACAGATCACGCAAAGACAGAAATCAACCCTGGCATCAGCAGTCCTGACAGCTTCCACCCTGGGACTAGGGAGAGTCAGTGTGAAATACAACCCAGCTCTCCATCACCAGGTCAGAGTAATTGCAGAAGTAGTCACATTCTTAGTTCAGTAATTGATTTTATTGAATCTTCAGAATTTCGATTTAATGAGAGCATGTGTTTTTTTTAATTATGGATTAATATTTATTTTGTTTTAAAATATTTATTTACAATGTAGCTTCATTGAGGGGGGACACAGATCTGCCTCTGACCAGGATGATGATGATGATCCAGAGCCAGGAGATGCAACTGACCACTCCCCAGCTGTGTCCAGTACCATGTTTTCTCCTCCAAAAGGACCAAGTGGTAGGCATGATAGGTTCTATCAGGTGATTTACTGTCTCATAACTGAACTGAAGAGGCATTTTTCAAAGAAAAGTTGTGAGATTATGTAAGGGATGCAGTCTTTGAACCCAAAGAGTGCAACTTTCCTGAACGAAGAACCCCTGTTTGGCCTTTGAATAATCTGTTACATATTTAACACATCACATATCTTTCTTCTCCGAGGTTCACCTGGGGAGTAACACTGCAGTCGGAGCCTACAATACCAGTATCATCGCTCCGACATGGAATGAAAACCTGGCGTTCATCACAAGACATTTACATTGACAATATCAACACCCAGAACTTTCATTCTAGTTACCTTATACTTAGCCTGATTGTGTGATTTATTTGTGGCTTGTGTATTCATCTGTATAATTTTTTTTTTTTTTTTTTTTTTTTTTTTTTTGTAATTTGTGTGTTAACGGGCCGCCCAATGGAGGATGGGTTCCCTTTTGAGTCTTGGTCCTCCCAAGGTTTCTTCCTATTCCTTGCCACTGTCGCCTTTGGCTTGCTCATTAGTGTCACGTTGAGGACCCCGGTCCCTCCCTTTTGGGCGTGTGTTAACGTTGTCCACGTGCTTTGTCTGCATCAGTGGATCTCCGAGGTTATGGTTATGTCGTGTGATAATCTGTCTCACCTGTGAATCGTCTCGTAATCACTTGGGGCTAATGTGGTTTGTCTATTTAATGTGCGTTCGCACAGTGTCCTGTGCTCGTCGTTGTCTAAAGTCTACACGTTGCTGTGTGAGTGTGTTTGTTATCCGTGCGCTATTGCGCAATCATTGTTGAAAATAAAAGTGACGTCAGTCAAGAAGGAAGGATTCTATGTCTCGTCCTTCACCCTGCCCGCGCATCACAGAACGACGAGCCATCAGAGACACGAGAAAAATGCCAGGCTATAAGTCAAAGCTCTTTTCCATCTCCTCAGCGCCGCAAAGCCCCGCCGACTCTGGCGCAGCTGATGCTGGACCCCGAGTGTTCGTACCTGCTGTGCGCGGCTCGGGAGACCTCCATACCCGAGCTGGCAGAAGAATACCGCCGGACAGCTGCACGGGTGTGGGTAGAGAGGCACCCCTCTCCTTCTCGGGAGCTATCACCCCTGGGCATCCTCGAGCAGGAGGAAGACCCCCCTGGTCGAGAAGTGGGCTCTTCCTCGTGCCAGGAGGCTTTGCCCACGCAGGAACAGCTGGAGCAGGATCCCGTCTGCGCGTTCCAGCTGGCCGCGGCACGGGGGACGCAGGACCCTGAGTTGGCAGAGGAGCTCCGTGAGGGTGCGGTGCGGATTTGGCGTGAGCGCCAGCGACGCCCCCCTCCAGCACGCGCCCTCTCGCCTCTGAGGGTGGACTCCTGCGTCTACGGTGCTATCGAGTCCACCCCGGAGAACGAGTTTGGGGAGGGGGACTCCGAGGAGGAGCAGGACGAAGAGGAGGCATACCCTCCGTCGCTATGCGATGCCTCCACCGTTAACTACGGTGGGGAAGGGGAGGAGGCCTACCCTCCGTCGCTGGACGACGCATCCACAATTGACTACGGGGCAGAGGAGGAGGAGTCCGAGGAAGAGGACTACCTCCCTCCGCCCGTAGGTCCCTCTTCCATCGTAGAGGAGGGGGAGGAGGACGAAGACGAAGACTACCCGCCGTCGGAGCGCTCCGCATACCCCTCGGACTACATGAGGAGGAGGAAGGGCTTGAGGAGGAAGATCGTCCTCTGTCCGTGCGCTCGGGCGTTTCCGAGTGCACGGACAATGAACTTTACTCAGAGGAGGAGGGCAGTCCGCTCAGCCCCCTCTGAGTGTTCTGTTGGGACTGTGAAGGGGAGGTGGAGTGCGTCCTCTGATCGCTCCGGAGGAGAGAGGATGGACTGCTCTCGGGGTGGCAGCCCAGAGCAGCCCATGAGTTGGAGCCGGGGCAGCGAGGTGGAGGAGATGGAGGTGGACGAGCCCTCGGTCAACTCCAGAGGACGGTCGTGGAGCGAGGTGGGCTTGCCATACAGCCAGCTGGGGGGAGAGTCCGCCAGTCGCGCTGCACCCGGCGCGTCCGCCAGTCGCACTGCACCCGGCGCGTCTGCCAGTTGCGCTGCACCCGTCGCGTCCGCCAGTCGCGCTGCACCCGGCGCGTCCGCCAGTCGCGCTGCACCCGGCGCATCCGCCAGCCTCGCTGCACCTGGCGCGTCCGCCAGCCTCGCTGCACCCGGCGCGTCCGCCAGCCGCCCTGCACCGGGCGCAGGATTTGCAGCAAAGGCTGGAGGAGGACCGTTCACTGCAGCACCTGCAGCTCCTGATCTCTCACCCCTTATCGCCCTACTCCTGGCGCATAGCTTGGCGCCTGTTGTGTGTGTGTGTGCCTGTAATTGTAAGTCTGCCCGTATGTGTACCAAACCCCCTCTTCCCGTTTGTGTCTGTGTGTGAGCGTGCCTGTTTGTGTGTTTGTGACCGTGTCGTTGTCTAACGTCTTTTCCCCTGTGTTCCCAGGGAGGGTGTTCTAGGCGGTCCGTGGCGGACGCCTCACCAAGGGCGGTCACCTTCCAGACGCAGGACTGAGCGCGTCGGATCCGCCCATCGTCGTGGGTTCGGGGCACTCAGTCCTGTTGGCACCCCAAGGATAGAAGTCTAGCTCCGCCACTGCTTATTGGTACCCCTCATCAAGTTCGTTCCTCCTCCATACCCCAGTTTACTTTTCAGGCATGAAAATCTGTCACCTTTCGGCGAAATTCGCCGTTTTGAAGTTGAAAAGGGTGACCTACGTGAATCGTGTAGATCCGATGAGTTTTTTGTTGGGGGGGTCGGGAGATTATATGTATATATTTTAATTATCATATTGACTTAATAAGCAAACAGAGCACTTCCGAAATCGGCAATTTCAATGACACCGTGGCCAGCAGTTTCCGCCCCGAACCTTCATAGAGGCCAAATAGCGTTTCAATCATACGAACGTTCTTCATTCATGTTATTCATTTACTGCTAAGCGGGACGAGAAGCAGGACCTAGTGCTACACCGGGGACAAGGCAGAAGAGCGAACATTTACCACTACATTTACCAGATCGTACATTTACCACTACATTTACCAGATCGTACATTTACCACTACATTTACCACATCATACATTTACCACTACATTTACCAGATCGTACATTTACCACTACATTTACCAGATCGTACATTTACCAGTGGATTTAATTGGGTTATTAATGGTATCAATCGTTTTCATATTTTGCGGTAAAACAAAGTTACTGCCGTTCGCTACAGCGTTGAATACTGTCAGAGCCTCAAGCTCTTGTGATAAATAGGTAGATAGATGGGCCTATTAAGTTCGCGTCAACCCCGTGTAGTTAACGGTGACATAAAATAAGAAACAAGATTTTTTTTCTAATGTGTCTGTAGTTGTAACTGTTGAATATAGGGACGTGTGATAACATTCGCGCCAGGGCTGAAAAGGTTGAAGATGAAGTTGTAAACTCTTGTCGTTTGAGTCTACCCTGTGCTTTAGCCCATGTTAGAAAATTAAAACACGTGAACCCTGGTATTTTTACACTCATTTTCGCCGCTGTTGTATTTATTGGTTTATTAAGATGTAATGGTTTTGACTGAGCCATCTGGAATGGCGAAAGCGGCTTCTCGCGTTTATGATCTGGCTCCATACATTGAAGACAAGACAGTCAAAAAAATGTTTTTTTATGGATTTCCCTATATTGTGGCGTGGTACAGGAAGGAGAGACAGTAAACCGATCCATTTGACAAAACAGGCTGGTTTTATTCAAATACCTATCAATCGCAATCAGACTGTTGGGGAATGATCACGTGGAACAAACTCAAATAAGACATGAAACATGAGGGCAGGTCATTAGCACAGTAACATCACACACACATGGCAGGTTGATTCAGACAATGCACAACTACATAAACTAATACAGGGTGGCTTAAACTACATAACACACACATAATCAGATACATAATCAATAACACACATCATAGCATTACATATAACATGAACCAAAACCGGAGCCGCAGGGGCTCATGGGAAAGTAGTGCCGTCCCCCATTGGGCCGACGCTACAATATTTTACGGAGCCCGTAAGGTGACATCATGTAAAAAAATAATAATGCGTGGAAACGAGATACTAATGTCGCCTTTCACACGCGGCAACAAAGTTTATTTTTTCACAGCAAAGCAAGCAGATGCCAGGGATGTTCGCGAACTGACTGCCCAAGGAAGGTAAACCTGGCTTTATATAAAGTAATACTTAATTATCTTGTTCGCACGCGTTAATTATCTCGTTCGCACGCAGTAAAGCCTGGTTTATACTTGACGCGCCGCGAGCGGCGAAAATGACTAATCGCTGTGGCTCCGCCCGTGCGCGAGGGGCGCGAGGTCGTGCACCTCTCGCTTCAGCGCATGGACAAAGTCATGTTTGCCGGGTTCATACACCTATACAAGGTGGAATTAAAGCACTTGTACGTCACTTTAAAGGTCCATTTCAATATTTCCCAGCACGTTAAACTTAATTAAGTTAAATATTTATACATATACTCGAAATGAATCGAAATAATTCGCTTTTTTATCACATTATTTAATGGTTGTTTATTTTCAAAACGCCCAATCTTAACGTCTTCACGTTCTCTCATGTTTCGTCCTGGAATTACAAGAGGCTCGTATTTGTTAACGTATCGTTTCGGACAACACTGCAAAGCCATAATTACGTTTGATGCCTGATGTGTATATATACGGGCTGTGTTCGAAATAGTCTACTACATACTACTGGCATACTGATCGAGCCCCAAATCAGTATGTCGTATGCAGTATGTGACCAAAATGAAAATTTCCAGTACGCGAAACATACCCAGATGACCTACTACTTCCGCAAAATATTCCAGTACGCGAACAGAGCTATCTTCGTGGTGTACTGCATCCCATCATGCAACGCTACGTTCACGTGACCCCGTAGTGTGCTTTGCTTTTGTCGCATACTGGAAACTGTACTGCATACTACTACGAGGACCAGTATGCAGTATCCAGTATACACTGAGTCCAGTATGCAGTGTCCAGTATGTAGTAGTCTATTTCGAACACAGCCAAAGTCTCTGGTCAGGTAAAAATGTTCTTTCACCGGTTTTGCAGGGGTTTTTTATTCTCCTATCGCCACCTATCGTTTCGGAGAACACTGCAGCGACGCTCGCGACGTTCGCGAAAGTATAAACGCCTACACCGCTCGCGCAGGGTCGCGAGAGGTGGGCGGAGCCGCGCGCTACGGTCGCTCGCGAAAGTATAAACCAGGCTTAAGTCGTGGCCACGCGTTATTATATTTTTTACATGATGTCACCTTACGGGCTCCGTAATATTTGGCATCACCTGTCGCTGTACCCCCGTACACCAGCAGCCACTCCCCTGTCGCCGTATCCCCATGACGTCACATGTCAACGCCCCCCCACATGTCAACGCCCCGTCGCCGTATCCCAATGACGTCACATGCCCCGCCCCCCGGTCTTCTCACCTTTTTAACCCCTGACCCATTTTCATGCCTGACTTTTGATGGTCAGATTATCACTCTCTCCTCCTCACTATATAGGGGTTCCTCCTCACTAATATAGGGGTTCAGTTTGATCCACAGTTGACTTTTAATACTCACATAAAATATCTCAGCAAAAACTAATTTCACCACCTCCAGAACATAGCAAAACTTTGTTCTCTTCTGACTCACAAAGATGCAGAGAAACTGTCTTCAGGTTGGCTAAGGCTGAAAAACCAAAACAAAAATATAACCACTACACCAAATGTCAAATCAAACAGCCACCAACCCTGAAGACAGTGGGGTTTCACATTTATGTTTATATATATTTGCATGTCTATCACCTGTATATAAATCACCTGTATATAAACTCATATCACTATGTGCTCTTGCTCAGCAACTCAATCACACAGTCAGAGGAACGATGAGGGGGCAGTTTCGCAGCGTTTACTTTGCAAAAACCGTCAGTGTAGTCAGTATACTCGGGAGGGAGGCAAATAGTGTCTTGGATGATAGGGCTTTCTATATTAGTCGTTCTGACTGCTGTGTGTAGGCAATGCTCATAGCAATATTCACTCCACTTGATCAGTTCTCCCGATGTCAGGTGATTACTCCTGATCCACCACAGGTGGTGGTGAAAGCTGAGGTATGGCTGGCTGGGCCGGAGACAGGGTGAGACCTTGCAATGTACAAGACAAGTCATCGACTGCGGACATTAGTTGGTGAGTAGTTGTTCATGTCCTCCTAGCATGCATCCCTGGTTCAGTACTGCAGTTTGGAGCACTGACAGTCCTGCTGGATCCAGTGACGGCAAAGTATTCTTTAATGGTGGTGAACCCGAGGGTAGAGATGGATCCATAAGCAGGTGTAATATAATTTGATTTTAATATAAAGAAACAATGAGCAGTGGTCCCAAAAGGGGCAACCCCGTAAAGAAGGAAGGCAGCAGCACAAAAGGGTGAGGCAAAAAGGGAGGGTCAAAAACTAGTGATGGGACATCTGAAGCAAGGCTTCGACGTGTGTACCGAGTAAAAAGGGGGCGTGTCCGATGAAGCCCCGCTTCGGAGCTTGTGTCATGTTGAGCAAAATCACGTGATCAGCAACAAACGAGGCCTCGCATTACATCGGCCAGTTCATTGCTTCATTTTGCGTATCGTTTTTCAAAATAAAAGCGCTATGATCCCTGTTGCTTCGTGGGTTGTAGTAGGTGGTTAAATTTAAATTTAAAATCTGGAACGTTCTAAATTCTTTTTGTTTGATCACGATGTACATCAGATTCACACATCAAAAACAGACTAAAAACCATTGGAAAAGGCAAACCTTATTTGTAATGTTAAAAACCAGATCTAGAACCCCCAAGAAGCGATTATTTTAAACATATTCTGTTTTTTTAACTCAGTTTCTAACTCAAAATATTCAGTCTGGCTCAACAAACACTCAATTCCCAATATAGTAAAGTACAACATATCTTCATTGTCAAATAAGTCCATGACATACAAGAAAACCCAACAAAACCACTGATGGTCAAGGATTAGATTGGCTACATATCATGTTAATAATTAAAACATGACAATTAAGTATGATTTAATTGATTCTCCTGTTACTAAACATGAGTTTGATGGAAACTGTGACAATATTGCATTTACAAATTTTTGAATGTATGATCCAACTGAATGACAAGGCTGTTACAGTTTCACCAGCAGATGTCACTAGTGTGTGATGAATGAAGCCTTGAATAATGAACCTTTTTGCAAAGCAAAGGGTTGGAAAGCTTCATTGCTTCATGAGGCTTCATTTGCCCATCACTATCAAAAACCAGGCAGTGAATATTCAAAAACCAAAACAGTCTTCAGAAAGGGCAAGGCGAAACAGGAGGATATCAAAAGGCCAGAGCAGGGATCAAAAACAGACACTCGGGGAGGCAATACTTCACACTGGTGGCTTGTGAACAAAGTCCTTAAGTAGGGTGTGGTGAGTTGCAAATTAGAGACAGGTGTGCAGATCAATACTCTGGCGAGGGCGCCCTCTGGCGGTCATGGGTGTGACTGACATTCCTGACAGTAATGTACATTATAAATGTAGCAAGTTTTTTCATTGAGGATGTGGCTTTTTCCACCTTGTCATTTTAACTTTGCTTGTGTTCCATGCGGGACCACAGCTCTTGATCTTTATGTGTAACGATATATTTCAGTGTGTCTTTAAGTACAAATAATTGACCACTGTTGACAAAAATAGAGCACTGACAAATCTCCTAATTATAGAAATCGAAGGATAGACACACAGACAATTAAAAAGTGAAATAAGATACACCTTAATAATAATCAGATTTGAAATGCAGTTGATGCAGAAGTATAATCTTTAGACGATATATGGTAAAACGGTAAACGTAAAGTACAAAAAGGTTGTATACACAGTATGGAATATGTGTAAATTACTATAAATTGAGATGAAGTAGTACATTACAGTATATTACAGCATTATGACAATACTGCCACTGGGTAAAGCGGAAGAAAACAACAACAATAAGTAAAAATAGATAAATAAATAGATAGACAAATACATAAGCAGGTTTAAGTATATCATTGTGTAATGTCCAATGCATGGCAATCCTAAACATTACGAAAGTTCAACACCGGCAATAAATAAATAAGCTAAGTGTAAAATTGACTAGCTATCAAATCAGTACAATATGACACAGGAAACTGAAGACAGGAGGTTTAGCTCCATCTTAATCCTGACCCCAAATGTCAAAAACATAGTAAAAACCTAGCGTTCGCTGCAGAACACAGATGACTCGACAAAAGAAAAGCTCTCAATTTTAAAAAAAGATAGCTAATTTCCACTGGCACTTCAATTTTATCTCTTTGACAAGTTTGCCAAAGGCTAGAACCAGACAGCCAACAAAATCGGTTTGGAGAAAAACGATAATATAGATGAATGTCTCTGAACGATGCTTTACGACTTCTCAACATTTTGCAGATTTATTTCGACAGATATTAAAACATGACCATCCGCCAACTGGGTTGTGCGCAGACAACAACTGACCGATACATACGAAATCTCGTGCATAAGACTAAGGCTGTGTTCGAAATAGACTACTACATACTGGATACTGCATACTGGACTCCGTATATACTGGATACTGCATACTGGTCCTCGTAGTAGTATGCAGTACAGTTTCCAGTATGCAACAAAAGCAAAGCACACTACGGGGTCACGTGAACGTAACGTTGCATGATGGGATGCAGTACACCACAAAGATAGCTCTGTTCGCGTACTGGAATATTTTGTGGAAGTAGTAGATCATCCGGGTATGTTTTGCGTACTGGAAATTTTCATTTTGGTCACATACTGCATACGACATACTGATTTGGGGCTCGATCAGTACGCCAGTAGTATGTAGTAGACTATTTCGAACACAGCCTAAGAGTGTCAGACTACGGGAAGTCCATTATGACAAGATTACAATATGTGCATACAAAGGTTTTATCGTTTTAGCGCTCTCTTGCGCCTTCTGGTGTCATTAAAAGAATAACAGTATTTACAAGTCATGTAACCTGAGGACATATTTTCATACATTTTAACAGTCTCGATTGTGAACAGTTCAGTTAATGTCTCATAGTCTCTGTTTTCATACCTAGTGGACCTAACAAACTAGCTAAACTAGTGTTGTCTGTGACGTTAGCAATTTACCAGATCAGCTAGTTATAATGTCTAAATGTAAAGAAAATCCACTTTACAGTTGCCCGGAACTAAATTATTCCTAAAAGCAGATTAAAGATTGGTGAGGGTTTCAGCCACTATGGCCCAAAGCTCTAGTTCAGAGACATTTCGTCCCTACACAGCTTCAAGAAGAATCTCAAAACCTTCCTGTTTAGATCTGCATTTAGTTAAGAAACTCTAATGGTATTTGATAACTTTATCACACCATTTTATTTCAATCATTTTATTATTCAATGTCTGTTCTAATTATTTTGAATTAGAGTTTGTCATTTTATTAATTTATTTTATTATATTCGTTTCCCTTTTTTATCATTAATTTATTTTAAAGTTTATTTTTTATTATTGCTTCCTTTTAACGTTTTGTTTTATTTATTCTGTAAATCACTTTGTGTTGCATGTATGAAAGATGCTATACTGTACAAGTAAAGATTATTATAATATAACAATCTGGCGGCAACGTTGACGATTCAGCGTCATATCTACGCGTCTATGGTGATTAACTAGTGACGATATACACGCGACAAAACTGGTAGTTATAGTAACAAGGATGTGTACAACGAGTATCCGTCGATGTATTTTCATTCTTTAATAATGGATGGTTCAGACGTAGGAGCAAATACTTATCTTATTAGACCAAATTATCAGCACAAGTAAGTGAATTCGGCACAGCTATATGTAGTTAGATGCTTTTTCTAAGAATGCAAAAGCAGAGCTGGATACTTGGGTAGCCAACTAAAGAGCTAACTTTAGCTAGCTTAGCTAAGACTAGGTTTTTAAGACTTAGGTTTAGGTTAAATTAACCTTAACGTCAAAACATTATTTCAGGTCCGATGTAAACATTAGCTAACTGAACGAAATTCTGGAGCTGCTGCTGTTTTGTAAAGTTCGCCATAATGGAATGAATTTTCAACGTTCAGGGCTGAAATAACAATTGGCCTAGATTCCGAAAATCTGCGAAAGTTGAACTTTACATCTGCACTAAGCTTTAAAAACGGATCAAATGTATTAGAATATTACCATCTAGCTAAGCTGCTTCTTATCGTTGTTTCAGGTTCAGGGTGGGAGTAGTGGAAAAATGTATTCGAGAGGTCCAAAGAGAGATGCTGTCTGGTGTAGAGTATATCCCAGAGGAAGTTCCTTCGTTGTCTCTCTCGCTGGCAGACAGTATTAAAAATCGACTGAAAGGTAAGGCGGATCAAATGCTAGTAACGATTCTTACCGTTCATCCCAAACATGTTCAGATTGAATATAAATCTAACTGTAGTTAATTGAGCCAGAGTGTAGTTATTTCTAAGTAGTTTCTTCTTTTCAGAGCTTGGCTTTAACAGGTACAAGCTGGTTGTGCAGGTGGTTATTGGAGAACAACGTGGAGAGGGATTGAAGTAAGTGTACTGGTGTGCACCGAATGCTGCCATACACAATAAATGTCCCAATAACATTTAGGAAAAAAACTTGTTGTACTGATTCATATTTGTGACAACTGAATACATTCTTATAGTCTTGAAATATACTGTATGGTTTGATTTCACAATAGTATTATTTATTTCCAATATATATTTCCCCCCTGTGAAACAGAAATAATCACTACCTTCCTTGTAGGATGGCAGCTCGCTGTTTTTGGGATGCAGACACAGACAGTTATGCCAAGGACATATACACGAATGTAAGTTTTAAAAATACTGCTGAATGAGAATACAAAAATCACATGAATATCATACAACTATAATCTCTACATCTTCCCCTTTGCTTCCTTTGTATTCAACCATAGTCATATTGTCCTTTTTCTGCAGGACAGTTTATTCTGTGTGGCTGCTGCATTTGGAATTTATTACTACTGACAGTCCAGAGGAAGTGCTGGTGTCTGGCCTCAGGCCTCAGAGAGGCACCTGGTTTAGAAAGCGTTACATGACCTGTAGGACATTGCCTATCAGGTGATCTTTACAATCTTGAACATTTTTGTGTAAGCAATAAATAGAGTATTATTTCTATATTCAGTTTGGAGAACACATATGATTTCACCAAGCTTATAAAACATAAAACTGCATTCATTTTTTATTATCTGTTAAATTAAAACATATGAATTCTATTTCTAATACCATTTTGTTTGTTAAAATGCAAAAAAAAAATTAAATATAATGGTGATCAATACCTTTTTAATTCTTTTGATTTCCATTCATATTCCAAACAGTTTAGTTAATCAGCTTAGCTTTATTTTGAAGGTATTTTACATAGTGTATGTACTCTGTTAGCTTTATAGGAGTCCAGTAGGACCTGTTGTACTAGAATGTTTCAAGAAAACTACAAATGTGTCTCTACCCATAGTGACCAAAGTCTATGTCTAAAAAAAGACATGTCTATGTCTAAAAAATGGTGGCAGATACTTAAGTGATCATGAGGTAACTGGAAATGTCAGTTAATGCAGCCAGTTAATACATCAGGGAAATAAATAAATAAGTAAAAATAAAATTAACTACATTTTGATGTATGTAGAAACCTGGCCATTGCATGCATTTCAAGGGAAGTATCCCAAGTAGAGTATCCTAAGTTTATTCTAAGTAACCCTAGGTTTTCTGCAGTTATGTTACAGACATCATCTAATATATACAACCTTACAAACTTAACACAGACAGGGCTTGTTTGCCATCACTGATAAATATGCAATATGAATGGATATCTAATTGCAGATATCAGATAGTGAAAACATTTCTTTTTCAGAGATCCTAAACAAACAAACAGACAAGACAATATGTTTCAAATGGGGAGTGCTGTTGGGTTTTTTTATTTAGTTGTGGACATGAAGGTCCTGTACCATCCATTAGGGGAATTTACTATTATACAACCTATTGGGTTTACCACTGTCTTAAAGTCTGATGCTACCTTTTTAGAAAAAAATAGGACCTCCCATATTGGCTCCTTGGAGTCCATCCTTTAATCTTTAGGATTATGGTTATGGGTTATGGGTCACCCCCCTTCACACACTGGTATATGTATATGCACGATGTAAATTACGCCCATCTCCATATACAATTCAAAATACAACAGCTTCAGACTGATCTAGCCATATTGTACACTGTAAAAAATCATTTAAGCAATAAGTCATGGTAACATCCTTGAGTCAGATTTTGTAGTTTCAACTAGATCTTTTAAGGTTTTATCCTTTCAATTCATGTTTTTAGACTAGTTCAGTGACACGAAAATTTTTAAGGAATGAAATAAACTTAACATTTTGACTTATGTATGTAAGTCAGACATGTGTATCTAATGTGCCATAGAAGGGGTGCTTCATTTAAAAATATGCTGTATTGTGGTCCGTTGTGAAAACATCGTACAGCTGTTCCTGATGCAATACTGGTTCCAAATACAGAGAATTCTAATAGAAAAACGTAAGAGAACCTACAGACAGACTACCCAAAGTGATCTCACCCAGGAGGTGGATGAATGCATTTTGACGTTGGAACAGCATCACCACAAATCAGTGGGAGGAGAGGAAAAAAAGACTGAGAGAAAGGTGAGGATGTGTGTATCATTCAGTACCTGAAAACCTGTCTGAATATTTTTGTCCAGTGTTTTGTGTCACGGCCTCCATCTCCGGGAACTCCACTTCCCATCATGCCCAACCACGATGGCAGAGATCCTCCTCCCCAGATTATAAGGCACCTGTCGCTCATGATTTACATTATTATGATTATCGATGTACCTCCTATGATAATAATAATAATTTCCACTTATATAGTGTATTTTAAAGTACCCAAGGATGCTTTACAGAGAAATACAAAAAACAAAGACAAGAACAAAACAAAAAAAATGAACAAAAACAGAAATCACATAGAACAGACCTAAGTTGAAGAAGTTGTGAGAAATTTTTGAGTAAACAGATGGGTTTTTAATTAAGCCTTGAATGTGGAGAGAAGGTAAGAGCTGGAGAGAGAGGGGAAGAGAGTTCCAGAGGGTCAGGGCCGCCACTCTAAAAGATCGACCACCCATAGAGCTCAGCTTAAATCTGGGAACAACTAGGAGACCAGAGTCAGATGACCGAAGCCGGCGAGTGGGAACATAGCGGTGCAAAATGTTAGCCAGATATATGAGAGCCAAGGCAGAGAGTGCTTTATAAGTAAGTCCTAGAAGTTTGTACTGGATGCGAAGATTTATCGGAAGCCAATGAAGATGCTCTAAGAGAGGTGTTGTTGGGGAGATATAATGATAGCTAATTCGTTTAGGTGTTAGGCGTCATCCAACATGGGGCATCGGTCAGAATGCCAGGTAGAGGAATGATGAGGAGACGATGGGCTTGGTTAATTAATTGTATTCTGACTCAATATTGAAACCGGTAGCATTAACATCCACACTGATTCATATCCACAGCTTTATACCCATAGACTGACGTTGTGAATTCACATTCACAGTAAAGCGAGATGAGTTGACATTTCACACACACACAGTCTGAGAGGGTAAAGGAAACAAGAAATAGAAATAAGAAATAAGGCACTATATAATACAAATAACGATCTGTAATTACGTCAACAGTGAAGTGCCTGTATTACACTACCAATATAAACATAAATCACTGGCGATTTCTAATAGTAATAAATACAGCTCAGTCACGAAACAGGCATTTTACAGTCTCAGGAGCCATCTAGAGGCCAAAATAGGTAGTGCAAATGCAACGTCTATCTCGCGAGGACAAATGAAAACTTCACTCGAAGTATTCTCATACAGCATCGAGGCAGATAGTGCTGTACGAGATAATACACTAATAACAGGCCACTCAGAAATATATAGACATTGGACTTAGAACATTGTAGGCACGTTAGGGAAACATAGACTACACAATACATCCGAACAATATGCTAACTAGCTTAGCATACATACGGATTTACAGGCGATTTAAGTAAACGAAACAGATACCCACGAAACAGCATGACTTACTTCTCATCATTGACTGTGAAGAAATGCCACCACCATTAACTAAATAACTAAAATGAACTTCACTTAAAGGAAAGATTCAGAATTGAACTCTGAGCGTGCCCAACGAAAAGACCGCTTCGTTTCTAATATAGGCTGATGAAACAGGAAACAATACGCAACATCAAGAAATCCTACAATAAGAGTCCCGGCCTTTTGTACAGCCGCCCCCAAACGTGCAAAGCACGTTTGTTAACTATAAAGGGACAATCAGTCAGGAACTGTAGAGTCAGTGGTTGGCGAAGTATCGTCCTCCCCAGGTGGAAGGGCTGGCAACATCACCAACCGGGCCACCGGTCGGGTGTAGGTGTGTCCATTGATGAGTACATCAGCGGACCTGATGTAGCCGTCATCGCTGCGATAAACCTGGGTCACACGGCCAATGAGCCACGAGGCCCGGGGAAGCTGAGGATCAACCATCATGACCACAGCATTATCCAGGAGCTCGGGAGAAGAGGAGTGCCATTTCCGTCTGGTCTGCATGCTGGGGAGGTAGTCTCTGATGAATCGGGACCAGAAGTGGTCCGCCAGGATCTGCGAGTGCCGCCATCTCCGACGACTCAGGATCTCTGACTCGGGGTAGACCACTTGGGGAAGTGATCCATCAGGCCGCCCCATGAGGAGGCTGTTTGGAGTTACCGGATCGATATCTGCAATGTCAGCAGACACGTAACCCAGTGGTTTGGCATTGAGGATGGCCTCAACCTCCAGGAGTACGGTAAGGAGCACCTCTTCGGGGATGGGTTGAGACCCTACACAGGTATAAAGTGCAGATTTGACCGAACGCACTTCTCTTTCCCACACACCCCCGAAGTGTGGGGCAGCGGGGGGGTTAAAGTGAAACTTGATTCTCTGGCGAGCTAGTTGCCTCTGCAAGGTGGGTGCCATACTGGCAAAGGCTTCCTTAAGCTCCCTTTCACCTCCTTTGAAATTAGTCCCTTGGTCGGACCATAGTTCAGCTGGAGTGCCTCTCCGCGCAATGAAGCGCCTTAAAGCCATGAGATAGGCATCAGCGTCCATAGTGTTCAGAAGATCCAAGTATACTGCTCTGGTAGTTAAACACTTGAAGATGATCCCCCAGCGTTTCTCGTGGCGCCTACCCACCTTCACAGTCATGGGGCCGAAGCAATCCACACCCGTGGAATGAAACGCAGGCTTGTGTAGTCGTAAACGGGCGGCGGGAAGATCAGCCATTTTCGGGATGGCCGGCTGAGCTCTCCAGCGTTGACACTCCACACAGGTTCGCTGGTGTCTTCGGATCGCCTCTCTTCCATGTATCACCCAATACGACCGCCGCAGCTCTGCAAAGACGCGTTCGGGACCAGGATGATGTAGGTCTCCATCGTACTTCTGGATGAGCAGGCGTGTAACTGGGTGGGAGGCATCCAGGACAACAGGGTGCAAGGTTGTGTCGCTTTGCCCTTCCAGTCTCCTGAGTCGTCCGCCAACTCTAATGAGAGCTGTGGACTTGTCCATCTCGGGAGCCAGGGTAATGAGGCGGCTACCAGACAAGACAGGTTTCCCGGCAGATAGTAGTCGGTAATCATCAGGGAATGACTGCTGTTGAGCTCGCTGAAGAATGATCACCTCTGCCTGGCGATACTCCTCAGCAGTAGGGGTGGGGCTGCTGGGGTTCTGTTGGAGTTCACATGCAGTAACATCCATAAGCTCTTGCCAGGTGCTATATACTTTATCAGATGCTTGAGTCATGGGAGAGGTGACTGCCACTCCACAGAATGCAGACTTGCGCAGCTCTGTCTTGTCCTCAGGTGGCTCTGCACTAGGCTGCTCTGGCCATGTGTCTGGGCCCTGGAGCAGGAACGGAGGTCCTTGAGACCAACGATTGGGCTCCACAAGGGCTTCTAGGGATTTTCCCCTAGTCAGGTCATCGGCAGGGTTATTCGCCGAGTCGACATAACGCCAGGAGCAGTACTCCGTTAACTCTTGAATTTCAGCTACTCTTGCCCCTACAAAGACTTTATAGCGACAAGATTCAGAGTGTAGCCAGGTTAGTACTGTAGTGGAGTCGGACCATAATACGGTACGGGACACTTGCAAGGTGAGCTCTCGCTCAAAGACACAAGCTAGCTGGGCTGCAACCAGAGCAGCACACAGCTCCAGGCGTGGGATAGACTGCATGCGCTTCGGCACTACTCGAGAGCGGGCAAGAAGGAACGACAGGTCCACATGGCCATCAGCATTCTCAGTCCTCATGTAGGCCACCGCACCATAAGCTTGCTCTGAGGCGTCTGCGAAGATGTGCAGTTCTCATGCGGCAGCCTCTAGGCTGGCTTCGGCTGGCGCATAAGGACGAGGAAAGGCGATGTGGGGTAGGAACTTGAGTTCACTTTCCCAGGTGGACCAGGATTGCAGGTGGTCAGTTGGCAGGTTGGAGTCATCCCAGCTACGCTGTTTGTCCCACAGCTGCCGGATAATGAGCTTTGCCCGGGTGGAGTAGGGCAACAGGTAGCCCAGGGGATCATACTGTGTGGCAACGACTCTGTATATGTTGCGCAGCGTTGGGGCATCATATACAACTGGTCTGTGTTTGTAGCCGAAGGTATCTGTTTGCCAGTTCCAGCTGAGGCCCAGGGTGGACTCCAGCGGTTTGGACTTATCCTCTGCTAGCCACAGGTCGAGGCTTTCTGATCTGGCTTCTTGAGGTAGGTGGCTCAGTACGCTGGGGTCATTGCAGGCCCACTGTCGCAGCTGGAAGCCTGCAGAGGCCAGCAGTTCCTGGAGTCGGTTCACCAGCAGCTTGGCTTCATCTGTTGAGCGTACACTCTGTAGGCAGTTGTCCACATAAAAACAGTTCTCCACGGAGAACCTCAGGCTGTCATCAGGCTTGGTGTGATCAATTATGTGGCGTTGGAGTGCGTACACAGCGCAGCAGGGGCTGCAGGTAGTACCAAATGGTAGGACTTGCCACTCAAAGGTTTTAGGAGGCTCACTGACTTTCAGATCGCGCCACAGGAATCTTAAGAGGTGACAATCATCAGGGAGGAGGCGGACCTGGTGAAACATCCCCTTGATGTCTCCACTGACTGCCACAGGGTGTTCACGGAACCTCATAAGGACGCCCAGAAGGGAGGCGCCAAGGGTGGGGCCAGGCAGGAGATATTGGTTGAGCGTCTGTCCCTGGTATTGGTGTGAACAGTTGAAGACCAGGCGGTTCTTCCCGTTGTGGCTCACAAGGTGATGAGGGATATACCAGCTTTCCTTTGAGGAACTCTCCTCGCTGACCTCCTTCACCACACCGGCTTCAATGAGCTTGTTCATTTCTACCTTGTATGCATCTGCCTGCTGGGGGTCTCTTGTGGAGGCGCCTCTCTGTGCTACGCAGCAAGGGCATCACTGACTCTTTAGGTGAATGCAGTGGCGGCATACATGTATGCTGCAGCAGGGGAGTAGCATACCGGTAGACTCCTTCCACTTTGACACGGACGGTCTGAGCTTCAAGCAGAGCGATTGCCTGCTAGTCCTGCTTTGACCTGGTTACTTCCTTTTCTCGCTGGTGAGGTAGGGTGTCCACTTGCCAGAGCCGTTGGACGTGCTTGAAGAGCTCTTCTGGCGGTGGGGTGGCAGAAATGAACAGGCACTTTGTGGAGTGTGATGGCCGCCCCATGAGTTGGACAGGGCCTTGAAGAGTCCATCCCAGGCGAGTACGAACAGCTGCCGGGCTACCGGGCGGTCCAAGTCTTACAGGTTCGACAGGGGTTATTAGGTGAGGCTGGTCAGAGCCAATCAGGAGGCATGGCTTGGCTCCCTGGAATGCAGGTAGGGGGATGCCACGCAGGTGTCTGAATTTGTGCTGAAGATGCTCAATAGGGTAGATGCTTAGGAGCTAAGGTGAGACGGCTTGCTGTGAAGGCACCATCTATCTTGTAGCTGACCTGAGGTGTGGCAGCAGGAGAGACGCGGAATAAAACTGTGTGTCCGTGGAGTACCTGGATATCCTGACGGACTGTGCATAGTGGTAGGGCTTCAGGAGTTCCCCGTATGGCGAGGGACTTAGCTGCGGAGGGCAACAGCATTGTCCTCTCAGACCCGTCATCGAGGATCGCGAAGGTGTCGAAGGTCCTTCCACCACAGTGCACAAGCACAGGCACAACCTTCAGCAGTGCATGGTTGCTTGCGCCAGGTCTGTCCAGGTAGAGTGTGTCAGAGGCAGGACTGGCGCTACTTTCTTTAGCTGTTACATCTCTCCGAGCCTTGTCTGTCCTCATGTTTATTTCGTGGAGGGCGAGGAGATGCTTCCCTTGGCAGAGGTTGCAGGGTTTCTTGAGTGTGCACTGTGCTGCCTGGTGGGCTCGGGCACAGCGCCAACAGCGTTTGTTGACTTGGATCCACTCTCTTAGTTGATCCTTGGAGAGCTTGGCAACATCAGTGCACTGACTGAGGTAGTGCTCAGTACTCTCACAGTAGGCACAGTAGGCCTTCTTCTTTGGTTTCTTCTGCACAGGTGACTGGGAGGTGGACTGTAGGACCTCACCCGCACCATGCAGGACTGACACGGTCTTCTTTGCCTGACGGCTATCACTCTTTGTGTTCTGCTTCTCTTTACTGCATTTCTCGGGGACTAGCTCGTCTGTGCCTTGACACCATGACTCATGGCGGAGCCACTCTGACAGGTTGTACAACGTGTGGGCGGTTCTGGAGTGCTTTAACTGATATCGGCGAAAGTTGGCTCGTAGTTCAGGAGGGAGCTTACCAAGAAGGTTGGCTACATGTGAGCCGCAGTGGAGTTCAATCTCCCCTTCGGGTCCTACGTTCTGCAATAGGCCCACGAGCGATTGGATCTGGAGGGAGAACGCCTCGAAGGCGGGTATGTCACCGCGCTTGACTTCCGGACCCCCCAGGACACTCCGTATCCTTCTAAGGGCAAGCTGATGGGGTTGGCCGAATTTATCATATAAAGCAGCCATTGTGTCAGAGTAAGGTGTTGGTGAGTTCAGGTAGGCATCGGCGATGAGCTTAGCTTCATCTAGCTTCAGGTGGTCTACAAGTATTTGGTACTTAAAGAGTTCTGTAGCATTAGATGGAAGCAGGTTTCCAAGAGCTATGCGTAGCCGAGCAAAGTCACTAGGATCTGGGCGAGCAAACTTGGGGATAGTGGGTTTCGGACCCCTATAATGTTCTTCAGGCACTGAGGGACGCGGTGGTAGGTAAGGTGTAGTTGCCGCAGGTCTCACTCTGTAGGATGATGCTGGAAGGTAGACTAAGCTAGGCACTGCGGGCCATGTCCTGGCATAGGCTGGAGCAGGATGAGCGATTGGCTGTGAGTGTGATACAGGAGGTTGAGGCAGCTGTTGGGGGTACTCTGCCTGCGCGTAGTAGGCTAGTACCCTTCTACGAAGCACAGACTTGGAAGGTGAAGGGTGAGACCGCACTGGAGGTGGAGGTTTGTAAGGCGTGTACGCAGGTTCTAGTGAGGCATAGGAGGGTTGGCTGTAGCCTTGCTTTGGTGCCTCAAACTTTAGGTTGTATACACCTTCATTCAGTTCCTCCTCAGGCTTGCACCACACTGGAGGGTCGGGCCATGTTTCCTCTTCCTCCTCTTCCGCCCTAGGCTGTACCGCGAGGGAACAACTTGGATCTGCAGTACTGCGTGGAGGGGGATGGTGTGTGGGGTAGTTCGATGCGGGGGCATTGGACTGCCCAATCTCTGTTCTCAGTGAGCGTGCCACCTCTATTAGCTGTTTGATCTCGCTTCGTGCCTTGTTGAGCTCTGCTATGCCTGACTCAAAGTAATGCCTTGTTTGGAGCAGCTTAGCGTTCTCCTCTTGGATGGTTCTCAACTCCGCTGAGGAGTGGGGGCCTAGGTGTGAGCGTTGCAGGTGATGGTATTCAGGTAGGAGGTCATCGCTGGTCAGATCCCTCCTCTGGAAGCAGCTGATGGCTAGCTGAGGGATCTCACTGTGAGCAGCATCACTTTGGCGGCTACCAGGACGAGTCTGTGAGGTTAGGGGACTTGAATGACCTGAATGCATCCCTGTTGTGGGAGGTGATGAGCCCATGTAACGGTCCACTTCATAGTCATCAAGCCAGGGAGGTTGACTTATTTGCCGTTTAGGACGCACGACAGGCATGGTCTCTTCACCAAACTCCATCTTGAATATGCCTATCCGGCTCGAAGGACCAATGTTGGGGAGATATAATGATAGCTAATTCGTTTAGGTGTTAGGCGTCATCCAACATGGGGCATCGGTCAGAATGCCAGGTAGAGGAATGATGAGGAGACGATGGGCTTGGTTAATTAATTGTATTCTGACTCAATATTGAAACCGGTAGCATTAACATCCACACTGATTCATATCCACAGCTTTATACCCATAGACTGACGTTGTGAATTCACATTCACAGTAAAGCGAGATGAGTTGACATTTCACACACACACAGTCTGAGAGGGTAAAGGAAACAAGAAATAGAAATAAGAAATAAGGCACTATATAATACAAATAACGATCTGTAATTACGTCAACAGTGAAGTGCCTGTATTACACTACCAATATAAACATAAATCACTGGCGATTTCTAATAGTAATAAATACAGCTCAGTCACGAAACAGGCATTTTACAGTCTCAGGAGCCATCTAGAGGCCAAAATAGGTAGTGCAAATGCAACGTCTATCTCGCGAGGACAAATGAAAACTTCACTCGAAGTATTCTCATACAGCATCGAGGCAGATAGTGCTGTACGAGATAATACACTAATAACAGGCCACTCAGAAATATATAGACATTGGACTTAGAACATTGTAGGCACGTTAGGGAAACATAGACTACACAATACATCCGAACAATATGCTAACTAGCTTAGCATACATACGGATTTACAGGCGATTTAAGTAAACGAAACAGATACCCACGAAACAACAGCATGACTTACTTCTCATCATTGACTGTGAAGAAATGCCACCACCATTAACTAAATAACTAAAATGAACTTCACTTAAAGGAAAGATTCAGAATTGAACTCTGAGCGTGCCCAACGAAAAGACCGCTTCGTTTCTAATACAGGCTGATGAAACAGGAAACAATATGCAACATTAAGAAATCCTACAATAAGAGTCCCGGCCTTTTGTACAGGTGTTATATGATCGTATTTCTTTGACTGGATCAGAACACGAGCAGCAGCATTCTGAACAGTCTGAAGGGACAGAAGAGACCATAGAGGAGAGAGTTGCAGTAATCTAGTTTAGAAGTTGTAAAGGAACCAAGGTTTCAGCAGATGTAGAAGACAGAAATGAATAAAGGCAGGAGATATTGCGGAGATATTCCACTTCATCTGGGAGGAAGTGGAGAAAGAATTACTTGATTGATCCTTCAGCAGATCCTGATAGATAACTCACACTTTGTTAGTGAAAAAATTAAGAAATGCTTTACATTGATCAGATGTAGGAGCCAGAGGAGATGAAGGGGGACACAGAAGATTATGAACAATTTAAAATAGACACTTGGGGTCGGAAACAGAGTTATTTATAGCAGACGTGTAATATAGAGCACGGGCTGAGTTTAAAGCAGTGGTTCCCAAACTTTTTCTGCCGTGCCCCCCTTTAGTAGATGAGAATATTTTTGCGCCCCCCCCCCCCCCCCCCCCCCCCCCCCCTATTGACTAGGGATGCACCGATTCACGTTTTTCACTTCCGATACCCATTCATATCTATCTGAGGCTTGGTATCGGCCGATACTGATCCGATACCGATCTGATAAAACAGTGCTGAATCGACTTAAAACATTTTTTTTTTAAACACAGACATACTGAATTACAAGTTTATTGAAAACTCTGCACCAGTATAGCACACTTAAACACACATAAAAACATGTAAAAAAAAGCACAACTTGCATTTGTTCAGTCAGGGCAATTATGAATATAACATTGAATGTAAAATATCAAAGAACCTGAAACAGACAAAAACAATAGGTTCACATCTTTGGTCAAACATGAAAAAAATAAACTGCAAGAAACCTTTGAAATGGTTCAAGAATTCTAAATATCATTTTAAATAAATAAGGAGATGAAATAAGAGAAACAGCAATACCTATGCGGCTAGTTTGCTAGCGTTGACATCACGCAGAGCACAAAGCATGTAACGGCCAGAAATATGTGTACTGTCTCTTTAAGGGAGCGAGTTGAGCGCGCGTATGGAATATTGTTGTTATTTAGCTTTCCACTGCTTTAGAAAACCACTGCTCTTTATTTTATCTTTATTTTATTTCTGTAAGTAACGCATTCAATGAGCTTTGGACAACTCACCAGTTCATGTATGAACAGTCAAGTAATGATGGAGCCCAGGTTTATTTTGGTCAACCAGCACATAAACGGACTAAGTGGAATAGCACCAGCGCGAATACGAGTGAGTGATTCACCTCTTCTCTGCTTCGTGTTTCACTCGCCTGTTAACTGTCCAAGTTTTCTGTCCGTGTCGGAGTGTAACTCCGAAAAGCGTTACAAGCATAGAATTAGACTGAATAGATCTGTTTTAATGGATCGGTCACATTGTCACTGATACCCGATATAGAATTTTTTCAGATATTAATATCGGAATCGGTGCATCCCTAATATTGACACATGTGCACGTTTTACTTTCAAGCTCCGCGCCCCCCCTGCAATAGCTCCGCGCCCCACCTAGGGGGCGCGCCCCCCACTTTGGGAACCACTGGTTTAAAGCATTCTTATATTTGGTCAAGTGGTCAATATAACCCTGGTGATGAACAGGCAAACCAGTTTTCTTATATAACTGCTGAAGACGTCTGCCCGTAGTCTACAGAACATGTAGGTCAGGTGTAAACCAGGGTGATACATCGGTGGAGGGTACATACCAAGTTATCACAGGTGCTAAGGTCAGAGTGTCAGAAAGGTAATGATTGTAGACAGATAAGGCAGTATCGAGATTGAGAAGAGAGGGAATGAGGGGAAAAGAGGATGATTCTAGGGCAGAGAAGAACACCAAATAGTTTACAGATGAAAGTTTACAGTAGGTGAGAAGTAATTTGGAGGAAGGAGGCAGAGTGCTAGAAGAGAGACATGAAATGATAAACAGATGGTTAGATACCCCAGTGTCATCACCCACCACATTGGTAATGGGTGCAGGAGTGGAACAAATTAAATCCAAGATATGACCATGTTTATGGGTAGGAAAATCAACAAGCGGAAGCAAATCAAAACAGCTTAACAGTGATGAGAAGCCAAGAGAACCAGATGAAGCAGAATTAATATGGAATTTGATAGAGGATTGAGAGTAGAAAGGATTTCACCAAATTCTTGCAAAAAGTCAGAGACCGAGCTGACTTTACAGATGAGTTATATAACCAGATGTTTTAACCGCCATGCATTCAAAGTGAACTGTTTCCTGAATCATAATTTCACTGAAAGTATATTTGCTATAAAATATGACTGCTAAACCCCCTCAACGACCATAGAGTTTGGGGGCAGAGAGATGTTTAAACCCAGGTGGGGCGGAAACATTTAAATAGTAGAAATCATGTTGTAACTGCCAGGTTTCAGTCAGCAGAAGGAAATTGAGGCGATGCTGTCCGATGAGGTTGTTAATAAGGGCAGCTTTGTCAGTCATAGAACGACCCAGGATGAGCAGGCGAGGATGAACAGATGAAGGACGGAGAGTAGTAGGAAAAACCTGGGACCGTGGGACCTCTCTCAGAGCTCGAGGGTCCACTCCACGTCGAGGCGTCGAAGGGCCAAAGCTTGGGGAGACAAACAGAGCTGAAAAGCACAGGAATGCTGAAGACAGAAGATTGATGGACTAGAGAGCGATGTCTGCATCCACGGTGAATGTAATAAGGCTGATGGGCAATATCAGTGGAGAGACACATCCCGTATGTAGTGGAGTCCAGTCGTGATGAAAAACGAAGATTGTAAATTTCACCCAGGGAGTAAACTCACTGGAAATCCTCAGCAACACCCGAGACCAGCATAACAGCCATAGCCTCTAGTACGGAGACCAACATAGTAGCCACAATAGCAATGGCGGAGAAGCTAATGCTTAGGCTGCGTTAGCCCATGTTACCAACCAGATCCACAGGCTGAGATCCGCTAAGATCCACAGGCTGACAATCGCCAATAAATATCACAGATCACAGATTGGTAAACAACAGACAGAGAGAGGGAAAACTCACTGATGCATGTCGAATAACAGGGGACTGATAAAGCCACACAGACTGCTCGCAGGTAAATACAAAAGCAACCAGCTAAGCAAAGTGGGCAGTTGCAGTAGTTAGTGAATTCACACAACTCTGAATAGAATGTGGGTGAGGGCAGTGCAAACCCACTGAAACACACCACCCGCAGGTAAGTAGCTCTGACATGGTCACAGTGACGCTGCACCGCGCTACACTCGTGCCACCAGGGAGACGTGGGACCACCCGGCATCTGAGAAGTGGTAGCTGGGAAACCACACTGGAGAATGGAGGCTCGGTCTTGATTCCAGAGGCGCCTGAGTTTCACCTGCAGACCAGATCTCGAATCACTCTTTCTCCTACTGCGTTTTTTGCGCAAGGACTTCGGCTCACCTTCAAACAGTGGAATGTAGGATGGCGAGTAAACAGCAGAGCCAGGAAATGAAAAGGTTTTTGCAGTAGACCAACTTTGCATTGAGTTCCAAATCTGCAGCAGCATTTTCCGATAATCACTGTTTTAGTAATTCAGAGGAGGGGGACAGAGCATTTCTTTGATCTAGGTTACTAATCTTTTCTCACCTGAGAAAAAAAGGATCTTTTTGCTGAAGGGATTATGCTCTACGTAAGTGGGTCTCCTGTAAAAACATCAGATCAGAGTTTAGACTTTTAAAATGTGAAAACACCCTAGAATGTTTAACAGGATTATTCGTCCCCCTAACATTCCAGCTAGTAAATCTTAAGAGGTGTGCTCAGCCCATCCAAGCTGGGATTAACATTACTGCTAGCCATTTACATTGTGCGTAATCGAAACCTGGAGCCATATTTACCTATGAACGCACCTCAGACCCTCAAATTACAAACACGAGATTATACATATTAGAAATGAAATAAATCCGTTATATATTTAAAGCAGCCAGAGTATCAGTCCACACACATTTTGTGCATGTCCATGCTAAAGTAGCCCAAATGCTATTTAGCTGTTAGCACAAAGGTTTACCCATTAATCAGAGTTGATATATAACGCCCCCGCAGAGACAAATTTTTTTAACAGCACTTTTTACGACATCTTGTCACAAAATAGCTTTACAAGCACATGGGTCCAGATCTCTAATGAGCAATCAGGAGTGACAGTGGCAAGGAAAAACACTTTAGGAGGGAATTAGGATGAAACTTTGGGAGGACCAAGACTCAAAAGGGAACCATTTTGGCTAGTTGAAGTCCATATTTCTAGTTCCATTTCTAGGCTGAGCAGTCCCTCCAATGTGGATGGTGGGCCTCAGGTTGGAGTCGGCATCTGCGCGTCCACTGGCAACATTGGCACATCCATCCACAGCATCGACAGATCCAGTGGCAAGCCAGACCATATTCGAAGTACTTATATGGAATTGTCTTTGTAGAAGAATGTAACCCGTATACAAAATACAGGCTGAATATTTAAACATCAAACATCCTAAGCACACGTGCCAGTAATTAGCATGTAGCTCCAGCAGGCTTATCTATAGCAGCATAACTAAAGGGAGGGGCCTGGTGGTGACTAGGGCTGTGACGGTATGGATTTTTTCTTACCGCAGGGAGAGAGCAACATATCACCGCGGTGAAGCGGTTAACTGCCCCCCCCCCCCCCCCCATAATAAAAAAAATTATAATTTATAAATAAAAACATGCACTTTTAAATGAACAAAAACTTCATTCATTGTAAAGTAAATACTTTACACAAATTATGGCCATAATATTGTTAATAATTATGTGAATAACGTGAATTATAAACTTGCAAGACAAACCAACATGTTCACTTTGTCCGGTGTAAGGGACGATCTAAACGAGGTGGCAATCTTGCCTGCCGTGCTGAATACATGCGCCGATGGAGTGCTCGTTGCGTAAATGTAGTGGACCCCCCCACTGTGGTCTTTTTGTTATCCCCTCATTCTCGTTCTTTGTTTTGATGGTCGTTATGTTATGAGTTGGATGTGTTATCTAGCTTAATCATGCTGTGGCACTTTATCACCAGAAGATGGCAGTAAAAGACCAGACTAAGATCTGAGTAGCCAGTAGCGGGTCACGTGAAAAAGAAGAGAATAAAAACTAGACCGAAGTGACGGCAGAAGGAGAGGTAGCGGTGGTAACGCTGGAGCTGGATTGTGCTGAGTGAGGAATGCAAATAAACAACGAGCCCGTTGAAAATAAACACACTTGAGGACCTTTTTCATTTAAGTGTGCAACATAAACAGTCATATATTTTCTGGCAATGTTTGACAGAAGAGGGAATCGATTTTGATTTTCCCGCACCAGGCAACTGGATCCGAATGCGAATTGAGGGCTTCCTCCTGCAAATACCTCGCGAGTTCAGTGTCCGCACGTATTCTCCTGGGGACTGGAGTGGAGGTCTTTTCTTTTCGGAAAATGTTGTATAAGCCGCATATATCTACTGAAAATACTGAATATCTACTATATATATATATATATATATATATATATATATATATATATATATATATAATTTAAGAGCAAAGAATTTTTCAATCCAACATGTACCAAATTCCGACTCCCCGACAGAATCTGACTCCCCTCGTTTGCACACACAAGACGCTACAGATTATATTCTGTATAGTATAGTGTATAGGAGTATAGTGACATGAGATGCATGACATGGCCCAGAGCTACACACCTTCATATGTAGAATATTAACTGAAGGCTTGCTTAAATAGGTGAGTCTTAAGTCTAGATGTAAAGATTGGAACTGTGTCAGAATCCCAGCTTTAATCACTAATGTGATTAAATTCCAGCTCTAGTTTTGACTCTGGTTGCATCATTCTTTACGATTCTGTACTAGCGTCTCAAGCCCAGACTTCTTTCACCTCATAACAGTGCACTTGTTGTGACTTGTCTATACTCCAGACCATATGACTACAGGACATATTTTAGTTCCAGCATCAATGCTGAGGCATTTGCATTATTGGCTTTTTTTACTGTCAAGGTGCTGTTATCATACTGCCAGGCATTCTCATCATAAAATCAGACCAGTACATTTAGAAATGTATCCACACTTTTGTCCATGGCCTCATCAATCTTGAGTGAAAACATGCTGTTCTTTAGCTTCTTGGATGGACTTCACTGAGATGCTTTGTAACAAAATAGCTGACATACTTGAGACGGAAATATGTGCAAGGGCGGCTTTATCCTCCCCTAATTTCTTAAATAAAGTGAGAGGATGATAGAGAGGTAACTGACAGGTCAAGCTCAACAATAAAGGAGCGCAAGTGAATTTTTTTATTAGCCACATCGGACACTGAGGGTGGGATATCTGCCATGACTGTTGACCCTGGTAACATGAGGTGTGCTGAATTGCTCGGACAACTGTTTTTTGACTATGGTCTACTTCATGCCATGACAGTTTTTCCTGCTAGTTCCATATATTAGCTTCCTTGGGCACAAATTGCAGAAGCATGCTCCTGGTTACTAACCTGAATCAATCTGTATGCCCAAGACCCAAGGCCCATCCTACCCTATTACTGATTGGCTTATTGGCTAGTAAGCCAATTTTCAGTGTGACTGAGAGTGAAAACTGTGTCACTCAGATCCAGAGATCTGTCAGATCAGTGGGCGATCTGGATTTTTTTTTTCCCCCGGCCACGAAATATTGCCGGAATGCTATCAGTTCTGTAGATGGCCTACAAAGTTCCCGCTGCACATAACATCACCATCTGTTCACCATCTGTTCAAACTGCTACATTTCAATAGATAATAAATGAATTCTAAACTTTCTTGAGAGAGAGAAAAAAGAGAAACAAATTCAATAAATTCTGTTGTGTCTAAAAAAAGGTTGTAAAGATGAAGGACAGATTAGAAATTGGCCTGAAGTTGGACAGTTAAAGTAATTAGCAGCTTAATGACTGCAAGGTTAAATTATTTACTTTAATTATTTATAGCGAGCAAAGGTTCTATAGGGTGGCAAAGGGTGGAAGTGTCATGTCTTTACTGTCCATGTCTCAATGCAAAACACAGAAAGTGCAAGGTGCTGTAATGACTTGGAAAAATAGGGCAAAGAGAACAAGCAACAGGTGCCATATATAGCCATACAATTTATTAGGTGTTCCTAATTGTTAAAAAAAACTACATACTAGTAGATGCAAGTAATACAACGGGCAAGTCTTTATTACTATTAATGTTTTATTGCTATTTTATTTGCAAATGGATTAGAGAGAACACACTTGAGATTCAAGTTCGAATCATGTACCACTGTGTTAACAGAGAAAGAGGCCACTTCTGAATGGAAAAGGATAGGAAGTACAGCAGTCCCAAACTCCCATACCACATAACATACACAGTCGGCGTGGCTCAGCATCAACTGAAATTACATTACACTACCATCTCTTTGGAAACAGTCAAAATATTATCAATCATAAATATATTTTTACACACACACACACACACACACACACACACACACACACACACATATTCTAATAAATTCTGATAAGGGGCCAATTTCTAATCATTTATCGTTTAATCATTTATCAAATAGTAGAGAGGAGACACATGTGGAGAGAAAAAGTTCTAAAAATCCAGATGCTTGTTGGTGGGACCACATCCTGGCAGTTCAACTTTATTGACACGACTCACAGATTCTGATAGGTCTGGAGGCAAATGCAGCTTCTGTGGGGGTGGAAAGACAAAGAAAATGTCACATTCGTATACGCGGACAGCTCAGTATCCAAGATGTGATCAAATTAGTTCCTAATTCAGAAATACAATGCCCTCCATAATTATCCAGGCCCCTGCGTTAAGAAGTGTTCTTTGACATTATATATATATATACACACACACACACAGCTCAAAAAAATAAGGGGAACACAACACAATATAACTCCAAGTCAACCACACTTCTGTAAAACCAACCTGTTCAGTTAGGAAACAACACTGATTGTGAATCAATTTCACCTGCTGTTGTGCAAATGAAATAGACAACAGGTAGAAATGAGAGGCAATTAGCAAGACCCCCCCTATAAAGGAGGTGGGGACCACAGACCACTTCTCAGTACCTATGCTTTCTGGCTGATGTTTTGGTCACTTTTGAATGTTGGTGGTCCTTTCACACTCGTGGTAGCATGAGACGGACTCTACAACCCACACAAGTGGCTCAGGTAGTGCAGCTCATCCAGGATGGCACATCAATGCGAGCTGTGGCAAGAAGGTTTGCTGTGTCTGTCAGCGTAGTGTCCAGACGCTGGAGGCGCTACCAGGAGACAGGCCAGTACACCAGGAGACGTGGAGGAGGCCGTAGGAGGGCAACAACCCAGCAGCAGGACCGCTACCTCCGCCTTTGTGCAAGAAGGAACAGGAGGAGCACTGCCAGAGCCCTGCAAAATGACCTCCAGCAGGCCACAAATGTGCATGTGTCTGCACAAACAGAGCGATCTGCTGCCTGCAACATTCTTCAGCATGACCGGTTTGGCAGTGGGTCAGTAATGGTGTGGGGTGGCATTTCTTTGGAGGGCCACACAGCCCTCCATGTGCTCACCAGAGGTAGCCTGACTGCCATTAGGTACCGAGATGAGATCCTCAGACCCCTTGTGAGACCATATGCTGGTGCGGTTGGCCCTGGGTTCCTCCTAATGTAGGACAATGCTAGACCTCATGTGGCTGGAGTGTGTCAGCAGTTCCTGCAAGATGAAGGCATTGAAGCTATGGACTGGCCCGCCCGTTCCCCAGACCTGAATCCGAGCACATCTGGGACATCATGTCTCGCTCCATCCACCAACGTCACGTTGCACCACAGACTGTCCAGGAGTTGGCGGATGCTTTAGTCCAGGTCTGGGAGGAGATCCCTCAGGAGACCATCCGCCATCTCATCAGGAGCATGCCCAGGCGTTGTAGGGAGGTCATACAGGCATGTGGAGGCCACACACAATACTGAGCCTCATTGTTACTTATTTTAAGGATCAGCCTGTAGTGTTTTTCCACTTTTATTTTGTTTGTGGCTCCAAATCCAGGCCTCCATTGGTTAATAAATTTGATTTCCATTGATGATTTTTGTGTGATTTTGTTGTCAGCAGATTCAACTTTGTACAGAACAAAGTATTCAATGAGAATATTTCATTCATTCAGATCTAGGATGTGTTATTTGAGTGTTCCCTTTATTTTTTGAGCTTTGTCATTACTTGGGTAGCACGCATATTCTGAATGAGCCATTTTAATCTATTAATTTCAAGATTTCAGTGAGATTAATCTAGATTAAAAAATTAATCTATGCTGCCCTAATATATATATATATATAATATGTATGTCCGTATTTCACATCCTGTCCCGGGTTCTTTTTAAGTGAGGAAATGTCCTGGTTTTTAAATGACCTTCATTGGACCATTAAGACTGGATTAAACTTTCGCGAGTGACCATAGCACGAGACTCCACACACCTTGCATGAGCTGCGGAGGCGTTTCTTGACGCGTCACATTATGTGCAGAGTTGTTCACTCTCTGTGGTCGAAGATAAATGCTTACAAGACGCGCTGCAAATTGCGTCAACTGATGCAAGTTACGAACTGCCGTCCAGAAAGACAATGCCGAAGAAAATCCAGCAGCTGTATGATGAGGAAAGGGAAGTAAAACAGGTTATTGTGCCACAAATGTGGCTCTGACTGGGGATCACTGGACCTCTGTTAGCAACAAGAATTATCTTGTTGTGACAGCTCATATTATAGATGATGAATGGAGGATCCAGTCATTTGCTTTGAGCATGCAGAAGACCACTTCTAGGCACTATGGAGATGCATGTGGCAGAGGCCTGGGAAATTAAAGAAAAAGTATATAATCTAAAATGGTATTAAAAACATCTTCTGGTACTAAAAACATCTTCTGATTTACTTCAATTCTTCTTATTCTTCCAATATCCTGAGCAAAGCTCCCAAAATTAAACAACATTTTTGGTCAGAATTTCCAGTGTTCTGAAAACTGTTTGCTCTGTTTTCTGCACTCATCTATTGGTCTGTGTAGTAGACTGGTGGAAAAATAAACAAGATGTTGAAATTTATGCTTATGTTCATTGATTCATTCATCATTCAAACATCATTCAAAAAATTTATATTTCTCATGTTAAATACTGAAATGCGATTAAAATGCGATTAATTAATTACAAAGCATCTGATTAATTCGATAAATTTTTTTGATCGCATCCCACCCCTAATACACTGTATATATATATATAACGTTTAAATGCTGCAAGTTGCTGACGTGAACGTTGCCTATGAATTATTGCTTGCATCTGGATTAATGCTTGAATACTTGATTTGATACAAAATAAAGCAACGCTAACTGAAGCTTGGATTTACGTTCAAATGCTCTAACGCATCGGGCATTAGTTTCCCCTATTCAGCTGCTCGGCGACTTTGGAGTTTGTTTGACAGTCATCAACACTAACAACTACAATAGGTTTCCCACACTGTGTGTGTGAACCCTAATTAATCAAGAGAAAACACTATCATGTTATGCTTCCTTGTGTAAAGGCCCGCTTTAAGTAGAAAACAGCACAGCGCTAATAGTAAGTAGTAAAAGCAGTCAAATGACCAGCTCTTGGTGCTTCTAGTTATATTAATGAGGTGATGGCAATATTACATAGATACGAACATTTTTTGGTGTTGGATGATTACAGTTTGGCACTTCTAGGTACATGTAGGTCAAACAGGTGCGGCGCTTCTAGGAAGATGTCACAGCGGTCAAAAACGCTTCTACAGTTAACATTAACTTCCTACCCAGGGCCGGACTTTCGCAGGGGCTTATGGGGCTAAAGCCCAGGGCCCCGGCGCTTTGGGGGCCCCGCCCCAGATTGCCGTTTTGTTTATTGTGAGTGAATAGATCCAGGTGCGCCTGCAGGATTGGGTGGAGCGTCATTGATTATTTTCTCACAATGGCGGACAACAGAAAGTACGACTGGAGCGCAAAAAAGAAAGAAAAAGAAAGAAAGGAAGGAACGCGACAAAGAGGTGCTGAGAAAAATACCCAGACTTACTGGCTTTTTTAAACCGCTCGGTGGAGATGGAACAGAATCACCATCCCTCTTGTCTTCCCAAAACATTAGCTTTGCTAACACAAGCAGCAGCAGCCTTGCTAACCCCGGTCCTGGTGCTACGATCCCACCAGAAACTGGAGCTGAGATGTCTCTGGAAACCGTGACGGAGGCGCAAACTTCTTTGGCAACAGCAACCGTGACTATGGAAAATCCACCTCATAGTGGACATGGAGAAGAACCATCCCTCTCGCTTTCTCAAAATGTTAACTTTGCTAACACCACCAGCGCCAACACCGGCGGTACAGTGTTAGCAGCAACCGTGACTATGGATAACAAGCACAGTACTGATCCTGCGCATTGGGGAAATATTGATGAGTCTGTGCGGGCTTATTGGGCTGAGAAAGGACCGGGAAGTTGCCAAAATATGGATGGAAATTTTGAAGCATCGGAACGGGTGTACAAGCATCAGAAGCGGCTCTTCTCCAGATCGCACTTTAAACGCAAGCTCGCAAATGGTGAGTACGTCCAAAGGCATTGGCTGCTTTACTCTCCATCCACCGGAGCAGTGTTTTGCTTTGCATGTCGCATTTTCAGCGATGCTAAAAATCAGTCACTCTTTGAAACGGGATTCAGTGACTGGAAACACGCAGCAGAACGCACGAGGGAGCACGAAAACAGCGAAAATCACAGAAAAGCAATGCTGACATATATTAAACTTTCTTCAGCCAGTGGAAGGATAGACACAGAACTGAACAAACAGTTTGAATCTGAGTGCGCATATTGGACTGAAGTGTTGAGAAGAGTTGTGTCTGTTGATAAGTTTTTGTCAGAAAGAGGACTGGCTCTTAGAGGCTCTACTGATGTTTTTGGCAGGACTGATAATGGGAATTACCTGGGTATTTTGGAGTTAATCAGCGAGTTTGATCCCTTTCTGAAGTCTCACATTAAAAAATATGGAAATGCAGGTGCAGGGACACCTTCATATCTTTCTTCCAAAACATGTGAGGAGTTTATTCAGCTAATGGGCGAGCGTGTTTTATCTGAAATAGTCAGTGAAGTAAAAATGGCAAAATACTTCTCAATCAGTGTTGACTCAACACCTGATGTAACACATATTGATCAGCTTACATTTGTGCTAAGATATGTGTCACCTGAAGGACATTCTCTGGAACGCTTTCTGAAGTTTTTACAAATAGAAAGTCATACAGGGGAAGCACTGTGTGAGTCTGTACTCAAAGTTTTGGAAGAGATGAATATTGACATTGCAAACTGCAGGGGGCAATGCTATGATAATGCTGCCAACATGTCTGGAGTATATAAAGGATTACAAGCACGCATAAAGGAAATCAACCCATTAGTTGAATGGGTTCCATGTGCTGCACACACACTGAATTTGGTTGGAGTCAACAGTGTTAATTGTTGTTTTGAGACAGCTGATTTTTTCCAGTTTATGCAAAATCTTTTTAACTTCTGCTCCAAGTCAACAGCAAGGTGGAAGTTAGTGACAGATGGACTGCAGCCAAATGCAAACAAACGCATAGAAACACTGAAATCACTCAGTAACACAAGATGGGCTGCACATGCAGATGCCACACAGGCAGTCTATATTAACTATGCAAACATTCAAAAATCATTAAAAAATATTGCAAATGACACTAATCAAAATGCAGCAATTAGAAATGAAGCAAGATCTCTTGACAAGAAAATGGACAAGCTTGAAACTGCTTTCATGTGCACATTGTGGCATTGCATTCTCCAGCGCTTTGAAAAAGCAAGTGTTGCCTTGCAGGCTGTGGAACTGGACTTGTGTAAAGCTGTAGACTTGGTGGGATCCTTGCGAGACTACATTGAAGGTCTGAGAGATCAGTTTGACAGGTTTGAGACTCAAGCAAAGGGGTTGTCTCCAACAGTTTCAGATGTTTACAAAGCTAGCTGTCAAAGACAAAAAAAACCAAAAGCGGTTTTTGGAGAAAGCACCACCTCAGAGGTTGAGTTATCAGCTCGACAAAAATTCTCCATCAGTGTTTTTTTGGTGGTTGTTGATAGACTACGTTCTGAAATGGATCGCAGGTATGCTGCATATGATAACCTCAAAAACACCTTTGGCTTCCTGAACAACCTTTGTGAAACTACTGTTCCAGAGCTAAGAAACAAAGCATCACATCTCCAAAGTAAATATTCAACTGACCTGGAGATGGACATTGTGGAGGAGATTGTCCAGTTTAAAGACTTTATTCATGGTAAAGGCATCACATCTGCTCCACTGTTTTTACAGTTAATTAGAGAAAAAAACCTTCAGGACATCTTCCCAAATGTGGACATTGCATTTAGGCTGTACTTGACATTCCCTGTCACAAATGCAAGTGGTGAGCGATCATTCTCAAAGCTTAAAATAGTGAAGAATAGACTCAGATCCACAATGGGACAGGAAAGACTGAATCATTTGACTCTCATGTCTATTGAGAGTGATCTGTTGAGAAAGTTGGACTTCAGTGATCTTGTCAAGGACTTTGCTGCAAAAAAATCCAGAAAAGTAAACATCTCTTCAGTTTCACTTGTGAAGGAATTCTAAATGCTGGGTTGTTTGTACATATATCACTTGTTCATATGACTTTGTAAAATATACTTAAGTGTACCACTTACCTGCACTCTGTTTTAAAGCTTGTGTCGATTTGAAATAAATAGGAGTGTTTATAGGAAGTAATTTTCAGCTTATAATTTTGTGTGTGTGTGTGTGTGTATGTATGTACATGTGAAACTGCATAGCCATTAAAAAATAGGGGCCCGTTACTGGCTCAAGCCCAGGGGCCCGTATCCCCCTAAATCCGGCCCTGTTCCTACCTCAGTAACAATGAGATTTAGAAACAAGAGTCACACTGCCTTGGACAGACTCTTGGGTCACCAAGGTCCACATTGGAGGACCAGAACAATTTGATGAGCGGGGGCTACTGGAACCAAAGTAGATCTGTGCATCTGTACCTCTGTGAAGCTAGAGTTATTGTATAATACCAAAGCAGTCCAGTGAGGATCAGGTTAGAGGAGCCTCTGGCTCCATCTTAGACAATAGCAGTTGTGTCTATTAAGATAATACAACTGATTTAATGAGGGTCAAGTTCAGAGTTTTAGATAAATTGCTTCAGGGAATATGTACATGTCTGTTCATGTTTTGGGGGTAGAAGATTGAAGAACAGTGCTATTATGGTAGTAAAGCCAAGAACCCCTTTGTGCAGAGGCCATTTTCAGTCCATTTTGAGACATTGTTGAGCCTCTTGTACTACTACACTAACACTAGTTATCTCAAGTTGTACATATAGGAAAATGATCGACTGAAGTAGACAGTTGGGCCAACAATCTGATTCACCTGCAGGATTATATTTCCATAATTTTGGTACTATTTGAGAGCCTCTAATACAGAAGATAATGTCCAAAAAAACAAAAAAGCAGTTTGTACATTGGGAATGTACATTGTTTATATGTACACTGGTGATGTGAAAAACTTTCTATTATATAATGTCTGATTCAATAGGGTCTTGTCTGAAAACATAACAAATATTGAACACATACATGTAAGTATTGAAGAGTTACACAACATTGCGCATTAAATGTCCCAAGGAATGTGCATAGTGCCACACCCTTGTTCAAATGTGGCACACCCTGATACAAGACATTGGTTCATCATCAAAAGCATGCAATATATATATATATATATATATATATATATATATATATATATATATATATATATATATATATAGTTGCTGAAACAAAATAACAACGTTGGACATCTTACAGAAAGAGCAGAAAGTTCAAAATTAAGTTCTAATATAAAATTTATGTTATGTTAGGATAGAGATATCCAAGAGTCCAAGAGGCTAGCTAAGCTAACCATGCTAGCCAAGACCTTAAACGATGCTGAGGAAGTACTACAGTACTTAAATGCTCTAATAGTGTTTATTATCTAATATTTTGGTGATATTTAGTATGAATTCTCGTATGCACAATTGTTTATTTATACCAGGGGTCGGCAACCTTTGAGACATGGAGTGTCAACTTTAACATGTCTAGTCATGTCAAGTGTAAATAGTTAGCGGAGGGAAGGTGTAAATGAACACAAATTAAGTATTAATCGCCAAGTATAAACGCCTCTGCCGAGCAGAGCATTGAGGAGCGATTTTGATTGGAGGATCGTGCTCTCTGTCTGAAATTTTTTATTATAAATTTTTTTTGCTGATGCTGGTCCAGCGTGTCGCGTGCCAGTGATTATGCCTCAGCGTGCCAACGGTGGCACGCGTGCCATAGGTTGCCGACCCCTGATTTATACTGACAAACACAAATGAGTCTTTCGTAGATCTTCGTAGCTGTTGTTCATTCTAACTTCCAGATCAACGCTGTACCCAAACAACTGGACATAAACTCCAGCCAATGTAAGCCTTTTCTTTTCTGTGATGTTCAAAAGTATATGCAATCAAAATATGAGCTAAGAAAATAATCCACGACTGCTTCAGTTTTGCCAAACAGAGTCACTCGCGTGTGTTCTGGAGAGCGTAGCTTATCTTGGCTTAACCTACCTTAGGTAGCATGTTTACAACCCAACTGGCTTGTTGTTTTGCGCATGTCCTTGTCAGAGAATAACATTCACGAATCATGTCAAGTGAGGTGTTATTTATTTCAGTTTCGAGTGAACTATTGGTTAGAACTGCTATCAATTACTTTCAAAGGCGTCAGCTGGTCGCTGTCGAGGCTTCTTGGTTAACCCACTACCCCTCCCCTTTCACACCTCACCAGGCACAGGGGAGAATAGCTGTCATTCAAAGTCACTATCCCCCTCCAGACCAATAAAAATGATGCATTTCAACAGCAGACCGTTGCAGCTTTGCAATTCGAGAACAGATGACGTAACATAATGCTGCGATGTCGCTGAGAGGTCGAGAATAGTTTGTTCTTCTCAGCAAAGGGTTAGCAGTTTTTTGCAATGAAGTGAGCAAGCAACTTCTCCACGTCTCCTGGTGTACTGGCCTGTCTCCTGGTAGCGCCTTCAGCCTCTGGACACTATGCTCACAGACACAGCAAACCTTCTTGCCACAGCTCGCATTGATGTACCATCCTGGATGAGCTGCACTACCTGAGCCACTTGTGTGGGTTGTAGAGTCCGTCTCATGCTACCACGAGTGTGAAAGGACCACCAACATTCAAAAGTGACCAAAACATCAGCCAGAAAGCATAGGTACTGAGAAGTGGTCTCCCCACCTGCAGAACCACTCCTTTATAGGGGGGGTCTTGCTAATTGCCTCTCATTTCTACCTGTTGTCTATTCCATTTGCACAACAGCAGGTGAAATTGATTCACAATCAGTGTTGCTTCCTAACTGAACAGGTTGGTTTCACAGAAGTGTGGTTGACTTGGAGTTATATTGTGTTGTTTAAGTGTTCCCTTTAATTTTTTTGAGCAGCGTATATTCAAACATACATAATGTAATAACAATGATGGATGACTTCAGCCAAACTTGAGGTTCTAAAAAAGCTACTTCACATCACCATCTTCCCATTTTTACCTCAATGCTATATAATCCCAGAAAATAAGATTATATTCAGAACTGATGAGAGTCTAAAAACAAATGTGATTCATGAAAGGTTAAATGTCTGCTTGAGCATGTTGCCACATTTACAGCACAACAAGAAATATGTGTATGATGCAAAACAGTAAAACAGCAAGTAAAAAAATGATGAGACATAGTGACACAAATGACTATGCAGCTATTAAATATGTGCTGCTACGTTGATGAAAATGTCTGACCTCAATGGCAAACAGCTTTTTCTTTAGCTTGAATCCCAGATCTTTGGTGTCAGGAATTGCACATGACAGACAGTTCAGATGCGGCACTTGACAAATCTGAAGAAGCCCTGAAAGAGGACACCAAACACTATTAGTATACATTAGTATAGACTTACTACAGGTGACAGCAAATATACTCATAACAGCATACACAGCTAGAACACAGGCATTTTACATAGAACAAAAAACTTGGGTTATAAAGTGTACTAGTAGGAGAGCAGGAGATGTGCAACAAGCTTGTTGATGATTATAGGAAGTGGTCGATTTCAATTATTTTTTCAAAAGGGTGTGCAACCAAATATTACGTTGAGGGTGCCAACAATCTTGTTTGGCCCATTTTTTAAAGTTTGCATGAAATTATCACGTTTGGCTTTTTTTCCAATACACACAAAGGAAATACTGATTCAGCAACTCTGTGCCTCCTCTAATTATTCAAGGGAAGAGATGAAATGTGCATGTGTGTGGGTGCATGCATTCAGCAGCACCAAGAGGTGCATTTGACAGTACATATGTACAGTATATATTTTATATATATAGTACATATATAAAATGTAATTATATATATAAATATATATACTTGCTACCCAAGTAATGACTAAAAGTCAGTCTTTGAGATAGGGTTTCTAACCATGCTTATGGGCCGGCAGCTAGTGGCAATCCACTGAGTGAAGAGATTGGTCAACT
Source organism: Brachyhypopomus gauderio (assembly GCF_052324685.1). Lineage (NCBI taxonomy): Eukaryota > Metazoa > Chordata > Actinopteri > Gymnotiformes > Hypopomidae > Brachyhypopomus > Brachyhypopomus gauderio. The sequence continues at coordinate 12,094,065 of NC_135222.1, read as the reverse complement.
TGTCTGATAGAGCTGCGCTGACCTTGCCTCGGTTGCACTCAGTAGTTTGGCGGCGAGTCTTCCCCTGGGCTGCATCAGAGCTTGACCCAGCAACAGCAGCATTAGCAAACGGGTGCTTTGCGTTTAAATGGTACTTCAGACTGGTAGAACTCTTACAATAAACTAATTCCGCGTTGCATAAGGTGCAAACAACTTTATTCTTGTCAATGTCTCCATTAGGAAGCTTCTTAAAAATGAATTTTCCATGAAGCAAACCTGGCGGCTTCATAGCTGCATCCATGTAAGCACATGTGCGATTTGTTGTGGTATGGTAGTCTTTGTAATTCACAGGTTTGAAAACTCGTTCTCGCCCCCTACTGTGCAATTTGGTTAGGAATACACCCGAGCTAAACTATCAAGGTGAAAGTCATCATAGTTTGCTTACCTATTTTGACCCAGCTCCCAACTCAACTTTAAGAATAGATTAATGGCGATATTTTTTATATCGCTCGATAAGAGTATCACATTATCGAACGCCGTTAACGGCCCACCACTGATGCATATATGGGCAGTCATGGCCTGGCGGTTAGGGAACTGGTCTTGTGACCGGAGGGTCGTGGGTTCGATTCCCAGACAGGCCATGACTGAGGTGCCCTTGAGCAAGGCACCTAACCCCAACTGCTCCCCGTGCGCCGGGCTAGGGCTGGCCACCGCTCTGGGCACGTGTGATCCACAGCCCCCTAGTAATCACTAGTGTGTGTGTGTTCTAATTGCACAGATGGGTTAAAAGCGGAGGACAAATTTCGATTGGGGTGTAAAAATCACAACTGACAAAAATATGGCACATTTCATTTCATTTATATATACCGTTGCATGAAAGCGTATGTGAACCCTTTGGGATCACTTGGATTTCTGCATAAATTGGTCATTAAATGTGTTCTGATCTTCATCCAAGTCACAACAATAGACAAACACAGTCTGCTTATAGACTTATACCACACAAAAATTATATGTTTGCATGCTTTTATTCAACACAACATGAAAACATCCACAGTGCTGGGTGAAAAAATTGTGAACCATTGGATTTAATAACTGGATGACCCTCCTTTGGCAGCAATAACCTCAACTAAACAAGTTGCATATCAGACCTGCATAATGGTCAGGAGGAATTTTGGACCATTCCTCTTCACAAAACTGTTTGAGTTCAGCAATATTCTAGGGATATCTGGTATGAATCACTCTCTTGAGGTCATGCCCCAGCATCTCAATTGGGTTGAGGTCAGGACTCTGACTGGGCCACTCCAGAAGGTGTTGTTGAAGCCATTCGGTTGTTTATTTACTTTTATGTTTTGGGTCATTGTCCTTTTGCATCATCCATCCTCTGTTGAGCTTCAGTTGGTGGACAGATGGTCTTAAGTTTTCCTGCAAAGTGTCTTGGTAAACTTGGGAATTGATTTTTTCCATTGATAATGGCAATTCGTCCAGGCCCTGAGGCAGCAAAGCAGCCCCAAACCATGATGCCCCCTCCACCACATTTCACAGTAGGGATGAGGTTTTGATGATGGTGTGCTATACCTTTTTTCTCCACACATAGTGTTGTGTGTTCCTTCCAAACAACTCAATTTTGGTTTCATCTGTCCATAGGATATTTTTGCCAGTAGTTCTATGGAACATCCAGGTGCTCTTTTGCAAACTTCAAACGTGCAGCAATAGTTTTCTTGGACAGTAGTGGCTTCCTCTGTGGTGTCCTCCAATGAACTCCATTCATGTGTAATGTTTTACGAATTGTAGATTTGTCGACAAAAATGTTAGCATGTGCCGGAGATTTCTGTAAGTCTTTAGCTGACATTCTAGGATTCTTCCTAACCTCATTGATCATTCTGCGCTATGCTCTTGCAGTCATCTTTACAGGACGGCTATGCCTAGGGAGAGTAGCAACAGTGCTAAACTTTCTCCATTTGTAGACTGTCTGTCTTACCGTGGACACATGAACATCAAGGCTTTTAGAGATACTTTGGTAACCCTTTCCAGCTTCATGCAAGTCAACAATTCTTGAATGTAGATCTTCTGAAAGCTCTTTTGTGCGAGGCATGACTCACATCAAGCAATGCTTCTTAAGAACAGCAAACTCAAATCTGATGCGTGTTTTTATAGGACAGGGCAGCTTTAACCAACACATTCAATCTCTTCACATTGATTGGACTCCAGATTGGCTCCAATTAGCTCTTAGAAAAGTCATTTGCCTAGGGGTTCACATACTTTTTCCACCCTGGATGTTTACATGTTGTGTTCAATAAAATCATGCAAACATATAATTTTTTGTGTGGTATAAGTTTAAGCAGACTGGGATTGTCTATTATTGTGACTTAGATGAAGATCAGAACATATTTAATGACCAATTTATGCAGAAATCCAAGTAATCCCAAAGGGTTCACATACTTTTTCATGCAACTTTTATTAGGGGTGTGAAGAGATGTAACTTGGTGATATTTCTCGTCACGTAAAAAATCTGTTTAGCAGGATTTGTGATCCAGCAAGCAACCAGAATGACGTTGGAAAATACAGCTATTACTATTGAAGATGCACCCGCCACTTTCAAATTTGGCAGCATTTTGGATACCCGGCAGAAATGATAAATGAGTGACTAATAAGACATGGATGATATGCAAACATTGTATGAAGATAATGCTGTACACCGTGGTTAATACGAGCACGATGTAGAGACATTTACAGCACCACCACAGCTCAGTACTCAAATCAACACATCTCACTTGGAACTGAGGTAGCAGGGACAGAAAGGCACGCTTTGGCAAGTTGAGACAGCAAAGGATATCGGGAGCAGTGTGGGAATGCTAATATGCTAATATATGGACATGCTAATTTTCTTTAAAAAGAACATGGCAGTTTAGTTGCAGCAAATTGTCAGTGACATACTTGGTCAGGCTCTGTTTGCACTATTTGCACTCTGTATTGACAGAGAAGAACTTTTTGTTTTGCACATAATATTGTTTGCACTTGAAAAAAGGAGAAATATTTAATTTTATTTATCTTATTTTAACTTTTATAAAATTTTATTTAAATTTCAATTTGTAGAGGAAGAAGTTTATTAAAAGTTCATTCTTACATCATGCATGTTAAGAGTTATAATAAAACATTTCAAAATGCATGTGCAACTCGGTTAAATAAAAGTCTGTTGTCCAGTCATATAATTTGTCATTTTAGTTTTCTTAAAATCTTGTCTCGTTCTCGTGAGCAGAGTGTATCGTCACACCCCTAATATCTATACATATGTTTACTGTTATTTGTAACTGGTATTTGTGTAGCTGTAATGTGTATGTCTGTCTTACCATGGTAATCTTTGTAGAGTGGACTGGTTTCTTTTTCTGAACCTTGGAATGACTCTAGAGTGAGAGCTATGTCACTCAGTCTGGTTATCCTTTCCATTACTACTCTCTTCTGTACACACACACGTACACACACACACACACACACACACACACACACACAGGGAGAGAGAGTGTTTAATGCATAACATTCAATTCATGCGGTTCTAAATTTCCAAGAATGTAGATCAGTTATTTGTCTTCGAGTTCCCAAATTGCATTGCTGCCATAGCAACAACTAATGAAACATTAATGAAATGTAATGAATGCAGTGACCATTAGCATTAAAATTCTTTACCACTGGGAATTACAAATGCTTAACTCTGATGGTCCGAAGACGTTCAATGAAATGATCACCAAGCCTCCTCTAAATTTTTCTTGCATCTATTGCAACTAGTATAGCAGAAAACTCCCAGAAAATGTATGAAGAGGAATGCATTGTAAGAGTTCATAACAATTGATCCTTTTATGGTAGACATTGTCATGTTAATACATTTACATGCACTACTTTTTGAGCTGTTGCAGGTTACTTTTACGACACTTGTTATACAAATGGTAATTTGATGCATGTTCTTGATAATAGTAGTGATAATAATAAATCTTTATTTGTATTGCACCCAGGCCAGTTGACATACTTGCTGGGGCCTCAGCGATATTTCGAACATGAAAGTAAGCTGTCCTGCATGTAGTCATGATGGGAGATGTAAAGCTGAGCTCATCAAAAGTGAAACCCAAGAACTTAACATATTGTTTGGCCTTCAAAGTAATTTGATTTATTTGTCTCTAAACATACTTATTTATAACATTACACCCAAATATTTCATATAAAAATGCTGACAACAATCTCAGCGCTCATCCTAATGAGGTTACATTTGACATTATTACGTAAATAAATTATATGGTCCTCAAGCTGAAAATATGAGGTCCGAATTTAGAATTCTTCTCATATCTCATATGAAACCACACCTTTACTGAAACAAATGAATTATATTGATGTTTGAAATAAGTTTACAAAAGTATTGGCTTCACAAAAAAGTGAAATATTTAATATATTTAAATAAAATAGTATAGAAATGTGTAAAAATTTGTTTTTTTATGATCACTTATTGCATAAAAGTGTGGTCTGAGGAACTGATAATGTGATATTTTTTATTACATATCAAGCTTCACTGAGTATCAAAATGTCAAGAGTCATGAGTTCAAGTCAAAAAAATGACAGCAACTATATAAAAAAAAAACAAACACACACAAAAACTGTACAGAGCAGTGTTCAGCATGGCCAGAACATCCATTCATCTATACTATTTTATTCTATACTTTCACACTCTGAAATCTTCAAAGTAAACATTTACTAATGGACAGTCAATTTAGTCAAAAGTAAAAAACAACCAATCAGCCAGATGTCGAATGAGGACAGAACATTTCTGCCTTCTTCCGTGAGGGGTAGATACTAGTTACTTTACTTTGCGTGAAGGTCTGTCCAGGACAGTGTTGTGGTCTGAGTACTTGGCAGTTGAGGCAAGTGACCATGAACATAGTACGCTGTGATTCTGGATCCTTGCCGAGCCAGTATCAGATTGTAGCTGTTGTTGTGTTCTGCTCAAACAACTGGTGTGTGTTTAGGATGTGTCGTTGTTGCTTTGTTTGAAGGTCAGGCCAGGTTGATGTGGTGATCTGAATACTTGGCAGCAGCCCCGTCGACAGGGGGGGACAACCGGGTCTGTTGTCCCGGGCCCTAGGGCCAGGGGGGCCCATCAAAGAGCCCAGCAATAAATTTTTTATTTAAAGTCTATAATTTTTTAATAATCTTGAAATCTTTCATTAATATAAAATTATGTACTCATAATAAGCTCAATGGCTCAAATATATATGTTTTTTACCTATCTGCATATTTTCCATTAAGTGTATACACCCCCGCCTCCCACTGGAAAATGGTTTGATCCAGCACCGACTGTAGCCGGCCAGTATCCGCCCAACAGCGGGAAATACAGTGGTGGATAGTTAAAGTAAATACAGAAATTTGGAGCGCAGAAAAGAAAGGAAAAACATTTACCTGACGAATTTTAAAGTTGCATTGTGTTCCAGGTTTGAAAAGTGCTGGAATTTAGGGTAAAGTACTTGAAAATGCTTGAAATTGTAACTACTTCGTTTCACAACAAATAGCTGTCTGACTGAACAGTTCTCGTGAAGACGTTAAGATTGGGCGTTTTGAAAATAAACAACCATTAAATAATGTGATAAAAAGCGAATTATTTCGAATCATTTCGAGTATATGTATAAATATTTAACTTAATTAAGTTTAACGTGCTGGAAAATATTGAAATGGACCTTTAAAGTGACGTTTAATTCCACCTTATAAAGGTATATGAACCCTACAAACATGACTTTGTTCATTGCGCTGAAGCACGGCGCGCGCGAAGTTACAAAATTCGAGAGGTGTACGACCTCGCGAACCGACAGCGCGCGAGACTCTCGCGCACGGGCGGAGCCACTGCGATTACGTCATTTTCGCGCGAACCCTCGCGCTGGGGGGGGGGGGGTACATGAATCTTTCTTGTCCCGGGCCCCAGCAAGACTGTCAACGGGCCTGCTTGGCAGTTGAAGCAATGGACCATGAACATAGTACGCTTCTGGATCCTTGCCGAGCCAGTATCAGTTCGTAGATGTTGCAGTGTTCTAATAGTGGTTGGTTGGTCAATTACGTGCACGGTTATGGTTGTTGGAGAGAAGATGGGCGGTAGGGCCTTGTGAGGAGTATGGGAGTGGCATAGGATATTTTACCATCTTATCCTGTGTTTAAGTATAATCTATTCTCTAGGCTACCTAGTGACCGCTGCGAACAGGGCAGTTGACAACAAAGGAAAGTCTTTGTGGCAGCTTGGAGAGACAGCTGACAAGGGGGAATAGACCCCACCGGGGCTGTCATGGGCTAGCTACTCATGATGGCGGCACTTGCGGAAATATCTGTGTGTGTGCAACCTTAAGAGCTACAAAGAAACTTAAGAAAACAATACCCCTTGAGTCTGCGAGAGCTGGGGTGGAAGATGACTCACAGGATGGTCACATGGCTACGAACTCTGGAATGGAATCGACAATGAGGAAAAGCTCTAGCACAAAGGTATCCGCTGCGGTTGGAGGTGAGATGCAGGAGTGTGTCTGTGGATGGAAGAAGGTTACGTCACTTAGAGGGCTGAGGATTCATCAAAGTAAGAAGAGATGTTTGGAGGTGGTAGTGCAGGGGCACCGCATTGAACAGTACTTCTTACGGAGTAGTTCGAATCAGTCGGTTGAAGTCCAGCGGCAGGTTGTACACCACAGCCCGCAGGATATCAGTACCTCTGTTGCTAAGGAAGTGAACTGCAGTAAAGTATTACAGGATGATGAGTCTGAGGTTCATCAGAGGAGATGCGGAAGGCTGGCGAAGGAGAAGGGTCTTGTTCAGAGAAATAAGGTAAAATGGCCCACAGCAGTAGATAAAGCAGGCTGGAGGAGCGTAAATGATGATCTTAGAGGTTTACTGGCTAGTCTGAAAGGGTCAGCAGAGAGTAAATTGAATAGATTAGGTGGAGTCATTTATGAGTATGGATTGGCTAGGTTTGGGAAAGTACAGGTGAGGGAAAAAAGGCAAGAGTCTGTGAAATCTAGGCGACAGGTAGAAATAGCTGGGCTTGTCCAGGAGTTGAGAGCTCTGAGAAAACAGTGGAACAGGGCAATGGATGAGGATAAAGAGGGTATCAATTGGCTACAGAGAGATCTGAAGAGTAGGTTAGCAACTTTAAGGAGGGCAGAGGTGTTAAGGAAAAGGAGAAGGAAGAAGGAACATGCTAGGGCAGCCTTCTTCAGAAATCCTTTTGGGTTTGTAAAGACTTTATTTAGCAAAGAGAAGTCTGGTAGACTAAATGTGGAAAGAAAGGTGTTAGAAGAGTACTTTGAATGTATGTATAGCGATAAGGATAAGGACAAGGAGTTGGAGCTCCCAGCAGACATTCCACCAGTGGGCACAATAGGGGGCTGCATGGATGTCAGCCTCCCAAAGTGGAAGGAGGTGCAAAACGTGGTTCGCCATGCAAAGGCTGGATCTGCGCCAGGGCCTAATGGTGTGACGTATTAAGTGTATAAGAATGCACCTGATGTCCTGAAGTTTTTGTGGAGAATGATGGGCATAATATGGAAAAAAGGGACTATCCCAAAAGAGTGGAGGAGAGCAGTGGGCATCCTGATTCCAAAAGAAAAGGATTCCAAGGAGATAGAGCAGTTTCGACGCGATTGTGCCATTAATGTTGGCAGGTGGGGTGAAGCACGAGATTGGAAACTTTTAGTAGATATAGGGAGAAAACTACAGGTTCTCGAGTGCATAGCAGTAACTTCACTGAGGCCCGATATGGTGTTGTACTCGAAAAGTAAACGGATTGTTTACTTTATCGAATTAACGGTTCCGTTTGAAGATGCGGTTGATGAAGCATTTGAGAGGAAAAAGCTGAAATACGCTGACTTGGTGGCCAATGTGCGAGAACGCGGATGGCAGGCGCACATAAGACCAGTAGAAATAGGTGCTAGGGGTTTTGTGGCTAAATCTATGACATCGTTGTTAACGCAATTCTGCCTTAGAGGGAGAAAGTTAAGATCAGCTGTGAAGGAGCTGTCAGTGGTAGCTGAAAGATCTAGCCAATGGCTGTGGATTAAGAGGGCACAGACTACGTGGGGTCATGTCCCATAAAGGTGGCTTGTCTGGTCTTATGGGTGAGACGTTGGGAAGGGGAAATGAGTAACATAAAAGGTGGTTGAACAGCAAGCTTTGAGGGGGGTGAGGCTGGGACGCCAGCCCTCACCGTTGAGCCTCCTTGAGGTGTTGTGGGCTCAAATCAATGAAACACCGACGAAGGGAGGTGCCCACCTGATGACCCCAGTGAAGAGCTTGCAAGTGGTTGTGAGCGTCGCTGTTACTTTGCGTGAAGGTCTGTCCAGGGCGGTGTTGTGGTCTGAGTACTTGGCAGTTGAGGCAAGTGACCATGAACATAGTACGCTGTGATTCTGGATCCTTGCCGAGCCAGTATCAGATTGTAGCTGTTGTTGTGTTCTGCTTAAACAACTGGTGTGTGTTTAGGATGTGTCGTTGTTGCTTTGTTTGAAGGTCAGGCCAGGTTGATGTGGTGATCTGAATACTTGGCAGTTGAAGCAATGGACCATGAACATAGTACGCTGTGCTTCTGGATCCTTGCCGAGCCAGTATCAGTTCGTAGATGTTGCAGTGTTCTAATAGTGGTTGGTTGGTCAATAACGTGCACGGTTATGGTTGTTGGAGAGAAGATGGGCGGTAGGGCCTTGTGAGTAGTATGGGAGTGGCATAGGATATTTTACCATCTTATCCTGTGTTTAAGTATAATCTAGTGATGTCATGATGATGGATTGGTCATGTAATAAATGACATACAAGTCTCCTAATCACATGAGGGGTGTGGCAGCTGTAAATCTTAGTGACACTCAAACAAAACAAATGTATGATTTTAAACTTCTATTCATTGATTCATAATTATGCTGGAAGTCTAAATGACAGTCTAAATGACACTATATAGCTAGTGTTTTAATTTTTTTTCTATCCAAACTGTATTTGTGACCCAGAGCAGTAGTGGTTATGGTGGGTCACCAAAGCTAGCTGTCTACAGTAGAACTACAATGTGTGCCATGTACCCATGGAAAACTATGCAGAGACGTCTCCAGAAAGTATTTGTAAAACATTTACTTTACATTTATTAAAGTTAAATGTAATACACAGATTCCCATCATTTTAATGCTTGCACTTGGTAAATGTAAAAACAACAGTAGGATGAACCTGAGAAGTTACCTAATGTCACTGCAGGAGCAACACTCATCAGATCCCTTACCTGTATAAGGTGAGAAGGGATGGTCACCATAGCAACCGAAAGAGAAGAACGTAGAAGGGCCCGCAGTGCATAAAGGAAGGTGGTAAGGGCATAGCAGTGGGTGGGGTTCTCTCTGCAGCACAAGTCGTCTCCCCACAAAGCTGAACCCAGAGAATGAAGGCCTACCCGCAAAACATTCCGCACCTTAGACTTTAGGAGAGAAAGAAGACTATTATTAGTTTTACTAATTTGGTATTATAGCCTGAAAAGATGCAGATTAGGGTTGGGTGGCATTGAGCTTTTTCATACCATCATACTTCAGATTATATGCCGGTATACTGTATTACCGGTTTGTGACGTTGTTCCTTATAACCTGTGTCCTGCCGAATGTACTTCAGTTAAAACTTCACCACCTCTTTAACCCCCGAATCCCCATCGTTACACAAACTTGACTTTTTTTAGCATTTAAATGCTGCATCTGATGAAGATCTAAAATGGAGCCTTAAATACCAACATATATCAGCACTTTTGTCAAATAATGACAGAAACCATGTCCTAAAGAAATTTCAGTCATGCTAGTGCTAAAAGAAAAGACAGAAGGAGACACCAACGTTTAAACCACTTGGAAATGACAATGAAAATGGATTATAAATGCTAGCTAGCTAGTATTTACAGACAACTTACTTTCATTTACATGAAAATGTTAATGAAAGTAAGTTGTCTGTAAATGCTAGCCAACTAGTTAGCTAACTAGCATTTATAATCCATTTTCATTGCCCAAACTAGTTAACTAGCATTTGCTGTCTACTTACTTTTAATTATTTTCATTTATCTCTTAAACTAGCTAGCTCCAACAGCTTCCCACTAGAAAAAAAAGCATGCCAATTGGCTAAAATATGAGTTCCAAAATACATGGTTTAGCTTTACTCACTGCTGCAAACCCCACAAAAGTGACACAAAACTCAGCAACAAGCACTTTCTTTATGTTATACCCACCCTTTATGTCAGATTTGCTGTTTGTAAATTTGCCACTGTAGTTCATATACCATTACCATATTTAAATACCGTGGTGTACCGAAATACAATTTCTTACAAATACAATACTTATATCGCTACAAGCGTTACCTACACTATGTTGCCAAAAGTATTCACTCACCTTCCTTGACTCACATATGAGCTCAAGTGACATCCCATTCCTAATTCATAGGGTTCAATATGACATTGGTCCACCCATTGCAACAAGAACAGCTTCAAGTCTTCAGGTAAGGCTGTCCACACATTTTAGGAGTGTTTTATGGAGATTTGGGATTTTTGACCATTCTTCCAGAAGTGCATTTGTGAGGTCAACTCCAAATTGTTCCTACAAATTTGGGAGTAGGCTTGTCACAATACTAAGAATTACAACTTCGATACGCTACTTTAAAAAATATTGAAATTCGATACCATTTTCGATACCAAAGTCAGATACTGTGCTAATTTCCATTTTAAAGCCTTTTAATTTTTTTTATAAACAAACAAATGAATGTTGCTTTGTGTTTGAAAATGCTTGAAATTGTAACTTCATTTCACAACAAATAGCTGTCTGACTGAACAGTTCTCTTGTATTACGTTAACAAATACGAGCCTCTTGCAATTCCAGGACGAAACATGAGAAAACGTGAAGACGTTAAGATTGGGCATTTTGAAAATAAACAACCATTAAATAATGTGATAAAAAAGCGAATAATTTTGAGTATATATATATATATAAATATTTAACTTATCCCAACAAACATGCAATGCCAGAAAGACGTTAAAATCATGTCTGTATCACATCGGTCAGTCCAGACCCATTTTTGAATGTCTGGTGGATGTTCAAAACTGGTTCAAAATCTGACAGTGTGACTAGGACCTTAACCCTAACTTAACTTAACATGGACATCTATGACAAGTTTTCTATCTGAACGTCTTGACTAGGACCTTTATTGGATGTCAGTGGACGTGCAAAAACTGCAACTGAACAGCAGTAATAGACGTTCAAAAGATGTTTAAAAAAGACGTCGCAAAAACTTTCATTCTGGCTTTTCAGTGGACGTCTTTTGAACGTCTGACAAAGTGTCTTTGCTTGTGCTGGGAAATATTGAAATGGACCTTGAAAGTGACATACAAGTGTTTGAATTCCACAAGGTGTATGAACCCTGCAAACATGACTTTGTTCATGCGCACGCGAGGTTGTGCACCTCTCGAATTTTGTAACTTCGCACGCGCCGCGCCTCAGCGCAATGAACAAAGTCATGTTTGCAGGGTTCATACACCTTTATAAGGTGGAATTAAAACACTTGTACCAATATTTCCCAGCACGTTAAACTTAATTAAGTTAAATAATTATACATATACTCGAAATGATTTGAAATAATTTGCTTTTAATCACATTATTTAATGGTTGTTTATTTTCATAACGCCCAATCTTAACGTCTTCACGTTCTCTCATGTTTCGTCCTGGAATTACAACGTAATACAAGAAACTGTTCAGTCAGACAGATATTTGTTGTGAAACGAAGTAGTTACAATTTCAACATTTTCAAGTACTTTAGCCTAAATTCCAGCACTTTTCAAACCTGAAACACACTGAAACACAAAGCAGCATTAAAATTCATCAGGCAAGTGTTCATTCCCCTGTTGTTGAGGGATGTTTCTTTAATACTACCACATAGTTTCGGACAACAGTGCAAAGCGGAAAGTATAAACGCCTCCACCGTTGAAATGTTTCAAAAGCACCGCTTGCAAACTGGCTTGTTCATGTCCTTCGGTTTTCCATCTGTATCTGCTTCGAATCCAACAGCACTGCGTTTGCTTTAGCTGCCATTTTAGCATTACAAACTGTCCTGTGCATTATGGCAGCTTGGGTGGGTCAAACGAAAGCGCGTTTTACGTAAAAAGAATCGATACTTAAGAGAAACGAGTATTGTACCGTTTCAGAATGTTCAGTATCGATACGTATCGATTTATCGATTTTTTTGACAACAGTAGTTGTGAGCATGGAATTATACAAAATGCCTTGGTATGCTGAAGCATTCAGAGTTCCGAATGCTTTCAGAGTTAACAAGAACAAGGTTCTTCAAATGAGAAAAAGAGACCTGCATTTACAAGCCCTACTTTAGGAGACAGATTTGAAGTTCCACCCTGGTGTGTTGCAGTTTGGTCAGCTTTATTTCTGCTCTTTGAATTTCTCATTTAACAAAAGTTTCATAGTCATCACTATTAGTATTTCGCTTCAATCCTCTTTTCTGATTGCTCAGTGGCAGAATCTCAGTTTTTGACCAGTTGGAGTAGCCAGACATCTTGCTATAATTGCTCATCAGATTATGCACTGATGGGAGGGATAATGAAGGACTGGAGATATACAGTGAAATGTCATCATTACAGAACTGATTTTATGGTGACATGCCTTTGACTGGATACAAGAGATTTTATTATCCTGTGTGATGGAAGCAGCCAAGGATTCAATGCTAAATAAGAACAGTAATGGAGAGAGAGAAAATTCTTGTAAATCTGTTGTAAATTCCAGATACCCTTGAGCCTGACTACTTCTACAGGAACCAATGCCATTAACTAGTATTCCAAATAAACATAGGCTCAAACGTCCAGCCACTTTATTTGGTACACCTTCCTAGCAGAGATGTATAGTAACAATGTAGAACTACTTCAATACTGTACTTAAATACTAAAAAGCTGTAACTGTACTTTACTGGAATATAATTTTTTCTCCTACTTCCACTTTTACTTCACTACATATTTTCCATAAGTTTAATACATTTACTCAAGACATTTTTTTTTCGTGCTGTATAATTATAAACATGTTCGCTAGGAATCAAACTCCTTATCATCCCTGCCAGAGTGGTAGATGGCGCTGTCACTGGGTCAAGCGATCAGACTGTCTCATGTGAAAATTGCACATTCTCCGGTCGCGTCCTGCCTCTTACTCTGCTGCCTGCCTATACTGAATGGCCATTTGAGTACAGTGAACTGTTGTGTTCAAAAAACCAGTCTGAGATGATTCGCACTTTATGACATGGCGCGTTTCCTGCTGGAAGTAGCCATCAGAATATGGGTACACTGTGGTCATAAAGGGATGAACATGGTCAGCAACAATACTCAGGTAGGGTGTGGCGTTGACACAATGCTTAATTGGTACTAATGGGCCCAAAGTGTGCCAGGAAAATATCCCCCACACCATTGCACCACCACCACCAGCCTGAACCGTTGATACAAGGCATGTTTTGTTTTTTGTTTTTTTACAACATGCTTTCACGTTGTTGATGCCAAATTCCAACCCTACCATTCGAAAGTCGCAGCAGAAATTGACTCATCAGACATCAATCAGGCAACGTTTTTCCAATCTTTAATTGTCAAATTTTGGTGAGCCTATATGAATTGTAGCCTCAGTTTCCTGTTCTTAGCAGGATTGGCACCTGGTGTGGTCTTCTGCTGCTGTAACCCATACGCCTCAACATGTTGTGCATTCAGAGAAGCTCTTCTGCATGCTTCGGTTGTAACGACTGGTTATTTGAGTTACTGTTGCCATTCTATCAGCTCGAACCAGTCTGGCCATTCTCCTCTGACCTCTGGCATCAACAAGGCAATTTGCGCCCACAGAACTACCATTCACTGGACATTTTCTTTTTAGACCATTCTCTGTAAACCCTACAGATGACTGTGTGTTAAAAGTGGCCAGTGAGTGTACATAGAAGTGCATATAACCATAGACAGATAAACATACAGTTTAAAGAACAAGGGGAACAAGTGCTATTTGCGGTGTTGGTGGTAATTTAAGTACTCAACAAACAGGCGAGTCTTCATTCTATTTAAAGATTGCAAGAGACTCTGCAGTCTGAACAGCTAGTAGAAGATCGGTACACCATCTCAAAGCCAGGACAGAGAAAGTCTTGAGGTTTGTCTACCGTGAAACTTTAAGCATGGCATTTCAAGCTGAACCATACTTGATATTCATAGTGCTCGTAGTACTGATCAGGTTTTGACCATGGACATCATGTAGGGAGGGGATAGTAAATTTTTGGCTTTGTAGGCAAGCATCAAGGTTTTATACACTTCCTAAGGGAAGAAACTAATTTTTTGCTATACTACTTGTTTTATATAATTCTATCTGAAGGGGAATAGACACATTAAAGCCACATAATAGTCTATTTTGAAGTCTAGTCTCCAAAGACGAGATTCTGCATGGGCCACGCAGAGGAGGGGGCTGGATCAGGAGGAGGTCTTTGGATGCACATTGACCCTGCGTCCCTCAGGAGGAGATAATGAATCTCTACTACTGTAACATTTAACTGATGCAGGTGTGATGCAAGCTCAAGCTTTTAAATATTTATTATAAAAAACATGACAGAACAGCAAACTGCAGCACAAAACGGGGTACGGGAAAACACTAACACGGAGGGGATATAAACTCAAATGGGACTAACACACAACTTACCCAAGATAAATACGGAGGCATTACAAAATATACACATAACAATGCAACGTGATAGAAAACGAGCAATAAACAAATCAGAGGAGATAACGGAGGGACCGGGAAACCCCAGAGCTAACTAGGGAAACACACCAGGTAGAGACGAACCAAACAACAGCGACGGGAAACTACAAACCGCGACGAAACACAGAACAGGCCAGGATACGGGAAGCGGGGAATACAGCAGAGATAACGAGCCTAACAGTAATAATAAAACAACACGAAACGGAAACAAGGAGGAGATACAAATTACAAAGCACGAGAGAACAGGGAATAGCAAGGAGCAATTTACAGACAATGACCAACGAGGGAACTGGGGAAACACGGGGGCTTTAAACACAGACTAAGGGTGGAATTAAACAAGACACGGCTGGGAACAATAACGGAAGAGGCAGAGACACAAGGTACAGGGGTGGGACAAAGACAGAGGAGAAACCAATTAAAAGTAAGTTTAGAATACTTATGTACATACAAGCACGTAAGGTTCACTGCTGGTTCTTTTCTGTATTGTTTTGGGTACAGAGTTAGGGTACATTTATACATTTTCAGTTTAGGGGGACAGTGAGTGACAGTGAGTGGGTCTTCTTGCCTTTCCTTCACATTGTACTGCAGTCTTACTGGTTTCCACATTGTGTTACAAGCCCTACCTAGACAGAGACATAACTGTAGTACAATGCAACTTCAATTTTTCCCCACAAGTGATCCTCTCTTGAGTATATCCAACTTAAATATCCACAGAATGCTGTTTGATCTTCATTTTTGTAGCTTTCTTCCAAATTTCTTTCAATGTCTGACAAATGTTACTTCAATTAACAATCTGATTTACTGTTAGAACATTGGAATTCAAAACTAGTTTTATGGTAACTATCCTATGCTTTTCCATTAGCTACCCATCACAGGATAATATGAGTTACAGCAAAGACATTGAAAATGAGTTATGCAGGTATGGTATTAAGATTGAATGATACTCGATTTATATAATCAGACAACTGTTTTCAATTGGACATGGAGACACACACAATCACACACAATTTTGTCAGTGACTGCCAATTTATCTAACCTCCATGTTTTTGAACTGTGGGAGGAAACTGGAGACCCTGGTAGAACATTGGATGAAGGATATAAACAAATAATATGTAATGTGCCATATTTAGTCAATTATGATTTTCACCCTAATCGAAATTTGTCCTCCACATTTACCCATCTGTGCAGTTAGAACACACATGAACACACACACACACACACACACACACACACACACACACACACACACACACACACACACAAGTGATTACTAGGGGGCTGTGGTGCACACGTGCCCAGAGCAGTGGGCAGCTCTAGCCCGGTGCCTGGAGAGCAGTTGGGGTTAGGTGCCTTGCTCAAGGACACCTCAGTCATGGCCTCAGGCCTGGGAATCAAACCCACCAGACCACCAGACAATGACTGCCACAGAAACCTGATTCACAGACTGAATCACAGAAACCCTGCTATGCATAAAACACGATTTACATTTTAGATCATGCTAATTTTTATAGCCAGCCTACTAACCTACAACTTCTTTGATTTTCAGGGATCAGAGACAAACTCCCAGAATACTGCAACAGTCCACTGCTTATGAATCTATTTATCAAAAGCTACTGCTTTATTACTGCCAGACAATATTAAAAATAAATTTTCACTTATACCTGTGAACTTGTTCCATCAAAGCCTTCCTTTTGGATCAGTGCCTGGATGGACTGCAGCAAACCAGCATAAGGTCCTATTAGGTGGCTGAGCAAAGAGAATAGGATAAAGAATAGAGTAAGCAAAATAACTCATTAAAACAAAAACCAGCTAGAGAGAAAAAGATTTCTTTATCACTCTGTACCAACATATTACAAACAGCAGCTCTCTTTTTGCTGCGCTGGACCACCAATCACTCCTTATGTTATTATTAGTAGGTAGGAGCAGAGTAACAAGTAAGTCTCAAGTCTTCACAATCAAGTCTCGAGTCAAGTCCCAAGTCAATACAAGCGAGTCTCGAGTCAAGTCCCAAGTCTTAAACTTCAAGTCCTAGTCAAGTCAATATTTCAATATTTAACACAATTGATGCAGTTGATTAGTAGTATATTAAGTTAGTCAGACTAACAAACGTTAGGCGTTCGAGTGTTTTGGTTCGCTTGAGTGAGATGTCAACGCAATTGTCGTCGTCACCTCCCCCAAGTGACTTTTGTCCGTCTGTCCATCCGTCCATCGAGCCCCCCGTCTCCGCTTTCGAATTATCGTTGGTGCGGATCGCTGACACAAGTCAAGTTGCTCATGTGGACCCTTGTAAAAGTTAATTTCCGAGCCCTGGTTTATCACATACCAGCTAGCTAGCTAACCGTTATAGCATTATGTTAAATATACATAGCAGAGACTTACTTTTGTTCGTGCAGCCTCAAATGTCAAACAAAGTTTGAAGTGGTTGCATCTCCATCTCTTATCCTGACTCCACATGTCTTGCATGTTGCAGTTCTTATTTTATTCACAACAGCATAATCTTTATAATTGAACAGGATGATTTTTGGGAGCATGTTGCTTGTCCTCTCCACACAAATTCAACGCTGCTGCCCCCCTCTCCCTCTCCCCCGATCGGCTGCAGAACTTGTAGCTAGGTTACGGATAAACTGAGCTGAACAGTTCACATTTTACAGCACCATTTAATACAAAATGATCCAGTTATGTGATTCTATATTACATATTTATTATGTTACAATAAGGATTTCAAGTCTTTTCAAGTCTTAAAGCTCAAGTCAGAGTCCAAGTCCAAGTCAGTAAATGTAAAGACTAAGTCAAGTCGCAAGTCTTCAGTGACGT
Organism: Brachyhypopomus gauderio; assembly: GCF_052324685.1. Taxonomy (NCBI): domain Eukaryota; kingdom Metazoa; phylum Chordata; class Actinopteri; order Gymnotiformes; family Hypopomidae; genus Brachyhypopomus; species Brachyhypopomus gauderio. The sequence goes on along the minus strand of NC_135222.1, from coordinate 12,076,499 downwards.
TGTCGAGTCAAGTCACAAGTCGTCAGTTTAGTGACTTGAGTTGGACTTGAGTCCAAACGTCTGGGTACGAGTGTGGCTATCTCTCAGGAAGAATAAAAAAACAATATATAAAATAAAATCTATATATACAAAGGTTTAACAAAATATATAAGGATACTGAAAAATATAAATCTATTGAAAATAAAGACCAGAGGAAAATGAGATTCCACTTATTTTATCTTGTGGTAGGTTGTGACCAGTACTACAAAATGAGGATTGATGGAAAATAAATAGCATATAAATAGTAATGAATGGTGATATATTGCACATTAGACATACTGAATATAGCACATTAGTTGTACTGATTGCACATTGTTCTGCATGCAATGTTAAACATTAACTACAGGCTATTGAGCGCAGCTTGTTATACAGTCTGACGGCGTGTGGAAGGAAGGACCTGCGGTATCTCTCCTTCACGCACTGTGGGTGCAGCAGCTGGGAACTGAAGGAGCTGCTTAGTGCAGTCAGAGAGTGGTGCATGGGGTGGGACAGGTTCTTCAGCATGTGTCTAAACGTAGTCCTCATTCTCCTGGAGATGCTGCCACTAGTGGTGGGCGGTATGACCAAAATTCTCTATCATTTTTATATATTTTTGTCCTGAGTGTCCTTCGCTGACACACCAACCACTCTCATATCCTCTACCACTGCATCCATAAACCTCCTCTTAGGTCTACCTCTCCTCCTCTTGCCTGGAAGTTCCATCCTCAAGACCCTCCTACCAATATACCTCTCCTCCCTCCTCGGTACCATCTCTTTTAATGTGATAAAAAGCGAATTATTTTGAATCATTTCGATCATATGTGCATTTGAATAAATATGTAAGCTGAAGGTGCTGGAAAATATTGAAAATTGACCTTGAAAGTGCCGTACAAGTGCTTGAATTCCACCTTGTAAAGGTGTATGAACCCTGCAAACATAACGCAAAAGATAGCGCTGAAGAGCAGAACGCGCAAAGTTACAAAAATCGAGAGGTGCACAACCTCGCAACGCCGTGATTGCATCATTTTTGCCGCGCAGACCCTCGCGCCAGTCACGACGCGTCAAGTATAAGCTAGCTGGGGCATCATCTTTTACTTCAATGTTTGGTAGAATTTCAGGTTCAGAACGTCCCTCGTTTTCAGCAAGTTAGTTTTGCGCTCTGTTGTATGTGTGTTTAGCTGTGCAGCAATAAAAAGCGTCCCTTGAGAAACAATTAACGTCCGTGTTGCATTCTGGACACGTTTAGGCTATTTAAACTGGTGTGGCCGGTATAAGAAAAATTCTTATAACAAAAATAGCATAGCAAAATGGCAGAGTCTGATGTCGATGAACTTGACTGGCCTGCACAGAGTCCTAACTCAACCTGATAGAACACCTTTGGGATGAATTAGAGCAGAGACTGAGAGCCAGGCCTTCTCGACTGACATCAGTTTGTGACCTCAGAAATGCACTTCTGGAATAATGGTCAAAAATCCCCATAAACACACTTACAGCCTTCCCAGAAGAGCTTAAGCTGTTCTAGCTGCAAAGGGTGGACCAACGTCATATTGAAATCTATGTAATAGGAATGGGATGTCGCTTAAGCTCATATGTGAGTCAAGGAAGGTGAGCGAATACTAGTTATTATGTCCAAAGGTAAGTGTATCTGGTGCTTCGTGTTCTGCGTGTATGTTTCAGCGTCTGTCTCTCTAGACTGGCTAGTGCTGTCAGAAGATTGGGGCGAAGACCAGATTTTGCAGAGCATGTCTCGCGGGGAGCAAAGACCCACCCAGAGTGCAGAAATATGGGTTAACAGTTATCAGAATCACACTCTCCATAGATAAAATAAATCACACGAGGGGAGTGGCAGGTGTAAATTGTAGTGACACATGAACATACAAATGAAATGACTCCTACTATGGAGTCCTAAGTCCTAAAGGGTAGACTTCAGATTCAGGAAATGTTTTGAACCACGTTGCTACAATGTCTTTGCATAGAGATATTAATAAAATTGATTCTGACCGGCACGTCAGCTCTAATAATATCGCCTCAAAATCAATGTTTAAACACATATGCATCTCTCTCTCAACGTACATACACAACATACGTATATGTGCATGTATGTCCGTTGGATTACCAAGTCAATATCTAATACATAATACTCCAAAATTGCTTTTGATCAGTTTGATTGATATTAATTATTGTTTCACTCATTTGTAGTCTTTATCATCATTAAAATGATTTGGACACTGAGGATTGTGTACCTGGACTGTTTAGCTGCTGTTTTTTCATCGGGAAGGTAAAAGGTGTGGCACTTGGTGGCCTGACGCACTTGCTCTTCCATGGGCTTGGAGAGATCGTAGCAATGCCCAAACATTGCTGAAGAAGCCAGTGTGGTCTACACAGATCATCATCAAGCAGAAGCAAGTTAAATAATATGTACCAACACGTAAAATGTTCTACCAACAAATTTCACAAGAAGCATATCAAGTTCTGGTAGCAGTAAAGGCTTCACCATATTACTTTCTAGTGCAATGTTTATTAATCGAGGTTGTGGTATATAAAATGACATCATAACTAGCACAAGCTAAAACATCTGTTAACTGCAATGTTTTACTTGAGACAAAGAGAAGGCAAGCAGAACAAAGGATGTCAAGTTCAATGCTTTTTGTAAATTCTGTTTAGAAACACAAATAAACATGGCATTTTCATGTAAATATATCAATTCTGGTTCAATTCTGCCAGCAGTCCTACTATAGTGTTTTGTTTTGCGAACATTGAATGAACACTTGGCATTATGGAGTGTCTAATGGGACAAAAACATGTTATGAAAGAACAAATGCTCATACATGTTCATTTTTGGTCATTTGCTTTGTCCTGTGAGAACTAATCTGATAACACTATTGAGGAAACTGTTAAGGGGGGTTCTGGATTGAGGACTCAAGTCCTGCAGTAAGTCTATTGCTTTTTGTAAAAATGGCACAATCGAAAAAAGTACTCATTTGATACCTAGGGGACTGGGGGTAATGGAGAACACAAAGCCCAAGTTAATTAGAGACCAAAGAATAGGTAGGCCTAATAGAGTAGTGGGGTAATAAAGGCAGATAAAGTAAAAGCTAGAAAGACAAAGGTGTGCATGTGCGCACACACACACACACACACACACAGCAAGAAAGAAGCTTCTTTTCTGTGGACAGAGGAAAGTGAGGTGTGCAAAAGTGATATGGGGAGGGCTTGGGGCTGTGTAGAAGGCCAATCATTCTTTAGAGCTAGTGTTAGGGTTAGGTTTCACCCTCTGACACAGGTCCCACCCCCTGCTTGTCCACCTAGAGCTGCTCAGCCGAGCAATGTCTAGAGTCAAAAGCATTCACTACTCAGCAAGGGTAGTATAATATAGTATATCTATTAAAATAACAAACCTTGGGTAACCAAAGACCATAAATCACTCATCAAAAAAAGAAAATTATTTCTATGTGGACAATCCTCTGGGAAACCAAGTCGATCTCAAGAGAGGTGAAGAGTGAAGTTGCCATGGCTAAGGTAAACACTTGTGGGAACATACAGCCTGGCAAGGACCAATAGCAATGGCCTGCATTAATAAATATGCAGGTAATTCTAAATAATATTTTAATATTAGCGAAGTTGTCACTTCGCTAATGAGTTGGCAAATAATTTTAATACTTTTTTCTCTTGGTTTGTAATGTCAGCTTTGGCTGATACAGTCACAAGTTTGAGTGACTCATTTCAAATGAACCTTTATGTCCCAAGATCGGGTCCTGGGTTTATTAAAGAAAAATAAGAAAAGGACAGCAGCAGGCCTTGAAGCAATCTTAGGTACTGTGCTGACCAGCTCAGTGGAGCATTTACCGATCTTTTTCATAGATGTGATCATTGCCAACCCAAAGAATTCAGCGACTTCAGACCTATTGCTATAGGTATCTGTGTACGTGACTTATGCTTAATCAGAGCACCTAGTAGTAATAGTACGCAAGAGTAATAGCAATAGTAGGCTAACATAATATTTTAACTACTTGTACCTGTCACTACATATAGGGAATGTGATGAAAACCACTTAATGAAATGTAAACTTTTGGACACATTCTCTGAAAATCTAGTCTATGGGAAGCATATATGGGTAGAATTTCCCCCAATTTTATAGAAAATAAATAAACAATTTAATATTAAATTAACAATTGAATTAATACATTTTATATCAATTGTATAGACACTGATATGCATTGAAGTAATTAACTTTTTTCTTTTAAATTAATTTCCTAACCTAAATATAATTTGATGACTAGATACTGGAAACATATACCTGGAATTTTGGAATGCTCTGGTAGCGCCAAGCTATTTTCAAAGCATCAGGATGGTCATGGTGTAGAGGCAGTGGAGGCCTGTTTCCTTGATCCGTGTTGACATTATCCAAAATAGGAGATGGGAGCATCTATCACAAAACAAACATCTTATATGCTCAAAATCAAATATTCAGCTTAGAAGGGAATCAGTGAAGCCTTTACACAAGGATTAAATAGCAGCTTATTATTTCTAGAAACAGATTCAAAACACAAATAATTACCGTATTTTCTGGACTATAGAGTGCACCTCAATATAAGCCGCACCTACCACGTAAAAAAAAAAAGGAAAATGTTGTATAAGCCGCACCGGGCTATAAGCCACATATATCTACTGAACTGAATACAGTGAGTCCCCGCTTAATGATGGGTCTGGTTAACGACGGACCGCAGTTACGACTGACTTTTTTCTTTTTGCACGGTGCACTCCCTAATATCATCTGTAGCGTCTTTACGTGTGTGCAAATGAGGGGACTTGGAATTTGGCACATGTTGGTTTCTTCTTTGACTTACAACTTTTGACCTACCACCTGATTCACTTTCTGCTCCGCCCCCTGACGGGTGAAGAAAAATCTTCAGAAAAGCCGCACCTCAGTATAAGCCGCATTGTTCAACTCATGGGGAAATATGTAGCGGCTTACAGTCCGGAAAATACGGTACACTGGTTGCAACTCATTAAGATAACAGTGACTAGGGCCAATCAAGTCTGAGCACGAGATTAATTTTTCAATTTAGTCAATTTTTTCAATTTAGTCAATTTTGCAATGTGTTTATTGAGCATGTGATGAAGAAACTACAATTTCTCAGTCAGGAGTACTTTTAAGCCTGGCAATTAACTGATGATTTTATCAGTAATGAGATTCAACACCCCAAAAGCCACTTAAATAATAGCTTCTAAAGATGTCAAAATAATTACATTAAATGTAAAGAGTATTCTAGTCACTTGTTGATTCAACCAATGAGACAGTGGCGGCTTATCAATAGGGTGTGCTGGGATGCCGTTCCCATCAAATTATCCAGAAAATAAATGCTACTTAGCTATATAAACCTAAGAGTGAATAAGAGAATAAGGCCTGTGTGTAATGCCATATTTACACCCCAGGGACACAGGAAGTAATGAATTATTAAAGGTTCCTAGATACACTGATCCAATTTATAAACCACAATAGAAATTACATAAATGGTTCAAATACATTTATTTCCAAGAAATTGCCAATAATAATGGAACAGGTAATTTTATGGGAAATAATTATTTCCTAGTCAGGATTTTTTCTTGATTTTTATTTTCCCCTTGAAGGTTGCTTTTTTCTAATTTTTTTCAGAGTGAGATTATGCTTCTGCAATAAAAAATGTTTTTAAGGCTTTTAACACATTTTAACCAGGGGTGCCAATAATTATGGAGGGCATTGTATATGGGCACAAACTGACGCAGACTGCACATACACATGCCCGGCAGGAGGGGCTGGACCGTGATGTTACACTTTCCAGATTTGAAAAGTGCTGGAATTTTGGCTAAATACCTTGAAAATACTTGAAATCAACTATATTTTGTTTAACAACAAATAGCTATCTGACAGAATGGTTCGCTTTACAAATACATACGTTACAAATAAATAAGAAATGTACCACCTCTAGTAATTCCTGCAGGAAACTTGAGAGAACGTAAAGACATGTGTTTTAAAAATAAATTACCATTAAATAACATTAGCTTGCTGGTAGCTAAACTAGCTACTGGAACACACCTAACCAGACTAACATATTAATACTTAAATTTAGTATAAATTAGTATTAATTTAGTATAAATTAATTTAGTATATATTAATGCCATACACCAACAAGCTTATGTAATACACTTATTCTGCTATTACCAAACAGTGCAAACTCACAGAATTATGTGTGTTAAGATATTTGTGTTAGCGCCCCCCCTCAAAATTTTTGCACCAGCCACCACTGCAATGAGACCTTGTTGGTGGGCCTTAGACTGCTACAAAGCTAACATGAACCAGAAGAGAGCACACCCTTGCAAAGACACAATGGAGCAAGTTATACTGCGAAAGTTTTACATAGACCTTTTCATTTTAAATATCTCCTAAATGGCAAAGTGGATAAAATTAAAGTCCTTAAATTTTTGTTTACAATGAGATTTAGAAGAAATAGTTTAAATATATTTATTTTTGATTTATTTGTTTTATACTGCTGTTAAAAAGAACAGTTCAGCAGTATAAAAATGGTATTGCATTGCTATTTGTTAATGTAGCAGTACTTTAAAATAAAAATTATTTAAGTCCACAGATAATGGCACGATTAATCACACAGTGTCATAGTATTAATCACGAGATTAAAGATTTTGATCGTTGCCTGGCACCAATATATATACAGCTCTGGAAAAAAACTAAGAGACCACTAAAAATCAGCAATCTATATGTATGATAGCCATTCCATTCCAGTGTCAATTGAATTCCAACCCAAGTACACCTCATTCTACTTAATGTGCTTGTGATTAGGTGATCACCTGAACCAAATCTTATTTATCAAGGGAAATTATAATAAACGCTGCTGTGGTCATCACAATTATCTTGCAATAAGACAAACTGGATGGCAAAACAAGTGCTAAGAATAGCTTAAAAGTAATTGGAATAAAAAATAACCATGACAGGAGTTGGAAAAAAAAGTCTTGAGTGAGGAAAAGTGCTCAGTTCTGGCTTTACTGGCAGATGGATACAGTGACACAGGGATAGAAAATTTCTGAGATGGCAGTTCATTACAACAAGGTCAAGCAGCAGACATTGGCGGACAACAAAGCTACAGACCAGCAGAGGGCAAAATTGACTCTCCACTGACTGGGATGACAGTCACCTTATTCAAATGTCAGGCAGCAACTGCAGTGACATGAAGTGACCTACAAAAGGAATGGCAAATGGCAGCTGGGGTGAAGTGCATGGCAAGAACAGTTCATAACAGCCTCCTAGAAGCAGGCCTCAAGTCATGTAAAGCTAGAAAAAAGCCTTTCATCAGCAAAGGAGACCAAGGCTTAAGTTTGCAAAAGACCATAAGGATTGGACCATAGAGGACTGGAGGTAATCTCTGAGGAGTCCAATTTTAAGCTTTGCCCAACACCTGGTTGTCTAATGGTTAGACGGAGACTTGGAGAGGCATAAGAGTCACAGTGTCTTGCACCCACTGTGAAATGAGATGGAGGATCGGTGATCTGGGGATGCTTCAGCAAGGCTGGAATTGGGCAGGTTCATCTTATGAAGGACATATGAATCAAGCCATATACAAGAATATCCTGGAAACAAAGACGCTTGAATGTTTGTGCAAGGTGTGGCATAAGGTCACCCAAACACAGTGTGAAAGACTGGTGGAAAGCATGTCAAGACGCATGAAAGCTATGATTAAATATCATGGATATTCCACCAAGTATTGATTTCTGAACTCTTTCTGAATTAACCATTAGTATTGTTGTTCCCAAATGAATATGAACTTTTCATATTCTTTGCATTATTTGAGGTCTGAAAGCACTGCATCTTTTTCGTTATTTTGACTATTTCTCATTTTCTGCAAATAAATGCTACATTTTTGTTTGGAGTTTTGTAGACATGTTAGTAGTTTATAGAATGAAAAACCAATGTTAATTTTACTCAAACATATACCTATAAGTGCAGCAGTGACGATTTGCAGATGTGTGCATTCCTAAAGAGGAAGACTCCAAGCACATCAGCCAGTTTTGGCCATATCACTGCTCAGAGTTGAAGGTAAGATTTTCTTCAGTATCGTAGCCAAGCAATTAACAGAGTTCTTCCTCAGGAACAAATACATCAACACCTCAGTGCAGAAGGGTGGTATCCCTGTGATACCAAGGTATTTGGAGAACACGGTATGGTCGCACAGCTCCTTAGAGAGGCACGGGAGAACAAGGAGGATTGAGTGGTGCTGTGGTTAGATCTAGTAAATGCCTACAGCTCAATGTCACACAAGCTGGTCTTCAAGACTGTGGAGAGGCACCATGTCCCAACTACTGTAAGATGCATCAGATTATTACAACAATTTCAGCCTGAGGGTCTTTGCAAGGTCAGTAACATCGGAGTGGCACAGGCTGGAGGTGGGAATCATCACTAGCTGCACCATTTCAGTCATTCTGTTTGCTCTAGTAATGAACATGTTGGTGAAGTCATCTGAGCAACCACCAATCTGCACCTTTATGAATGACCTGACAGTAACCACAGAGTCAGTGCTAGGAGGAAGATGAATACTGGCAGGGCTGGAACAGGATGGGATGTCATTCAAACCAAAGAAATCCAGATCTTTAGTCTTGAAAAGGGGCATAGTAATTGAAAGGTTCCACTTCTACATTGCAGGAAAACCAATCTCCACCATCTCTGAGAAGCCTGTAAAGAGCTTGTTGTTTGACAGTAGTCTCAGGGACACAGCCCCCATCAAGAACGAGGAGCTGGAGGCAGTGGCGCAAAAAGGGGGGTATGCAGCATATGCGACGCATAGAGGCGCTGCACTAGAGGGGGCGCCAAATCGATGCCAGAAAATTATTTGCCGAGTTGGTGGGGGGTGGAGTGTGGGGGGCGCCGATAGTATGTTTACATACACCTCATAAAGTATGTAGTTGCAACCCTGGCTGGAGGTATGGTTGAAGGGTGTTGTCAGGTCTGGCCTTCCAGGAAAATTCAAGGCGTGGATTTACCAACATGGGATCCTTCCAAAGATACTGTGGCCACTATTTCTCTGAGTTTCCGACCACCACCATCTCAGAGCTGAAAAGTAGGATTAGCTACTACCTGAGGAGATGGTTAGGTCTGCAGAAGAGTCTGAGCCGCATTGCCCTCTATGGAAACAACGACAAGCTTACACTCCCCTCAAGATCTATTGAGGAGGAGTATAAATAGGTGCTGCAACTCCGTAAGTCAACAGACCCCAAAGTGTCTGGGGCTGGAGTAGCAGTCAAGACTGGCAGGAAGTGGAGGGCAGAGGCTGCAATGGAACAAGCAGAGTTGAGACTGCACCACGGAGTCCTGGTAGGAACAGTGGCCAGAAGGAGGGCTGGACTAGGAACGATCCCACCCCCTCGTTTCGATGAAGCAAGAGGGAAGGAGTGGGGGAAATTAGTCCAGAACGAGGTAAGAGAAGAGAAAAGGTCCAGCATATCAGTGGAAATAAGAGCAAGGTGCCTGGACCAGATGGGAACAAATTGTGGAGAGGAAGATCACATTGGCTGACCTGTGGCAGGCAGAGCCACACCACATTAAGTTCTTGTCCAGGCAATCTACAATGTCCTTCCCAGCCCATCCAACCTGCACAGCTGGGGTTTGGATGATACACTGGCATGCTCCCTCTGCCAGAGAAAGGGGACCCTTGAGCACATATTGAGTTGCTGCCTGAAAGCACTGGGGGAAGGCTGATACCGATGGCAATATGACCTGCAATGATGTTAATCACCATTGCAGAGATCATCTGCAGTGCTATCACCAGTGGTCAGAGGTCAAAACAAAAGAAGAATGCCATCAACTTCATCAGAACTGGGGAGAAACCAAAAGCTACAGCTGAGAGTTTCTCTGCACTGCTCAGGACTGGCAGCTGACAGCAGATGTGGGCAGCAAACTTAAATTCCCACAGCATGTTGTAAACACAACACTCAGGCCTGACATCGTCCTGGTGTCAGAGACAACAAAGAATATTGTCATGCTAGAGCTCACAGTGCCTTGGGAAGACCGTACTGAGAAGGCCTTTGAGCAGAAGGAAGCAAAGTATGATGGTCTAGTCAAGGACTGCCACAAAAAAAGGCTGGAAGGCTAGGTGCCTACCTGTGGAGGTTGGATGCAGAGGCTTTGCAGGTCAGTCTCTCTGCAGAGCATATGCTGCACTTGGCATTACAGGGGAGAGGAAGAGGCAGGCCTTCTATAACAGCACTGAGGCGGCAGAGAAAGCCTCTAGGTGGCTGTGGCTTTAGAGGGCAGATCCGTGGCTAAGCGTTGCTAGGGCACAAGCTGAGGCCTGATCAACTTCGGCTGGGTCTGATGCTCGAAAGACCTGAAACACCTAACGACCTCAGGTAACATCACTGATCATGTGTCCTAGCATTGTATCTCAAGATTAACAGATAAAGAGTAAAATCAGAGAAATTCATAATTTTGCAGTGGTCTCAATTTTTTCCAGAGCTGTATATGCCTAAATGGAGCCACAATAGACAGAGATGTGCAATGAAAATAGGTGTTGTATAAAAATACAGAAAGATAGTACCTGCATGATGTTGTCAGGGTGATCTCGGGCAGATGCCAGGAAGAGCTCATGCCCACATACTACCCCTTCAGCCAGGAAGTAGCGGAGTAGCATGTGGGAGTAGCTGTCACTGTGATCTTCCTCTGCGAACAACAACCAATTATTTAACTAATCTCTATACCACACATACGCTCACCTCAATGTGCACACCTTAAAAATTTTAATGTAGTTGTAATGTGGGGTTGTTGGAGGCTAGACACAAGTGTGGATGGTACAGAGATTTGTCTGGGTATGCAATCATGCCTGCATAAATTTGCTAAAAATTCAACAATTCCACAATGGAGTGGGGGGGGGGGGGTAGTTTGGGGGGAGGGGACTGGTAGTCTGCTTTGAAACTAGTGTTATAGCAATTACTCAGACTTATGTGAAAGCCTATGTATAGTTATATGAAAAAATTAGGAGACCTTATTAAATATTCAACTCTTTATTAAGAGATGTTCACATATCAATCTTGTTTTTGTTTATGCCACGGTACGACCCTGGATCTCTCACTTTTGGGTGTGCCTACGTGTGGTTTAGTCTGGTTATGTCCTTATATTTACCATATTTTCTCAACTATAGAGAGCATGTCAATATAAGCTGCATCTACCAAGTTTTGTTTTTTTTTATGGAAAATGCAAAAGCTGCATATATCTACTGAACTGAATACATTTCACTGAACTGATCAGTTTATGAACGGTGCCTGTAGCATTTCACGTGCGACAGATTTGGCTTTCAGCCGGTGTTGTGGCGAGTTCCGACTCCCTGGCAGAATCAGACTCCCCTCGTTTATCTGCGAATAAAGATGCTACAGATTATATTACACAGGTCAACAGTAAAAAAATTTTTTACTGGTGTCCAAAATATTTTAATGAATTTGGGGTATTTTTGGGGTGCTGATTCTGAATATGCTATCAGTTTTGCCAGATTGGCTCAAGTTTTTGAGATTTTTGGTATCTTATTTATAGCACTTGTTGGTAAATGCGACGCATCATCTCATTAATTTCTTGGGATTAGTACTTGAACTGAGCAGTTCTCAATATAGTTTTTTGTTAATTAGTGTTCTAAAAGTTTGTTCATAGCTTGATTTTTGCACTAACTTTATGTTGTTGTCTGTTTTCCAGTGAAAAGCATGAACTCATCAAGAAGAAGTTGTCTTAACGATCCAGACACATTCTGTTACATTTGTGGTGAATATACACTGCAAAAACATAGAAGAAACATAACAGACTTCATAAAAAAAGTGTATTTGGCCTATTTTAAATAAAATCAAATAAAATAAAGTTAATGCGTGTGTAGCAAATAATGTCTTTTTTTTTTTACACATTTCACGAAAAATCTCAAAAACTTGAGCCAATCTGGCAAAACTGATGACATATTCAGAATCAGCACCCCAAAGTTACCCTAAATTCGTTGAAATATCTTTGGCCCCAAAAATGCTGTTGACCTGTGATATCGATTTACCTTTCTGTGCATTAAAAAGAGCTAGACTTTACAATGGCTGAAGGGTGTTAATTATTTTAAATAAAATACACACTGGCTATACTGAAGTTCACCTCTGACCACATGACTTCACAGTATTACAGCAGTATTATGTCTAAATATGTAGTTAAGACAAAACTAGAGTACTCAATGAACTAAGTTATAATCACTGTAACTCCTGAATATCATGTGTAGCGTCTTTATACTCCCCGTGTTTGCACACACATAAAGATTTAGATTTTAGATCTAAAAATCCCCAAACCATGATACTTCCACCTCCATGTTTCACAGTTGGTATGAGGTTCTTTTCTTGGAATACTGTATTTGGTTCTTGCCAAAAATGTCTTCTGTTCTGTTTTCCAATTACACAAACATTACATAAACCCACATGGTGCTGCTTGCAAAGGAACTATAATGAGGCTATCTCTGCTGATGTTTTGTGCAACCTGAGTAACACAGAGGCAGAGAGGGAACAGTGCAGCTCTATTAACTGCATACACACAAAAAATGTAGAAAATATTTTAATTAGAAACCACAGAAACCAGTCCATGAAAAATGTTAAATGGGCATTGTCGGTGCTTAAATTTTAATGAAGCTACAGTGTATCACAAAAGTGAGTACCCCTTGTTATTTTGAGGGAAGAATACATTTACAGTTATACAAGCTGCATACAGACTACATTTCATTGTGTCAAAGTTTCATTTTGTCAGTGTGGTCCCAGGAAAACATCTGCATAAATGTGAGGTTTGTGCTCACTTTTGTGATACACAAAAATGTACACTATGCTAGTACTAATTTCTTCAGTGTGACACAGCAAGTTTGAGAATACATTTGTGTGATTTACTGAGATGTTATTCTTTATCTGCAGTATGAGTAGGGCCCAGATACTGCACTTCAAAACTTCACTCTAAGATGAATGAACTTACCTATAAGCAAGAGGGTTCCGACTGCAAGGCCTCCGCCTTGGTAGGAAAGAAAAGCAATTAGTAACTATGTCATGAAAATTTTTTATTTTTGATCTGCCTATGACAGGACCAGTTTTTAATATCTTTAAAGGAAATAACAGTAATGTCCCTCTTAATATGTTTTATAAATATTTATATAATACTCTTTTTTATTTCTTTAGTATAATTTCCTTACATTTGATGCATTGCAATCAGTTACTAATAGACTAAAGACAAATAACATTAATCTCAATTGCAGTATGTTACATTAATGTTTGGTTTGGTCCATGTGTAAGCTATTCATAGTCACCAAAGGTTAAACCAATTCAGAACTTGAATCAATTCGTTTCACAAACGCGCTACCGTAATACCGCATGAATTTCATTGTAGATAGCGCGACCGAGCTTTTGCTAAGTGCAGACGGCGCGACCGCAGTGTAAAACTCTGAACACTACAAATACACGGTTTAAGGTGTGCATACAGTACCAGATACCCGACGGAATAAACAAAAATGATCCGCAAGCTACTTTTAGTTCACTACTCAGTTTACCAAGTAGGCCGAGGCTATGCCTGTATCAGCAAAAGCCTATTTACTTTCAAAGCTTTTGTGTCAATACACATCGTTTGTCATTTAGTCTAACTCGTTAGAAAACATTAACATACTTGTTTTAACGTTGTAGTGGTTATAACTAGATTAGCCAGACATCTTTAGCATTATGGTTAATAAGGAATTCAGACATTCTGAACACTGCAACATTAGGTTTATAATCAGAGGTTGCACGAGGCAAGGGAATGAATATTTCTTTATAACAAGCCCCAAAAACCTGAAAACGTTTTACAGCAGTTCACCAACCAGCTAGCTGTTGTTTGTTATTGCCAATCGAGTAACTGCGAGTAACGTGTGAAATTACAATACTGTAACTAACCTATCACATAGTCGAGTGATGCCACGCCAGTTGAAACGATAAGCTGCCCATTTTGAACAGACGGTCTTGTTCCAGGAATAGAGACTAGTTTGCTGCGTGTTTTTTTCTGAAAGCTGATGGTGGTATTGCTTGATAAATTTGACAGATTTCCCATGCTTCTCGTGTGGGCCGCCATATTTTTCTTACAGACGGAAGAAAATAGATGACGCCGCGTACACTCCTCCAATCAGAAATGAAGATGACGCCGCGTACGCTCCTCCAATCAGAAATGAAGATGACGCCGCGTACACTCCTCCATCAGAAACGAAGCTGCTCTCTCCGCTTGAACTGTCACGTGCTGCATGACGACTGCGCTACTACAAGAGTTCAAAGGTGAAGTATATAAAATGTAACAGCTAGCTAGCTAATTAACAACACTAAGGTGAGTTTGTCGTTGAATAAATTATTTTCTAGAGTTTTATTAGCACATAATAAGTATTCAGAACTGTCCCTTTTCTGTACCTTTGCTAGACAGTTCTCCACTAATAAAAACTCAGATATAACATTTTGGTTAGACTGCTTGCTAGTTAAGGAATTGTTCTTCAAATAACTAGACATTTAACTATCGTCGATAAATAAGTCTAGCTTTAAAACAAAGTAGATATGCATATATTGTATTTATAGCTTTGGAGTATACGAAATGGTTACCGCCATCCCCTCATAATTACTAACCTGCTTTATGTAGTAGCTCCTACACCGGTGACTATATGGAACGTGCACTAAATAAATTAGGCACGTTTGGCGATGTTGGTGGTATACCCAAAAAGCACAAACAAGGACCTGAAGAACTACTGGTTATGAACAATATTTATACATGAAAAAGAGCTTAAATATTACAAATACAGCTTTAAAAAGTCTACAATACTTAGCACAATATGTAAAAATTGTCAAATCACTTGCAAACAGAATACTGAGTTTTTTCAGCTCAGTTTTTTCCTTCATTCTTCAGTTTCCAAGATTTGCATATGATGTACTCGAATTATTTGAGGCCAGGTTTTTGAGCACAGGGTCTTGCATGAAGAAAATTGTTCTGCTGATTTATTTTCTTTCTTACTAGGTCTGAAATGCCAGACATCACTGAAGTAGCAATCTATGTTCATGCCATGCACACATACTTGAATCGCATGAATCAGTGTATAAAATAGTCCCCAAACATTTCTGTTATTTAAGCTATTGCTTGTTGCAACTCATGGTGCAGTGCTACACTTTATTCAGATCTTTATAGAATGGTATTCATTGGCTGAAATAATTCGCACAATAGTTCAGTTACATATTGGCCTGGCCATTTGCCCTAAATAGAAAAAAAAAAAAAAAAGCCGCCATTTGGCTGCTTTGTCTGTATCTGGTTGTCCCCTGTAATTTTCACACAGTCAAAAACATGTCATGGGTTTCCTGAACAGATTGTTTTAATTCCGTTATGTGTGTTACTATGATCAGGGGTTAAGAATATAGGTACATTGGCCAGGAGGAAAGTTATGGCGCATTTCCACTAGGGCCTGCTTGGCGCGGTACGGTTCGATACGGATCGATTCGCAACGGAACGGTACGGTCGCGTTGTGTTTCCATTACAATGGTGGACCACCACAATGTGGGTGGAGTCGCTGTTGGCGCGCGGGTTGTAGTGTCGTGACATCATTTGTATGTGACCACAACACCGGTCGATGCCCCTTAACATATACCATTATTGTATCTTATTTATCTTTATCTTCATTATTGTATGTGGTTGCTCTAATTATTGATAATAATTTGGTATTACTCAAACAGGCTGAACACACCCTGCATAAAAAGCATCAGTCATACAATCAAATGAAATCAAACTTTATTATGAACAGGGTTCCCACGGGTCCTTGAAATCCTTGAAAGTTTGTGAATCTGAAAAAAGAAGTTCAAGGCCCTGGAAAGTTTTTAAAAACAGGCATAAAAGACAGCCGTCCTTGAAGGTCCTTGAATATTTTGGGGGGTTTGAAATTTCATATGGATGAAGACCGCAGTCAAGGAATAATAGGGCAAAGTTGGTAGGAAGTCAATACTTACAAAAGATTGCTATGAAAAAGATTGTCATAATGTTTAAAATTTCTCATCCTTTGTTGAAAAATATGATCTGATATGATAGTTATTATAAAGATTTTAAGAAAGTCTGCAAAGTGATTCCTTTAGCATTAATTCAATTAATCAAAAATGTCATTTTATATTCAGAGTTGAATGAATGAGATTCTTTAAAGAAACATACTAATACAAATTATAAAACCACAATGGCTTGTCAAATGGCCCATATCTTCTAAAGTAAAAGGGACTCATTTCAAAATAATAAATAAGATATATCCTGTAGCCATGTTTCTTGAAAGAAGATTTAATCTTGATGTGGATTCATTGATACCATTTTACTTCGGATTTTACATTTTAAGTTTGGATTTCTCTGATGCCATAAATGTAGTTGTACTTTTAGCAAAATACCACATTCACTACAGTAAGTGGAGTGGTTAAAAGCCTTCTTTTCTCTTTATGATTGAATTAATTAAGAATCATTAAGTAGATTAAAAAACTTGGAAAATGCAAGAATCATCTCACACCAGATTTCTCTAATCTAATCTCATTATATGGCTTTGCTCCTCTGTTTTATGTATGTACTGTATGTGTATATGCATATGTGTATTATTATTATTTGTCTACTGTCAACGTGCCAGCACAAGTTCATTTAAAATGATATTGATTCTACAGGGCCTATGCCGACTTACTTTGCAAAAGTTTGGTCATTCTCCTGTAGAGAAATTTGTTTGTTTGTTCAGCACCGAAAGCTAGTGTTTCCTGTATGTAGTTAACGTATGTGTAGCTGCTTTACGTGAATGTCACCTTCTCACAGGTACACTGCTAAATTGCCAGACATGTTGTGTGTGAATTAAGTTTTCGTTTAATTAGGGCTTAACGTCATGCACAGAACATTTCAGGATGCATGGCTTGAAATGGCATTCGGTCTTTTGAATTTGCATTGAATTAACATTGTTTTTTGACAACATATTCAGGGGTAACAGTAGGTAAATGGTGCCAGGTGCAGTCCTTGAATTTGAGGAAGTTGGTCCTGGAAAGTCATTGAAAGGTCCTTGAATTTGATGTTAACCGAGGTGTGGGAACCCTGTATGAAATATAGATATTTAAAGTACAACATATGTAAATAATATAGTTATAGTTAAAAAAAAGTGCAAAAAGCAAATTACCTAAAAATAACGTATAGCTTTATATGAAATAAATATTTATAGTACTACAAGCAACATTTTGTGTGCTTTTACTGGCGTCTGTCTCGCATGGTGTTCACAAGTTCACCAAGCACCCCGAGGAAAGCCCAGTTGAAGGAAACATTTTCCACCAACTCCGCTCGCCTCGTCAGTGGAAGGGGAATCTCGAACGTAAAAAATAACAAATATTAAACCCAAGCTTTCCCGTGAAAGCAACAACAATATAGCGTAACTGCACAAAATGTGTAGCACGTCATCGCTGCTCATGCTTTGTTTATGGCTACAGCTAACTAGCAACTAGCAAGGCTAAGAGCTAGCTATTGTACAGTAGTGACTGTGGTGGTGACATTAACTACAAACACAGCTCTAAATTCCTGCGTTTACAATAGATGCGTTCATATTACGTTCATATTACATCTTTTACGAGCCTAGTAGTAAAACTGAAATCACAATACAAACACCATTCTCCGTGGCCTCCAGCACCGACATTGTCGTGTCCAGCACGTTTTCCACATTTAGGTGGCCAAGTAGGTTAAGGTTATTACAACAAAGCCATGGATGACCACCATGAGTTGCATTCTGCCACCAAAATCAAGGCTTAAATGCTCTCAAGAGTGTTATCTTATTTAATGCTGCTTGGTTCCAATTTAAACCTCCCAAAAAAGCCCTGAAACATTCTCAAGAGTGTTATCTTATTTAATGCTGCTTGGTTCCAATTTAAACCTCCCAAAAAAGCCCTGAAACATGTGTGCCTCATTTTCTCTAATTTCAAAATACAGTAGAGAAAAGCCAGTGATGAATCTTTTTGGACTGAATTCGCTGTATATTTCTGACTCCCGTGCTAATTGCCCATCATAACCTTCACCTCCTATTATACCACAGTATAGTACATTTCTCCTCCTGCCTAATGTCTGGTACACCCCAAATCCTACTCTATCCTCAGCATAGTACATCTCGCATCCTGTTCTACCCGCATGGTAACTGGCATTTAGGTGTATACAAATGGGGATTCAATACCAATGAGTTTGTCATTTCAATAGTCATTTCTTCCTAGTAGCTTGCAATGTGTTTACAGGGTTCGTACGGTCATGAAAAACCTGGAAAAGTTATGGAATTTGAAAATAGCAATTTCCAGGCCTGGATAAGTTTTGGAAAAACTAAAAATACTCAAATGTTTTGGAAAAGTCATGGAAATTTGCTTGACACAATAAATATATGTCGTTCCGATAACCGGAAGAAAAAATAAACATATATAATATAGCCATGTTTTTTCTTTGTGCGGACCACTAACGTAACTTCACAGGTTAGTTCGCTGCGTTAGCGTTGGACTCCAAGCGGAGCTGTAGATTGTACTTTGATGACGTGTAAATCAGCGTAATGCTGGTAAATGCCGATTCAACTATGGCTGCTTCAGTTGGACAAATACAAGCTATGGCTTGAGAAAGACAAGGACACGGGGCATGCAAAATGTGCACTGTGTGGTTAACCAACTGGTTAACGTTGGGGTTAGAGACTGAAAAGTCTGACGCAAAGCAGTTTTCGTCGTTAAGCGCGAACCTAGATTTAGACACGCCTTGATCGTAAACACAGAATAGAAAAAAACTAACAATGTTCTCGTGCGTACAGCGTGAGAAAGAGCGACCGCGTTGCCGAGATGGGCTGCGGTGGAGGCTGCGCTACTTCAGCTTATCGTACACAACACTACACAACACAACACTCCACTACACTCCACAACACTCCACAGAGCTGCCACTGCACCTCCACGCACCGCGCGAAATTAAGAAAAGTCGGTCGTAACTCCGGCCGTCGTTAACCAGACCCGTCGGTAAAAGGGAACTCACCGGCTTTTAGCCCGGATAAGGCTTATAGCTACAACATTTTCCATAAAAAAAAACTTAGATGCGGCTTATGTTGATATTGAAAATACGGTAAATGTTTATTTTTTCAATTAAACCATGTGTCTTTTCATTAATTGATTATATACTGTGGAATTTTAGCCTGGATTTTTTCTTATTTTTTGTGTCTACACATATGTTTAGAGAATGTACAGTCATTGAAATTTGTCTGAAAGTCATGGAAAAGTCATGGAAATTAGTTGTCAAAAAAGTGTATGAACCCTGTGTTTACTATTTCATCCATACTGCTTTAAAAGTACAACAGCTATTATTATCACATTTCCCATGCAGGCACTCCTAAAGAGATCAGACCTCTCAAATAAATTCATGATTCTTTTTCCAGACACAGGCATACAAGTGGCAGCAGTAGTCTCACATAGGCCTATAACTGTCATGGTACAGCCCTTGACACTGCCCTTTGGGTGTGTTGTTGTGTGTGTTTCCATCCATCTTTGTCTGTGTTTCCATTCATCTTTGTGTGTGTTCCTTTGTTATTCGTATCACTTGTCGCTTGTTGTTTTAACATTGTGTTGCATATGTGTCTTGTTTACGCTAGTCCACGTCTTTCAGTTGTTGTTTTGACTTTGTCCCGCAGTGTGAGTGTGTATCTGTATGTTAAACCACTGTGTTTATAATACAGTTAAGACACAGTATAGCCTGCTCTCACCACGGCATCTTATATTCGCCTCACATCATTACAATAGCATTTTTGACTAGTAGAATAGATTCATCACAGATCAGTTGAAAGAATGTTAAGATGATTTTTAATGTTAGGATTACAAAATTCTTAAAGCAATACCAAAGGAAAAATTCACTTTTGTAAATGTGCCATATTTGTCAATTGTGATTATTTTTTCACCGCAATCAAAATTTGTTCGCTTTTTACCCATCTGTGCAGTTAGAAGACTCGCACACACTAGTGATTACTAAGGGGTTGTGGTGCACACGTGCCCAGAGCGGTGGGCAGCCCTAGCCCTAGCCCGGGGAGCAGTTGGGGTTAGGTGCCTTGCTCAAGGGCACCTCAGTAATGGGAATCAAACCCACAACTCTCTGGTCACAAGACCTGGGGCCTCATGTACGAATGGTGCGTACGCACAAAAACATTGCGTACGCTATGTTTCACGCAAACGGTCAGATGTACGAAATGTGATTTGAACGTGAGAAAGTTTGTACACCACCACGACACTTTCACCTCAGGCCAGGGTTGCAACTACATCTACTTTCTGAGGTGTATGCAAACATACTATCAGCTATTATCACGTTCTATCTTGTGAGTACCTAGCTAATTAAATGTACATTGACTTGAGCTTGTTAGTATGCAGCTCGTCACATTTTTTTGTGTGTGTCTCTGTCTCTGTCTGTCGAGATGGGAGCACTTTGTTGTATTTGTGTTCGTGTATTTATGAACGCATAACAGTTTTGTGAAGCAAAGATCCAGGTACTGCTGATTGGAAAGCTGTTCAGGACACTCAATCACTAATCTCAGCACTGATATTCAATGTGACTGAAAACTTGTCCTATGAGGATGTAGTTAGGGTGACCATACATCCTCTTTTCCCCAGACATGTCCTCTGTTTTGGAGCTAAAAAAAAAGTGTCCAACTGGTATTTCTGAAAGGGCTGGGATTGTGTGTACCTTTCATGCTAACGTTTGCTTTGTACAGTCACCATGCTGTTTCTCAATTCAATTCAATTTATTTATAAAGCACATTTAAAACCGCAGCGGACCAAAGTGCTGTACAGCAGATTCTGAATTGCTTTGACCATTCTTTATAGCTACAGCCTTCTTGCATGAACAGCTGATAATGTATTTGTCCTCAACACGATCATCAGACTACTTCTCTGCATGTATGTGTAGTAGGGTTGCAACGGTATGAGATTTTCACGGTATGATAACCGTCTCAGAAAATACCGCGGTATCACAGTTTGTTACATATATTATTGAAAGATACACTGACCCTTACAACAAAAGTTTTGTTTTTTTTTTTTGCTCAATGAAGAAATTCAATGTAGAAACCTGGAACTATTGTATACAAAATGTCTCCTTTAAAATAAAAATAAGCTGTACACCTGTTTATATAAATACTGCAAAATTAGAGAAACGTAAATCATGGATTTCAGTAGGCCTACAATTATTTAAGTTTAAATTATTTAATATCTGATAAACTGAGCCTGAGTCAGTGTCTGATCAACAACTGTTGTAAACGTCCATTTTACTGCCAAGTTGGAATATAACCAGATACTGCAGAAAGAGAGGATTTATTTCTGACATGATCCTCACAATAGAGATTTTTATTTTAAGGCTTTCACACCGAGTCTGGTTTTAACATATGAACGTCATGCAGTTGGGGGTAAGTTGTTGGGGGGGGGGGGGGGGGGGGGGGGGGGGGGGGTGTCGAACGTAACACTCGTGATGGAGTGTTTTTTCAATAGCCCTGAAATAAATGCTCCGGTGTTTTTTTTTTTTTTATCCGTATCCAGTTAATCAGGAATGAGATTGGGTCCGGACAGGACTGCGTTCGGGTCCGGATCCGCCAGTTGAGTACCTCTGGTGTAGAGGTCCTTCACAAAAATGTATGGCTAGAGAGAATATATTAAGTTTACCTTTTATATGACCTGTTGTCATATAATACCTGTTATGTTGTAGTCTAAAAATACCCAAACACAGTGATTCTCTAAGTATTTCAAGTTGCTGATACAGCAAAGCTTTATTCTTTACGGACAAAATCAAAAAATTTTCTAACAGCAATTGAACAGAACAGAAAGCGCAAAAGAAATGAAATTGTTGTAGTTAATGAGCAACTGTGGTGGTGTAGTTAAATAGCCATATGTGATAGCTCTGACTTCTTCTACAGAATTTCTCCTTACTGCTGAGATGCTGCATAGTCGGATGGGGAAATTCCTGGGATTTGTTGGCTACACCATCCAGTATGGCTGTATAGCACATTGCGCCTTTGAGTATGTAGGCGAGTTTGTAACAGTAAGTGTCATAAATTGTGTTTTTTGTTTCCTTGACTGAATCTTATTAGATCAATAAAGAGATTTTGACTTAATTATCAATTTAAAAATATAATAAATTTATGATTTTTTCCTGTCCAGTGTTCAGGACCTTCCATGGAACCCACCATCACAAACAGAGATGTGGTTTTTTCTGAACGCATCAGTCAACATCTGTATAGGATAGAAAAGTGAGTTTGTTCAATTGAAGATGATGCTCATGATCTCTCAACAAACTTCAGTATTTGGGGTCATTTAAAACTGTAATTTGGGGTAATTTAAAATGGTCAATTTTGATTTCGATTCTGCTTGATTGTGGTTCTTATTGATTCAAAAATGGTGGAAGATAGTTGTCAAATATTTAGTTATAATGAATATATTATAATATTTTATTATTATTATTATCATCATCATCTCTGGAAAAAAACATCAACTCTGTAGATTAGCTTAGTAATACTGTACGAGAAAACTAATAGACTGATATTTTCTTATCTGCCAACCTAAACGATTGTGCCTCGACAACTGAGAAAGGCTTTTGCCCTTTAACAACATACCATCACCGCCCTGACATTCCTCAATTTTTTTCTCTGGTTAGTTTTCCGGTCATTGTTAACGAGAAAAGGGTATCAGACGTTGCTTGTATTTCATATTTTATATAGCAAGGTGCTAGCGCAGTCTGTAGAGCTGGCAAAAGTAGCATTTTGGCTAGGAGACCACTGTTGGTTGATACACTGCTGAAGCTCATTATTATGCTGATTCATAAGATGTTTTGCCATATTAGATGTATAACCTCCTTTACAACAAATCAACTTTTCACACACATTGTGGTTTGCATTCTCGTTTTTTCTCATAAAGTGAAGCCAAACTTTTGAGCGTTTCCAGCAGTCTGTTCTCAGCTAATGTTATAGAGACACGTATCACAACAAATCTACGTGATGTATTACATGAAGCACCGGTCCTGGCTGATAACCGACTTCTTACTGATGTTTTTTGCACAAATCACTGCACTCTATTAATGTGTTGGTAGGAACCAATAAGGGGATTTTTTTTTATGGATACCTTGGTTCTTGGTATTTTGGAGCCAGTTCTGAACAAGAACTGGGTTTCAATACACAACCCTTAGGTTTTTTACCAGACTCGACAGACCCATGTCAGTCAAAATGCTCCACTTTAAATGTATATGTGTGTGACCGGTGTGTTTCTGCGTTGTGTAAAAATTATCCGCCACATGCAATCTTTGTAGGCGATCTTCTTTTTATTCGATCAGCCACTCCTGTTAATACACAACAAGTGCATTGAACAATGCTGACAAACTCACTCCAGCACTCTCTCCCACGATATTAAAATGAAAAGGGGGCCGCGCGCGCAACGCGCATGCCTTGCTGCACATACCTGTTAATACACAACAAGTGCATTGAACAATGCTGACAAACTCACTCCAGCACTCTAAAAACATAATAGAAGAAAAGTGAGTGAAGCACAAATAACAGATTTGTAAAACATTTCCCCATCACCACCATAACTGAAATAAAATGGGTGGATAACAAATAGTGACATACCTCTCCCACGATATTAAAATGAAAAGGGGGGAGTTAAGATGGGTGGTCGCTATTTATACTTGGGGGGAAACACCACAAAAGAAGAAAACAGAAAGGGGAGGAGTCTGGATCCCACATATTCACAACTAGATAAACAGATAAACAAATACAGTACATTTTGTGTAATTATACAAGTGACAGATCAACCTGGTTACATTCACCCCCCAGAATTACACAAAATCACAAGACGCACAAAAACACTCAGCAATATTACATGAACCAGTAAGAAAACGGTGACATATGTCAGCAAAACGCTACCCAAATGAAGGGCTAGGAGACCTGAGGACCGCCTGGCGCCCGGCAAGGCCCCAGATACCCCATAGACACAAAGAGGTGCCATTTACACCTCAAAATGCATGTCACATACAATTACTGGGAAATCCTAGGAGGAGCTGTCCTCCAATAAAGTGGAAATAAAAACACATGAGAAAAAAAAACAAGCAAACAACTATCCATCAAACAGCAGGTGGAGAAAAGAGTATATATAATAATAATAATAATAATAATATATATATAAATAAAAATTCACACATTCATTAAAGGTGAGCGAACATTCTCAGTGTCAAATAGCGACTCTCTTTGAGTCATAGACTCTATCAAACGGCAAACAGGTCTGAGCACCCTACCAAAACGTGAGGTGAACCTACTACTCAAGTCGGTGCTGTGCTCGTCAGAAGGACGAATGAAGTGGAGAACAGGCAGGTGATCTACAGTAGCATCTGAATCAACTGGCCCTTCAGGGACAGAGGACCAGGACTCAGGACAGGAATCTGATTCCACAGTATAGCTCGACACAGCAGAAGGTTGCTGTTGAACCCATGATGCTGTGCGGTCATCATTACTGCACCAAGAGGGAGAAGCGGCTAGAGAAGATGCAGCAGTGGCTGCTCCAGTGTCCACAACAGTCACTTCAGTCTCACGTGCATCAGAGCCAGTTACATCACTAGCAAAATCACCAGCAGGGTGAAAGTCACAACCGTCTGTGTCTGTAGTGACAGGCAAGAAGCTCACATCAAGAAGTAGGTTGCGGTGCACCACACGTTCATTTCCCTCTCGGTCCCTGATCTTGTAAACGTGCAGATTAGGCTTTGAGGCTACCACCGTGTAAAGAACTGGCTCCCACTTATCAGAAAGCTTCCGTTTCCCCTTAACCCCTTTGTTAGCTACCAGTACTTGATCCCCAAGAGAGAGAGGAAGACCCTTGGTCTTTTTGTTATACTGGTCAGACTGCTGTTTCTGTTCTTTCATGCTGTTACGCTGCGCTAAAAGCATGGCAGAACGCAAATTATCCACCAGAGATGTAACATAGGCGTTATAATCACAGACGTCGCTATCATGAAGGACATTTTTAA
Organism: Brachyhypopomus gauderio; assembly: GCF_052324685.1. NCBI lineage: Eukaryota > Metazoa > Chordata > Actinopteri > Gymnotiformes > Hypopomidae > Brachyhypopomus > Brachyhypopomus gauderio. The sequence continues at coordinate 12,051,418 of NC_135222.1, read as the reverse complement.
ACAGGAGGTCAACCGGTAACCTGGGAACCCTACCGAACATTAAATAGAATGGTGCAAATCCGGTGGTCTCATGGGCAGTGCAGTTGTATGCAAACGTCATCGACTGAATCATCTGCGGCCATTTCTGTTTAGATCCTGGAGGTAAAGACCGCAACATGTTACCGAGAGAACGGTTAAACCTCTCCGTTTGTCCATTGCCCATAGGGTGGTAAGGAGTCGTGTGAGATTTCTGAACACCACACAAATTAAGGAGCTCCGCGATTAGCTCGCTCTCAAAGTTTGCTCCCTGGTCAGAGTGAATGCGCTGAGGGAAACCGTAAACACAAAAAAATTCATCCCAAAGCTTCTTTGCAACGGTCCGTGCAGTTTGGTCTTGACATCGAAACGCATGTGCCAATTTAGTGAAATGATCAGAGATCACCAAAATATCTACAGATTTGTTGTTGCTGTCCTCAGCTGACCAAAAATCAATGCATACAAGTTCCAATGGAGCGCAGGTCTTAATACTCTCCAAAGGGGCTCTTGCTGCAGGCTCTAAAGTTTTACTGAGAACACATCTGTGACAGTTTCTTACATGGTCACGAATATCCCTCTCCATATCATACCAGAAGAAGCGCTGGCGAGCTAATGAGAGTGTGCGTGGTTGACCTTGGTGACCCGCGTTGTCATGAACACCAGACAGGACCAGCGATTTCAGGGAGTTAGGTACAACAAACTGGAACCTCTTGTGTTTAGTCATAGGGTTTCTCGTGACTCGGTAGAGTATGCCATCCAAAAATGTGAGTTTATCCCACTGTTTCAGAATCCTAAGGGTCTGCACACATTCACCACAACGCTCACGCCTTGAAGGTCGGCGTCGCCTCCCAACATAGAAGGCTACCCTGGAAACAACAGGATCTGACTCCTGATGGGAAAGGAGATCAGTCAAAGGCAACTCAGAGAAAACGTCCTGACTAGGTGGAGCCACTGATGACAGGTGATCAACCAGAGACGCAGCACGCTGTGAGGGACCTGCATCCCAGTCTCTAACAGAAGACATTAAGGCAGAGGTTTCACCTTCTGACATGGTGACTTCACCAGCATTCGAGTCAGGTGGATTTTTCAGGGATTGAGGTTGACAGGTTAAATGAAACGCACTCTGCACATTCTCATCTCCCACATCACAGACCTGATCAAGCAATGCAGAGTACGGTTCTGACAGGAGACGTTGGGACAGAGGCTTGACAAAAGGAACTCTACTCAGTGCGTCCGCAACCACATTGTGTCTGCCAGGGACGTATTTGATGTCAAAACAGTACGGGGCGAGTTTGGAAACCCACCGTTGCTCACAGGCGTCCAGTTTTGGCTTGGTCAAAATATAAGTTAAGGGGTTATTATCGGTCCACACAGTAAATTTGTGGCCCTTAAGCCAGTGGCTGAATTTTTCGCACACAGCCCATTTCAAGGCCAAAAATTCGAGCCTATGTGCTGGGTATTTTGTTTGGCTGTGACTGAGAGACTTGCTGGCGAAGGCAACAGGCCTGGCCTTGTCTCCACCAGGTGGAACCTGTGACAAAACAGCACCCAACCCCTGCAGCGAAGCATCAGTTGAAAGAATGAAAGGCCTCCCAAAATCAGGGTGAGCCAGGACCACACAGTTCAAAAGCGCAGACTTAAGCTCCTCAAATGCTCTTTCGCACTCCGGAGTCCAGTCATGAGGACACAACACCCGATATGTACCAGCCTTACCGCCTCCATATCCTTTAATTCTCCTCTTCTGACCCGCTGTCAGTGCATACAGTGGTTTGGCAATCTGAGAACACCCCGGGATAAAGTGCTGGTAAAACAACACCATGCCAAGGAAGGATCGCACTTTCCGCTGTGACGGGGTGCAGCCATCTGAATCCATGAGATCTTCCTTCCGGAAGTTGGAAATGACCTCAATTTTCCCTTGATCAACAGAGACTCCACTCGCATCCACCACATGACCCAAAAACTGCACCGACCGTCTGAGGAAGTGACATTTTTTCTGCGCCAATTTTAAATTATTGGCTCTCAAACGGCGGAAAACTATTTCCAGCCTTTCCAGGGCCTCCCCTTCGGAGGGTGCAAACACCAACAAGTCATCAAGGTAGCATAGCAGACTGGAAAAATTTAGATCACCAAAGATGCTGAGCATCATTCTCATAAATGACGCCGGGCTGTTACACAAACCTTGTGGGAGACGGTTATATTCGTACAGACCCAAAGGCGTGGTGAAAGCTGTGTAATGCCTGTCAGATCTATGAAGGGGGATGTTGTAAAACCCCGACGTTAAATCCATAGAACAAAAGAATGCATTACCACCAAGTGATGCCAAGCAGTCAGCTTGATGTGGCAGAGGGTGGGCATCCTTAACTGTTTTTGCATTAAGCCGGCGGAAGTCTGTGCATATCCTCATGTCACCAGACTTCTTCCACACCATGACTAGAGGCGAAGCATATTCACTGATGGACTTACTGATAATGCCCTTCATCTCCATGTCACTCAACACTTCCCTCAAGTGTTCATAATGTGCTGGGGGCACACGGCGGTACGGTAGCCGGAAGGGTTGTTCATCAGTGAGATGAATGCGGTGCACAAAGTCTTTCGCTTCACCACAGTCCAGCTTGCCTCTGGAGAATATGTCCTGATAAGACAGTACTAGGTCAGCTAGTCTCTTCCGCCACTCATCTGATACCTCACAACCCCTGATGTCAATATCAGGTAGCCCACAGTCCTCAAGTTGTCGCACATAATCAGACAAAGAGCGCGATGGTTCAAGTGGCGTCTCTGACTGAACACAACGAGTTTCACATAGGCCCTGAAAAAGAGGCAAGTCCTCCAATGCAGTACATGCAAAGACGTCAGCAATTTTTGTATTGCGTTTCAACAACACAGGCACATGCGTGGGATTTAAGATTTTCACTGGGATCCACCGGTCTCCCCACATAGGTGTCACAACCCGCCCAACCAATATGTTCCTCGGAGAGGAATGGGTGGAAGAGGGTTCAACGATAACCGTGCTGCCCGGGGACATAGGGGACGAGGGTGGCAGCTTGCCCCACACTATGTGTTCGTGATGAGGCAGCAGGGTGACTGCTTGCCTCAATTTCACTGTGCCAATCTTGTCTGGGTCATCTGAACCCTGCCATTGGGAAACACAGCTCAGGAGCTGGAGGAACTGTTCACACTCTGGGTCCGTACTCTTAGAGGACACTAACTGCCAGTATTTCGGATCAGATTTCATCATTTGGATAATAGGGCGGAGTACATTACTGCCCACAATCAACTCATCCCGCTGCCCTGATACTAGAAATGTTGGCACTGTAAATTTACCACCACAGACTTCAATATCCAACTCATAGATACAATCCGGTTGCGTAAGGAGGCCACCACAGCCAACAAACACTACTCTCTCTGGGACAGGCTGAGGATTCAACACTATACCAGCGGCCCTTATTTTGTTCAGCGCTTCAGTACTCATAGTGCACGACATGCTCCCAGAATCAAGCATCCCTCTCAGATTTACCTGACCATTTACTAAAACCGGAGTATAGAACAATTCACTAGCTCCCCCAAGTTTCTGCGAGCCCTCAAAAATGACTTTATCATTAGGAAAGCTTTCACAACAGTTCATATATATAGAAAATGGGTCCAGCACTTCAGTGAGGGTGTCCCTAATGCCGTCCATGTTTACCCTCTCATCACATGGGCTAGCTAGTTTAAATCAGCATCAGATGGGAGAGGCACGGGTCTGGGTGACTGCTGAGCCACTAACGGGCAATCGCGTTTCATGTGGCCAGATTTGAAACAGGTAAGACACAACCTAAACAACTTGCAGTGTGCGTGTGTTGTGTGCTCTGCTGATTTACAGACTCTGCATGCAGCTTGCTGCCAGTCTCGCCGGCCCTGAGATCGGTCAAACCGCTCACGAGCACGCGGGTTGCTGCCAACAGATGAAGTGCACAAAGACAAAACTCTGTCAAATACACCCACCAATTGCTGAGTAGCATGCTCGGCCGCAGACGGTGCTGGAGTAGCACATGACGTTTGCATAACGGGAGTGCCGGGCGAAAGATGGCTCTGCTGACCTACTACAGGCTGAACCTGACCCTGATCACTAACAGGACCGGATGGGGAATTGAAATGATTCACTGGCCCACCAACCGCTACAGGGGAGTCACGTGTGTATTGGCAAGTGGGGTTAATTTGAGTCTGGGCAGGGCAGACCATGCTCATAGTTTGCTGGGACTGAACCATCAAACCTCTAGTCTGTCCAACATGGTTGTCCAGACGTCTCTGTACCTCGGCCGCAGTCCATTCCTCTGGTGGCTTTAGTTGAAATGTTAGAAAGAGGTTGGGATCAGGACAGTGAGTGACGAACATCATGGCAACCTCAGCACCAGCATCCTCAACTAGTTTACCCCTCCTGCGGAGACACTCGTTAGCTGCATCAATAGATTTGTTCAAGCGGATCCAGTAATCCATAGCACATTCACCGGGCTGTGGCAAAGTGTTATAAAAATCCTTCATGGGTAGACTAGAGTAGGCCAGTTTGCTAAAGTTGCGCCTGAGGATATCAAACACTGCAGCCGGTAGGTCAGCATCACCTAGCTCCGGTCGGCAACGAAGAGATACTTTCACTACGTCTCTAGCCTTGCCTGACAATCTGGACATAGTCAGATCAAACCTCTCTGCATGTGTCTCACAATTGGACCTAGATAAGTAGCACTTCATCATATCCTCCCATTCTTGGATACAGAATGCATCTGTACCATCTCCCCTAAAGTATGGCGGTGCTTTAGTTTCTGATTGGACCACAATCTTCAACTGGGATGGATCAGAAGGGCCTGATTGGCTGCTCGCAGTCCTCTGTGTGGGAGGGCTAGGGAGGCCAATGGCGGCAAGACTCGCAGCCACATTCTCGCCAATTTCCTTAGCTAGATCTGCGATCATACTGCTAAACGCCTCAGTCGAAATAACCTGGGTGGGCCGAGTCCGTGTATTAACAATAGGGGTGGAACTAGCCACTGGGTCCGACGTCGGTATATCCGGATGGTGAATATCGTGTTCATATTCGCTATCGGCTACTGGTCTGCCCCTACCAAAAGAAAATAATTTCCTACCCCTTCCCAAACCAAGTGCATCCGAAGGCTCCTTAAAATTCTGTTCAGCCATAGTAACGGCAGTCGTTTTTTTTTTTTTTTTTTTTTAACAGCAAGCGAAACGGGCTAACTCAAAATGGCGCTAAAGGGAGTGAAGCTAGAGTACTGTACAGTCGCGAGGGAGAGAAGGAGAAAGAGAAAAAAAAACAAACTTCCCGCTCAAATATAGCATGCGACACACGAAGGAAAAATTTTTTTATAAAAATCCAAATCAAACATAAAACTTTCGTCGGACCAACGACCATCACTATAACATATACCGGGACATATACATTCAAAAATAACGGATAATCACTCGCTTGCGATATCAGCAACAAACCGCGCGATCGCTAACTTTGAGAAAAGAAAAGAGAAAGAAAAATAAAACCTGATGAATGCAACACTGTCCAAAGGCACGTCTAGCAGCAGCTAGAGCAGCAGGGAAGATCCAGAAGTGCGGCCCGCGATGACAGGTGGGGTGCAGCAGTCCGCGCCAACCGATGAACGCAGGTCTGCGAAGTGGAGGGTCGAACGGCACCAAGTGTGACCGGTGTGTTTCTGCGTTGTGTAAAAATTATCCGCCACATGCAATCTTTGTAGGCGATCTTCTTTTTATTCGATCAGCCACTCCTGTTAATACACAACAAGTGCATTGAACAATGCTGACAAACTCACTCCAGCACTCTCTCCCACGATATTAAAATGAAAAGGGGGCCGCGCGCGCAACGCGCATGCCTTGCTGCACATACCTGTTAATACACAACAAGTGCATTGAACAATGCTGACAAACTCACTCCAGCACTCTAAAAACATAATAGAAGAAAAGTGAGTGAAGCACAAATAACAGATTTGTAAAACATTTCCCCATCACCACCATAACTGAAATAAAATGGGTGGATAACAAATAGTGACATACCTCTCCCACGATATTAAAATGAAAAGGGGGGAGTTAAGATGGGTGGTCGCTATTTATACTTGGGGGGAAACACCACAAAAGAAGAAAACAGAAAGGGGAGGAGTCTGGATCCCACATATTCACAACTAGATAAACAGATAAACAAATACAGTACATTTTGTGTAATTATACAAGTGACAGAGATCAACCTGGTTACATGTGCATAATCAGTTTTTATCAAAATCAGGAATATCATGTAAGAATTTTGGGGTGAACTTGAGATTTATTTATTTTCTACTTGGTTAGCAATGCTTTTCTGCCATGCTATTCTGCTATGGATGCCACGTATTGCCTAGTTGGTTTGTTTGTATTTTTATAGTCATGCACAGTAACCTTAGCTGAGGCTGGCATTGTCAGTAGTTCTTTAGTTGTTGTTGGGTCTTTCTCACTTCCTGGATTATTTTATGCCATCCTTTCAGTAAAGTTTTGGGAGGACATCCAATTCTGGAGCCCTAGAATGAGACTATGTAACCTCTTTCAGATTGCTAGACATCCATAGATTCTGAGGTCATCACGTGTCATCTCTGGGGGCTTATGTGTGTGACTGGACAACCTGTGTGCAAGTGCACTATGATTTAATTGCCCAAGTTAGTATTTTTATTGGACTATCTTAAATCAAATTCTATCCATCCATTAACATATGCTTATCTGGGTCCAGGTTGTGGGGGCAGTTGCCTAAGTAAGTAGGCCCAGGTTTCCCTCTTCCCTGCCACAATCTTCCAGGTATCCGGAAGTAATTCTCACTGTGATATTTAGTTTGCTCAGGAACTCTGAACTGGACCCCTGTCGGACATTATGTCTTCAGGCAGACCAAACTGTCGAAAGAGGAACAACGGAAAAGCAGACTTTTCAGGCTGGACATCATCAAGCAGAGGCACTGGATTTAATCCAGAGTGACTGAATATGCCTCTGTGGATTATTGTTATTATTTATTGCTACACACACACACAAACTGTTTAAGGGTTTTCGTCCTCACATTTAAGGTTCTAAAGCCTGTTCCTCAGGGATCAATTGTAAGGCTTCACTATTCCTTGTCACTAAGTGCAATTTGTTCAATTGCAATTCTTTTGCAAAAGTGCATTTCTTATGCTCATGACACTTGTATTGTGTAATTTACAAAATAGTTTTAACAAATTTTACACTATAAATTTTTAATGTTTAAACATTGGCAGAACTAAAGTAATATAGGGAAAATGATTGAAAGTTTATAACCTGCAGCCATTTAATGATTATTTACATTTAATACTGGTATTGTGTTTTTGAAAAAAACATCATAAAAAAAGTTTAATAAAATATTTGTCAGTAAGGCTTAATACAACACAAAATATGATCTTCAAAACACTACCATGGGACATTACATATTTTTTCTAAAAAATAATATGCCGGAAATGTAGGATATTGCATTTGGGCTAATTATTTTTTATGATAAGACCTGAAAATAACAACACAATGCTAATATTCTCTGTTAATAATAATACCAATGCTAATAATGGTGTGTTCTCTGTTAAACAGCTTCCATGTGTGCCAACTCTGCACTGGTACGCCAAATAAATATCTAAATAGGAATAAGGAAAGGAATAATTTCTGCCATTTGTTCCCTGGCATGTTATGTGACAGGGTACCCGCGGGTTCTTAAAATGTCTTAAATTTAGTTTTCCATATTCAAGGCCTAAAAATGTCTTAAAATGTCTGGAATTTTATGATGGGGTGACATTAATTATTATAGTGTGTGTTGTTCTGGCGCGATGTGAACTTTGCCGAATCTAGCGCTAATGCAGAAAATAATCGCTCCAGGGTCCTAGTGCTAGATTCTAGCGTTGGAGTATACGGCCTCAACAATGTCAACAATTCTCGTTTGGGCCCCCCCCCCCCCCCCCACCCCCCCCCCCCACCCCCCCCCCCCCCCCCCCCCCCCCCCCCCCCCCCCCCCCCCCCCCCCCCCCCCCCCCCCCCGGGTCACCCGGTCAACGATGTGTGGAGCACACTTGCATCCCCTGTATTAGTATTATTTTTTTTCTTGTGAGAGGTATTAAAAAGGTCTTAAAAGTCATTGAATTTGAGATTTAAAATGTGCAGATGCCCTGTGTGAGCAATTGTCACCTCTATTTTATTGTGACAGGTAAGGAGTACAAAAATAAAAAGAAGTGATCTTGCCAGTCTCAGGGAAAGGGATTTTACATTTTACATTGTTATGGCATTTGGCAGACGCCCTTATCCAGAGCGTCTTACATTTTTATCTCATTTTTTATACAAAGTGAGCAATTGAGGGTTAAGGGCCTTGCTCAGGGGCACCTCAGTCATGGCCTCAGGTCTGGGAATCGAAACCCACGACCCTCAGTCACAAGACCAGTTCCCTAACCGCCAGGGCACGACTGCACTTAGGATACACACACACACTGATTTAATGGATAAAGTGCAGAAAACACAAAACCTGTGACATAATCCCAATTAAGGATACAATAATCAGCAGTCAACTGTACAAAGACTTGACATATATAGATGGACAAACGACCCTCATGTGTCTGGCATCTAAGGGCCTAGCACCTGAGGAATGAACACAATGCAACAAACAACATGACAACATGAAAAACAACCCCTGGCAAGCTCGGAGGATGGTTTCATTTGTTGAACAAAAGCAGATTACAGACATGACACAAAACTTCTAATTTTCTTTCTGGCTTTAAGAAACACTAAAATAAATCAAGAAAAAAAATTGTGGCAGTCAGTAACTAGTTACTTTTTTTTTTGACCAAGCAGAGGGAAAAAATTATGGACTCACTCAATTCTGAGGAAAGGATTATGAAATCATGAATAACAAACAAAAAAAAAGAACACTCCAACATGTCACTAGTATTTTGTTGCACCACCTCTGGCTTGTAAAAACGGCTTGCAGTCTCTGAGGCATGACTTAATGAGTGACAAATAGTACTGTTCATCTGATTGCTGTTGCCAGATCAGCTTTGCAGGTTGGAGTGTTGTCATGGACCATTTTCTTCAACTTCCACCATCCATCCATTCTCATCCGTTTATCCTAGAGTCTGAGTTTAGGTCACTGGGGCAGTAGCCTAGGCAAAGAGGCCCAGGTTTCCCTCTCCCCAGCCACCTCTTCTAGCTCCTCTGGCAGGATACCGAGGCGTTCCCAAGACAGCCGAATCACTCTTCCATACGTCTCCACTCTCTCCTCTTCAGATAGAAAGGCAGGACCTTGAATCATGAGACCAGGGCAGAGGCTGTCAAGAGTGTTTCTCTCCTGCTCGCTGGTATATCTTCTTTTGAGCTCTCCATTAATTGCCTGCTTTATCTCCTGGACAATAGTTGATTCTCCAACACTTTCTTTAGTGTTCTGGATGAGTTGGGCTTCCATAGTTGCAATCAAACAGATGGTGCTGCTCTCCTCTGACAATAGAGTAGTTGCATCTTTCATTGGCTTTAGGGCTTTAACAAAATCTCTGCATTCGAGATGTCTGCTTCACTGAGAGTGCAGATTTCAGACTCTCCTCTCCTCACTTGAGGAGACCGTAAATCAGCATAGGACTGCAGGCTGCGCTCCAAAAACCTTTCAACCATCTCGTATGCACTGTTCCACCTGGTACTAACGTCTGTTTTCAGCTTATGTCTTGGTAGTCCAAGTAGCTTCTGTTTTTCTTCAAGCTGGTGTTTTGCAACAGAGCTGCGGTGGAAAAAAGTAGTAATGCGTCTTATCCTCCCTAGTATCCTAGACACAGTGGGCATCTTGAGTGCTCGATGAGTTGCCAGGTTTAGTGTGTGGGCATAACATTTCACATGTAAGAATTTCCCTACTTCAGCAGCAACAACCATGTTGGGTGCATTATCAATCACTAAAACAAATTTTTTCTTAGTGATTTGCTAGTCTTCTGCTGTAACAGCTCGGCAATATTTGCACCTGTATGGCTCTCGAAGTATAGGGAAGGACAGAAGGAGTTACATTGTGTGTTTGTTGACTTAGAGAAAGCTTATGATAGAGTACCGAGACAGGAGCTGTGGTATTGTATGAGGAAGTCAGGAGTAGCAGAAAAGTATGGAGGGTGGTACAGGATATGTATGAGAACAGTGTGACAGCAGTGAGATGTGCGGTAGGAATGACCGATGGGTTTAATGTGGGGTAGGACTACATCAGGGATCAGCCCTGAGTCCCTTCCTGTTCGCATTTGTCCATGGACAGACTGACGGACGAGGTTAGGCAGGAGTCCCCTTGGACTATGATGTTTGCTGATGACATTGTGATCTGTAGTGAGAGTAGGGAGCAGGTGGAGGTGAGCTTGGAAAGATTGAAGACATGCTTTGGAGAGCAGGGGAATGAAAGTGAGCAGGAGTAAAACAGAGTACATGTGTATGAGTGAGAGGGCAGACGGTGGACAGGTCCAGTTACAAGGAGTTGATTTGGTGAAGGTTGACGAGTTTACGTACTTGGGGTCGAGGGTACAGAGTAATGGAGGAAGTGAAAGAGAGGTAAAGAAGAGAGTGCAGGCAGGGTGGTGTGAATGGCATAAATGTCTGGGGTGATCTGTGATAGAAGGGTGTTGGCTAGAATGAAAGGAAAGATCTATAGGACAGTAGTGAGACCTGCTATATTGTATGGACTGGAGACAGTGGCACTGACAAAGAGACAGGTGAGGGAGATGGAGGGTGTCTGAGATGAAGATGTTGAGATTCATTTGGAGTGACAAGGAGGATAGATCAGAAATGAGTTTATTAGAGGATCAGCACATGTAGCTGTTTTGGAGGTAAAGTTAGAGAAGCGAGATTGAGTTGGTTTGGACATGTACAGAGGAGGGAGGAGAGGTATATTGGTAGGAGGGTCTTGAGGATGGAACTTCCAGGCAAGAGGAGGAAAGGTAGACCTAAGAGGGAGGTTTATGGATGCAGTGGTAGAGGATATGAGATTGGCTGGTGTGTCAGTGGAGGACACTCAGGACCAGGGCCAGATGGAGGAGTTTGATCCGCTGTGGCGATCCCTAAATGGGAATTGCCGAAAGAAGAAGGAAGATGGCTTTCGTTCACTGCTCTTGTTTGGAGCACATGTGACTGTAGTTGCCACTCATCGCTGATAAAATGGCCAGTTACAGTGACATACGAACGTGGCAATGGAAGTCCACGCATCACAAGTTAGAGCGATTAGTACCTGGTTTGTTGAGTGACTCTGTGACTTCAAGCTTTGGTCATGTTGTAAAGTGTGGGGATTGCTGTATCACTTAAATATCTCCTAGATGGGACGCTGTATCTCGGCTCCAATGTGTGCAGCAGGGCGTGAAAGCCCTGGTTCTCAACGACTGAATTTGGATGCAAATCCTTCACTATGAAAGTTGAGATTGAGTTAGTAATTCGCTTCGCCCTTTCGAGTTGGGTAGAAGTTTTAATAATGGCTTGCTCGATGGTACACTGTTTGGCAGCTGCAACAGATGTTGTTTTTCAGCCTCCTCTGGGTGGAAACGGTGTAACATGGTTCCTCATGTTTGTCGTGTTTCCAAAATATTTGAGCTTTGTTTGACACAACTTGCATATGGTGTAGCTCGTCAATGGATGTTTTCCCTTCGACTTCATAGAAGTCGAAGTGCTTCCACACACTAGCTTTGAGTGCAGAGGGTGTCGCTCTTCCATCTTGCGTCTTTGTTGTGTGCGCAACACAGACTGTCCGGTGCAACACAGACTGTCCGGGTGCAAACACCTCCGCTTTTCTGAGTTCCGCTCATTACGTTCCGCTCATTACGTTCTCAGTATATAGGCTAACGTCTAGACAATCAATTGTTGTCATTTGTGAATCGATTCTGAATCGTCCACGTTGCGCATCGAGATGCATCTAAGAATCGAAAATTTCCCGCACTCTCGGAAATATTGATGAGACAAAAAGCATGGACCAGCTTCTTTGCATCAGCTAACGAAAGTAAATTTCTCAGCTTAGTGATATTACTTAAATAGAAAAAGGCGCCTTAGTGACGTTGCTTATATGTGTGTCAAATGAAAGATCCAAATCAATAGTGACACCTAAGCTTTTTGAGGTAGATTTAGGTGTTACTGAAAAGCCATCTAGGGTAAGAGGAATAGTGGCCCAATTGCTTCTAACAGCTTTGGGTCCAAGAATCAACACCTCAGTTTTATCTGAATTTTAGTAGAAGAATATTAGATGCCATCCAGTTTTTTATGTCCTGGACATAGTTCTAAATTTTTCAGAGCAGTTTTGATATCATCCAGATTAGAAGATGTATACAACAGAGTATCATATGCGTAACAATGGAAGCTAATATCATGCCTTATGAATGATTGTGCCCAGCGGTAGCATATACAATGAGAATAATATGGAGCCCAATACAGATCCTTGTGGGGACACCATATTTTACCTTTGTACGTTCTGAACATTAGTTATTTTACAAGTACAAATTGATAACAATCTATCAAGTAAGATCTGAACCAGGAGGAGTGTTTGATCTCTTATGGCAATGAGTGTCTCCAGCCTATTTAGTAGAATGTTGTGATCAATGGTGTCAAAAGCAGCACTAACAGTATAAGAAAATAAAAGTGCCTTAATATCAGAGGATATTAAGAGATCGTTTACTACTTTAGTCAGTGCAGTTTCAGTGCCGTGATGGGGGTCTAAATCCAGACTGAAATAATTCTAGGACAGACAGTTCTGTCTGTAAAAAAGAAGAGAGTTGCGAAGAAACTACTTTCTCTAGAATTTTGGAAATGAACAACGATTATAGTTGGACAGTTCCTGGGGATTAAGACCAGGTTTTTGAATTAGCGGCTTGATGACTGCAAGTTTACATGTCTTGGGAATGTAGCCTAGGCTCAGAGAATAGTTAATTATAGTAAACAAAGGTTCTACATTGCTGTGTAGGAATTCTTTCAGTAGATAGGTTAGTACGGCATCTAGTATGTGGAGGGCTTGGCAGATTTTGCCAAAGAAATAAGGTCCTCATGACCAATTTGGGAAAAGGACTCCAAAAGAGCATCAGAGCTGACCAGACATTTTAAATTGTATCAGTTATCATTAAAGAATTTCATAAAATTGTTACTGCTGCACGCTAGTGGGATTAGTGATTCGATTTGTTCATGACTCCTAGTTAGGCTAGAAACAGTTTTAAATAGGAATCTTGGATTGTTTTTAAGTTTTTTCTATTAAAGCCAATAAGTATGAGGATTTTGCCATATGGAGGGCATGCTTATAATAATCTATATGCTTCTAACTTAGAAATTCGCCATTTACGCTCCAGGATTTGCGCCGCTCGTTTGAGACTACACGTGTGCTTGTAGCCAAGGTGCTATTCTTCTCTCACTGACTCAATTGGTGGCGCAACCTTGTTTATAGCTGTACGAAGAGAAGTGTCGACATACTCGGTAATACGCTCTAGCCCTTCCAGAGCTACAGGTGGATCGTTGTTTGTCAGATCTGGTTAAGTATGAATGAGTGCAGGTATGATACTAGATCAGGGGTGGCCAACCTGTCATAGACAAAGAGCCACATTATACATGGGCGAGTGTAGATTGTTGAGCGGGGGGAGGGGGGGGGGGGGGTGGTGGCGTGTGTCAATTTTGCAGTGTGTCGCCCCGTTTGTGCAGGTGAGCCCGCGGACCGGCTAGGGAGCCACGAGGGGGTTGGCGTCAAGTGTAATTTGTTGAGGGGGGGGGGGGGGGGGGGGGGGTGTAAATTATTAGCTGTGAAGACAGTCAAATGCGTGTTTTCCACTACGTCGGTTTAAAAATTATTAGCGGCTCGCTAGGCTTGTAAACAAAGCGCTCATCATGAAAATTTTGCAGTGTGTCGCCCCGTTTGTGCAGGTGAGCCCGCGGACCGGCTAGGGAGCCACATGAAACCAGGCAAAGAGCCGCAGGTTGGCCACTCCTATACTAGATGTTATAGTTCGTTTATTTTGGTAGCGGGGTGGCTGATGAATCCCGTCATTAATGTGCAACTCATATGTAATAAAGATGTGGTCAGGAACGGCCTCGCTCTGAGGAAGTACTGCTACACTGGATATGTTAATACCAAACGATAAGACCAAGTCTAAAGTATGATTACCATTTTGCGTAGGACCCATCACTTTCAGAGTGATACCTATTGAATCACGAATTGCTTGAAAGTTTAGGCTAAAAGATAGGGGTGTGTTTAAAAAATCGATCTTTCGATTCAAATCGATCTTCATTTGAATGATTCGATATCGATGTATGAAACCTGAGATCGATCTTTAGAATTAGCCAATTTTGCCCTTATATGCGTACCGTTTTAACGTCTCGTGTTTTATCTCGCGAGATTATCCTTTTTTTTCTCGAGCACCGCCACTTGGCTGGGGTGATCAGTTAAGCATGGCTGCAGCAAGAGTAAAAAAAAATGTACCTCTGATCTACGTCTATGATTCAATGAGTTACTAGTTTGCTCTGGCGCCAACCACTGGTGAGCGATCGATCGCGATATAATACTTAATTTGTGTCAATTTTACACCGCCATCCCCTCCAGGTTCAAATCTCACTCCAAGCGATCTTGAAAAGTTGGCAACCCTGCAGATGTATGGTTACATTTTGGATTCAGAAACCATGATGGTAGGGAATAGTTGGATAAAAGCACAGCCGTGTGTAAACTGTGCAACATGGAGGTGAAATATTGTGGGAATACCACAAAGCTGAGAAATAATTTAACGCGATACCATCCTGATATTCAAAAAACGCCAGAACCCAAACAAACTCCACTAGAGAAGGCATTTGCGATTAAACTATCAAGTTCCCCCGTGCCAAAAAAAATAACCGAAGTGCTTTAATTCCACCTTATAAAGGTGTATGAACCCTGCAAACATGACTTTGTTCGTTGCGCTGAAGCGCAAAGTTACAAAATTCAAGAGGTGCATGAGCTCGTGAAGCGACAGTGCACGAGCGGAGCCACCGCGATTACGTCGTTTTCAGCGCGCGGACCCTCACGACGGTTGCGACGCATCAAGTAAAATGCTGTGAAGTTTTCTCAACAGTTGGCAATATTGTTACTGCAAAAAGGAGCTGTCTCACTCCTCAACATGTTGATCAGCTCCTTTTCTTGCAAAAAAATTTGACAATCTCCAAGATGTCAAAAAGCAGTCATGAATAAATCTTAGTTTTTGGACCTTAATGTTTACATTAAATGTTTACAAAAAAAATAACTTAATTTGCACTTTAAAAGTCTGCTTTCAATGCCTTTTCTGGTAAAGGAGCTATGTGGAAGAGTGTGCATTAATTGATATTAAAAAAAGAATACGTTCTTGACTCATGTAACTGTTGTTCACAGTATAAACACTAATATCTTAATACATTTTAATAAAGTTTGAGTGTTCCTTGTATCATTACAACATTTCACATTCAAACTACACTTTTTTATTGTAACTGAAATGTCCCTACAAGAATCGATATTGAATTGAATCGAATCGAAAATCGAATTGAATCGGGACCTTGTGAATCCGAATCGAAATGGGAAATCAGTGGTGATACCCACCCCTACTAAAAGAGTCATGTAGATTTTCAAAGTGGATGTTAAAATCACCAACTATAATAACCTTATCAGCTGATAGCACTACACGAGACAGGAAGTCAGAAAAAACTCCTACAAAACCTCTCAGTATGAACCGGGGCGGGTCCTTAAGTCTTAAAATGTCCTAAATTTAGTTTTACATATTCAAGGTCTAAAAATGTCTTAAAATGTCTGGAATTTTAGGAGGGGAGGCATTAAATAAGTGTGTTGCTCAATTTTTCTGTTTTATTTTACCGATGTATATCCCACAATAATTATCATCTCCGCCACGGCCGTATACTCCGCCTAATGGCAGTAGTACGTCACGTAACAGGTGGAAACAGCAGATGATGCTTTAGCTACCTAGCAAGCTGCTTTTCTTATTTGAGGGCTGCGGCGGGAACAACAATACAAGGCTCCGATGCAGACATGGGTAAATGTCCATTAAGTGAAGTGGCTGGAAGATGAAAATTATTGTGGCTGACTGAAACCTTCCAGTCATTCGTATGAGGCGCGATGTGAACTTGCCGAAAAACATTCAAACTTGGTACAATGGGCTGTAAATCGCTGGATTCTCATATGAAATCTGAAAAACACAAGCAATATAATAGCACTCGTAATAGTAATATGCATATTGAGTCATTCGCTGCTAACTGCAGTTTAACTGTAAGTGCCAAAAATGTAGGGCGACCAAACATCCGTATTTCCCGGGACGTATTTCACGTCCTGTCCCAGGTTTCTTTTTTTAAGTGAGGAAATGTCCTGGTTTTTAAATTACCTTCATTGGACCATTACAATTTAAATGTACAGGTACTAGGGCACTGCGCACGGTGCTGCATGTCCCGTAATCCCTGAGCCGCATCAAGCTTGGTTTATACATGACGCGTCGCGACCGGCGCGAGGTTCCGCGTGCCGACAATGACGTAATCGCAGTGGCTCCGCCCCTGCGCGAGGTGTGCTGTCACTTCGCGAGGTCATGCACCCCCCCCCCCCCCCCCCCATCAACAACTTACGGTCGACACCCCCCCACCCCCCCCCTCAACAATTTACACTCGCCCAACCCTGGTATTATTTTTTCTTGTGAGAGGTATTAAAAAGGTCTTAAAAGTCATTGAATTTGAGATTTAAAAATGTGCAGATACCCTGATAAATTACTGTATTGCTTTGTTGGTTGATAAATTTGATACAGTGAGGATGAGATTTAAACTTGAAGAGCATATTACAGCATCTGACATTGTCCCCGCTAACTCACACACCTCTTTAACATAATCTTTAGTAATCTCTGACTACCTCAACATCACATCATTGGTGCCGATGTGTACGACTATCTTGGAGTATTTATGTTTATCCTGCACCTTTAGACTAGCCGTGATGTCAGGCGCTCTAGCCCCCGGGATACACTTGACAATGGCTCCTGGTGTCTCTCCAGGGGTCGCTACATACACGTGTCTGAGCTGTGAGTCTCCTATTACCAGAGTCGACCGGTGCTCAGCCCTATGGCAATGCCGCCAAAATGTCAACCATTCGCCCCGCTGCGAGGGCTTTAATGCCGGAGCTGGGGACTTGCTAGCTACGCCAAGGAGTTTCACAACTACCCTGGTCACTTCAGCCCGAGTGATGGGCAAACCCCCGTCCAAGTCCTCCAGTTCTGCTTCCTCTGTGGAAGGTGAGATGGTGGGATTGAGAAGTTCCTTGAAGTATTCCTTCTACCTCCTAATGACATCCCCAGTTGAGGTCAGAAGATCCCCAGCCCCACTGTATAGGGGTCATTCTACAGAAATGTCCACTTTTCTGTCCCTAGACTTAACAGGGCAGTTGCATTTTAAAACCCCTCAAATTTAGGGATTTATTTAAATTTTAAGACAAAACATGATATTTGAACAATTATATCTTTTTGAACCACTCATGAGTCAGTTTTTCTTTTCAACCATTTTAGTGTTTTTCCAAGTATGCCCAAAAATGCCTGTCCTCGCTGTCATGCTGGGAAACTAAGGGCTTTTATTTTTTAATGGAAAACATATACTTGATTAACTCAACTGCAGTTATGTGTCCATAAAGGTCCAATATGTCACACAAAATATTAAAAAAATACAATATTGCAAATGTAATAAAATACATAATAAATGTGTACCTCCCCTATATTCATGTCACTGGTGTTACCGTATGACAAAAGGCTATTATTTTAATATACAAAGCCATGCTGATGACATCACAGGAAGTCATTTTTTTTCCTCTCTGAAGATTAATGAAAACAGACACATTGTAAGTTCAATGCCATTTTTCATTTTTTATCAATTTTATCATCTACCCTAAGACTTCCTTCAAAGCTTCAGTGCAAGTCACTGGTATGCCCTACTTTAATCTTTGGAAAATGAACAATAAATAATAAAAATGAATAAATGTATACATAATTCAGTGAGTAGTTCATGACTGTCAACATGTGGTTTGATTCCCTGTGGCAGCTATTTTTTGTAAAATAGGTTTGTTATGACAGTTGTCACTGGTGTTACAATCCTGATGGGTAACGGTACATGAAATCTTCAAATAAATGTACAAAAAAGGCAAAAAGCCATTTAGGTGTACCTTATGTATGTTCTTATTAGGGCTGGGTATTGATTCAAATTCCAAGAATCAATCCGATTCCGATTCTGAAGATTAAGAATCGATTTTTTTCGATTTAATCGATTCGATGCGATTCGATCCAATTCGGGGTTTAGTGTTATTAAAAATGTATTTGAGCTGTTTCCTGAGTGTGTACAGAAGCAACATGTTAAAACTAGTATTATATCGATATTAATCAGCAAATAGTTACTGGTAGTTGGTAGTTACTGATGGCT
Organism: Brachyhypopomus gauderio; assembly: GCF_052324685.1. NCBI lineage: Eukaryota > Metazoa > Chordata > Actinopteri > Gymnotiformes > Hypopomidae > Brachyhypopomus > Brachyhypopomus gauderio. The sequence continues at coordinate 12,032,995 of NC_135222.1, read as the reverse complement.
GGAAGACTGGTGAAAGGGGTCATCATAAATCTACCTTCAAGAAAGTTAATCCAGGACAATAAACAGAGGACATCTTTGAGGTGTCTATATCTGCAACAGTGGGCTCCTACTGGGACACTAACCAGTGCATTATTATTATGATTGAAATAATTAAGAATTCACCCAAAAGCTGTTGCTACCAAATGCATTTTTATTTTACTGACTAACTGAAAGTATAAAATGTAAACGTGTATTTTTCTTTAAAGTGAGAATATAAGAACAGAACTCTCACGTTACGGTCCCCAACCCCTCCGTTTTGGGCGTGTTAACGTCGTCTGCGTCTAATCGTCTACGTCGGTGTATCTCCGTGGGTGCGGGTGCATCTTGTGATAGTCCTCACCTGTGGCTCGTCTCGTAATCACGTGGGGTTGATGTGGTTTGTCTATTTAATTTGCGCTCGCGCAGCGTCCTGTGCTCGTCATTGTTTGAGTCACACATGTTCTATGTAAACGTGTTTTGTGTGCGCTGTCTGCACTTCGGTAAATGTAATAAACGTAACGATTTGGAAAGTGCAAAGGATTCTGTCTCGTCCATCGCCTTGCGCCCAACGTTACAAGAACATTTTAAACTTTTTTAAAACTGTAAAAACACTGGGTAAACGGTAGGGCTGTCCACGACCAAGGATTTTGTTGGTCGACCAGTGGTCGTCATTTACTCCGACTAATCGACCAATCGACACCCCCTTCCAAAAAAATTTTGACCGGGATACACGTTTGTGAAGTTTTACCTTTAATTCCAGGCTGCCGCATCTATGCGCACTTACCACTAATGCCGGGAGTAACCTTGTGTGACTAACAATGTTTCCTGGTTAATCTAAACACTAGTTCTATAGCCTACACAAAAATGAGTTTTCTGCTCAGTTCTTCTCCCAGTCGAAGAGTGAGAAAAAAACCGTTAGTAACCATTGGCTGACGAGCAGAATTTTACAAGCGCACAGCCGGGCGCTACAAATCTGCCCTGTCTTTACACGGGCAAATGTTTTCAGATTTTGAAATTCTGAATGTGTTACAAAAATAATCAGAAAGACAGACGGATACAAGTAGTAGCTGTTTATGCAAGATGATGCAACAAAACAAAAACATACAGCCTTAAACTAATAAAAAAAAACATTTTTCGTTTCTTTTGGAAATGTACATAACAAAAAAAAAATATGATTGCTGTAAGATTCCAAAGATAAATGTTTTAAGTAGGCCTTAATTTAAAAAAATAACAACCGGCAATCGGCGAAACGGAAACACTTGAAACACTTAGTGCTAATAAAGAAACAGACCAAGGGGCAACCCCGATAAAAACTCAATAAATATAAAATAGGCAAACATAAATAGCCCTAAACGAATAAATAGGCCCAGCCTAATTTGAAACAGTGCAGATTAACAGACCAACGAGGTATCCTTGGATAAAAAATTAAATAAAAAAAAAACTTTGTCCTCGGCTCTGAGTTTTCTCAAATTGTGAGAAAGGAAGACCAATTTGTCCACATTGTCAGGGAGAAGTGAACTCTGCATCTTGTTCACAATGAAGCCGGCCTTAGAGAAGATGCGCTCCGATGGTGTGGACGTGGATGGGATGGAGTGAATACGCATGGCTGCTCTGGCCAGCTTCGGGTAGCGCTCCTCGTTTTTTTGCCACCATGCTAGCAGTCCCGACTCAACTTTTGTTTTATCCTCCAAGTACCGTTTCATTTCACTGTTCTGTTCTTCTGTCTGCTGCTCCTCATCTGTACCCATCAGCATGGATATTTCGTCCTGCTTTTCACTCTTTTTCGTTTTCTTCTGTGGTACAGGCCCGGGTTCGTTGTCGTCCCCACTGGTGTGCTGTCCCTGGACAGGCTCTTTTGCTGGAGATAGACTCTCAGCCCAATCCAACACCGTAGTATATGCCTGGTCGCGTTTTTCTTCCTCCATGAACGATAGGCTTTTAAAGCAAGGGTCCAAGACCGCAGCTTTGGTGTATATGCTCGACTGCAGCTCCTCTTTTAGCTTCCACCTCTTGTCAATTTCCTCACTAAGTGTTTTCTTCAGTGCTGTCACGGCCGCACTGTCATCCTCGCGCAGCAACAGGTGACGTCTTTTCATGTTTATGAGCATGGGCAGCGTGGCAGAGAGAGATGCATTAACATCTTGTGAAAGCAACTCGGTAAGCGTGACCATCGGCTTCAGCACCGACACTATGTCTTCTGCTATCCTCCATTGGACCGTGGTGAGATCCAAATCGCAGTCAGATCTGTGTGTGGTAACGGGGTCGGAAAGTACAGCGGTGACCGGCCACCTCTGTTCCAGAAGGCGCTCCAACATGCAGTGAGTGGAGTTCCATCTCGTGGAGACATCCTGGATGAGTTTGTGTTCAACGACATTCTGTTGTTTTTGTTTTTCAGTGAGAGCCGCTGTAGCCTTGGCACTTTTCTTAAAATGTCCAACAAGACGTCTGGCAGCTGCTATGACACGGCAAATGGGATCTTTTTTAAGAGCCGCATTGATGCACAGCTGCAAAGTGTGCCCTGCGCAACGAACTCCTTGGACGTTACCCCAGGACGGGTTACAAGATAACTGATCGGCGCACAGCACGATGTTCGCGGCATTATCGTGTACAAGTGCGACTCTTTTTTCCGCGGGGATTCTGAACTCAGCCATTACTTCGCTGAGTCGCTCTGCTATGTTAGCAGCTGTGTGGCTCACTCCCAACTCCTTCGTTTCCAGCACGAATGAATGCAGTTGCCAGTGATCAGATATAAAATGTGCTGTGACCGTCATGTAACTCTCCATCTGGTTAGATGTCCATATATCAGTTGTAAAGCTGAGTGCTTTACAGTTTTCTATCTTGCCCTGAAGTGATTGCTTTGTTGAGCTGTATTTGCTCTTAACCGCATGCATGACTGTTTCACGTCTTGGCAGGCTGTAACCGGGCTCGAGGTATTCAATGAGATTTTTAAACCCCTCACCACTGACAATATTTACAGGTCGCATGTCCAGCGCTATAAAGTCAGCTATTTTGTCAGTTATGTCTCTCTTCCTTTTTTCAGACAGATGGGCTTTAAATACGAGCTTCTGCTGCATTAATGGTGAGGATGATGATGCGGATACCGTGGAGGTGGAGGGAGCTAGATCGCAATAAAGTGGATGCGCCTGAAGAGAGATTTAAATAATAAGTAAAACAGTGAACTGGATAATTTAGCCTTGCCAATACTAGTGACAAAACAAAATGTACTTAATTATTTATTGCATTCAAATTTCAGATCGACATAGGGTAGCTAGGCTAGTAAGCTACTTACATTTTTGAGGTGGTAAAGCATGTTCGTAGTGGACGAATGATAGGCGAATGTTTTCCTGCAAATTTGGCAAGTAACCCTCTTTGGGTCATCTTTATCCTTTACAAAATGATCCCATATTTTAGAGTTCCTTCCAGACATGGCCAGAATGTCAAGCAAATCACCAGGTAAAATCGTGTCACGTCTTCCTTAGTCGAAATTCCCAGTCCCAGAAGTCCCAGAAGCCCTTTGACCAGACGCAGCTTTTTTTTCCCCTGCGACCAATCGACCAATGGAATTTGGTCGACTAGTAAAATTTTTGGTCGACCAACGATTAATCTATTATTTTCCGTCAGCCCTAGTAAACGGTCAGTGACACGGACTAACTGTAAATAGTCACTGACACTGGATAAACTGTCCTTCTGTTTTTAGATTTCCGATTTGACTATCGTCGTTACCGGCACTGTCCGACGCCAAGTCGTTACAGTTAGTTAGACCGAGCACGCCTGGGTGAATTCAGTGACGAGGCGGGGGTAAAAGTTCACTAAAAAAATCGATCTTTGGACGTACGAATCGATAATCAGATCATCATATGCGAATCGATTCTGAATCGGAAAATCGATTTTTTTCAACACAGGCCTAGTTCTTATAGCCAAAAAATGGTATTGTCGCCACAATAGGCACCGACAACCTTGCCGGTCTGCCGCATTGACAATGGAGGCACGGAACAAAGCCCACTCGGACTCGATGTCACCGGCCTCCCTCAGGATGCAGTCAAAGCTCTGCCGAATGTGGGAGATAAAGACCTTTCTAACAGATTCCTCTGCCAGATGTTCCCAGCAAATCCTCATCATAAGTTTGGGTCTGCCAGGTCTGTCCAGCATCATCGCCCGCCATCTGATCTAACTCGCCACTAGGTGGTGATCGTTTGACAGCTCAACTCCTCTCCTTAACCAAGCGTCCAAGACACACGGCCGCAAGTCTAACAGCAAGATTACAAAATCGATCAGCGAACTGCGACCTAAGGTGTCCTGGTGCCATGTGCATTTATGGACACTTTTGCTTGAACATGATGTTCGTTATGGACAGACTGTGATGAGCACAGAAGTCCAATAACAGAACACTACTCTGGTTTAGATCAGAGAGGCCATTCCTCCCAGTCACACCCTTCCCGGTCCTACTGTCATTGCCCACGTGTGCATTGAAGTCCCCTAGCAGAACAATGGAATCCCCAAAAGGGGTACCTTCTAGTATCCCCTCCAAGGACTCCAAGAAGGCCGGGTACTCCAAACTGCTATTTTATGCATAAACACAAACAACAGTCAGAGCCCGCTCCCTGAGGGCACAGGAAAGCAACCCTCTTGTTTACTGACGAAAACCCCAACACATAGGCAGCGAGCCAGGGATCTATAAGTAAGTCCACTCCAGCCCTCCGCCTTTCACCCTGAAAACAATAAAGTCCAGTCCAGAAAACAATAAAGTCCAGTCTCTCTCTCTCTCTCTCTCAATGGTTCCAGAACCCAAACCGTGTGTTGAGGTGAGCCTATATATAGTTGGTATCTCTCAGCCTCACACACACCAGCTCAGGCTCCTTCCCAACCAGAGAGGTTACATTCCATGTCCCAAGAGCCAGCTTCAGTAACCGAGGATCGGTACGCCATGGCTCCCGCCTTCGGTCTTTGCCCAGTCCACAATGCACCGAACCCTAGTACTACCCTAGGTGGTGGGCAGACAAGTAAAAAGTATTAGAGACCCATACTTGAGTAAAAGTGTTCTTTAAAAACTTGACTTATGTGGAAGTACAGAAGTTTTCAGCATTTTTTGTACTTAAGTATTGCAAGTAGTTTATTCTAAAATGTATTACTCAAGTACTGAAAGTAAAAAGTACAAGTAGCAACTTAAAAACAGGGCTTAACGCTTCTAGGATGACCATATTTTCATTTGGGAAAACCAGGAGTATATGTTTATTTGTATAAATATGTAAATTAAGCTGAAGGTACTGGAAATGTTTTTAACTGGACCATGAAAGTGCCGTACAAGTGCATGAATTCCACCGTGTGTGAGGGTGTGTGTGTGTGTGTGTGTGTGGTTGGGGAGCGGGCTGGCTAAAGTCTACCAAGAAACAGCGCGATCTATATTCTGATTGGTTCAACCTGTTATATATATATATATATATATATATATATATATATATATATATATATATATATATATATATATATATATATATAATATACAACCGATGGATTGGCTGAATATGCTGCGGTGTGCGGCGATTAGATTATTTAAAAAATAAATTAATAATAATAATATTCAAGCGTGAGAAATTCCATGTGTGGCGTGAGAGCGTGAGTCTCATGCTCAAAGCGTGCATATGACCTGCATATGACCAAGGTCAGCACGTGATTACGCAGGTTTCCCACTGACTGTAAGTCACATTTATCTGCTCTCTGTCTTAATAATCACTTTTTTTGTGTTATGTTGGCCGGGAGATGGTTGCAGAGAGTATGTTTTCAGGCTTGCCAACGCTCACGCATTGAGCATGAGACACACGCATTTGACCGTTTTCACACGCTCTCACGGCACACTTCCGATATCTCACATCCGAAAAAAAAAATCTTGTTTATTTATCTGATCCATATCTATGATTCAATGAGTTACTAGTTCGCTCTGGCGCCAACCACCCGCGATCGATAGATTGCGATATAATACTTAATTTGTGTCCATTTTACGTTCACACCCCCCGTCAACAACTTACGTCTCCACCCCCCCCCCCCCCCAAGCCTGTTTATTAAACGCATTGTAAACTGGGGTGCCTTAAAGTTTTGCATGCATATAAAGGGTGCCACAACTGAAAAAAGGTTGAGAAACACTGGTCTAAGCTCCCTGTTGCCTCTTCAAAGACAGACCAGTCAGTAGACTCAAAGCAGCCCTGTAGCTTCTCTGTATCATCACTGGTCCACTTATTCTCTGTAGTTATTTGTACTTCTTCTCTGTAGATTGCGGAAATCCACAATCATCTCCTTCATCTTGGTTGTGTTTAGAATAAGACCATTCCTCCTACTGCAGCCCGTGAACTCGGCTATAAGATCTCTATACTCAGCTTCACTCTCCCCCTTTACACACGCCACCACTGCTGTGTCGTCTGAGTATTTCTGAATGTGACACAACTCCGATTTATATGAGAAATTAGCAGTGTACAGTGTGAAGAGAAATGGCAACAGTACTGTACCCTGAGGAGCCCCCATGTTGGTCACTACCACCTCAGAGATGTTACCTCCCAACCTGACATACTGGGGACGGCCAGTTAGGTAGTTATTGATCCATTCGATTAATGTAGGATCCACCCCATACCTCACCAGTTTCTCCCTGAGAATGAGGGGATTTATCGTATTGAAAGCACTGGTGAAGTCAAAAAAACATAAATCTAACATACCCCCCAGGCCCATCCAGGAATGATAGTTTTGTGCAGCATGTATAACACCCATCTTCTCCTGATACGCGAACTGCAACGGGTCTACGGCCTGCTGTACCTGTGTCCTAAGAACGCGGAGTACAAGCCTCTCAAGAGTCTTCATAATAACCGGTCAGGGCCACTGGTCTATAATCTTTAACCCCTACTGGTCTCCTTACCTTAGTGACCAGTACGAGACAGGACATCTTATACAGGACATGAATATGCCCAGTGCGAAGACTTCGATTAAAAACCGTTTGTAGCGGCACAGCCAACTCAGAAGCACACTCCTTGAGTAGCCTAGGTGCTACCCCACCAGGCCCAGCCGACTTCCCCGGGCGCAGCCTACGTGGTTCAGTACGCACCTCATCCACAGAGAAACTACAGGGTGTCCCAGCAGCATAGGTGGAACAGCTGCTGGGTGGGTCGGTTGTCCCAGCTGCCAAGGTGGAGCAGCCGTCTGATGGAGCTAGGCAAGGTGCAGCAGTAGTGATGGGACAGCCCCCAGGTGGAGCACAGCAGGGCACAACAGTAATGGTAGAACATCCGCCAGGTGGATCGGAGCAGAGTGCAGCAGTAGTGCTAGAGCAGCCACCAGGTGGAGCGAGGCAGGGAGCAGCAGTAATGGTGGAACATCCGCCAGGTAGAGCAGTGCAGGGAACAGCAGTCATGATGGAACTACCACCAGTCAGAGCAGAGCAGTTCACACTCGCAGAGGAGGAACAACCTCCGGATGTAGCCGCGCATGTCACAGCCGCTGCAGCGGTGGTACGACCGTCGGGTGGGGAGGGGCAAGTCCAAGATACAGAGATGGGGGGTCGATCAGATGGACTTTTCAGGGCAGAAATGGAGTCGAACCTACAGTAAAAGTAGTTAAACTCGTTGGCCCTGTCAGCATGGTCTTGTGTTTCACTCCTTTTGTCCTTATATCCCGTCATGGTCTTTATGCTCTTCCATACACCTCTAGAATCTCTATTCTGCAGCTTCCTCTGTAGACCCCTTCCATAGTCTATTTTAGCCTTCTTTAATCTCTTCTTCAGCTCAGATTGCACCCTCCTAAACCCATGTCGATCCCCTGATATAAACGCTTCCTTCTTTTTATTCAAGAGATCTTTAATGTTGCTTGTAATCCATAGTTTGTTATTTGGGAAGCAGAAAACTGTTCGCATGGGCACCACCACATCAGTACAGAAGTTCACATAGTCTGTCACACGATCCACTGCCTCATTGATATCATCCAGCGCCTGAGTCAATCAGTACACTCCAGTCGGTTGACTCAAAGCAATCCTGTAAAGTCTCACTGACCTCTGGAGTCCATTTACGAAATGAGCGCCTAATTGGAGGCAGTCTTCTCACACATGGTTCATAAAGGGGTCTGAGGTAAATCAAATTGTGATCGGATTTGCCCAAAGGTGGCATGGCCAATGCACTATAGGCATCTCGCACATTGACAAAACACAGATCCAACATACTATTGTGTCTTGTGGGACAGTCAACATACTGTGTAAAACCTCCTACATGTGGCCTTATGTCCACATGATTAAAATCTCCTGATATGATCACACAAGCATCAGGATGGGCAGACTGTATTCTCGTGACAGCTTCCTGGATGACGTCACACGCGACTGTAGCTTCAGCCCGAGGAGAGAGATTTAGAGAGATTGGCACTGTTGAAGTCCCCCAGAATGATAAGTTGTGAGTCCGCATACTTCCTTTTTACTTTCATTAACTGTTCGGAAAGCTGCTTTTGCGCTTCGCCCGTGCGCGCGCCCTGCGGGATGTAAACGCCAACCAGAATGAAAGACGAAAACTCTCTGGGAGAGTAAAACGTCCGGACGCTTAGTGTAGCACTTCGTAAGCCATAAGTTCATCATTTCTTGATCCATCCACCCTTTCTCATTCACGGCGAAGGCAACTGAGGGGGATTGGATTTTTGGCATGGTTTTTCGTTTGAAAATGACCATTGGTGGCAGTTTTGATCCATCTCCACAACATGCCAGCACCACTGTGAAGTGTGATTTCTCATGACCAGTTGTTACAATATTCACACTCTTTTGCCCTTTCTCCGCTACACTTCGGCCCATGGGAATGTCAAACGTGAGGGGGACCTCATCCATGTTAATAATATGATCCGGTGTCATGTTATGCTCAGTTACGTGATTTTCAACAAATTCACGGAAACTGTCGACCTTGGCTTGGAAGTCTGCTGGCAGTTTTTGGGACATTGTTGTCCGTGCTCTGATAGACAGGCGGTTGCGTTGCATGAAGCGGTAACACCAAGAAGGTCCTCCCGCAAAGTCTTTTATATTCATCTCCTTGGCAACTACATGGGCATGGAGACGCAACTGCACTGTTGACAAGCCTCTCCCGGCTGCACGTTGTTCAAGCACCCATGTGCAAACTCGTTCCTCTAGCTGTGGCCACCTAGCTTTTAGCCCATGATTAGCTTTTTTTAGTTTTTCTCATTGCAGTAAGAGAAACCTCCGCTTTTCGCCAGTCCCTCACAAGTTTCTCGCTCACTCCGAACTTTCTTTCTGCTGCTCGATTACCGTTTTCGGCTGCATATTTCACAACTTGCAGCTTGTAATCTGCAGAATACGATTTTCTTTTAGCTGGCATTTTTTCAGCCCTTCTCAGTTGTAATTTGTTTAATGTTTAAACTTTTTTTTATTTCTTTTTTTTTTTCCAGTGGTACAGAAGTAGCAGGTACACTAGAGCGCCCTCTTGCAGTGTGAAACTAACGAACATGTGAAATTACCATGGCCGTTTCTCAATATGCGTACCCGGACTATAAGTCGCTCCGGAATACAAGTCGCAACCCCGGCCAAACTCTGAAAAAAAAGTGCGACTTATAGTCCAGAAAATACAGTACTTAATGTCACATAATCTGTTTGAACTATTTCAGTCTGGTTTTCGCTTCCAACACAGCACCGAATCAGCCCTTATCAAGGTTACAAACGACCTTCTTCTTTCCTCTGATTCTGGCAATCTTAGTATTCTCATTCTCCTCGATTTAACTGCGGCCTTTGATACTATTAACCACTCTGTTCTTCTTTCTCGCCTAGAATTCACTACCAACATCACTAGTACTGCCCTTGCATGGCTAAGATCATATCTCACAAACCGTAAACAGTCTGTATGTATCAACAACTGCAGATCACACATTGCTCCACTGTCCCAAGGTGTACCCCAGGGTTCTGTGCTTGGTCCTCTTCTGTTTGATCTCTACATGCTCCCCTTAGGTGACATCATATGGAAACATGGTCTACATTTCCACTGCTATGCCGATGATATTCAGCTTTATATTTCCACCAAATCAGTCACCACCATAACTCTTGCCACACTGTCAAACTGCCTCACTGAAATAAAATTATTGATGGAAACCAACTTTCTCAAATTAAATAGTGATAAATCTGACATGGTCGTAATAGGTCCCAAATCCCTCACAAAAAACATACAGAACGTCTGCCTGACTATAGACAACTCTACTCTGTACCCTTCCTCACACATCGTAATCTTGGTGTAATTTTTGACAGTCATTTATCATTTGAACAGCATGTAAAGCAAGTCACTAAAACTGCTTTTTTTTCATTTAAAAAATATTGCTCGCCTTCGTCCATCACTCAATTTCTCTGCTGCTGAAACCCTGATCCATGCTTTTATTACATCACAAATTGATTATTGTAATAGCATTCTCTACGGTACACCAAACAAAATCCTAAATAAACTTCAGTACATTCAGAACTCAGCTGCACGTCTTCTCACCCAGTCACGCTCCCGTGAACACATCACACCTGTTCTTCAACAACTACCCTGGCTCCCACACAACGTATTCAATATAAAATTCTTTTACTTATAAAGCTCTCCATAATCACGCACCTCCCTACATCACTGATCTGCTCCATCACTATACTCCCTCTCGGTTGCTTCGCTCCTCTGATGCAAACCTTTTGTCCATACCATATAGGATCAAACATACCTGGGATGATGGGGGCCTTTTCAGTGACTGCACCCACTCTATGAAACTCTCTCTCCAAACACATCCGTGATTCTTCTGATCTTTCCACTTTTAAATCTCTTTTAAAAACTCACCTCTTCAGATCCGCTTTTAATTTATGATGCTACACATTTATCTTTTTCTTATTTGTTTTATCTAATACTAATTCTCTTTGTTTCTTATAATGTTGTTCTATATTGTAATGTATTGTACAGTGTCATTATGCTGCTTGTAATTTTGTACTGTAAAGCATCTTTGAGTGTCCTGAAAAGCGCTATACTAAATAAAATGTATTATTATTATTAAAATTATTAAAATACTCAATAATTCATGTAATAATCATATGCTACTCCTGTACTGTTTTTTTCTTCTCATCTCTTTTAACTATTTAAATAATTTCCTGAACTGAAAGTTGTGCATGTGGAAGTTTTGAGGTCATGTTTATGCTGTCTGTAAATCAGAAACCAAGAAATGTAAATAGCCCCGAACACTGAATACAGCATAGATTTAATGCAAAAAAATGTATTCCTGGACTGTTCAATTAATATATATTGTGCTCTGTATTACAGAGGGGACATTGTAATTGCTAAAAGCCCATTTGATCCAAAGATGAATATTTGTAAAAGGGTGATTGGACTGGAAGGAGACAAAGTGTGCATCAGTGGGCCATCAGACAGCTTTCGAACCCATACTTATGTAAGTATTACTAACTCAAACCTACAGCAGTTTGTCTCTTCTCAGAAAAAGAGTCCTAAGTGACTTAAGGTTGCTTTTATCCTATGCAATGGTTTAGCAAAATGAACCTCTTTCTGTCTTGATCCTTTTATGACAATAGAAGATGACAATTTGGAGCTTTTCTTGATCTCCAACACTTGTTTGAGAGCAGAAAATCATGGCTGAAATTGTTTAGTGTGAACTCTAGAATAGCAGTAGAAGGTTATTGGTTTTTACAGCAAACGTGTGTGTGTGTGTATATATATATATATATATATATATATATATATATATATATATATATATATATATATATATATATATTAGGGGTGTCACGATTTCGTAATTAAATCGAAATCGATCGAAATTGTCACGATCTCGAGACGATCCCTCCGTCTAAGCTACGCAAACACCCACACTACGTAAAGTAAAGCCTGGTTTAAACTAGACACGTCGCCAGGGTCCGCGCGCCGAAAATGACGTAATCACGGTGTCTCCGCCCATGCGCGCTGGGAAATCGCAAGGTCGTGCACCTCTCGAATTTTGTAACTTCGCGCGTGCCGTACTTCAGCACAATGAACCAAGTCATGTTTTCTGGGCTCATACACCTTTAGAAGGTAGAATTAAAGCACCTAATTAAGTTAAATATTTATACATATACTCGTAATGATTCAAAATAATTCACTTTTTATCACATTATTTAATGGTTGTTTATTTTCAAAACGCCCAATCTTAACGTCTTCACGTTCTCTCATGTTTCGTCCTGGAATTACAAGAGGCTTGTATTTGTTAACGTAATACAAGAGAACTGTTCAGTCAGACAGCTATTTGTTGTGAAACAAAGTGGTTACACTTTCAGACATTTTCAAGTACTTTAGCCTAAATCTCAGCACTTTTCAAACCTGGAACACAATGTAACATAAATTTTCGTCAGGTAAATGTTCCTTCCCTTGTTTGTGAGGGGTGTTTCTTTATACTACCACATATCGTTTCAGAGAACACTGCAAAGAATATAAACACCCCCGCTGTTCATGGAGGTTCGCGTGAGGTGTGCGGAGTCGCGCGCTACAGTCACTCGCAAAAGTATAATCCATAATAAATAATCCAGCCTTGACGCGGCTCAGGGATTACGTCACACACAGTGTCGTGCGGCCATTACGGTTATTTAAACAAATTTAAACATGGGTCTGTGGCGGGAGCTGAGTGCAGAGCGTTGAGGAGCGATTTCAATTGGGGGATCGTGCTCTCTGCCTGAGATTTTTTATTATTACATTTTTTTGCTGATGCTGGTCCAGCGTGGCGCGTGCCAGTGATTATGCCTCGGCGTGCCAACGGTGGCACGCGTGCCATAGGTTGCTGACCCCTGCCATAGACTAATCTAAAACTGGCATAGGCCTCTCTGCTGTAAATCGAGAATCGAATCGTGACCCTAAAATCGGAAATATAATCGAATCGAGGATTTAGAGAATCATGACACCCCTAATATATGTATATATATACACGCACGCACACACGTACAGTGTTTGAACACCCGCTGACTTGTCCCATTTAAAAATCGTGGAGGGGTCTGAAATTTTCATCTTAGGTGCATGTCCACTGTGAGAGACATAATCTAAAAAGAATTCTGGAAATCACAATGTATGATTTTTTAAATAATGTATTTGTGTCTTACTGCTGCAAATAAGTATTTGAACACCTGTGAAAATCAATGGTAATGTTTGGTGCAGTAGTCTTTGTTTGCAATTACAGAGATCAAATGTTTTCTGTAGTTTTTCACTAGGTTTGCACACACTGCAGCAGGGATTTTGGCCCATTCCTCCACACAGATCAGCCAGGTTTCTGAGAAACACGGAGTTTGAGCTCCCTCTAAAGATTTTCTATAGGGCTTACAGGGTGTCCGCGGAGTTGTAAAAAGTATTAAAAGGTAGTAAATTCAGTTGGCCAAAATAAGGCCTATCTGTGTGCTTTGGGTCATTGTCATGTTGAAAGACCCAGCCGTGACCCATCTTCAATGCTTTAACTGAGGGAAGGAGGTTGTTCCCCAAAATCTTGCAATACATGGCCCCGCTCATCCTCTCCTTGTCCTGTCGTTCTGTCCCATGTGCAAAAAACACCCCAAAGCATGATGCTTCCACCACCATGCTTCACAGTAGGGATTATGTTTTTGGGATGCTACTCATCATTCTTTGTCCTTCAATTTAAGACCAAAAAGTTCTATTTTGGTCTCATCTGACCACAGAACTTTCTCCCATGACTCCTCTGGATCATACAAATGGTCACGGGCAAACTTAAGATGGGCCTGGTGGATGTGTGCTGATTTAAGCAGGGGAACCTTCCATGCCATGCATGACTTATTGCGTCTTAGTGTATAGTAACCTTGGAAACAGTGGTGCCAGCTCTCTTCAGGTCATTGACCAGCTCCCGTGTAGTTCAGGGCACATGAAAGCTGCAGGCACGACGGATTAAATTTTTTTCAAACCAACTTGTGTTGTGCCAAATTCCGACTCGCGCATTAAGATGCTACAGATGATATTCGGGAGTTACAGTGATTATAACTTAGTTAACTGAGCACTCTAGTTTTGTCCTAACTAGATATTTAGACATAATACTGCGAAGTCATGTGGTCAGAGGTGAACTTCGGTATAGCCAGTGTGTATTTTATTTAAATAATTAACACCCTTGAGCCAGTGTGGCTTTGGACATAGATAATGCTGTGCCGTTTGCTGTGATGGATAATTAATGTATAGCTCTTATTTATGCATAGAAACGTAAATTGACAATATAATCTGTAGCGTCTTTATGCGGATAAACAAGGGGAGTCGGAATTCGGCACAACACTGGCAGAAAGCCAAATCTGTCGCACGTGAAATGCTACATGCACTGTTCAGAAACTGATCAGTTCAGTTAAATGTATTCAGTTCAGTAGATATATGCGGCTTTTAGCCCGGTGCGGCTTATACAACATTTTCAGAAAAGAAAAGACCTCCACTCCAGTCCCCATGAGAATCCGTGCGGACACTGAACTCGCAAGGTATTTGCAGGAGGAAGCCCTCGATTCGGCCATGAACCAAATGCAGATTAATCATCAGGTTTCTAGTTCTTTCCACCCAGAGTCGCAGGGTGCCTTAGAGAGATTTCACCAGACCCTTAATAAAACTCAGTGCCGAATGAAGGCTCGTTTTGATTCACGTGCGGTACAGCGCTGTTTTCAAGTGAGAGACAATGTGTTGGTTCTGTTACCACTGTCTGGTTCTGCCCTACAAGCGACATTTGTTGGACCATTTGTTATTGAGTCCTGTCTAAGCGACATGAACGCTTAAATTTTAGTGGTCCCCCACCTGTCAGTCAGCGTTTGAGGCCATAAAACGACTGTTGTGTTCTTCTCCTGTCCTTTCCGTTCCCGAGTTCACAAAACCCTTCAAACTAGAGGTTGATGCCAGCGAGACTGGTTGTGGAGCAGTGTTACAGGAAGATGCTTCGTATATCGACCATCCCATTGCGTATATCTCAGCTCAATCGCCATCAACGTCACTATAGCACTTTATATAGTGTGCTTTGTGTATCTAGTCTTGGAACATCCTGTGATTGGTTAAAAAGAACATGGAAGTGTAATTGCAGCAAATTGTCAGTGACATACTTGGTCAGGCTGTTTGCACTTTTTGCACTCTGTATTGACAGAGAAGAACTTTTTGTTTTGCACATAATATTGTCTGCACTTGAAAAAGGAGAAATATTTAATTTTATTTTAACTTTCATAAAATTTTATTTTAATTTCAAATTGTAGAGGAAAAAGTTTAATAAAAGTTCATGCTTACATCATGCATGTTAAGTTATAATAAAACATTTCAAAATCCATGTGCAACTCAGTTAAATAAAAGTTTGTTGTCCAGTCATATAATTTGTCATTTAAGTTTTCTTAAAGTCTCGTTCTCGTGAACCCAATATCGTGTCTCATCTCGTGAGCTGAGTGTATCGTCACACCTCTAAAAAATATAGATTTTTTCTTTATTCTTGGCTCAGTTATACTTTTGCAGCAACATAAACGTAATGTCAGGAGATACATTGTTACTGTTAAAAATGCATTTCCAATAAATGTATTGGAAAAACTCATTTTGCTGCTGAATGTAACTACTAAAGTAACTTGTAATCTAACATAGTTACTTTTAAAATCAAGTAATATGTAACGTAACTAAGTTACTTCTTAAAGGAGTAATCAGTAATCATCAGTGGGGAACCGTCAGGGCCCTCTACGCCCTCTCAGAGGGCCTAAAAATATTCTTAAAACATAAATATATTAGTGGTGGGACTTTAACGCGTTAATTTCGATTAATTAATTACAGGAAAGTTAACGCACTAAAAAAATTAACGCATTTTAACGCACAATACACTTTTGCATCGTGGAATGTTTCTCAGTGCACGAGTTCCAGGCGTACAGATTATATGGACGCACAATAAGATGAGCATTATGGAGATTACTGAAGAGGCTACGCTGGTGGATGGGAAATTTAAATATAAGAAACTTCCAGATGGAAGTACAAACACAAATAGTGTTATTTGCACTTTATGAAGGAAGGAGTTCGCTTATCACAGGAGCACTTCCACCCTTCGTTACCACCTCAACGCAAAACATGTTGCGGCTAGCTGGGCGTACACTGTACGATATTTTAAATCGTGTACTCAGCTCCAGCTCAAACTGTACGACTAACTCGTTGAGGAGAGTCGGCTCGTGGAGCTGCTTCAACAGTGCGATACTCTCACGAGGAGCGATTTGAATTTCAAACATGTTTGATGTTCTTGCGACGCTGCGATTTCTGATCGGGAGTTGGTCGTGAGGTGTGAATCGCTCCTCGTTTACCTGTGTAAACTATACGATGCACGACACGCGATTGAGCCGAAACGAGTGAAAAATCGGCTGAAAATGGGCCAAAAATCGCACAGTGTACGCCCAGCTTAACGCGCAGGTCAGTAATGATAACTTAGCTGCTAAATGTATTCCTAGTACGATAGGGTGACCTAAACGTCCGCATTTCACATCCTGGACAGGTGTTGTCCCGGGTTTTTTTTTAAGTGAGGAAATGTCCTGGTTTTTAAAGTACCTTCATTGGACCATTAAGACTGGATTAAACTTTCGCGAGTGACCGTAGCGCGCGACTCCGCACGCGTTTATACATGACGCGTCATATTATTTGTGTCGTTCGTTCTCTGTGGTCGAAGATAAAGGCTTACAAGAAGCGCTGCACATTGCGTCAACTGATGCAAGTTATGAACTACCGTCCAGGGGTGAGTTTCCCAAAACGTTCTTAGCACCAAGTACTTCTTAACCTCGTACGTAAGAACGAGGGAAAAAAAACAGGTTATTGTGAAAGGGAAGTAAAACAGGTTATTGTGAAGAGCGCCACAAATGTGGCTCTGACTGGGGATCACTGGACCTCTGTTAGCAACAAGAATGATCTTGGTGTGACAGCTCATATTATAGATGATGAATGGAAGATCCAGTCATTTGCTTTGAGCATGCAGAAGACCACTTCTAGGCACTATGGAGATGCCTGTGGCAGAGGCCTGGGAAATTTAAGAAAAGTATACCATCTAAAATGGTATTAAAAAACATCTTCTGATTTACTTCAATTCTTCCAATATCCTGAGCAAAACTCCCAAAATTAAACAACATTTTTGGTCAGAATTTCCAATGTTCTGAACTGTTTTCTGCACTCATATATTGGTCTGTGTAGTAGACTGGTGGAAAAATAAACAAGATGTTGAAGTTTATGATTATGTTCATTGATTCATTCATCATTCAAACTTAAATTAATATTTCTCATGTTAAATACTGAAATGCGATTAAAATGCGATTAATTTCGATTAATTAATCACAAAGCTTCCGATTAATTCGATTAATTTTTTTAATCGCGTCCCACCCCTAAAATATATATAATATAATTTATCCAATTTTATTTTATCTACTTACAGTTTGACAATCGACATCTAAACAATTACAAAAATATATGCAAATAAATTATTCACCCATGTATTCAATCTGTGTTGGAAGATGAGGGGTTAAGTGGAAGCCTGTGAGCCTGTGTCTCCCCCTATCAGGACTGTGATGCCCGCTGTTCGTTTACAGAGGGCCTGGCAGTTATAATTCAGCGCAATACCAGTTTCAAATGACAGTAAAATTGACCAATCATATCTTCTCTCTTAGTGGGCGGGCTTAACTGTATGATAATTTCCGCCCGCTGTGGCGACGCTAGCTGTCGTTAGCATCACCGCTAGCTAGTTTCGTGAACCTTATTTTGTTTGGAAACTTATTTTGCTTAAGACGTTATCTAGTACAGATATTATTGTTTATTGCGTTTTAAAAGCTGTACTGTCGTCTCAGTTTTTCTTTATTGCAGTTTATTAAGAAAGGAAAAAAAAAATTCGGGGGTTAACGGGCCCAGGTTTAAAGGTCACGGTTCGCTACTGACTATATATAAGTTTACATCAACGGTTTTCAAACCGTGAGTTAGTCTTGCTTTGCCTAATAAATGCTTTAGTAGTTTGCAGGAATTCTGCGAATGGTAACCTACTTATCAAGTCAATATCTCAAAGAAATTATCTCTCGGGTATAATCCCTCTTCGCCAGGGCTAGCTGTTACATACATTATGTATGGCTGCTTTTGCCATACTGGCATTACAAAAGAATTAAGTAGAATGCAAGTTACGTATGTAAATACTAGGTGTATGGAGGACTGTGAACTAGTTAGGCTATGTTGTAATCGCTACAGAGGATCGGGTTAGGATCGCAATTGTATATATCCAGGTGAGTTGAGATGACGAGAGAGAGAGAGCTGACCCAGTCTTGCACTTAACACTCCTTTATTCTCCAAATAGGAATTGGTGAATGTGGGTGTGTTGTACGTGTGGTTTTTCTGCAATGCAGAACAAGAATAGATAGAACATGAATGTCTACAATATACTAGACAATTATAAACGAAAGCAGTTAAACATGACTAGCACGCTATACATTTAGCCAAACCACGTGAGCCATAGACAGACTATACATCGCGGAGCAATGCTACATGGCTAGTTGTTAGCTTCCTTTAAAGACTAAAAAGACATACTTAAATGCTCATCAGTCAGAAAACTCGGTGAGATACAGATGCACAATATCAAATGGCAAATAACAGTAACAAATAACAGTACTTACATTCAATGAACGCACACGATTAATAAGTTAGAGATCGTATTACACCGTCGCCCCGATATGGTGGAAATGGCAGACTCCGTAACATATCGCTACTTCGTGGCTTTATATAAAATGCTAACTGGACATTGGTGCAGTAACACTGCCATCTAATGTCGAATATAAGAATGCAGGTGAAACTCCCACCAATAAATACAATAACTAAAGACTCAAAACAAATAAATAACAGTCTTTTGTACACTAGGGGTGTATTCAACTAAGGATTTTCATCAAATCTGAATCGTCAGCTTTTCCCTTTAGTCGACTAATAGTCGAATCGGGTTTTTTATTATTTTTTTATTTAGAGCACCTTAAACGGGATCCCGTTCTCATTCAGGACTTTTTTCCTCTTCAAAGTAAAAACCTAAAACACTCAGATAAATGAATAAACATGGTAGGTTGGCTTTATTCAGCTTTTATTTATTTACTCATTAATTTTTTAATGAAATGTTGAACATTAACCGTCAGTGCGCATTGCGCATATCGAACTGTCAGACAGGCACAGTGCAAAATGTCAAAAATATTTTAAATAAAATATACCTGCCTGAAAATATAAAAAAATTGCTACACAACAGCAAAAATGTATAAGGAAAGATTCAAGTAACGGGGTTTAAAAGCAAACATCAAAAAATGTTTATAGGCCTACTTGCCGAGACGCACCGCGACGAGACGACACGACCGAAAAAACAAAGTTTTTTCGCCTTACACGTTTTAAATGGTATGCCATGTTGGTTGTTATCGTGCGAAATGAAAGACGTTGATGACATAACTTACTTTACTTTGATTCATCTTTATCTTTTTCAAAATACTTTTGAAGTTTTTTAGTAGCCATTATAATCTCGGCAGATGCTGCGTATTGTGTTGCGTGTTCAGGTCCGCTCGTTTGGATTGTGCAACTGCAGGGTGTGATTTATTAATGTGTAGTAAGGAAGATGCCTATTGTTAATGCGCAAACATCATTTTTAAATATTTATTAACAGAAATTAGGATGATTTTATTTCAGAAAAGGCTATATATATATATTGAAAACAAGACTAGCAGCATCCTTGGGCACCGCCATGCAGTTAGAATGGTACATTCGACTATGACGTTCATAGTCGACTAGGGGGTATAGTCGGCTATAGTAGGTCACCCCTAGTAAATACATACCTTTGCGAGCGATGTAAAACTGAGATGATGGCATGGGCGGTGCTGTTATGAACACTTTATTCACAATAGCATTCATGAGGCAACGCGAGCTATAAATTAGTGGTGGCGGCTACACAGTTTGAGTGAAAACTGCTTGGGCGATCGAACAGCAACGTAATTTGCTTGAAAGCTCGGTTTGGGCATTTGAACAGCAACACAGTTTACGTGACTCCTTGGTTTGGGCCATCAAAAGTATCATTTTAATAATTTAGCATTTTGTTACGCAAAGGTACATAGCCTACCTTTTATAATGATATTTTTGTAATACATTTTGCCTATTTGTGCTTTTTGTTCTTTGTCTAACACAAAACATTATAGACATTTATTTGTAGATTTGTTATGTTCACCATAGCCTGCAATTCACTAACTTACACAACTTTTAGACATTAAAACTTGGCGTAACATTTGAGTATACAAATAAACTTGCTTTGGCTCAGTCTACGGGCTTCACTTTGGTACTTTGAGTATTGAACAAGCTTTCTGTGGATGTGGGGGTTGAAGGCTCCAGCGCAGTCTGTTGCATTAGCAAGACAAAATACGTTAACGCTTCATAGTGGGGTGTGCGGACCATTGGGTTAGTGGTGTGCCGTATGAACGTATGATAATCTAGTGACATATATGCCAACAGAATAACACACAAGGCAAGGCAAGGCAAGTTTATTTATATAGCACCTTTCATACACAATGGTCATTCAAACACAGACAAATAAGCAAACTATTACACTAACCAAGCAAACTATTACACTAACCAAATAACAAAACTGAAACAATATTTTCAGGGCTCTCAAGTTTCTAAGTTTGGTGGGAGTGAGATTTGGTTGGTCACCCATCGGCCCATTGACCCTCCAAGTGTCAACTTGAAAGAGAACAAGTTTGATTTGATCAAATTTCACGGTTTATTGTTATATAATTACAAACAAGTACAGACAAGAAGAAAAATTAATAAATAAAAATAAATAAAACAAAAACACAAATTTATCCCCACGGAACAATGGTGGATATTTTCTGTGTTTGTTCATGAGTGATGTTGAATGTTGAAAGTGTTTGTGGCAGATTTAGATGCCTTGATCACAGACACTGGGGGTTCCCATTTAAAGCAATGAGGCTCAATGCCAGCCATTTCCATCCAGAGCCAAGGCATTTCTGGTTTTGGTCTTGTTCAAGCCCACCATGGAAAAAACCCTTTCTGCATCGGCATTTGAGTGTGGGAGAGTTAAAACCAATTTGGCGATTGCACAGTCTGGGAAATCTGTTCATTCCAGTCACCTTTGGAAAAAAACAAGGAACCCTAATTACACTACTAAATATTTTTACACTCCAGTTGCTCATGTCAGTTTGTGTATGCTAGGTATTTCTTAAGCTGGGCGTACACTGCGATGTTTGGCCCATTTTCAGCCGATTTTTCACTCGTGCGACTATTTTTGCGATCGGGCCGAGTTTCGGCTCAATCGTGTGTCATGCATCGTATAGTTTACACAGGTAAACGAGGAGCGATTCACACCTCACGACCAACTCCTGATCAGAAATCGCAGTGTCGCAAGAATATCAAACATGTTTGAAATTCAAATTGCTCCTCGTGAGAGTATCGCACTGTTGAAGCAGCTCCACGAGCCGACTCTCCGCAACCTCTCACACTGCGCATGTGCGAACGGCAGAAGAGGACGTAAAATCAAGCATTTCTTTGTCCATGCACGTCGCCTTTTTTTAGGTGTTTCCAGACACAGAATGGCACAAATTGCCAAGGCAGCGCGTTTTTTTTGGTGGACATTTCAGGTGAGCATCTCTCCACTTCCGGGCTCTTATACTTTTTCTTCTCCCGTTTTTATGATGCAGTTCCAGATACAAGAGTCCGATATGTGGTGCAAGGACGTACAGTGTGAGCAGTCGGGTCGTATAGTGTGAGTATGTGAGCTGTGAACTTGCGATTTAGTAAACCCTGCGATTTAGTCATACAGTTTGAGCTGGAGCTGAGTTACACGATTTAAAATATCGTACAGTGTACGCCCAGCTTTACCCTATTCTTGAGGGAAGACAGGCCTTCCCAGAAAGCTTCAACTTCAAATTCCTGGGACTCTGGAACCTCCATCAATTGGTAGTCCTGGAACTCCTCAGCAAGTTTGTCTTGTTCCTCAGGTGCTTCGTATGGAAGCATTTTGGGAAACCTAAATGATTATACTTAAACACAGGATAAGATGGTGCAATATCCTATGCCACTCCCATACCCCTCACAAGGCCCTACCGCCCATCTTCTCTCCAACAACCATAACCGTGCATGTTATTAACCAACCAACCACTATTAGAACACTGCAACATCTATGAACTGATACTGGCTCGGCAAGGATCCAGAAACACAGCGTACTATGTTCATGGTCCATTGCTTCAACTGCCAAGTATTCAGATCACCACATCAACCTGGACTGACCTTCAAACAAAACAACAACGACACATCCTATACACACAACACTTGTTTGAGCAGAACACAACAACAGCTACAATCTGATACTGGCTCAGCAAGGATCCAGAATCACAGCGTACTATGTTCATGGTCCGTTGCCTCGACTGCCAAGTACTCAGACCACAACACAGCCCTGGACAGACCTTCACGCAAAGTAACAACGACGCCCACAACCACTTGCAAGCTCTTCACTGGGGTCACTGGGGAGGTGGGCACCTCCCTTCATTGGTGTTTCATTGATTTGAGCCCACAACACCTCCAGGAGGCTCAACGGTGAGGGCTGGCGATGTTAGTGACATTAGATGAAAAACTGATGGCATAAAAAGAGCTGAACCCCGACTGTACCTCTTCATAGAGAATAAAAACAGATTGTTTCTCCCTCTGAAGTAGCAAATTAAGGAAGGTGAAGGTTGGCAATGTTGCCTGATAGAAGAGGAGGTACACTTCAGTCATTGGATTAGAGAAGGCACCCGCAAGCCTTTTGAACCATGGCTGTTTCTCATATGAAAAGACAAAAAACACAATTGTACATATTATTCATTCATTTGACAATCTCTTAAAGAACCTTGCATTCATGTCAGTAACACATGCAACTTACTTGCTGACTGGAAATAGCTGCAGAGTGGCTTGTATTGCCTCAGAACACGATTCAAGCACCGCTCCAGGCTCAGCCAACGGATGGAGATG
Organism: Brachyhypopomus gauderio; assembly: GCF_052324685.1. NCBI lineage: Eukaryota > Metazoa > Chordata > Actinopteri > Gymnotiformes > Hypopomidae > Brachyhypopomus > Brachyhypopomus gauderio. The sequence goes on along the minus strand of NC_135222.1, from coordinate 12,009,995 downwards.
TGTGACAGTATCTCCATGTATTCGGACTCGTAAGTCACAGAATTCTGTAATGTGATTGATTATTTCAGTGTGATGAAAGTTATTGCATTCCACTTGCACACTATTTTAGTGCTAAAATCACCAACCTGTGAAGTATTATCAACTTCACAGGTTGGTGATTATCAACTTTATCCTTTCTTCTTCTTCCATAGTCTCCTCTTCTCTCTCTTTCACTATATACAAAGTCTTCTCTGTCAGAGTGGGAGATGAAGGAGACGGAATCTCCCGCGGATGTTTTATGATGGCGGACCCAAGCGCCTCGTCCGTGCACTGAATGATCGCACACACGCCGAGGAAACAGAGACACGGCGCGCCGTGTATTCAGTGCCGACGTAGAGGGTGAAACTGAAGGTACTTGTGGAGAAACTTGATGTGTTAAATAGAGGAGAACTGAAAACAATCACGGAAATACTTCACGCGTTTAACGGGGGAAAACAGAAAACAATCGCGGAAATACTCAACACGTAAATGAACAAGCAAAAACTCAGCAGTCTCACGAGCGGAGGGGAGTTTCGGCAGGGCTACAAACTTAGCGGACTTGGAAAGGTGTGACCATGGATGTGAAGGGACCGGAAACGGGTGGAGCAGCCCCACAGGCTTAGTTTGTGGGCTTTTCCCCTGGGCGCACACAGCGCAAGCCCCCACAAAGTTGCCCACAGACTTGTCCATGTTGGGCCACCAAAAGCGATGCCTGATTAATTCAAGGGTGTGCGGCGAACGGTGAGGCGTGGGCCCATTTCATAACCTGCCCAAGCACCCGGGCCGGGACGTAGAGCCGACCCGCTGGTCCTCCCCCAGGATCGGGATCTCTGGCCAAGGCCCGTCTAACGGTGGCTTCAATGTCCCACTGGACGGGAGCCACAATCTTGGCAGGGGGAATCACGGTCCCTGCGCAGGTGTGAACAGAGGACGGTTCCCACAAGCGAGAGAGGGCATTGGGCTTGGTGTTTTTAGACCCGGGCCGGTACAACAAGGTGAAGTCAAACCTCTCAAAGAAGAGCGACCACCTAGCCTGCCTCGGGTTGAGCCTTTTAGCCTGCTGGAGGTATGCCAAATTCTTGTGGTCGGTTCAGACCACAAAAGGGTGTTTGGCACCCTCCAGCCAATGCCTCCACTTCTCGAGGGCCAATTTGACGGCCAGGAGCTCCTTATCGTAGTTGCGCTCAGGCGGAGTGAGACGGTGGGAGTAGAAGGCGCAGGGGTGGAGTTTAGGAGGGCTCCCACACCGTTGAGACAGGATGGCCCCCACCCCTGCCTCAGAGGCATCGACCTCCACAATAAAGGGGAGGTCGGGATCAGGCATACGGAGCACAGGGGCGGAGACAAACCGTCCCTTGAGATCATCAAATGCAGCCTGGGCCTGGGAGGTCCAACTGAAACCCCTAAGGATTTTACTGGTGAAAGCAGAGAGGGGGGCCGCCACAGAACCATAGTTCTTAATGAACTAGCGGTAGAAGTGGGCAAACCCCAAGAAGCGCAGCACCTGACGGACCGATGTGGGCACAGGCCAGGAGGCTACGGCTTTGGCCTTCGCTGGGTTCATGGCCAACTTGCCCTTGGAGACACGTATGGAACGCTGACTTCTCCAGTTTGACATATAGGTGGTTCTCCAGCAACAACTGGAGAACCCTCTTGACGTGCCCTATGTGTTCATCGAGTGACCGACTGTAAATCAGTATGTCATCGAGGTAGACGAACACATAGTGGTCCAAAGTCTCCCTCAAGACCTCATTAATGTACCGCTGGAAGACAGCTGGGGCATTCATGAGCCCAAACGGCATCACAAACGACTTCCTGCTTTCCTCCTGTACAGACGCTTTTCTGTCAGCTCTGCCTGTCCTTTCATTTATTTGAGTTATATCTACAAGTTAAAGTTATTTTTACAAGTTAAAAGGATCCATTACTCATTACTTCACTTGGTAAGCTTTTTTACATTCATCTATAAAGGATAATTTAGCATTTTTTACATTCCAACAGTCCGACACTGCGAGTGAGCTGTTTTTTGCGCCTCAACCTTGTGAGTGGTTTTTGTGCACTGTTTTATCAGCAGCTAATACTGTTTTCAGCTGTGAAATACCTGCCAGAACTTCTTGGGTGTTAATTTTGCACTTTGGATTTTTAACTTGGATATTTGAGCCTTGTGTGCCCGGTGCTTTTGCGATTATGGCTCATGCTTCCACATCATCTATTTGCTCTGAGTGTATCAAACTCTCTCAGAGGGTTGCAGAATTTCAGGAAAGAATCTATACCTTACATTCTATAAGGGAAGAGGAAGAATATCTGGACTCTATTCTTGCCACACAAACCGCTGACAAAACCATCCCTGTGACTGGCAAAGAAAAAGACGTTTCTCTCCATTGTCGCTGGGATGTACTGGGGGCAAAGCCTAAGCTCATCTTAGCCTCAACTCCTAATCCCGTTAACAACAACAATGATAAGGGCTGAACTGTTGTTCGGGGGAAGGAACGTAGCAGAAACCAGCACAGCAGCGGCGGCAAGCAGCAATCTTCAGAACAGACCATTCTTCTCGATAACAGATATGAAGCTCTCGCCTCAACTGAAGTAGCAGGAACTGAGCAGTCTCATCACAACATACTGCCTCCCTCTCCAGGACATCAAGGACATCAAGCACACCCCAATCAGCATCAGAGATCTGACTCCAGTCTGGCTGCTAAGCATGCAAATAACTTTGGCCATTTGCGGACCAACCACCAGGCTGCCAACTGTGTTAGCCAGCAGCATGCTAACAAGCATGCTAAGAGTCATCCCAACCACCAGCTTGCAATTCGTGCCAATCGACAGCTATCTAATAAGTATGCTAATAGGGTTAGCCATCAGGATGCTAACCATGTTGGCCATCGGGGTGGTAACCATGCTAACCATCGGGATGCTAACCATGTTAGCCGCCGAGGCATTAACGGTGAAAGGAGACGAGGAACACCGCCACAGCCTAAAACGCTGCTAATTGGGGACTCAGTCATCAGAGATGTATGGAGCAACAGTATTAAGGCCTTTTGCTTTCCTCTTGTTACTGTCTGTGAAGTGATACCTATGATTCCACACATATTGCATGACCATCCAGCTATGGAAAGACTGATTGTACATGTCGGCTCTAGCGATGTTTACAAACAACAGTCTGAGATTCTGAAACAGGATTTTAACCATCTTCCCAGTGTGAAGTGTTCATTTCTGGACCGATACCAACTGCACATCGAGGCAGTGGTCACTTTACCAGACTGCTGGCTCTAAACAGCTGGCTCACTATAGCCTGTGCTCATTGGAAGGTAAACTTCATTGACAATTTCAACATCTTTTGAAGGCGTCCTGAGCTTTTTAAACCTGATCAGCTTCACCCTAACAGGGCTGGGACTCAAATGCTTGTGGATAATCTAATGTATGGAATCACTCACATGCAGAACCTGCACCCAACCGCCAGCAGTAACGTCAGTATTGTCAGTCAAAGGAGCCCACCATCTCCTGTCAGAAAATCTGTCCACAGTCTCAGAGGTAAACTCCAGGAGAGTGAAGAGGTCTTGTAGGAACTCACCTACTTCTCCTGCACACTCAGTGATTTCTCAAGTCTGATACACTGGAACCCATGCTCCTAGTCAGTGCTACATTCCAGTTCTTTTAAATAGCCGGTGGCATGGCTCTCAGAATCAAAATAAAAATGTAATCAGAAGAAAACATAAGGGTACAAAACATTGTAACAAACTAAATTTGATCCCAGTGAAATGCACAAGTGATGTAGGCGATGCTGATCAAACACATCAAGTCTTCAAAGTCTCCTTACTAAACGTCCGCTCACTCACAAACAAGTCTTTTATAATAGCTAAATTAATTGAAGATTACTGTCTGGACTTTCTTTTTCTAACAGAGACTTGGCTTGAAAGCAATGGAGCAATAGTGCTAAATGAAGCTTCGCCTCCCGACTTTAACTATTTTAATGTCTCCAGAGTAAATAAGAGAGGTGGTGGTGTTGCATGTTTTTACCATAAATCATTCTGCTGTAAACAGATCTCATTAGGGGAACATCCTACGTTTGAATATCTGGCAGTACAACTCAACAGTACTTATTCAGTTCTTTTGATTGTTATCTATCATCCTCCCAGACTACATGCAGATTTTCTTGAAGATTTTGAAGAAATGCTTTCAAGGATTTTAATTGATTTTGATTATGTTTTAATTGCTGGGGATTTTAATATTCACATGGATATATCCACAAATCCAATCACTTCAGAATTCATGAGGATGCTTAACTCTTTCGATCTCATACAGCATGTATCAGGCCCAACTCATAAGCATGACCACATTTTAGATTTGATCATTTCTAAATGTATAGAGGTTAATAATACTGAAATTACTGATGTTGCAATCTCTGACCATTTTGGTGTATTTTTCAATATGTCATTATCTACTAGAACACTCAGTGAAAAGCGCACAATAACCAAGCGTTATCTCAGTGATGGCAGTGCCGTGGCCTTCACAGACATGATACAGTCCCTCCCTCCCCTCTCAGAAAATGGGAATGAGCTAGAAACATTGAAGACAGAGAAACATTGAAACATTCACACACAGAGTTAGGAACTGTATTGATGCTGTGGCACCAAAGGTAACTAAAATAATCTCTGGTAAAATTAAGATGCCCTGGAGAAACACTCCATCTATTGTAAAATTTAGGCAAGATTGTAGGCAGGCTGAGACACGTTGGCAAAAGTCAAAATTGCAAGTACATTTTGATATTTATAAAACAACATTGCAGAATTACAACAGTGAAGTGAAATCAGCAAGGAAAAACTATTTCTCTACCTTCTATCAATTCATCCAATAATAACTCAGCTGTCTTGTTCAGAAGCATAGATCAGCTAGTAAACCCCACCTCCTGTGGCTTCCCTGAGACAGTTTCAGTTGAAAAATGTGAGGAGTTTGCTGTATTTTTTAGGGACAAGATTACTAGTATAAGGCAGAACATAGCAACAAGCACTAATAGACCATCAACCCTTACATCAGTTACTCAGCCTAACTTTAATATGTCTTATTTCCAAGAAGTTAACATGGTAACACTGCTTGATGTGATCTCATCACTAAAATCTTCTACTTGTGAACTGGACCCTTTACCAACAAGCTTTTTCAAGCAGGTTCTGAGCTCATTAGCAAATGAAGTTCTAACGATTGTTAATCAGTCTCTGCAATTGGGTGAATTCCCTAATTTTTAAAACTGCAATGGTAAAACCACTATTAAAGAACAGAAATCTTGATCCCACAATTCTTAATAATTATCAACCTATATCTAACCTTTCCTTTCTTAGCAAAATAATTGAAAAAGTAGTGTCAATCCAGTTGAATGACTATGTCAAAGTAAATCAAATAAATTACACTTTTCAATCTGGTTTCAGAGCTCTCCACAGCACTGAAACAGCCCTAGTTAAGGTAGTAAATGACTTGAGATTGAATAAGGATGCAGGCAAACTCTCAGTCCTTTTTCTGCTAGATTTAAGCGCCGCTTTTGACACCGTTGATCATGAAATATTTCTTGATCGACTACAGAGCTGGGTAGGCCTTAGTGGCTTAGTCTTAGACTGGTTTAGATCATACCTAACTGGGCGTGATTACTATGTAGCATTAGGTACCTCTTCCTCCACACGTCAAAAAATAACTTGTGGCGTCCCCCAAGGATCAATTCTTGGGCCGTTACTATTCAACCTATATATGCTTCCGTTATCACACATCATTAATAAACATGGTATTAGTTATCATCAATATGCAGATGACACTCAACTTTATATCTCGCTAGAACCTAAAGCCCTAAAATCAATTTGCTCACTGTTTGACTGCATAGATGATATACAGACATGGATGTCTGACAATTTTCTACAGTTAAATAAACAGAAGACAGAGGTTCTTGTTCTTGGCAGTGATTCACAAAGGAATGATGTCCAGACTTATTTAAATCAAATGAATCTAAATGCCAATGTGTTAAGAACCTGGGCGTCACCTTTGATAATGAGCTCAACTTCAAATCACACATCATGACTACATGCAAGACAGCTTACTTTCACCTTCGAAACATCGCTAAGGTACGAGATATGCTCTCTCCTGCTGCCAGTGAAAAACTTGTCCATGCATTTATCACATCAAGGCTAGATTATTGTAACGCTGTTCTATCTGCTCTTCCAAAGAGCTCTATTTCGCACCTACAGCGAGTTCAGAACGCGGCTGCAAGGGTTCTGACCCGCAGGAGAAAGAGAGATCATATTACACCTGCATTCCACTCACTGCACTGGTTACCTGTCAGCTTTAGAATAGATTTTAAGGTTCTAGTCAGAGGTGGGTAGAGTATTCATCAATTTTACTCAAGTAAAAGTACTGTTACTTGAACCAAATGTTACTCAAGTAAAAGTATGCATCCCAAAAATTTACTTGAGTAAAAGTAAAAAAGCACTTTGATTAAAAGCTAATCAAGTAGTGAGTAAATGCATGAGTACTGTCTCGTGTCAGTAAATTACATCATGGGAAATTGAATTACGGGAAACAATGACTTTTAATGATAAAAATAATTTACTATAAATAAATATTATATATATATATATATATATATATATATATATATATATATATATATATATATATATAAATTATTTATTATAAATAATGTGTATTTTTGTTTGTTCCTAATTATTAGGCCTGTGTAACTTTAATGTGTTCCACAAAGGCACTAACTGATGAGACTGTCAGCCAATACGTGTAGCTACAACTTGACACCAACTGAATAAATTTGTAGCAGACTTAATCATCCTATATTGCTAGTGTGTACAATCAGTGTGTGAACTGGTTTTTAGTATTGCACTGCGTTACATTTAATAATTACATCATATAAACGTTATGCCTCAGAGATATAGCATTACACAAAATTATACATACAGCAAACTTATCACATCGTGTTTCCTCATATTTGATGTTGAGTTCTTGTAGGCTGAAATATCCACACGTTTGCAGACACAATTGGCAGCGCCAAGGTTGCAAACTCTCACGCATTGAGCGTGAGACGCACGCATTTGGCTGTCTTCACACGCTTACACGCCACACATCCGATTTCTCACGATTTCTTTTTTTCTCAAAAAAATCTAGTTTATTTACCTCAGATCCACATCTATCATTCAATGAGTTACTAGTTCGCTCTGGCGCCAACCACTGGCGATCGATCGATTGCGATATAATACTTTGTGTCCATTTTACACCCCCCGTCAACAATATACGTTCACCACCCAAACCCCCACCCCGGTTTAAATCTCACTAAAAGTGATCTTGAAAACTTGGCAACCCTGCAGCGCATTATATAGCTGTCCTTTTACACGTTTGTAATGTAAACATTGGCTGTATGAGGTCAGGGATGCTCGGGAGGTTTTTCTGTCACTTTCTTGCTACGGTGGAGAAAGTTTGCGTATGTGATCACGTGATTGACCGGCTTCATTTGATTGGTCACTCATACTCGGGTAACAAGACGTTGGTCAGTCACTGAAAAGACTAATTATTTACTAAACGAAAGTAACGGTAGCGCGCGGCACAAATCCGATTGTAACGGAGTAAAAGTCGCGTTTTTCTCACCACATATTTACTCAAGTAAAAGTAGAAGTCTTTCATATTAAAACTACTCCTACAAGTACATTTTTGTCCAAAAAGCTACTTGAGTAAATGTAACGCGTTCCTACCCACCTCTGGTTCTAGTCATGGTTTTTAAATGTCTTCATGGTCTTGCCCCTCTTTACCTCAGTGAAATGATGGTTAGATATGTTCCAGTCAGGTCTCTCAGGTCTTCAAACAGTAATCTACTGGTGATTCCTAAAAGCCGATTAAAGATTGGCGAGGGTGCTTTTAGCCACTATGGCCCAAAGCTCTGGAATTCTCTTCCTGAAGAGATCAGAGGCATTTCATCCCTGCATAGTTTTAAGAACAGTCTCAAAACATTCCTGTTTAGATACGCTTTTAGTTAGGAAATTCTCAATCTTATTTACTTTATTACATTGTTGTCTATTATTTTCTAAATCCAATTATCTTAATAGTTTTATCTTATTTACTTTACTTTTTATTATCTTATTTACTTTACTTTTTTACTTTTTATGATATTTTAATATTTTTATCTTTAATTTCTTTTAAATTCTTTTTGTCTTATCTCCTTTTAATGTTTATTTTATTTATACTGTAAAGCACTTTGAGTTGCATGTATGTATGAAATGTGCTATACAAATAAAGATTATTATTATTATTATTAATAATATTATCATCACAAGGTACTCGTAGTGACCGGACGGGGTAGTGAAAGCCGTCTTCCATTCGTCCCCCTCACGTACCCTGATGAGATTGTATGCACTGCGCAAGTCCAGCTTGGTGAAAATGGTAGCTTGCTGCAGTGCTTCAAAGGCCGATGGCATGAGGGGTAAAGGGTGCCTGTCTTTAATGGTGATCTTGTTGAGCCCCCGGTAATCGTTGCACAGCCATAAACCTCCATCCTTTTTCCTCTTAGAAAAAAAGGGAAGAAAAAAATCCATCAGCCCCTGGGGACTGTCGGCCCACCGGGCAAATGCCCGGTACGCCAAATTACCAGTCCAGCCCTGCGTTACGTGCAAATGTCGTCATTACAAATATTTTGTTTGGGCGGCTCATTCTTCCTTGCAAAACGCCATCTAGCGTTAATTATGTGTCAGTACCAGCTTCCCTGTGTAAATACTCTGTGGTCTTTTAACTGCCCGAGGCGCGCTTTAAGTAGGTGAAAACAACACGGCGCTAGTAGTAAGTGGTGAAAGCGGTCAGATAACCGGCCCTCCGTGCTTCTAGGTATAAGTATGTAAATGAGGCGCGGCACTTCTAGTGTTAATAACCTAAAATAGTTAGGCCACGAGGTCAGCGCCATCTTACTATGATCATAACGGTTAAATCATTCTAAAATCGGTTTCTAAAGTAGCGTATTCATGGCGCATAGTTTTTCTTCTCTTTCAACCCTCAATCCACATCAATTTATCGACTAATATCTGCTATTAATACAAAACTAACATGTTTAATATCCTCGTTATCAGAATCAAAGCCGTGCTCATTACCACTTCAGTGACCAGAATATCTGTTGTGACCGTTCCGCTTCAAACACTAAGCACACTGTAACAAATTGACTGTAGAATGGACAGTAAATAACTGGCAAAAAAGTTGCCAATAATCTACTGTAAAAGTGTTAATTACTGTAAAAATAATTACAGTACACTGTAAAAAACCTATAGAATCTACTCAATAAATGTGAGGTAACAATTTGCACTCAGTTTGTTTGGGTATATTTTACTCAGTTTGTTTGGGTATATTTTACCTCATATTTTGAATAAGGACTACCTAACTAACAGCTGTGACACACTAAAAGAAATTGGTTAAAGTCTACACAACATTTTCAATACATTATACCACCAGTTACTTATAAAAATTGAGTAACTAACACTTTTTTGTTAGTAGTCAATTAATCTAATTATTAAATTTAATATTAGATTGATCAAGATTGATCATGTATATTTCTTTTAATTAACTATTTGTTAATAATAAAGGTACAAAAGACCCAACTTCACTCAGCATATTCAACTGAAACTTTATTCAGCATTTGAAAACAAGGTTTTTTCTGCTTCCAAATAAAAACAATGGTCCAATGTTCACTGATTTTTGTGGTAATAGATTGGTCAAATAAAAATAACTTATCTACTTCACAATCACATGCTTCAATATAGACAATGAGGTACATAATTCAGAACTACTTTGTACCACCATTCCACCACTGCTGAATTACAGAAGCAATGAACTTGAACGCAAACATTTCACTCCATTAGTTTATTTTTAAGGCTTTGGACCTTCTTGAGCAGCTTTGCTCCGTCAAGTTCCAAAAAAAGTTTCTGGAATACCTCAAAAGTGTACTTCAGCTTCTTGGGGTACTCAAGATTGAGGGCATAGATCAATCCCATCAACAGCATACATGCCCTCGTTCGGTTTCTACACCCATGCAGCACTTGGTTCCCTTCAATGACAATAGTCACATCTACTGGACTGGCGAACGTAAGTTGTCGAGCGGGGGGGTGTGGCGAACGTAAGTTGTTGAGTATGTTGTGCCAGTTGAGTATGATGAGGCTCAACTGATGAGGCACAGGGATTCTGTGTCATACAGCGCCGTGCTCAGAGTCCTAGTGCCTGTATAATTAATGGCCCGATTAATGTAATTTAAAAAAAGGGCATTTCCACAGTTTTAAAAAAATATCCCGGGACGCCCGGGACAGGACGTGAAATACGGACATGTCCCGGGAAATACGGACGTTTGGTCACCCTACTTAAACCATTCCCCAGTCAGAACATTTTAGCTAATTTGAAACTTTACCATTAGCTTACAGGTTGCTAGCTTTGGAATTGTGGTTACGTATAGCTAACGTTTTATACAACTAAACACTGCACGTTAATTAGCTTGCTAAAATAGACTGCCTGAGAGGTTACAGCGTGAACTTATGTTTTAACACACAAGCACTGACGACAAAACTTGTCACCGATCTTACTCTTACTTAATGATTACATAATCATTACATAAAACAAATCAGAAAGAATCTCACCTTAAATCCAGCAGCTCACACAACACGTGAAGCATCAATCGCATGAAACTCCCGAGAACCAAGTTGCGCGCGCGGCCTGCCTAGTGCTGTCAAATATAACCTACAGAAAGGAATCTCCCAAAATATAATTTTATAGGGGGCATAAAATAATTTTATATTATTTTATGCCCACTTTACATACAATATATGTACTATTTAGTATTTATTTGGCCCTCAGAAATACATGAATGAGCATTATCATAATGCTCATTCATGTATTTCTGAATTGGGCAAAATTAATACTAAATAGTGCTTTATTTACAGCACAAATCACAATTATGCAAGTGACCTTTCATGTTGTCATTTTGATCAATTAATAGAAACAATTCCAATAATTATTGATAGCCATCCATCCAAATGAATTACAAGCAGTGCTTTATTTATAGAACAAACAACTATTGTGCAAGTGGATGATACGGTTACCTTTTCATGTTGTCATTTTTATAAATAAATGGAAATAATTGTAATTATCAATAATTATCAATAAGGACCCTTCAGGTATTCATTTATTCACTAACAGCACATTAAAAAACAATCAAAACAATGAGGGCATACACATCAACTGCCATTTACATCAACCGTCATAAACGTATATACATAACCACAATAAAAGGAATGATAATGATACACTTTTGAGTATATTCTATTCTATTTTTTTATGTTGCTGCAGTTACTGTTAATATGTAGGTAGTTCCTATAAAAGTTACCCATTATTATCTAGTTTCCTTGCTGCCTAATGTACTTAGGTAAATTTTAAACAATTTGTAGGGGTTGTATATACCACCCTCCAAAGTCGTTTTTTACAGTGTATGTTACTGTAACCCAGGTTACAGTTTTTTTCATGTATTTATATTACAAACATTTCTTGTGTTTTTTACAGCGATTATTTATTGTTCTTGTAATCCAATTTAAAGGAGCACTGCAGGGACGAGGTTAGGGTATTTTTAGTGGTGCTAGAGCACCACCGTGAGGTTGCTCAGCACCCCCTGGCTCAACACATTTTTTAAATATTATATTATGCAAAAAACTTGCTCTGCACCTGCGCAATACTTTGGTATTGTGCCTCTGTGAGCACTGGGGGCTGGGCACCCCTAAAGACCAGATCCTAAAATCGCCCCTGGAGCACTGGCTCTTTGAAGCCAATATAGCAAACTAACAACTACCGGAAGCTCATATCCCCACACATTAGCTACAATATTTCATTAGCCCAAAATGTGTTCAAAGTTGCAAAGCTCGAAAATTTAATTGATTTTTGCGTGCTTACCTTAACCATGATGAATTTCCACACTTTCAAACGTCTGGGAAAGTGAAGCAACGATGACCAACAGCAACAGAATTGAATGCATGTGGAGTTTAATCCGCCATGACAAGCATCAAATTCATCAGTGAGACAGGCAACCTGTTGGGGCATGTCTAATGTCTGACGTCACACCAGCATTCTATTTCTGTAGTTAATGTAATGATGACAACATTTCAGTAATTTTTACTAGTTACTACAGTTAAATTTACTGAATTTATTTAACTAAATGTGACGACACAATTACACAGTAACTCCAAGCATTACACTGAATTAAACATGACATGTTTGAGTAATTCTCAGAATTGAGGTATTCATGTAGAAATTACTTAAATTTTCCACATTGTATTTACAAAGACTACTATTGTATTGAGTGCCAAAAACAAATACAAAAAAAAGGAAAAACACAAAGAATCACACATTGAAATATTTGAACCCTTAGACCAGGGGTGTCAAACTCATTTTCACCGCGGGCCACATCAGCATAATCGTTACCCATGGAGGGCCATATGTAACTTATAAATGTACCTATTCCTTAATGTTAAATACCTCTGAATTTATTACTTATTCAAGTTACAAATATTACACATACACACAACTACACACAGCTCTCACACATTTAGACACTAAGGACTCTTATGTTAGAATGCTATTCATTGATTTCAGCTCGGCATTCAACACTATCATTCCACAACAACTCATCCAAACATTAGACAGTATTGGACTGAGCCTCCCAATGTGTAACTGGCTGTTAGACTTTCTGACTGGGAGACCACAGGCAGTACGGGTCGGCAGCAACTCATCCAGTACCATCGTGCTCAACACAGGGGCGCCCCAAGGATGCGTACTGAGCCCCCTTCTATTCACTCTACTGACACACGACTGCACACCAACATACAGCTCCAACTTCTTCTTTAAGTTTGCTGATGATACAACTGTGGTGGGTCTCATCAACAACAACGACGAGACAAATTACAGAAGCGAGGTGAGCCGCCTGGCCAGGTGGTGTGGTCACAACAACCTATATCTGAATGTGCAAAAGACAAAGGAGATAGTTGTGGACTTGAGGAAGTTGCCCTCCCAGCATGCTCCTCTGAACATCAATGGTACCGCTGTGGAGAGAGAGAGCAGCACAAGTTCCTGGGTGTAGACATCTCAGAGGACCTGTCCTGGAGTAAGAACACCGCATCTCTTAATTTTTTATTTTTTATTTTTTTCTCTAGCCAAGAAAGCCCACCTGCGCCTGTACTTTCTCCGCAAGCTGAGAAGAGCCAGTGCTCCACCCCCCCATCTTGTGCACCTTCTATAGAGGAGCCATCGAGAGTGTCATGACCAGCTGCATCACAGTCTGGTACGGCACCTGCACAGCATCCTGTCGCAAGTCCCTACAGCGCATCGTGAGAGCAGCTGAGAGGATCGTGGGCACCTCACTCCCTTCTCTACAGGACCTTCAAGACTCCCACCTCACTCGGAGAGCCCTAAACATAGTGGGTGATCCGACACACCCCATGTACAGCTACTTCAACCTACTGCCATCAGGGAGGAGACTACGAAGTCTACAAGCCAGAACCAGTAGTCTGAGGGACAGCTTCGTTCACCAGGCAGTCAGGAGGATCAACTCACTCCCTGCTCTTCCACTCTTTCATCCTTAAAAACAAGACACATCTCAAACAAATGACAACAACACTTAATACCAAGTCCCACTAAAATCTGAGACAAACTGGTTCTACACCCATCACTGTAGAAGTCTAACGCTCACTCAATTTGCACTCCTGTTACATTTGCACATTATATTTATAATTCATTGCATATGCCTTGAATGTAAATTTCAGAGACCTCTATTTATTTTATTATATATATATATATATACACAACCCAGCTATATTTTTTATCGTTACTATTGTACTTACCGTTACTATTGTACTTACCGTTACTAGTGTACTACTATTCCTTTTTTTTACTGTTTTAGTCAATGTTAATTTTAAGTAAATGTTTACCGCTGCACTATGGAGTCTGAGAGTAACGAAATTTCAATCCTGTGTATGTCCCGCACTTATCACAGATTTGACAATAAAGTTGACTTTGACATATATTTGCGTAAATGTAAAAAAATGTTTGCTTGTTGCTCTGTTATTATAACATAAATCCTTTACATTTATTAGGTTATGAAACCCACATTACTCCATCAATCAACGATCAAACTATCCAAGTGAATAAAGAAAAATTGATCAAAAAGACTGAAGTGCGGCGATTTCTTCAGCCAAAACTAAGCTTTTACTGCCGCTTCTTTTGTGGTTGTGAACACATTCTGTTGTGATCGCACTTTGCTTTTTTATTCTTTGACAATTCGTCGTTTTTATTGATGGCTAATTTGGGCATACTTAGCTCCGTGTTTGGTCGCAAAATGCCGCCGTATATTGTACTCTTTGACATCTGCCACCGATTCATACCCGGTTTTCTCCTTGAAGCACAAACATCGCTTTCCCATCTTTCTTAAAACACCCTTCTATCTGCATCTATGTTTCTCTTCCTAGACATTTTGGGATCATTATTTGTATTTCTCAATTACACTTATTGGGAAAATCGCATCGATATGGAAACACCAAGTGTCGAGATGCCGTCACTTCGCGGGTAACATAATTGTGGGAAATGTAGTTTTTGCTCATTTTAACTTTTTATTTTTTGACAATTTGGCTTTTTAAGCTCTCGCCACATAAAATGACATGGCGGGCCACATTTGGCCCGCGGGCATTGAGTTTGACACCTGTGCCTTAGACTAACCCCCCACCCTAGGGTGTTTCTTATTTGGGGTTAAAATTATATATTTTTTTCCAGTGGGCCACCCACTGAAATGGTTCATTTTGGTGAGAAAATAAATGTGTAAAAATTTCAAGGGGAAAAAAACATTTTTACTGGGCGCTACCAGTCATTGAAATTTAAGGCATATTTTACTATGCGCTCTTAGTCATTAACATAGGAAAAAATCATAAAACCGATGGAGACTGGTGATAATGACTCATTTACTTGGTACACATTTATTTACTTATTACATGCATTAAAAACATCCATTTTCTGTCATTGCATTTCTACTTATTTATTAAAAGACGTTGCATTGGCATGGGCAATATCGAATAGTTCTTCTAACCCTTCATTCCATTGGTCTTCCTTTTGTTTCAAATAATCTGAACGCTTAGCTTTATTCTCTTTATTTTTCTTCAACTTTTCCCATTCCTTGTAAATGTTTTCGATTTTAGGGACAACGTGCTTCTTTAATTGCACTGGTATTCGGGCCTTTGACCAAACTTCAAAAACATAATTTGCTGTGGAATGTAATGCTTCCCTAATGCTTTGCTTGGCAATCTGCTTATAATGGAAGAAAAGGGCCAACACTTCCCTTTTTGAAGGAAGCATAACACTGTCTAAAGAAGAGGACATCTGTCCAATAAGCCATATCTCAGTTTTCTTTCTGGTAGCTATCGTTGAACTGGTTGATGAAGCCATCATTGTACCTGCAAAAGGAACAATTAAGCATTATAGACACAATTCTGCACACTAAAAGTAAAAAAATTACTAGTTAAAAGAGGTTTGTATGCTAAGCACCAACCACTTTTGTTGCATAACATCATATGCAACATAAGCATTTTTAGGGTACATTTGCGCAATACTGTAGGGTCGGTAGCGACCCCTAAAAATCATTCTTAAAAAAAAAAAAAAAGGTATTACTTTTTTATGATAATGAACCAAATGGCAGGGTGGCCCATGCAAAAATCGAATCTTCAAAAATAAGAAACACCCTACCCCCACCCCTTACTCAGCAAAAAACCTATGGGGCTTGTACCGATCCACCCGATAGGGGAGCAGCAACCAACCATGCAACCCAACTTCCCAGAACAACTGCCAATACCCGTCAACCATGCACAAATTTATTTAAAACTTATATTTAACCCACTTAACACAGCAACACAAAAGAAAACACTGAATTACCAGTATTACTATAAATGTTCATTCAGTTCACTCTAATCTTGTTTCAGACTTGTTTACAGTAGTGTGTTAGCATACCCGATTCTCCAAATGCAAGTTATGTTCATCATTAAACAAAATGTTCAGGTATGTCTACGGTAAAACTCCTCCGCGTCATTTGGTGATCGAAACAAGTGTATTTTTCCGTTGTGGAGGACCCGCGTCTTACATGGACCATACTGAAATCCACAAAAAGTTCCTTTTTCGGTATACCGTTTCCTGATAGAGTCGCTGCCGTACGATCTCAACCGAAATGTCCTGAGCAAAAAATAATTGGTTCCCTTGAGTTATGACACGTGGTTTAGCAGAGCGAAGAACAAACTCACGATCCTGAAACTTCAGGAATCGAATGAGAACCGCTCTGTTCTGATTTGGTTTCAGTGGTGCCAGAGTTCGGTGAACTCTCTCCAGAATGAAGGATCTATCCGAGTCCAGCTCCAGCCAACGCGGTAACATGTCCTGAATCTATACTAATCTATCCAGTAATGGTTGGCACAATAACTGACAAAACAGAACTGAATTGACAGAAACTAGACACATGAATCCAGAAATGGTCAGAAAATTAGAAGACATGAGATGAAGGTGGAGACAGAAACAAAATCGGCATGTGGCAAACACCGCCATGGGAACAGAAAACCTAAACAGAACACATGGAGATAAGCATCACAGGAACTGCAACACAGAGTGGTCAAACATGATAAAACCAAACAATTCCATATAAAATCAGATATTTGGCACCCCCATAATTCTATAATTTTGATGAGAAGATTTCTGAGCTTATGTATACTGTAATGATTCTGGGTGGGAAAAATGCAACAATGTCATGGTCATTGTTTTTTGCTTTGTATAGGTACCAAGAGGTCACGTGTGGCTTGAAGGAGATAACCTGCAGAATTCCACAGATTCCAGGAGTTATGGTCCCATTCCCTATGCTCTGATTCGAGGGCGAGTTTGTTTAAAGGTAGAGAGGGAATCATTCCTTCCTCATCTTTCACTGCAGTTCTCAATGCCAAGATATTTTTAGAAATTCACCTACTGAACAAGAATGTGATTTATAAATGAAAACTCAATATAATTTATAAGTGCATTAGGTGCTTCAGAATCATTCTTATCTGTCATTATGTTGCACTGTGCATAACCCTAGAAACAGGTAATCTCATTGCATGAAATGGAAAATACTAAATAAAATAGAAAATACCAAATGAATCGCCAATGGTCTCTCTGTGCCAAATAGCTGATTATAGGGCGGAAGCTTTGCAGTAGGTTGATTGTCCACAAAACCTACTTGTTGTTCTGTTTGTTTTCCAGCTGTGGCCTCCACATAACTTTGGACTACTGAATGAAAGCCCTAATAATGGAAGAATTATATGACATGTGAATAAGTAAATGACAATTACCATGCAAATTATAACTTTTGAATAAATTGATATTATGGTCACTTTCATTCCTAATTTGATCTTAACTGCATTACTAGCTGAATCATGTTTACCCATTATTTTTATTATTTTTTTGTTTTTTATGTTGGTTTTATGTTTATTGAGCTAGAACATAACAAAAAATAAGATAAATGTATACATAAATATAATATGCAGTATGTAGTTAATGATGAAACACCCATTTTCATTCATACCAAAAAAAGTTAATAATAACTGTCAGTGAGAGTAATGATAATGACAAGAGAGAGAGAGTGCTAGAGGTGTGCGCTATTTTTGTGTAAGAATAAAGTACGTCAGTGTTTGCAAGAGTGGACTCCTGCCTCATCCTTCTCGCCGCACCGAACGTGACAGAAAGACGAGCCATCCAAGTATGCCAGGATATGCGACACACGCCAAGAAGGGGAAGAGGCCCAGCAGCCACCACCATGCCTCTTACCCTGCACACCACCGCAAAGCCCCAGTGACCGCCGAGGACACGCAGCAGGACCCTGTGTGCACACACCTGCTGCGTCAAGCTCGAGACAGCAAGGTGGCGTCAATGGCAGACTATTTGCACCAAGCCGTAGTGAGAATATGGGAGGAGAGACACCGCTCTCACTACAGAGACCCCTCCCCCCTAAGAGTAGGCTCCGTGGAGATCTGCACAACGGAGAAGACCCCCGAGAGCGAGTTCAAAGGGTAGGAGTTAGAGGAGGAAGAAGAGAGCCCTCCTTCTTCCATGTACTTGGCACTCTGCCCCCACCGAGTATTACAGAGAGGGCAAGGAGGAAGAAGAAAGCCCTCCTCCTTCCGTGTACTTGGCCCCCACCAAGTATTATAGTGAGGGCGAGGAGGAAGAAAGCCCTCCTCCTTCTGTGTACTCAGCCCCCACCGAGTATTATGGTGAGGGCAAGAAAGAAGAAAGCCCTCTTCCAACCCTGTACTCGGCTCCTGCCGTGCGATATGGAGAGGAAGCGACCCCTCCTCCATTTGAGTGCTCCGATCCGAGTACTCGGATGGTGAGCCAGGCACAGAGGATGATGACTTGAGCCCGGTCCCCTCCGAGTACTCCGGTGAGACCGTGAGGGGAGGAGAGGTCCGAGAGAGAGCATTTCTCCCTATCCCTCCGAGGGGAGCCCGATGGACTGTTCCCGAGTTGAGACCCCGGTAGAGCCAATGATCTGGCGCTCAGACGGCGAAGCTGAGAAGACGGAGGTGAAAACTACCGCTCAGGAGGCCAGATCAGGGGAACGATCACCAGGGGGAGGTGGAGTTCCCCGGTGGGACCCTCGGAGGGGGGAGAGTGAGAGTCGGCAGGCCTATCCTGCAGTGCGCCCCTCGGGGGCTGCCAGAAAGACTGGTCGCATGCCCACCGAAAGGGCTGCCAGCATGTCTGCCAGCCACACCGCACCCAGCGGAGGGTTTGCGACAAGGGCGGAAGGAGGACCGCCTACTGCAGCGCCTGCAGCTCCCGGAGGGTTTCCCCTTCTGGCAGCTCTCCTACAGGCGCAAAGCCTGGCTCTGTTTGTGTGTGTCTGTTCCGATGTTTGTGTCTGTTCCTGTGTTTATCCCGAATCCCCTTTTCCCTTTCGTGCCTCTGTCTGTTAATGTTCCTGTTTGTGTTTTCATGAATGTGCCTTTGTTTGTCTAACGTGTTTTCCCCAGGGAGGGTGTTCTAAGCTGTTTGTGGTGGACTCTTCACCGAGGGTGGTCACCTCCCAAACACTATTCCTATTTCCCACCATCTAGGTAGTTTTTCCTTGCCACTGTCGCCTTTGGCTTGCTCATTAGGGATTTGGACCCATAGTATTGTTAACCTTGTAAATCCTGTAAAGCACTTTGTGACAACATATGTTGTGAAAAGCGCTATACAAATATATTTGATTTGATGTTTTTTCAAGGGGAATTATGTAATTGAAGCCGTTGGTACAGGCAGGGGTCATAACGAGTGAACCATCCAGATTACACAGATACAGAGGCATGATGAATACAGAAAGATACGAACCAGGCAGGGAAATAACAGAGACGGAAATTACCAGAACAAACCACAATAGAACAACCACGAATAACCGACCCAACAAGGACACAGCAAGGGAGCAAGACTCTGGTAAGTTTAATCGCTATAATGAGATTTTGGCTTGTTCAATTCAGCTTAACTCTCCGATATTACAGCGTGAACGAACCAGAGACAGGAATTCCCCTTGCGCTGTGGGTACAAGGGTGTCTTGTCGCTGTAAAAACAAAGAGAAGTTACTTAGATGAGCTCCCTGATAAGCGCTATGTGTCTGCCCGACTTGGTAAACACTACAGGGAAGAGCGACCTGTAGTGCAAGATTCGGGCAGGCGGAATGAATATGCAGACGAGCGTTGGCTTGGCTCTCTGTTGGTTTTCAAGAGTCATTGTGAACTCCCGATGCCTCCGACAAGGCGGAGTCACAATGAAAGCCACAGAGAAGGGGTTGTGTCTGTATGTTCTTCCAGGTGCAGAACAGACCGGGGAAGGAAGACCACGCCCCCGAAGCAGAGCCCCGCCACCACAGCGCATCATGAGGTCAGTACCTGCCCTGAAGAAAACCTCCCTCAACTGATCCTGCCAGCCACTCCCCAAAAGACCCCAAGGATTTTTTTGGGGGGAGTAGTAGCCACTCTCCTTATGAGTGGCTGGCTCGGTTCCCCGAGGACAACAGCCTGGTGGTCCCCCCTCCCGAGGACGTCAGCCCAGTGGTCCCGCCTCCCGAGGACATCAGTTTGGCAGTCCCGCCTCCCGAGGACGTCAGTTTGGCGGTCCCACCCCCCCATTTTCCGAACCCCCTTTTTCCTCTTGTGCCACTTGTATTTCATGTTGCGATGTGTGTGTTGGTAAACGTGCCATTATGTGTGTCTAGTGTGTTTTCCCCCATCTTCCCAGGGAGGGTGTTCTAGGCTGTTCGTGGCAAACTCTCCACCGAGGGTGGTCACCTCCCAAACACAGGACTGAGGGCTCCGGATCCACCCATCGGTGTGGGTTCGGGGTGTTCGGTCCTGTTGGCACCCCGGGACGGGTAGTGCCCTTGGTGAGGGGCTCTGTCACGGTACAGCTCCCGACCCCACCCCTTTGGGCATGTGTTCATGTCGTCTGCGTCTGTGTATCTTCGTGATTGTGGTTGTGTCCAAGTGTGATTATCAGTCTCACCTGTGGCTCGTCTCTCATCACATGGGGTTTCTGTGGTTCGTCTATTTAATGTGCATTCGCGCAGGGTCCTGTGCTCGTCTTTGTCTGAGTGTCACACGTTTGTGTTAAACGTTAGATGTGCGCTGTCTGCGCTTTTTTTGTACACGTAATAAAAGTAACTGCTGTGTTGGAGCCGGTCTTCGTGTCTCGTCCTTCCGCCTGCACATAGCGTTACAATGTGAACCAGCTACACCTAATATTATAAATTGCACACTAGTTTGTTAATAACAAATAAGAGGTATTTAGTAGGGGTGTCATGATTCTCTAAATCAGGGGTACTCAACTGGCTGACCGCAGTCCGGATCCGGACCCGAACGCAGTCCTGTCCGGACCCAATCTCATTCATGATTAACTGGATACGAACCCAAAAAAAACCGTAGCATTTATTTCAGGGCTATTGAAAAAATACTCCGTCACGAGTGTTACGTTCACCACCCCGCTCAACAACTTACGTTCGCCGCCAACCCAACCCCCAGCCACCCGGACCAATTTAGACCGCGGACCAATTTAGTTGAGTACGCCTGCTCTAAATCCTCGATTCGATTGTATTTCTGATTTTAGGGTCACGATTCGATTCTTGATTTAGAGCAGAGAGGCCTATGCCAGTTTCAGATTAGTCTATGGTCAGTCATTGGTTGTCAGAAGGACTAAAGAGTTTAGGAAGTGGAAAACAAAGCATTAAGGATTGGGGCTAACAGAGGTTATCTTGAGGGAGTTACATGATGGCTATGGGAGTTTAAGACAAGGTACTGGACCAATTTCTTGCCTAATAAAAGAGTGAATTTTAGTGGCACTAATGATGTAATAACTAATTGCATCTCAGATGTTGCCAAGTACAATCTTCTATTTCACTCATTTGGGACAGGCAACTTGTTGCGGATGTGCCAGCTTTCTAGCCAAACTGCATAACTGGACTAATCAATTGGAAAGCTGAAGCTGAATTGGTGTATTTTGTCTACACCAAGAGAATTAAAAGTGAACCAATCCTATTTTTTACTTCGTACTTTTGCTAACAAACAAAAACTAGGAACAATACTGTTTAAGATTAATCTAAAATTATATTGTTTGAGTCCAGAATTAAACCACACTCTAAAAATGTAGATATATAAACACAAATACGTTTGTGGGACCAACAGGGTACTTTGGAACAGGTCCCTTAAATATTATAGTATAGTGATATATATATATACAGTTGTGTTCAAAATAATAGCAGTGTGTGTCCTAAACCGCTCTTTTTAGGCCTTTTATATGCCCGGCCAAAGTTGGGGACAGATCAGCAAAACTCAGTTTTGACCAGACATGACATGATCTCTGAGACGATTTCATCAAGAGGCATGACCAACAGTACATTTTCTTTGTCACAGCACTTCCATTTACCTTTAGATTTCTAGCAGCTTGTGACCTGGAGACCCCAATCCACAATGTACCCAGGGAGGTCTGACCTCCTCGATAAATGATGCTGTTGGATAGCGCACACACACCATAGAAAGCCAATCTCTCCTTGCTCAGTTGATCAAGTGGGGCCTTGTGGAGAAGGTCTGGCTTTTGCAGTGCTGGCCATTTTTCAGACCTTGGTGGAGAGTGAAGAAAAATCATAAGAAGCTCCCAAGTAAATATCCCACATGCCACCCCCACCCCACATGCCACAGATTTTGTTAAGATCGACCCACTGCTCCTACCACACTGACCCAGGCCCTTCAGCATCTGATGTTTGTATCACTGTCATCTTTTTTGGCCAGTTTCCATACATTTTCAATTTGGCTGGGGGAGGATAGGTGTGTGTGTGTGTGTGTGTGGGGAGGGGGGGGGGGGGGTCTTTATTCACAGTCACTCTATAAGAGGGAACATCAGTGTCTTCATCAGTAGAAAAGAATAGTAACATATGACATCAATGCCTGAGCCTTTTTCTATAGATATTCTCAGTTTGTTCCAGTTTTAGTTCAACAAATTAACACATGCAGTTCTCGATTTCTGGATTATTATTTTCTGATGCCAGATGATCATATATTTTAGTCTTATGCTATTTTCTGAGCATTCTTTATCTATTATTCTGGTAATCTGTGATTATTAAATGTCCCTGCTCTAATGATCATAAGGGCCCAACTCCCAACTTTACAACTTTACAAATATATTTACAACTTGGTTTCTGAATTCTCCTCTGTATAAAACAAACCAGTAGCTGCATTAATGATAAGAATAACAATAGGTTAATTGATTGATGTACAGTATACAGTGGGTGAGCATTTACAAATCATCTCTTGCTCAACTTGCTGACAGTAACTGTTCCATAATTCATCAGTCAAATAGCAAAGAGGAGTTCAAGATAATAAAACACATCACTCTATTAATGTGTTCAATTTAAATTAAACAGAATATTAATTGGAAGAGCCAGGAAATGGCATTAATGCTGGTCCCTTTCTCATTCCTTCACTTCTCTCATGCTGTAGTCCTTTTTGTTCAACTCTTTTCTGTTTCTATCTGTTCATGCCTAATTAATATGGAAAGGGCATTAAGACTTTTAGACCCAATACTCTGTTAATGCATGTTCATGATTTTAATGAACTGCTCAAATAAAAATATCCCTTCAAGAAAGCTTTTAATTTTTTAATTTTTTTCTCAATGGAGTTAATTTTTATAAAAAGAACATAAGACAATTAAGGTTTTTAAATACATATTTAATAATTAACTCTATATATTTCAGTTTCAATCATTTTGCATAATAATTATATCTGCAATTATAGCTTTTGTTTTGTAATAGATGTTAAATGTTGGTACAAAATACCTACTTTAGCATTCTTAGACAGAATGAATAGCCTACCACACATTTAGCACTACAGGGCTAAATACCAGTAGCCTACAAAAAACTAATTAATATTGACAGTATTTTGTGATCAGGGCGGCATGGTGGTGTGGTGGTTACCACTGTCGCCTCACAGCAAGGCGGTCTGGGTTCGATTCTCGGTCTGGGCTGCTCTGTGTGGAGTTTGCATGTTCTCCCTGTGCCTGCGTGTGTTTCCTCCGGGTACTCCGGTTTCCTCCCACAGTCTAAAGACATGCGTGTTAGGTTGGTTGATCACTCTAAATTGCCCGTAGGTGTGAGTGTGTGCGTGTGTGTTGGCCATGCGGTGGACTGGCGACCTGCCCATGGTGTACCCTGCCTTCGCCCGGAGATGCTGGGATTGGCTCCAGCCCCCCCGTGACCCCGACTAGCAGGATAAAGCGGTTCAGATAATGGATGGATGGATTTTGTGATCAACTCGTTCTTGTCCAACAGTGAAATTCAACATGAATTAATTTTGCCATTGAGCCTGTGAACTCGTACAAACACTGAAAACAAAGATGAATGAAACAAACACTGCTTATGTACTGCATATAACTGGTTTCAGTATTGGAAAAATACATGATGACCTTTATCAGTGATCAATTCAGAACACCTTTTAAGGGGCAGTCAAACACCCCTAAATTGAATCTCAGCACTCCCAAAAATAAAAGTAAAAAGTCATCTTTGTAATGAAGGTTTGTCTCTCTGCGAGAAACTGAAACATTTTTACCAGAGGTGGACATTCCAGGTTCAGAACATAAAACTTCTTCCCAGGATTTTAGTCAAGCTTGCTGGATTTTCTAATTAGTGCAAGCCAGGAAAAATTAGTGGAATCAACACAATCCAAGAAGCCTGAGCAAAATCTTGGTAATAACTTTCTGAACCTGGAATGTCCACCTCTGGTGTTAACACAGTAGAAAATATATGATTAAATATTAAATTTAACAACAAAGGAATTGCCTCGAAGTGTTATGATCCACTTTCTCCCCTACTCCTGTCCTGCTTCCCCCAAAGCAGTGCTGTGAGCATGCGCACACACACACACACACACACTAGTGTGACTGTGGTGTAGTAACGCAGACGATTTCTTTATCACTCTGCACCAACATATTACAAACTTTTAACAGTAGCTTTCTTTTACTGCACTGAACCACCAATCACTCATTATGTTGTTATGGGTAGGTAGGAGTGTGGCTATCTGATGTTTTTATCTAGCAAGCTAAAGTTGAGCTCTGATCCTAGGATCGCCCCTGACTCAACATGGATCTAAAGCAAAAAAGCTTGTGTTATATTATGAGGTGTACTTTCTTCTTTAGCAATGCTGTGATGATTGTCAATTTACTTTTCATTACTAGTCATTTGTCATTTAGACAGAGGTCCAAGTTGACATGTGCTTTAAAGCTATATTTAGAGTCTGCTAAGAAAACACTATTTAACTAGCCCAACTAGTTCACAGGTTATTATCTAGCTATGGTTAGAGGATTTTCTCATTTTAAAGCAGTAAGTGAGCAGTTGCTTTCTTGTATATTTATATAAATGTAAATCTCTGTCCACATTAGTGTCTCCGCCGTCTCTTCTATTTATTCTGTAAAGCACTTTGAGTTGCATATATGTATGAAAGGTGCTATACAAATAAATATTATTATTAATATTACTATAGTGCATGTATATAATTCATTAGTCATTGTTTAATTTGCCTCAGATTAGTTTCCATACGGCAAGAACATCTAAACTAGAATGCTTGAAAGAGTAAAGAGGCCAAAAGGGAAGTTCCACCGTAAGTTGTTCATTAGAATATTTTGATTAATGTCCACAGAAAATCTAAAGAATTTCAAAACCTCCTACTTGAGTAGGTGCTTAAGAAGATATTTCTAAAATGCAGAAAGAAATTAATGGCACTCTCCTACATCTCAAAATGAAGGTCACTAATTGACACTCCAGTCAACACGCATTCATTGGTATTGAAAACACCTTTGGCCATGCAACCTTGATTTAAATGCCTTTAGTCACAAACAGTATAACAATACCCCTTTACATTTTCATGTAGGCCCTCCATGTTTTGGTGAATAAAGGAATGATAGACATTACGCTTTTAAGAACAGCATTTCCTTCCAAAATATGCAGCATTAGAAAAATGAACAAACACTCTGTAATATGGTGACTTGACAGAAGAGGGATTTGAACCCTCACCATCTTAGTACAACAGAGGCCAAAGGAGTAAGCCATTACAGGTGCTTTATTGACAATAGGACTCAAGCGCTGAACATAAAGGCCAAATGGAAGAAAGAAATTATTAATGAAGACAGGAATTAGAACTGACTCTGTCAAAGAAAGATCTGCTGAAGAAAGATTAACTAAGAACAAAGTCATTTCTTAACTAACAAATGAGACAAGAAAGGCAACTTGAGGTAGAAGAGAAGGACTCGAGTAGAGTGTGTAAAGGCGCTCAAGGGACAATCCCTAGGGCTCCAACATACTCTGTATGCCAGAACTCTGAACACTGAGTCTGTTTTCCTAGCCCTTATAAAGCCTAACTATCAGGTGAGGCTCATTTGGCTTGATCGTCTCGAAAGCTCCCTCTGGTGGCAGATGGTGGTCAAACCCTGGAGCCAACACTTACATACTCATAAGGATGCATTTCATCATTATGATGGCATTAGTGTGGTATCAAGTATTAGTGTATCTCTGAAATGTTAATGATGAATTAAACAGTAAAATAAGAGCTCAAATTTGTTACCAGATGCATATGGTAGTTAAAATAATAATAATAATAATCTTTATTTGTATAGCACATTTCATAGATTACTTTGATAATAAAATAGAGAGTATTAGACAAAATATAAAACCTTTTATTAGCAGTACAACTGGTATGTCATCTGGTTTGGTCGATATTGATTTAAATTTTACACTGGGAGAAAAGCTTGATGCTTTTCATCCACTCCCACAATCAGCCATTTCATGGTTTTACTCTTACTTAGCTAATCGCTATCAGTTTGTAGAGCTCAATAACATTCCATTCAAACGTACAAAAGTGAAATATGAGGTCCCGCAAGGCTACATTTTAGGACCACTATTATTTGCATTATATATGCTACCATTGGGCACAGTTATAAACAAACATGCTGTCAATTTTCACTGCTATGCAGATGACACTCAACTTTACATATCAGCCAAACCTGATGACAAACTCAGTTTAGGAAAAATTGAGGCCTGTGTAAGAGATATTAAATGCTGGATGTCTCTAAACTTCCTCCAACTTAATGAGGACAAAACAGAAGTTCTCCTGGGCCCTAAGGCCACAAGACAGAAAATTCCAGATCTAATGCTTAATCACGCAGACTACCCCATTACACCTGGCACAGTAGCCAAAAACCTAGGCGTCATACTCGACTCCAACCTATAATTTGATAAATACATAGATAATACTACTAGGATAGCTTTTCTACATCTCCACAACATTGCCAAGTTAAGAAATGCATTATCACAGGATGATGCAGAAAAATTGGTGCACGCCTTTGTTAGCTCCAAATTAGACTACTGTAACTCACTACTGTCAGGATACTCAAATAGCAATCTAAATAAACTTCAAATAGTTCAAAATGCCGCAGCCAGAGTTCTGACTTGATCTAGAAAATTTCATCCTATCAGACCAGTCCTATCAGCCCTACATTGGCTCCCAGTTAAATTCTGTATTGATTTTAAAATTATTTTATTGACTTATAAAGCACTGCATGGGCTTGCTCTTGAATACCTTCAGGAACTTATTTCTATTATGAACCCCCAGGTCCACTAAGATCACAGGGTGCTGGCCTTTTATTAGTTCCAAAAATTAATAAGGTAACAGCAGGGGGAAGAGCCTTTTCTTGTAAGGCCCCCCAGCTTTGGAACAACCTTCCAAAATGCATCCGATCCGTGCAATGCTTTATAAGTTAATAAAAGAATTTTAAAGTCAATACGGAATTTAACTGGGAGCCAATGCAGGGCTGATAGGACTGGACTGATATGCTGAAATTTTCTAGTTCTGGTCAGAACCCTGGCTGCGGCATTTTGAACTATTTGAAGTTTATTTAGATTCCTATTTGAACATCCTGACAGTAGTGCATTGCAGTAGTCTAATCTAGAGCTAACAAAGGCGTGCACCAATTTTTCCGCATCATCCTGTGATAATGCATTTCTTAATTTAGCAATGTTACGGAGATGTAGAAAAGCTATCCTAGTAGTATTATCTATGTATTTATCAAATGATAGGTCAGAGTCGAGTATGACGCCTAGGTTTTTGGCTACTGTGCCAGGTGTAATGGGGTAGCCTGCGAGATTAAGCATTAGATCTGGAATTTTCTGTTTTGAGGCCTTAGGGCCCAGAAGGAGAACTTCTGTTTTGTCCTCATTAAGTTGGAGGAAGTTTAGAGACATCCAGCATTTAATATCTCTTACACAGGCCTCAATTTTTCTTAAACTGAGTTTGTCATCAGGTTTGGCTGATATGTAAAGTTGAGTGTCATCTGCATAGCAGTGAAAATTGACACCATGTTTGTTTATAACTGTGCCCAATGGTAGCATATATAATGTAAATAATAGTGGTCCTAGAATGGAGCCTTGCGGGACCCCATATTTAACTTTTGTACGTTTGGATGGAATATTATTGAGCTCTACAAACTGATAGCGATTTGTTAAGTAAGAATGAAACCATGAAAGGGCTGTGCCAGAGACTCCAACCCAGCGTTCTAACCTTTCTAGCAAGATCCTATGATCAATTGTGTCGAAAGCTGCACTAAGATCAAGAAGCACTAACAGCGATACATAACCTTGATCTGAAGCAAGGAGGAGGTCATTTGTTACTTTAACTAATGCTGTTTCAGTACTGTGATGGGGCCTAAAACCAGATTGGAACTTTTCAAATATGTGATGCCTATGCAGATATAGGCATAATTGCTGGGCAACAGCTTTTTCTATGATCTTAGATATAAATGATGTGTTTGAAATGGGTCTATAATTAGATAGTACAGTAGGATCAAGATTTGGTTTCTTAATCAGAGGTTTAATAACTGCTAATTTACATGATTTGGGCATGTGACCTATTGTAATGGATGAGTTAACTACAGTTGTGATCAAATTTATTCAACCCCCAATGCTGCGAAGGGTTTTATGGAATTCAGTGCACATTTGTAATTGTGTTCATAATGAAATCTTACAAGGACTTGTTAAAGAACTAAATGCAACTAAGATAGCATCAATTTTTTTGTCATAAAGTATTAAATGGCCTTTTTGTGATTTCTTCATTGACACAATTATTCAACCCCTTTACGACTACCACTCCTAAGAACAGAGGTTCATTCCAGTGTTTTCCATCAGGTATTGAAAACATCTGTGGATGTCAACGAGCAGCAATCAAGCATGATAAGCACCAATTAGGCCAGTGGTTCCCAAACTTTTTCTGCCGTGCCCCCCTTTAGTAGATGAGAATATTTTTGCGCCCCCCCTACACCCCCCCATATTGACTAGGGATGTGTTGAAAACTTACAAAAACAATAGGTTCACAACTTTGGTCAAACATGAAAAATATAAACAGCAAGAAACCTTTTAAATGGTTCAAGAATTCTAAATATAATTTAAAATAAATGATGAAATAAGAGAAACAGCAAAACATATGCGGCTAGTTTGCAAGCGCAGACATCACGCAGAGCGCAAAGCATGTAACGGCCAGAAATATGTGTACTGTCTCTTTAAGGGAGCGAGTTGAGTGCGCGTATGGAATATTGTTGTTTTTTAGCTTTCTGCCGAGTCAGACCACTGCTCTTTATTTCATTTCTGTAAGTAACGCATTAAATGAGATTTGGACAACTCACCAGTTCATGTATGAACAGTGAAGTATTGCTGGAGCCCAGGTTTATTTTGGTCAACCAGCAAATAAACGGACTAAGTGGAATACCACCAGCGCGAGTATTAAGGTTGAACTAACTCCGAAAAGCAAGCAATACAAGCATAGAATTAGACTGAATAGATCTGTTTTTATGGATCTGTCACATTGTCACCGATACCCGATCTAGAATTTTTTCAGATATTAATATCGGAATCGGTGCATCCCTAATATTGACACATGTGCACGTTTTACTTTCAAGCTCCGCGCCCCCCCTGCAATAGCTCCGCGCCCCACCTAGGGGGCGCGCCCCCCACTTTGGGAACCACTGAATTAGGCAGATTTAAAAGGACTGTGATACTCAGCTCCTTCTAGACATCTACTGGTGTGTTTCCAAGCATGGTGAAGGCAAGAGAATGGTCCCAGAAGACAAGAGAAGAGGTTATTGCTCTTCACAAGAATGGCAATGGATATAAAAAGATTGCGAAGTTGTTAAATATTCCAAGAGACACTATCGGAAGTATCATTCGCAAGTTCAAGTTAAAGGGCACAGTGGAAACGTTACCTGGTCGTGGCAGAAAGAAGATCCTGACCGCGACTGCTGTGCGCTACCTGAAGCGTAATGTGGAGAAAAATCCCCGCGTGACTGCTAAGGAACTGAAAAAAGACCTGTCAGATGTGGGCACTGAAGTTTCAGCTCAGACAATAAGGCGCGCACTGCATAACGAAGACCTCCATGCCAGAACGCCCAGACGCACCCCCTTGCTGACTCCAAAGAACAAGAAAAGTCGACTGCAGTATGCCAAAAGTCATGTGGACAAGCCACAAAGGTTTTGGGACAGTGTACTGTGGTCAGATGAAACTAAATTAGAACTGTTTGGGACAATGGACCAGCGCTATGTTTGGAGAAGGAAGAACCAGGCTTATGAACAAAAGAACACCTTGCCTACTGTGAAGCATGGCGGGGGGTCAATTATGCTTTGGGGCTGTTTTGCTTCTAATGGTACAGGAAAGCTTCAACGTGTGCAGGGTACCATGAATTCCCTTCAGTACCAGGAGATCTTGGAGGAAAATGTGATGGAGTCAGTCACAAACCTGCAGCTTGGGAGACGTTGGACCTTCCAACAGGACAATGATCCGAAGCACACATCCAAGTCCACTAGAGCATGGTTGAACATGAAAGGCTGGAACATTCTAGAGTGGCCATCGCAATCACCAGACTTAAATCCAATTGAGAACCTCTGGTGGGACCTAAAGAAGGCAGTTGCAGTGCGCAAGCCTAAGAATGTGACTGAACTGGAGGCTTTTGCCCATGAAGAATGGGCTAAGATACCCATAGGTCGCTGCAAGACACTTGTGTCAAGCTATGCTTCACGCTTGAAAGCTGTCATAACTGGAAAAGGATGTTGTTCTAAGTACTAAAAAATAATGTCACTAGGGGGTTGAATAAAACTGATAATGATGTGAGCACAGTAAAGACATTTGTGGTTATTCCATCATAAATATTATGTTATGTTTGTCTAATTTATAAGTGCCTCTTTGATATAATTGTAAATAAGGTGACTGAAATGATCAAAATCAATGTCAAACTGGCCAAAACACTTTATTTCAGTGGGGGTTGAATAAATTTGATCACAACTGTATAGTTAGAAGAGGTTCAGTTACCGCTGGTAATACCTCTTTTAATAACTTTGATGGAACCGAGTCTAGTGTGCAGGTAGCACAATTTAAGGAAGAAATTATTTTCTCTAATTCTGATTGTGGGAGTGGATGAAAAGCATCAAGTTTTTCTCCCAGTATGTGATTTAAATCGATGTCAACCAAACCAGATGACATACCAGTTGTATTGCTAATAAAAGGTTTTATATTTTGTCTAATATTCTCTATTTTATTATCAAAAAAATCTATAAATACATTACTAGTGAGGTTTACTGGAATCAAGGTTCCCCCCTTGAGTCTTGGTTCTTCTCAAGGTTTCTTCCTCATGCCCTTAGGGAGTTTTTCCTTGCCACTGTCGCCCTTGGGTTGCTCACTGGGGGCTAGGACTCGGACACTTGTAAAGCTGCTTTGTGACAACTGTTGTAAAAAGCGCTATATAAATAAAGTTTGATTGATTGAATCATTCATACATACATGCAACTCAGTGCTTTACAGAATAAATTAAAAGAAGCATTAAAAGGAAGCAAAAATAAGACAAAAAAATGTTAAAAGAAATTAAAGATAAAAAAGAAACAAACAAAATAATGACAAATTATAAAATAATAATAATGTAATAAAATAAATATTAAAATAACATGTAACTAAGTGAACAGTGTAGTTAGTGAACAAACATAAATTTACTCAGTTTCTTGCATCAGGTAATTGTTGTGTAGGTGGTTGTCAATCTGCAACACAATATGTTTTATTGGGTTATGTTATTATTGGAATTATAAGCAGTGTTATGTCTTTAAAAAAAAGTATGTAGTTCGTTGCCTTGCATTTTCTTTTCTTACACACACTCAGGCCACTTTATTAGGCACACTGTCCAACTACTCATTAAAGCAAATGTCAAATCAGCCAATCACAGAGCAGCAACTCAATGCATTTAGGCACATAGACAATCTGCTTCAGTTCAAACCGAGCATCAGAATGGGGAAGAAAGGCGATTTAAGTAACTTTGAACGTGGCATGATTGTTGGTGCCAGACGGGCTGGTCTGAGTATTTCAGAAACTGCTGATTTACTGGGATTTCCACGCACAACCATCTCTAGGGTTTACAGAGAATGATCCGAAAAAGAGAAAATATCCAGTGAGCAGCAGTTATGTGGGCACAAATGCCTTGTTGATGCCAAAGGTCAGAGGACAATGGCCTGACGAGCTGATAGAATGGCAACAATAACTCATATAACCAGTTGTTACAACCAAGGCTTGCAGAAGAGCATCTCTGAACACACAACACATCGAACCTTGAGGCGGAAGGGCTACAGTAGCAGAAGACCACAATGGGTGCCACTCCTGTCAGCTAAGAACAAGAAACTGAGGCTACACAGGCTCACCAAAATTGAACAATAGAAGATTGGAAAAACGTTGCCTGGTCTGATGAGTTGATTCTGCTGCAACATTTGGATGGTAGGTGTTGAGTCTTGCATAAATAAAGACGAACGCCTTAAACCGAAGCTTGGCTTTTATTCAAGATATACAGCAGGAGACATCCAACAGATAACCAGAGGTGAGCTTTAGTCGTTCGTTTTATAAGAAGCGCCTAGCGCATGCGCAGGAGCAATCCTACCGTGTCCATGTGCGGAAAATACTCAATTTTACTGTAATCACAGTCAATATTCTACAGTAGGGTCATCCATCCTGCCTTGTATCAACAGTTTAGGCTGGTGGTGGTGGTGCAGTGGTGTGGGGGATATTCTCCTGGCACACTTAGTACCAATTGAGCATCGTGTCAAAAAAAAATTATAAAGATTCAAGTAACAGGGTTTAAAAAGCAAACAAAAAATGTTTATAGGCCTACTTGCAGAGACACACTGCGATGAGATGAGACAATATGTCCGAAACGACAGACGGCTAAACTGTTATTTTTTCCGCCTTACGTACTAAATGGTATGGTATGCCATGTTTAAAATGGTATGCCATGTTGGTTGTTGTCGTGCAAAATGAAAGACATTGATGACATAACTTGCACTTTACTTTGTTTGATTCATCTTTATCTTTTTCAAAATACTCCGACACTTTTGAAGTTTTTTTAGTAGCCATTACAATCTCGGCAGATGCTGACTATCCTGTAGCATGTTCAGCTCCACTCATTTGGATTGTGCAACTGTCCACGACGAGCACGGGACACTGCGCGAACAAAGACGAACACAAAACACTGCGCAAACGCACATTAAATAGACAAACCACATTAGTCCCGAGTGATGATGAGACGAGCCACAGGTGAGACAGATGAACACAAGATGTAACCGCACCCATGGAGATCCACAGACGCAGACGACTAGACGTAGACAACGTAAACATACGCCCAAAAGGGAGGGGTCAGGGGCCGTAATGTGACAACTGCAGGGTGTGATTTAATAATGTGTAGTAAGGAAGATGCCTATTGTTAATGCGCACACATTATTTAAAAATACTTGTTAACAGAAATTAAGATGATTTTATTTGACAAAATAATGGCTATATATAACGAAAACAAAGACATTTCATGTAACAACTAATGCTTAGCAGCATCCTTGGGCACCCCTATGCAGTTTGAATTGTACATTCGACTATGACGTTCATAGTCGACTAGGGGGTATAGAAAAATTAGAAAAGGTCCAACTTCAATTCTTCATTCTCCAAGTTCCACCCAGATCTTGAATAAATACTAAATACTCTTGGTGTGAGACCATGATCAGGAAGGTGGTTCACCCAACGTGACGCTCAGCCATTGTACTCAGGTTGTGCTGATCTGACGAGGACTCAGTCAGTTTACATAGCTGCCAGGAATTTGTGTGATAAAAACTGTTATGGATACATTTATCTGGTGCTCTGTGTTTTGCATGTATTTACAGTGTCTCTCTTTCTAAACTGAATAGACAGATTGTGTCTCGCAGGGAGTAAAGACGCAGAAGGTGGAAATGAATGGAATGCGAACGCCATTGGAACGCAGAAGAAACTTATAAAAGTGGATCAGTTGTTTGCACCACGAGCGGGGTGGTTCTGTGATCTATTTGACTCGGTTGCCAGGGTTCATACACTTTTTTGACAACTAATTTCCATGACTTTTCCATGACTTTCAGACAAATTTCAATGACTGTACATTCTCTAAACATATGTGTAGACACGAAAAATAAGAAAAAATCCAGGCTAAAATTCCACAGTATATCATCAATTAATGAAAAGACACTTGGTTTAATTGAAAAAATAAACATTTACCGTATTTTCAATATCAATATAAGCCGCATCTAAGTTTTTTTTAATGGAAAATGTTGTAGCTATAAGCCGTATCCGGGCTAAAAGCCGGCGAGTTCCCGCTTACCGACGGGTCTGGTTAACGACGGACGGAGTTACGACCGACTTTTCTTAATTTCGCGCGGTGCGTGGAGGTGCAGTGGCAGCACTGTGGAGTGGAGTGTTGTGTTGTGTACGATAAGCTGAAGCAGCACAGCCTCCACCGCAGCCCATCTCGGCAACGCGGTCGCTCTTTCTCACGCTGTACGCACGAGAACATTGTTAGTTTTTTTCTATTCTGTGTTTACGATCAAGGCGTGTCTAAATCTAGGTTCGCGCTTAACGACGAAAACTGCTTTGCGTCGGACTTTTCAGTCTCTAACCCCAACGTTAACCAGTTGGTTAACCACACAGTGCACATTTTGCATGCCCTGTGTCCTTGTCTTTCTCAAGCCATAGCTTGTATTTGTCCAACTGAAGCAGCCATAGTTGAATCGGCATTTACCAGCATTACGCTGATTTACATGTCATCAAAGTACAATCTACAGCTCCGCTTGGAGTCCAACGCTAACGTAGCGAACTAACCTGTGAAGTTACGTTAGTGGTCTGCACAAAGAAAAAACATGGCTATATTATATATGTTTATTTTTTCTTCCGGTTATCGACATATATTTATTGTGTCAAGCAAATTTCCATGACTTTTCCAAAACATTTGAGTATTTTTAGTTTTTCCAAAACTTATCCAGGCCTGGAAATTGCTATTTTCAAATTCCATAACTTTTCCAGGTTTTTCATGACCGTACGAACCCTGGGTTGCCGTCTGTTGTACTGTATGTCTGTGAAATTGTGCTATTTCGGACCTTGGTTAAAACCCCCTTTAGTTAGTTGGGAAGTTCCGCTGTTCAGGGGATCTTTTGAAGCACATATATATATACAGTATATATATATCTCCCCCTATCAGGACTGTGATGCCTGCTGTTCGTTTACAGAGGGCCAGGCCATTATAATTCAGCGCAATACCAGTTTCAAATGACAGTAAAATTGACCAATCATATCTTTCCTCTTAGTGGGCAGGCTTAACTGTATGATCATTTCTGCCTGCTGTGGCGACGCTAGCTGGTGTTAGCGTACCACCGCTAGCTAGTTTCGATTCAGTCCTTTGATGCACTCGTGTGCGTTGTTTACATATTCCGCTTCCGAGGAACATGGAGCTGTGAACCTCATTTTGTTGGAACCTTATTTTGCTTAAGAAGTTATCTAGTACAGATATTATTGTTTATTGCGTTTCTAAAGCTGTACTGTCATCTCAGTTTTTTATTTTTTATTTATTGCAGTTAATTAGGAAATGAAACAATTGTTTTTTTTTTTCGGGGGGGGAGCGGGCCCAGGTTTAATAGTCACAGTTCGCTACTGATATATATATCAAGGTTACCAAGGTTATAATAGTTAACGAAAATAAACAAAAAAACGAAAATTGATATTGAAAAAACATGAAATCGATTTTTTTCACTAGAAGTTTTACATTAGCTGGCAGAATCGTACGGCACCTCATGGTCCGTCACGTCTCTTCTTTAGAGCTCCTGCTCGCCATGCTAGCCTACAAAATTACGACAACAAAATTTGGGAGAAAACGGCAAGTCTTCTATGGGATTTTTAAAATATGACTACGAGAAAGACTACCTGTATTGTAGTGGAAACAGGTGATAAAATATATAGAGTAGTTCTCAAGAGGAAAAACCCCATTGTAACGATCTGCGCGGGGCAGAACAGGGAGGCGGACACAAGCGCTGAGGAGAGCGAGATTTATTAATGGAAATTCCAAAGGCAGAGTTGTAGTCACGGGCATGGGTCATAACGGGTTGGCAATCCTGACATGAAATGTACACAGGCATGAACACGGACAAAGAAAACAACAAGGCAGACTGACTACGGAAGGACAGGCAAAATACACGGGTGACGGGTAACACAAGGCGCAAACACGGCAGTACTCACGATGAACGAGATCAGACAACTCACAGGCATAAACAAAAAGACCGACAACTAGACCTGGGAGACACAGGGACTAATATACACAGGACTAAACTAGGGACAGGTGATGACAATGACACAGGGGCGTGGTAACAAACAAGGAATCCATCAAAACCAACGAGCAGGGCGGGACAAACAGGCAGGGAACACGGACATGAGGGAACCCAGAGTGACAGCTACGAGAGGGGGCGTTGCCCTACGTGACATAACCCCCCCTCAAAGCGTGCCACTCCGGGGCACGCAAGGGCAGACAGGACAGGGACAGCGGACACAGGACAGACCGGAGGGACAGGACCAGACAAAATAGGACGAGGGACCTGGGACACGGCATGACACGGGACACAGGGAGACCGGATAGGGCCAGGGTGAGGCACAGGAGCAGGGCTGGACAGGACAGGACCGCGGACAGACACTGGAGCGGGGCCAGGGGACAGGGCAGAGGTAAACACTGAGACAAAAACGGCTTGGACTACAGAGACCGGCACAGGAACAAAGTGGGTCAGGACTTGGGGAACAGACACGGGGACAGGGACCTGGAGGAAACGACCAGACACAGGGACGGGCACGAGGACACGAACAGGTACACACACAGGAACTGGGACCAACACAAAACCAGGGACAGAACATGGGAGCAAGGGGAACATGGGCAACGAGACGGGGGCACATGGCAGAGCAGGGGGCACAAAGAGTCCAGGCCCAATAGAGGGCAGCACAGTCTCTGGGGACACAGGCGCGGCCGGGCGGCGGGCAGCGGGCACAGGCGCGGCCGGGCGGCGGGCAGCGGGCACAGGCAGGGTCCGCTGGCGGGCAGTGGGAACAGGAGCCGGCAGACAGGCAGCGGGAACAGGCAGGGTCCGCTGGCGGGCAGCGGGAACAGGCAGGGTCCGCTGGCGGGCAGCGGGAACAGGCGGAGCCGGCGAGGACGACCTCTCCAGGGTCGCGGGGACAGGAACCGGTGTGGACGACCCCTCCAGGGTCGCGGGGACAGGAACCGGCGTGGACGACCCCTCCAGGGTCGCGGGGACAGGAACCGGCGTGGACGACCCCTCCAGGGTCGCGGGGACAGGAACCGGCACGGACTGCCTACGGGCAGCGGGGACAGGAACCGGCACGGACTGCCTACGGGCAGCGGGAACTGGAACCTGGAGTGAGGAGATGCGGTCGGGGGGCATGTACGCCAAGCCGACGTCCTCGGGGGGCGGAGCCACCAAGCCGACGTCCTCGGGGGGCGGAGCCACCAAGCCGACGTCCTCGGGGGGCGGAGCCACCAAGCCGACGTCCTCGGGGGGCGGAGCCACCAAGCCGACGTCATCGGGGGGCGGGACCGCCATACTGACGTCATCGGGGGGCGGGACCGCCAAGCCGACGTGGCTTGTACTCCCCCCCAAAAAATACTTGGGGGTGTCGTGATGTGTAGCTGGCTGGATCAGCGGCGGTAGGTCCTCCTCCTCAGGGTCCTGGGTGAGCCTGGAAGAATACACAGACACAGAAGCCCCTCGGTGGCTCTCTCTGCGACGGCTCCGCCTCCTCTGAGGCGTCGGGAGCTCGCAGAAGCCATCGAGAGCCAACCGAGGGTTAAGCAAACGCCAGTCTGTGCACTCAATCCGTCTGCCCGCGACTTGTACTACAGGTTTCTCCTCCCTATAGTGATCAAGCCGGGCAGACACGTAGCGCTCAACAGGAGTCTCGACGCGAAAGCCAGTCGAAACCGAAAGTGACTGGGCTTTCGTTGGTGCGCGTCGAGACTTCCGTGTTCCCACAGCGCCAGGGGAATTTCTGTCTCTGGTTCGTTCACGCTGCGATATCGGAGAGTTGAACTGGACCGAACCAGCCAACATCTCATCACAGCGATTAAACTCACCAGAGTCTCGCTCCCTCGCTGTGTCCTTGTTTGTTCGGTCTTTATGTAACGATCTGCGCGGGGCAGAACAGGGAGGCGGACACAAGCGCTGAGGAGAGCGAGATTTATTAATGGAAATTCCAAAGGCAGAGTTGTAGTCACGGGCATGGGTCATAACGGGTTGGCAATCCTGACATGAAATGTACACAGGCATGAACACGGACAAAGAAAACAACAAGGCAGACTGACTACGGAAGGACAGGCAAAATACACGGGTGACGGGTAACACAAGGCGCAAACACGGCAGTACTCACGATGAACGAGATCAGACAACTCACAGGCATAAACAAAAAGACCGACAACTAGACCTGGGAGACACAGGGACTAATATACACAGGACTAAACTAGGGACAAGTGATGACAATGACACAGGGGCGTGGTAACAAACAAGGAATCCATCAAAACCAACGAGCAGGGCGGGACAAACAGGCAGGGAACACGGACATGAGGGAACCCAGAGTGACAGCTACGAGAGGGGGCGTTGCCCTACGTGACACCCATGAAACTCAAAGCTCACACAATAGGGCTAACTGCCAGTACCTTGACAAGCTAGCCTCTGAGTAGCTCCGCCGAAAGAGAAGCACCATCCCAGCTAGGTAGCACCGGGAAGGAGACAACCATAATGGACCATTTTCACCAGTCAAATAGCTCAAATAGCTGCTGGTTAGTTACTATGCAGGAAAACCGCAAGCGGGAGGATGCACTAGTTAATGTGTTGAGACTGGATGTCAACACGACTGTGTGACTCGATTGCCTTCAAAAAGTTTGGCTTTTCACTCGAACCAAAATAGGGTTACGCTCCTATGTTCGTGTCTGCCCTTAGTCTGGTCTTTTTCAGCAGCAATATTCACAACGGAATGATGTCCAGACCTATTTAAATCAAATGAATCTGAATGCCAGACAATGTGTTAAGAACCTGGGCGTCACCTTTGATAATGAGCTCAGCTTCAAATCACACATCATGACTACATGCAAGACAGCTTATTTTCACCTTCGAAACATTGCTAAGGTCCGAGATATGCTCACTCCTGCTGACAGTGAAATCTTGTCCATGCATTTATCACATCAAGGCTAGATTATTGTAACGCTGTTCTATCTGCTCTTCCAAAGAGCTCTATTTCGCACCTACAGCAAGTTCAGAACGCGGCTGCAAGGGTTCTGACCCGCAGGAGAAAGAGAGATCATATTACACCTGCACTCCACTCACTGCACTGGTTACCTGTCAGCTTTAGGATAGATTTTAAGGTTATAGTCATGGTTTTTAAATGTCTTCATGGTCTTGCCCCTCTTTACCTCAGTGAAATGATGGTTAGATATGTTCCAGTCAGGTCTCTGAGGTCTTCAAACAGTAATCTACTGGTGATTCCTAGATGCCGATTAAAGATTGGCGAGGGTGCTTTTAGCCACTATGGCCCAAAGCTCTGGAATTCTCTTCCTGAAGAGCTCAGAGGCATTTCTTCCCTGAATAGTTTCAAGAACAGTCTCAAAACTTTCCTGTTTAGATCTGCTTTTAGTTAAGAAACTCTAGTCTATTATTTTATAATTTGTCACTTTATTTAATTATTTCTTTTTATCTTTAATTTTAATGTTTTATTTTTATCTTCTTATATCTACTTATCTTAATTAGTTTTACTTACTTTACTTTTTTATTATATTGTTTACTTTACTTTTTTACATTTTGTTATTTTACTTTAATTTCTTCTAACATTTTCTTTTTGTCTTCTCCTTTTTGTTTCTTTTATTTATACTGTAAAGCACTTTGAGTTGCATGTATGTATGAAAGGTGCTATACAAATAAAGATTATTATTATTATTATATTTAAGGCTTCTATCTTGTGGACTGTTGGCTGTTCCAACATTAATTGAATGCATTATTTTAAATAGTATCTTTTGATGAGATTTAATTACACAATATTTATTTAAATCATTTTGAATCCTGCACCTGACAAATAACCCAAAGTATAAATGTCAGGGTGACCACTCTGGACCCTTCCCTGTGGGCGTGTCGTTGTGTCGTCTGCGTGCAGTTTGTAGTTCCGTGGGTGTGGGTCGTTTGTGAGCGTGTTCATAGTCGCACCTGTGCCTTGTCTCGAAATCACGAGGGTATGTGTCAATCACCTATTTAATGTGCGTTCGCGCATTGTGCTCGTCTTTGTCTAAAGTTTTGTGCCTGCGTGTCAGTCCGTTAGTGCTTATCCTCCGCACGGAGCTTACACGTGTTATTTGTATTATTAAACGTTTCATGTTGCATCACGTTCGGCGCTTGTCGTGCCTCCTCCTTCATGCGTCACAATAAAAAAACTAAAGCTAATACTAGAACTAATGAAAACTAAACTAAAACTAAGCTTTTAAAAATAATGAAAACTAATAAAAACTAGCAAACATGCTCTAAAAACTAATTAAAACTAACTGAATTAGAAAAAAAGTCACAATTAATGAAAAATCCAAAACTATAGGCCCTTTTCACACTTCCGCATTTTTTCTTACGGAAGCTCTCGTCGCAGGGTAAAGTTACTTCCGTTACAAAAAAATTATAAAATAAAATAAATAAATAAATAAATAATGAAAAAAAATTATCATTAAACATTTAAACAATGGCAGAGTCCAAGAACAAGAGCTTTTACAGTGTACCAGGGTGTTCGAACTCGAAGCAAAAACAGCCATATCTCAGTTTCCATGGTTTTCCGGCTGACAACGAGCAGAAAAGAAAATTGGTTTGTGCAATTAGGAGAGATGAAGGGGAAAACTTTGTGATTTCACTGCTGCAGACTACATAGTAGAGGTCTGCACTCCCGCGGGACAGAATTTAATTGTTATTGGCGGGAGCGGGAGTTTAATTTGTCCAGGCGATGGGGGAGCGGGACCGCATATACATGTAGAAAAATCCCACAAATTAATAAATAGTCTAGAAAATTATAATAATAACAACGCAATGATTTCCATGCATAAGGAATAGGACGAAAACAACTAATCATTCAGTAAGTAGGCAATAAACTAATTCAAAATATTGGCTAAGCAACTGATCACGTGAACATGAAGTGTGCGTCATTTTGATACCGAAATGGCAGAGACTGTAGACGGTCAACCAGTTGGAAAGTGTGTGGAAAATTCTATTAAAACAGGCGAATACACCATAATTAAGCCAACTACAGGAACGTCTGATGTATGGAGGTCATATTCCATTGTAATTATTGGAGATGGAAATCGTCTTGTGATAGATGTCAGAAAGTGTTGGTGTACGTCACTTGACGGCATGTGTTTGGACTGTGGTAAGAAATGGGACAGCGCGATCCATCGCTATATTGCTGTTTTAATAAATACATAAGAAAATTTAAAGTACTAAATTGAATTCAATTTATATTAGGATTGCGGGCGGGGGCGACAGAAATGTGTATGTGGCGGGCTGGTGCGGGATTAAAACAATCGATTTTTTGGCCGGTGTGGGCGGGAGCGGGACTAAAACAAGCAGGAGCGGGCGGGAGCAGAATTAAAACAAACAATTTTTTGGCAGGAGCGGGATTAAAACAAGCAGGAGCGGGATTAAAAAAACAGTCCCGCACAGACCTCTACTACATAGTAGGAAGCTCACGACTAAAAGTTGGTGCTGTTCCCAGCCGGTTTCAGTGGAACAGTTTCCATGTTCCCGCTCAAAGGCTGTCCAGATTTGAAAGAGCAAGCTCTCGGCTGGGAGTAGACGTTCGTCCACCAGAATCGGAGGTTGTAGAAGATTTGAGCATTTTCGCCAAGATCGGTAGCATCTAGCTCTGACTATCACTTTGCTGTTGACTATATTGGACACTGAATAAACAATAACACTTAGTCTCACATTCCCATAGCGAGGAATAACT
The DNA here is from genome assembly GCF_052324685.1 of Brachyhypopomus gauderio. NCBI lineage: Eukaryota > Metazoa > Chordata > Actinopteri > Gymnotiformes > Hypopomidae > Brachyhypopomus > Brachyhypopomus gauderio. Next base: position 11,967,987 of record NC_135222.1, on the reverse strand, counting down.
TGGTGTGTGTCATGAACTTGACTGATACTGATGTAAATAACTGACACTGATATTGACCAAAAAAATCAATAGCTGATGTTACTTGGCTTGCTAACCTAGCTAGATATTGTTAACTAAAGCATTCAGTATCATTCGTAATATTATAATATATATCATAATAAAATAGACTGTTTTACCACTCCGTAGGATGACTAATGGAACTAGCTATACGTTAAATAATAGTTAGTTAGTTACCTAGCTAGTGTTAGCTAGTGTGACCTTACCCTGGTATGAGTGAATGAATTCTTCAACAAACAATTTGTAGCCTTTATTCAACTTGGAATCCTTCGTTGTTGAATGTTCTCCAACATAGACATAGATCCTCATCTATGAAGTCCATGACCTCTGAAGATATTTGGTATATTTCCTGGTTCTGTTTGTATGAACTGGTGATGATGGTTCATTGAGCTTGACTAGAACATTTGGAAATGGCACAAAGCAGACATCCCAACATCCTTGTTTTGTTGAAATCTAACATTTGGCCCATGTGGGGGAAAATATTCAACCTGGACATCTTGGTGCTCTTGGTCAATTGTTAAGGCTTTTTAGACACCTCTTTTAACAAGATAAACGTGTAAAAACAATCCAGACATAGCAATACAATTATCTAAATTTAGACAGCTCCTCCTGTTCCTTCTTGCACAAAGGCGGAGGTAGCGGTCCTGCTGCTGGGTTGTTGCCCTGCTACGGCCTCCTCCACGTCTCCTGGTGTACTGGCCTGTCTCCTGGTAGCGCCTCCAGCCTCTGGACACTACGCTGACAGACACAGCAAACCTTCTTGCCACAGCTCGCATTGATGTGCCATCCTGGATGAGCTGCACTACCTGAGCCACTTGTGTGGGTTGTAGAGTCCGTCTTATGCTACCACGAGTGTGAAAGGACCACCAACATTCAAAAGTGACCAAAACATCAGCCAGAAAGCATAGGTACTGAGAAGTGGTCTGTGGTCTGTGGTCACAATCAGTGTTGCTTTCTAACTGAACAGGTTGGTTTCACAGAAGTGTGGTTGACTTGGAGTTATATTGTGTTGTTTAAGTGTTCCCTTTATTTTTTTGAGCAGTGTATATTAAAGTATGTTTTAAATGGTATATTTTATATTTATTAAATTATTGACTTATTTGGAGGATGATTGTAGTTATGATGATTAATTTTATATTACTTTTAATTATGTTTCACTTATTGTAATATTATGAGACCTGCTTCAGGACAAGGGTTTTTTTTTTTAGGTGCGGTATCAACGTAGCCCAGAGAATACGAAGTTAGCTAAAGTCAGCTAGCAAAAGAAAAGTAGCAAAAAGGTTGTTGCATTTCCGTCTGTGATTCTCTTCTTGCAGGTTTTGCATGTTGCACTTTTTTATTGAGTACTTCGTAATTTATGTACCCAAAAGTAGTTACTCTCGGTAGCATTATCTGCCTTTAGCGTTTTTTACTTTCTTTTTTTTTTGTCTTTTTAATTTAATTGGTTGTGCTGCAGCTCAAGCACACACACACGTTACCGAGTGTGGAAAAGCAGAGGACCAGTCTGCGTCAGAAGGATGGAAATGAAATGAATGGGGCGCACTTTATAAATATTAACATGCGTTTTTAATTTTAGATTTGGGGTAAAAAAAAATAAAGTCTTTGCAAGTAAACAGGTTCAAGTCCAATTCAAGTCCCAAGTTATTGGTGTAAAAGTCTAAGTCTCTGAATATTTTTTCAAATCAAGTGAAAAGTCGTATTATTAATGACTCGAGTCTGACTCGAGTCCCCACCTCTGTTAACAAGATAAACGTGTAAAAACAATCCAGACATAGCAATACAATTATCTAAATAAATTACATTCAGCTCATGGTCTCCCCTTTGATAAAGATTATCCCAATATAGAAATGACATATTTTAAATTAGATAAATGAAACAACCATCATCGATATCTTAAGACCCTTCTTCACATACCTCTGTAAGAACTCCAGTGGAGTTGCAGGTTCCAAAGGATTGTCAATGTTTTGCAGATAATATGAGCAGAACATCATCTGGAATGCTTTGGTGAAGGTGTGATGCTGATCATTTACTATGACCTGGTCCACTGCCACCATGAACATCTTGGCAGTGAGGAGGCTGTCACATGTGACCGATGCAAGAAGAGTCCAATGAGGGCAAGAAAGCAAGTAGTTGTGTTCTTCACACATTATTTGACTTAATTGTTGAACAGCTTTTTGAGGGGGAGGAGCTTAGTCATCTGTAGTTATCAATCTGAGACATTAACTGTTTCACAAGTGAGTCAAACCCAGTGCCAACAACCTGGCCCTTAATCTCATCTCTGAAAGATTTTAGGTACCATACGAACAACCATACTTCTTGCTATTTCAGCAATATGCCTCTTTCCATGTTTCTTGCACACAGTTAGTATTTCAGCAGCCACAATCCTAATAACCTCCCTTCTCTCTGCTGCAGATGGCCTCCACTCAGAACTCAATAACGTCCGTGTACTTGAGGGTATCTTACTTCAGGGTATTTCAAAGCTGTAATGCCAGCTACTATCTCATCTGACTAAAGGTGAGAATCCACTCTGATGTAGTGGGTGAGGCTTGACTTGGCACAATGGGCGAGGCTTGATTACTCATGGTAATGACAGAATCTGACCTCCTCGTGGAAGTGGACTTTGGTGTGGAGTGGTCACTGGTGATGGAATCATCGAAGTCACCATTTAATGAATGTTCGTCAGTGCTTGACTCAACATATTTCAGGTCTTCAGTTGAACAGACTCCAATGTTTTTAATCACCTTCACTACTCGCTGTAATTTCAGTCACCCATTTATTCATGACTGTAAGAGGGAGTGAAAGATGAGTTTTTAGTGGAGATCAGATTTTTACCTTGGCTAATACTTACTACTACTACCTTGGCCCACTGACATAGCTAGTTTAAAATTCTGCTCCAGTTCAACTAGGACCAAAAATAAGTGACATCTTCAACACTGTGCTTAAGAGGTAGGGCTTTATGTCCATTTAGACTGTAGATGGGTAATGGGTAGAAATCCAGCCATTTTCTGTATTTATGCACTGCATATCCTCAGCTGATTGTTTCACTTCATAGAAGTCCATATTCTAACAAAGATTTTAATCAAAACAAGTTCAATCTGTCCAAACTTGATTCATCAGACTCTTGATCGTCCCACGACTCAACACGGCATATAATCATGAGAAAAGCTAAAGAAAACTCAAAACCACGCCCTCTTCACATCCTTTTTCAGAAGAGACCATTAATTTACAGAACTACTTTCATTGCATACATACCAAATATCAAGAAGGAAAAAAACAATATAATCCCCTTCCTCTTCTAACATGGAATTGTTACAGAATCACTGTATAGGTGAGCATGATATGGAGTAGGGGTGGGCAATATGGAAAAAATATATCACGATTTTGCTTTTCAGGATCAAGATTACGATTTTATCATGATTCATTTCAGGGGTTTTTTTGTACAACTAAACTTATCTCCAAATAAAAGCACTCAAAGAATAACAAACAATTTTGGCTAAACCAACTTTTTGAACAGTTTTTAACCCTTTAATGTCCACACCAAGAAAAAAAATCAATGGAATTTTTTTTGTGTGTGTTTTTATGTATGTTTGGGGGCAGTAATAAAAACATTTCATTCTTTTTCACAGACCTCAGTTTTTTTAAATATGCCTCTACCAAATGGTTGAGAAGGCAGTTTATGGTAAAAACCAGAACACAAGCAACAAAAATTGTTTTTAAAAAAAACATTTTTAACTTGTGTAACATTTACAAATAGATGTCATGTGTGCTGTGGTGCAATAGCACACCATGTATGCAATAGCACCAATGTTTTTTACTGCATTTCTATCAGCTTATCTGTGGTATGCTGTGAAGCATTGCTGGTTTCCAGACACAAAATAACACTGCACTTCTCACACTTCCATCTTGACACACCCTTTGGACATAGACTGCACCGTCCCCGCTTGTCACTATGGAGTGGCATGTGTCCACAGTGGTCATGGCGCACATCTGGTTGTTCTGAGGGTCATGGGATATAGCATTTTCTCTGAGACATCAGTGGTGGATAGCAGGATGGTGGCCGGCCAGCCTTGGATGTGGTCTTGTTGACTTGCTTCAATGTGTGAGCAACTGCCAGCCGGAATCTTTTGAGAGGCATTGGTTTCTCTGTCAGTACCTCACAGTCTCTTGTAGACCAGCCAGGAGTTTGAGATGCACAGGTCAAGGATGTATCCAAACAGGGGGAAGTACCATCGCCGTGACTTTGCAGGGGTCTTGTGCATGTGTACCAGCATGTGAGAAAGATCAATGCCTCCCATATGCTGGTTATAGGCATGAATAAGTGATGGGTTATTCCCGGACGATTTTGAAATTCCCCCCAGACATTTTTTAGGTCACAAAAGTAGGACATGTCCGGGAAAAAGAGGACGTCTGGTCACCCTATACAGTGCATAAGTGCTTATCAAAATAAGCGCATACAAAGTAAGCCAAATAAATAAAATAGACTGATTTTAGACTGATACTGAAAGTTTTTTTTTTTTTTTTAAGCTAATAGAGCTATGCCCAATGAGCATAAAAATAAAGTATGACTATGAGAACAAATATATTAAATCTTGCAATTAGGATTTAGAAGCACAGGAACTGCACAGAATGGAGATCAATTATCTAGCTATATTATTAAATGGTACTATTTCATTTGAAAATATTGTTGTAAATTGATAATTTAATACAACATAAACAAAACATTTTAATATTATATAAATTATTGTAGATGAGCCTCAACAGTTTAATATTTACTTTGTGAAAATGAATTTTAATTGTATTTAATTTGAGGTTCCTTTAATACAACAGGTATTATAAACCACCTCATTATTTTAGTTTATACTTTAGTTTTACTACAGAGTTTCTAATGATCAATTAAATAAACCGTCAATACGGTTCTGACTTGCGGCTGGACAAAAGATAATTTGTTGTTGCAAAAAAACTGATGTTTTGAACTTTGTTTTCTATTTTGGCATAGTGTGATGAGGTCAGAGAACCTGTCTCATCCCCATGACTGCAAAAACTCTGTGATTTGATTAATTAATGTAGCTGTATGCTTTGTGAATTGGGTTGTAAAGGAAATGTATGTGCACTTGGGGAATGTATACTTACCTGTGTTGGGAAAATGCAAGGGAGTGCGGGCACCTCTTAGGGCTTCCTTTATGCAGGCCAGAAGAGCCCATGGTCATATAGCATAGAGGGGGGGTCAGCTGAAGCATCCTGGGAAAAGAAAACACAAATGTAAAAGATACAAAGGGGTATCCATGTAAATATTGTTTGAAGGTACCTATGTTGTGTATGTGTTATTTGTCATATGTATGTGTTTGTTAGTTATTTTATTGCATATCCCTGTAAACGCACCCCAGTCAGTAATTGGTTTGGTCCAGAGGGCAGGGTTATGGGTTTATAGCAGGAGTGGCCAACCTGCGACTCGCGAGCCGCATGCGGCTCTTTGCTTGGTTTCATGCGGCTCCCTAGCCGGTCCGCGCGCTCACCTGCACAAACGGTCTGTGCTGTGGCCCGGTTATCTCATCAACTCTGAGGGCAACACACTGCTACATCTTCGTGGTGCGCGGTTTGTTTACAAGTCTAGCGAGCCGCTAATACTTTTAAAACCGGCGTAGTGGAAAACGGGAGACTAATGGCATGAAGTGACTGCTTTGAGTCTCGTTGGTGAGACGCAGTCTTCTGTCACACGTTTGGAATAAACCACTTACGAGGTGCAGCAAAGGCACCGGACACGACTGAGGGAGGCTGTCTGTTCTCTTCTTCCGAAAGGTGATTGCAGGTCAGTGGCATTGTAAAGAGTGCTGATAACGGAGTTTCTCCACTTTTTACTTAGAAAACAACAGTTGCGTACATAACAGAGCTTGTAAAACTCAATGGTGGCTTAGAACTACCAAATTATTATCATTATTTCTTAGCCAATAGATTACAATAAATTTTAAAATGGATCAAATACGACTTAATAGACAGCCCATGGTTGGACCTAGAACAAGCATTCTGCGGGAAAATAAAACTCTCAGACCTACCTTTCATTAGCTCTAATATTATGCGTCATGACTGTTTTAAAAGCCTTAGTATAAATACTTCACTGACAGCCTGGTGGGAATTTCTAAAATTAACTCGGTCCCCACTCATCCCATGCAAACTAATACCCATTTGGAACCATCCAGACATTTGTCTGAATAAGAAAGTACTACATTTCACATCATGGCATGATAAGGGAATAAAAAATTTTGAACATGTTATTAAAGATGGAAACTTTGTTACATTTCAGGAACTTATATCAGAATATGGAATAAACAACAGTAGATTTCTTGAATATCAACAACTGAAATCCACCATTCAGCAGAGATTCAACCGCAATCAACTGAATTTAGAAATATCAGCATGGGTAAATGAATTTTTAAATCTATGTACTCTTATTATCAAAACTGTATAAAGTATTGGTAAAATTTGATGACTCAATCTCCCTTCCGATAGCCAAATTGGAAGGAGATCTTTCTATTAATCCAGATCAACACTTTTGGACAGATATATGTACAAATATCTTCAAAATAAGTAAAACCCCAACTTACAACTTATACAATACAATGTCCTTCATAGAACACACTATGCAGGACAAAGGATGTTCCAAATGGGCCTAGCACAGTCAAACATATGCACCCACTGTACAGGCAATATAATTGATAACTATATGCATGCTATATGGGATTGTAGACCTGTTCAGTAATTCTGGCAGAAAATATGTGTAGACTTGTCCACGTGGTTTAAATGCTGCATCCCAACTTCCCCCAGACTGTCGAGTTATCAAGGGGTTTGGCTGCCTGAACTCGAACAGGCTCGGCACAGAGGACACAGGAAACAACTCAGCTCAACTTCATCTTGTTTATTTGATTCTCTCGTTGAAAACCAAAGCAGGTTGATAACCTCAAAGAGAAGACAAACAATCATACATTTGTTTACCCATGCACATGCACATGTGTGCATCCTAGGAGACGTCAGTGAATTGGCTATGGAGGCAAACACATCACACATAGTTCTTACTGCTCTATGCATCTCCAAGAAAGCCATTCTCATTAATTGGAAAGCAAAAAAGGACCTGCATATTACTCATTACAAAAATGCATTACTCGATCACATCTGTCTGGAGAGAATGTCTGCTTCCTCTAAAGACCAGTTGGAGGAATTAAATTCTCTTTGGTTCCCACTGATCAGTTCCATTAGCTAGTTGGGGTGGTTGGCTGGGGCATCAACTCCCGGGTGGCCTAGTTGGTGGCTGGGGGTCGACTTTGGGGGGACTGCTCGTGCCGGCCACTTTCTGGGCTGGAGGGCCGGGGCTGCCGACCGGGGATGTTTGTGTGTTTGTCCTGGTTGGCCAGGGGCTCGGGGACGCTGGCTCTGGGATGTGGGGTCGGGGGTGCGGGGGGAGCAGGTGGAGGGGTGGCTAGCCTCCCCTGCGGGGCTAAGCGGCGGGACCCGGTGCCCGGTGCTTGGGGCCCTGCCTGTGCGGGGGGACCTGCGCCGCAGCGGGCGCACAGCTGGGATGGGTGGGTCGGTCGGCCTTGTGTCGGGGCGTTGGGTCTGGGCCTTGTGGCTCTGAGGTGCCTGGGTGGCGGGGGTGGGGCGTGGCTGTTGGGGGTATCTGGGGTGGGCCAGGGCCACTGGGTTCTGGACTCAGACCAGCATGTATTCAATCCTGTTGATGTCTGTTGTCGTTTGATTATTGTGCGATTGGTATGGTTGTGGGTGCTTACAAGGGTGTGTTGTGCATATGGGACAAATGTGTGTGGGTGTGGAGATGTATATGTAGCAATGTTGAAATAAGTTCATGGTTTGTAAATATTTGGTTTTTTTTTAAAGAAGCATTAAACATATTTAATTTTGTTTGCAAAAAGACATGTACAAAAGTTTGTATTTTATTTTTGTAACCTGTAACCTTTTGTTAGGGAAGTAATTGCTTACTAGGTCATGGGACAGGAAATGGGGGGAGGGAGAACGTTAGGATTACGACGTGTAAGGACAAGATGAGCGAAGGAGAGATAGGAGATATAGATTGTTAAGCTAGCTTTGGTGATCATTTTGGTAAAAGTGCTCGATAAGAGTTCTTTACGCAACCTGAATGGTGGTGAAGTTGTTAAGTGAAAAACTTAACTGAATGCTGATGTTAACCGAGTGAGCTGCTAATTCAGTGGCTAGTGTTGCCGCCAGTGCCGTGCTAAAACGTTAGCAGCCCGCTAACATAACTAGCATAGCCTGTGGGAAACGGTGAGCTGACGAGGACAGAGAACCAACGGAACCGGACAGTGCTGCGTGTGAGGACTTTGCCTGCATTGTCTGCTGTGTCTACCCTCTCCGTCCACGCGAATCGCCTCGTCTCATCATCATCTCTTGCCATCCTTGACCGTGTGATTGATTATCTCCATCAGCAAAAGGTACTGTTTTTATTTTGCCCTTGAGGTGAAACAGCCATTTGTTTAAGACTACAGCGTTCCCGAGCAGCGTTCAGGCCTGCAACAGTTGGACTTGAGTATATTTATACATATATATGGGATGAATGTGTGTGGGTGTACATATGGGATGAATGTGTGCGGGTGTATACGTGTGTGAGAGAGAATATGTGTTTAGGCGTATGTGGATGTCCAGACTGGCTACTCTCTGCGGTGGGGGTCTGGGCTTGGATGCGGTGGCGGAGTGGGGTGTCCCCCTAGTATCCCCGGGTCAACCACTCCCTGCCTCGATCGGGGTGGGGGGGTTAGTGAAGCACGGTGCCCAATGAGCCAGCTAGCAAGCTGGCTCTCCTCTTCCAGAGGACCATTTCCTCTGGACCTACGCATTCTCACCCACCCACCCCCCACACATACATACTCACACACAGTCCTTTTACATTTAGGATCCTGGGGGGCAGGCATGTTACCCAGAGGTTGACGAGGTGGGCCTGGTGTCATGGTCTCACCTGTCTCCTCACCACTGTCTGTCCCTCAGTTTTTACTGCACTTTAAACATTGAGGGCTTTTGAGGGGACGGTGTGGACAAACACTGACCAGTGGCCCGGGGCTTTGCCCATGTTTGTCCCTGCACCTGTCACCTCAATTTTAACTACACCATAGTATCACACACTATCATACATGCATATACACCAACACCTACACACAACACAGCACTGGGGGTGGAGGGGTGGGAAGGCCTTCCTTCACCCATTTCCTGCTCCCTGCCGGGGTGGGTCGCTAGCACAGGATTGGGCTGGTGTCATCCTGGGGCTGCTGCCGATCCTTGCTGGCCCAGCCATTTGCCCCTGCCGCAGAGGGTGTGTTAGTTTGGATGAATGTGTGTCTTTGTCCTTGTCTCTGTTTGTATAAGTAGATGAATGAGTATGTGTTGGGGGGGAGGGGGGAATCTATGGGTATGTGTGTGTATATATTGGGGTGAATGTGTAAGTACATTTGTGGGTGTATGTCCGCAAGAGTGTATATGGGTGTGGGTGAATGTGTGTGGGAATGTATGTTGAGGTGGATGTACATGTGCGTGTAGGTGTATACATGGTAAGGGTGTATATAAGGGGTTGTGTGTATGTATGTAGGGGTGTATATATGGGGTTGAATGTACAGTTGTGATCAAATTTATTCAACCCCCAATGCTGCGAAGGGTTTTATGGAATTCAGTGCACATTTGTAATTGTGTTCATAATGAAATCTTACAAGGACTTGTTAAAGAACTAAATGCAACTAAGATAGCATCAATTTTTTTTGTCATAAAGTATTAAATGGCCTTTTTGTGATTTCTTCATTGACACAATTATTCAACCCCTTTACGACTACCACTCCTAAGAACAGAGGTTCATTCCAGTGTTTTCCATCAGGTATTGAAAACATCTGTGGATGTCAACGAGCAGCAATCAAGCATGATAACCCCCTTTTAGGCAGATTTAAAAGGACTGTGATACTCAGCTCCTTCTAGACATCTACTGGTGTGTTTCCAAGCATGGTGAAGGCAAGAGAATGGTCCCAGAAGACAAGAGAAGAGGTTATTGCTCTTCACAAGAATGGCAATGGATATAAAAAGATTGCGAAGTTGTTAAATATTCCAAGAGACACTATCGGAAGTATCATTCGCAAGTTCAAGTTAAAGGGCACAGTGGAAACGTTACCTGGTCGTGGCAGAAAGAAGATCCTGACCGCGACTGCTGTGCGCTACCTGAAGCGTAATGTGGAGAAAAATCCCCGCGTGACTGCTAAGGAACTGAAAAAAGACCTGTCAGATGTGGGCACTGAAGTTTCAGCTCAGACAATAAGGCGCGCACTGCATAACGAAGACCTCCATGCCAGAACGCCCAGACGCACCCCCTTGCTGACTCCAAAGAACAAGAAAAGTCGACTGCAGTATGCCAAAAGTCATGTGGACAAGCCACAAAGGTTTTGGGACAGTGTACTGTGGTCAGATGAAACTAAATTAGAACTGTTTGGGACAATGGACCAGCGCTATGTTTGGAGAAGGAAGAACCAGGCTTATGAACAAAAGAACACCTTGCCTACTGTGAAGCATGGCGGGGGGTCAATTATGCTTTGGGGCTGTTTTGCTTCTAATGGTACAGGAAAGCTTCAACGTGTGCATGGTACCATGAATTCCCTTCAGTACCAGGAGATCTTGGAGGAAAATGTGATGGAGTCAGTCACAAACCTGCGGCTTGGGAGACGTTGGACCTTCCAACAGGACAATGATCCGAAGCACACATCCAAGTCCACTAGAGCATGGTTGAACATGAAAGGCTGCAACATTCTAGAGTGGCCATCGCAATCACCAGACTTAAATCCAATTGAGAACCTCTGGTGGGACCTAAAGAAGGCAGTTGCAGTGCGCAAGCCTAAGAATGTGACTGAACTGGAGACTTTTGCCCATGAAGAATGGGCTAAGATACCCATAGGTCGCTGCAAGACACTTGTGTCAAGCTATGCTTCACGCTTGAAAGCTGTCATAACTGGAAAAGGATGTTGTACTAAGTACTAAAAAATAATGTCACTAGGGGGTTGAATAAAACTGATAATGATGTGAGCACAGTAAAGACATTTGTGGTTATTCCATCATAAATATTATGTTATGTTTGTCTAATTTATAAGTGCCTCTTTGATATAATTGTAAATAAGATGACTGAAATGATCAAAATCAATGTCAAACTGGCCAAAACACTTTATTTCAGTGGGGGTTGAATAAATTTGATCACAACTGTAAATATGAGTTTGAGTGTATGTATGAGGACAGCTGGTTCTGGGTCGGGGGCTAGTCGTGCCCGGTCCTCTCCCGGCTTCTCCCCTGTGGTTACTGCTCCCCTCCAGAGGGGGGGCGCCTTGGGGTTTCGGGGCCCGGATTGGTGCTCCGGTGTGGCGGTTGGCCCGCTCCCCTGGGCGGTTGTGGTCCAGGGTGGCCCTGCCACGTGGTGGGTGGTTCTCCGGGGCACTTGGCGCTGGGGCTTTGCTACTGGCCCATGGCGGGGGGCATCCTGGGGGGAGGCTCTGTTTCCTCTGGTTCCCCCGGACCTGTGCTCCTTGGGGGGGGGGAGTTGTCCGGGGTCTCCCTCTCCCGGGGGTCACTGGGAAGTGTGGCCCTGGGACTCCACTGCACCTGGAGGGGTGGGTGGGTGGGATTCCCGGGTCTTTCTCTGCCTGCCTCTGGCCTCTGGGGGAATGTTGTCGCAGCTTTCTACCCTTGCTGGTAAGCACATTCCGTACATTTATCCTATGTTGCACTTTTAGGTTGCACATAAACACACACACACATACATCACAGTCATTTGTACTATATGTTTTGGGTACACTTTCTGCTCTTCTTTGCAGTGGTCATTTGAGCTGGTTGTTTTTTTTTTTCTCTGCCTTTCTGTCTTTTCTCTTTTTATTTTTTCTCTCCCCCTCTTTTCTTTTCCCCTCTTTTCTATATTCTATCTTCTTATGGTCCACTTAAACCCAATAATTATCACTGCACTATATTATACAGAATTGTTATCATTTGATCTGTACATAAAAACAAAGTTTAAAAAAAGAAAGGAACCATGTCCCTTGCTAAGTAAAACATTACAGCTTCCGTTATCTCTCTCCATCGTCTACTTGTTTTCTCATATGGAGTGCCTCTTTCAAATGCCTGTGTTAGTGTTATTTCTTTGGGTCTAACTGTAGCGTTAGCCTCTGCTAGCTGTGGTGTATTTCCTTTTTTGGATTCTTGACTTTCAGTGTATTGTTTTGGATGTTGCCTTTTTAAATGGTTGAAAAGGTTTGCCGTGTTGCCATCCGACGTAAGAACAACCTCTGTGCAAACTTTGCAAAGAACCGTTGTTTGTGTCACGTCGGCTTAGGAAAATCCAAACCAGTTCCATATTAACTATATCATATTAACGATATCGACTTTTTTGGGACGAACTCTTCAGCTCTGTATGTGTGTTCATGGCGTTCTACTGGATTGTGAAAAGGGGGCAGGTATGTAAACAAAGATGCTCCGGTTTTCTGTGATTTTCGGTCCGTGAAAGGGAACTAGCAAATAGTGTGCTTTGGCTGAGCACAGAACTGCTGTAGCGGAAAGAATTTGCTTAACGATCCAGCGATTTTTCTGTGATGGCGAATCGTGGACACATTATAATCCTTCACAATCTATTATCGTCATATCGCACACCCCTAATATGGAGTTGATTTTTTTTACCTCAGCATTAGTGCAAAAAAGGAGTTCAAGCTAAGGGTTGTCTGGAGGAGCTGGTTCTCCTCAAGAGAGTGGCATAGATTCTTTTTATTTTTATTGGAATAATACAATATAAAAAGTTACAGCAATGAAAATACAGTTTACATATTCCACTTTTTTTTAAACAAAATAAAGGAAACACCCCCCCACACACACTCACCCACCCCGACCCCATTCCCAACTCGACTCACCACGACCAACCACTATATAATTAATTAAGCAATGTAGACAAATCAATAAGGAAAAGAGCACAGCTTCAAATGGGTAGAACCTTTAAATTAGTAAAATATGATATAAAAGGTTGCCACTTGTCAATAAATTTGGCTGTACAACCTCTTAAAGTAAATTTAATTTTCTCCAATTAAAAAAAAAACATGACATCCTTGAGCCACTGGGAGATGGAAGGGTATCTGTTAGACTTCTACTGCAACAACAAGAGACGTCTGGCTTGTAGGGATGTGAAGGCCATAATGTCCTTTTGTGCAGCGTTTAGTGCACTTGAGGGGTCAGAAATACCAAATATAGCAGTTAAAGGACAAGGTTGAAGATCTAACCCCAGAACTGCAGACATGATTTTAAAATACCCAGACCAGAAGCCTTTCAGTCCAGGACAAAGATAAAACATATGGCTAAGATGGCAAGGGGAGCCATGGCATTTATCACATTTGTCTTCCACATCCGGATATAATGCAGACAATCTAGCATTAGAGAAATGTGCCCTATGTAAAACCTTAAACTGGATAAGTCCAAGACGAGCACAAGAGGTGGTAGATCTTATCCTCTCTATGGCCAGTTCCCAGGACTCTTCATGTATTTGAATTCCCAATTCCAGTTCCCAAGCGCACTTGAGCTTAGTGGTTGAGTAATTACCAAAAGCTGAGATGGTGTCATAAAGCTTTGAGATAATTCCTTTGTGATGAGGCACAAGTGAAAATATAGATTCCCATCGCTGTTCAGGTGACAAAGAAGGGAAATTAGGGAAACTTTTAGATACAAAATTGCGAACCTGAAAATAGCAAAATAAATGAGTATGAGGAAGGTCGTAACGGGATGACAAATTGGTAAAATTGTCAGACACCATCAATATATAAATGCTTAATTTGTGTAATGCTCTTATCCGACCATACTTTGAATGTTAAGTCTGAAAGTGATGGAGGAAATAAATGGTTGTTAATTAAAGGTCCTGATGAAGATACAGACATAAATTTGAAGTGTCGCCTAAACTGATACCAGATCTTGAGTGTGTTAAGGACGACTAGATTATCAGTATACAAAGAGGGCCGTGCTGGTTAGGAAGAATAAAGCAAAGCAGCTAGAGAAGAACCCCTACACGATGATAGCTCTAATCTGCACCACAAGTATTGAGGGGATTCTAACAAACAGCAAAGCTTGTGGATGTGAGTAGCCCAGTAATAAGTCAAAAAATTTGGTAATGCAAGTTCACCACTAAATCTGCATCTCTGCAATGAAGCTTTACTAACCCTAGGCGACTTCGCGCCCCAGATGAAGGACAAAATTGTTTTATCTAGTGTATCAAAAAAAATGTTTGGGGAGAAAAAGAGGGATCGATTGAAATAAAAAAAGAAATTTTGGTAAAATGCTCATTTTGACGACATTTATCTTGCCAATCAATGAAAGAGGAAGGTTACTCCATCTTTGGAAATCACTTGTTATCCTTGACACAAGAGGAGTGAAATTCGCAGATATAAGGCCAGCTATTGAACGGGTCATATTAATGCAGAGGTATTTAAACCCTGATGGACTCAAACAAAATGGTAAATCTGACTGTTGAAGATGACAAGCTGTAGTATTGATGGGAAAACATTCACTTTTGTCCAAGTTTAATTTATAACCTGATAAAGTGCCAAAATTCTCCAGAATTCCTAAAACAGCAGGGATAGACTGTGTAGGGTCAGTTATATACATTAACAAATCATCTGCGTATAATGATAATTTATATTCAATACAATTCCGAGTGATGCCTTTGAATAAAGGGGAAGATCGTAACACGATAGATAGCGGCTCAATAGCGATGGCAAAGAGCAAAGGCGATAGCGGGCACCCCTGTCGCGTTGCCCTTCCAAGAGGAAAATACTCGGAATAAACATCATTTGTGTGGACACTGGCCTTGGGGGACGAGTAAAGGAGGTGAATCCAAGAAATAACTTTGTCACCAAATCCGAATTTCTTCAAAACTGCAAACAGATATTCCCACTCTACCCTATCAAATGCCATCTCGGCATCCAAGGAAATCACAAGTTCAGGAAGCTCAACCTGATGCCTTGAATAAATTATATTTAAAAAGTGTGCGGGTATTAAAAAACAATTGCCTCCCCTTTATAAACCCGTTTTGTTCTTCTGAAATAATATGAGGGAGAACATTCTCTAGTCGGGATGCAATAATTTTAGCCAACACCTTTATATCAGATTTAAGCAAAGACAATGGTCTGTAAGAGCCACAAGAAGTAGGATCTTTGTCTGTTTTGAGAAGAAGAGCAACAGTGGCTTGTGTCAAAGTTGGTGGCAATGAACCCACATCCAAGGATTCATTGAAAACGGACAATAGTAATGGAGCTAACTTGCCAATAAATAACTTGAAAAATTCAATTGGAAACCCGTCTGGGCCTGGTGCTTTGTTGGATTGCATGGATTTAATTGCATTTGATACCTCTACAAGGAAAAGTGAGGAATCTAGTTGATTGACAGTATCAGTGTCTACTACAGGATTCGAAAGATTTAGAAGAAATTTGTTTAAATTTGTCTTGTCTGTCTGAGCTTCAGATTTATATAATGATGAGTAAAATCATTTAAAAATATCATTAATTGCTACGGGATCTGTAATAATAGTACCCTGAGAGTTTTTAATACTAGGTATCAAACGCGATGCGGCCTGACGTCGTAATTGATGAGCTAGCAGACGACTTGCCTTATCACCATGTTCGTAGTATGAACTATGACTATGTAGTAACAAACGCTCTGCCTCTCTAGTAGAAATTAGATCAAATTCTGCTAGCAAATCAAGATGCTGTTTAAGTAATTCAGGAGATGGAGATAGTGCATGTTTTTGATCAAGATCACTAATCGCACATGTAAGTTCATTAAGCCTAGTATTAATCTTTTTGTTTAAACGAGCAGAGTACGAAATAATCTGACCTCTCAGGTAGCACTTAATTGTCTCCCATAACAATGAATGTGATGTAGAATCATTTTGATTGAAAGACAAGAACTCATCGATTGAATCTGAAATATATTTACAAAATTCTTTGTCTGCCAAAAGAAGAGTATTAAATCTCCAAAGTGGTGGGCTACGTTTATAGGTAGAAATTTGAATGTCTAGTAATAAAGGGGAATGGTCAGATATTACAATACCTGAACAGTCAGTAGACTTTACATGAAAACTGAGAGCACTGTCAATAAAAAAATAATCAATCCTAGAGTATGAATTGTGTACTTGACAGAAAAAAGAAAATTTCTTAATAGATGGGTTACGAAATCTCCAAGGGTCAACAAGACCATTTTGTTTCATGAAATCAGAGAAAGCAGTAGACATTGCAGATTGAGACAACCTAAGTGGATTGGACCGGTCTAGAGTTGGGTCAAAAACACAATTTAGATCCCCCCCAAAAATCAGCAGGTGTGTATTTAAGAATGGGATTTTACTTACCAAATTCAGCATCATCAAAATTTGGGGCATATACATTTACCAGCAAGACCCTCCTTTGCATTAGAGAACCAGCAACTATGATGTACCTGCCATTCCTATCAGCTATAACATCTGAAGATGAAAACGGAACCTTTTTGTTAATCAAGATGGCGACTCCCCTCGATTTTGAATTAAAATTTGAGTGAAACACTTGACCCACCCAAGGACAACGCAACCTGTGATGATCAGTATTACGAAGATGAGTCTCCTGTAGAAACACCAAATCAGAATTTAAATTTTTCAGGTGAGAAAAAACTTTGGATCTCTTAATAGGATTACCCATACCTCTGATATTCCAGCTAATAAATCTGACATCTGTGCCTGACCCAGCAGAGCTGGGATCAATATTGCTACGAACCATTACGCACACGAAAAAAAACTACAAAAATGTAATTGGTCAGAGAAAGCCGAGATGGGATGCCCTCCCCCAAAATACCCCAAACCAAAAATTCACCCAAAGTCTCCATAAAAACAAACAAAGGAGACAGCAGTGCTACCCACAATAAACTAAGGTCGTTCGTGCTGACCCACTCAAAACCTATCCGAAGCAAAATAAAAGAGAAAGGAGAGAAAAGACCCTCCCACCGATTACAATATAAAAAACAATATGCGCACAA
Source organism: Brachyhypopomus gauderio (assembly GCF_052324685.1). Lineage (NCBI taxonomy): Eukaryota > Metazoa > Chordata > Actinopteri > Gymnotiformes > Hypopomidae > Brachyhypopomus > Brachyhypopomus gauderio. The sequence continues at coordinate 11,950,872 of NC_135222.1, read as the reverse complement.
TAATAAGCTACACATATGCCTGCATATGCATATATACATACCCTAAAACTTCAAAACCCTTGATATTAAACCAACTCAAAATAAATAAGACTTCTAACAAAACCGGTTATCACGGTGATCAGACAGTTATAGTAAGGCCTGCAAAATTAGATTATCGACCCATATATAAAAATACAAAACCTGAGTCTTATTATATATAAATATTCAATAAACTGAAATAGAAAACTGAGAAACAAAAAATATATATGTATATAAACAATACTGTGAATAAACAATACAATTAATAACCAATTACACTAATATATAACTATGTAACACTGCAGTGTTAAAGCTACTTGACCTGAAACTCAAATAACAGCACAGATCCGCAACACCTCGAGGTTACCTTCCAGTCAAACTTTTAACATAATTACTGGCTTCATCTGATGAAACAAAGTCTTTCTCGACACCGTTGTATGTAATGCGGAGTCGTGCTGGATAAAACAGACCATACCGAGCTCCGTCTATACCACGGAGCTGCCGTCTGACCTCGTTAAAAGCCGCTCGAGCGATCTTTGCGGTGTGGTCGGGAAAGACAGAGATATTAAACTTCCTGACGGTAATCTGTCGGAGTTCTCTGGCCCGGCGAAGAATGGGCCACTACAATCACTATGATAGTGAAATCTGCACACCACCGCACGTGGACGATCACCGGGCTTGAGTTTGGGTTGGAGGGTCCGATGAGACCGGTCCAAAGCGGCTCCTTCTCCAAGCCGAACGCTTCTTTCAATAAAGCAGATATGGCAGTAGAGGAACAGGTATCTGGACCCTCCGGTACCCCCACTATACGGACGTTATTATGCCGTGATCTCAATTCCAAGTTCTCACATTTATTTTCCAGCTTGGCCACGGTATCAGTGAGACAATCAATGGTAGTCTTCATCGCGGTGATTTCTTCAGAGCATACTGTGAGCGCGTGCTCCATTTCTCCGACCGTGTTTTTAATCTCCGACACTGTAGCATCAGTCGCAGCTTTATAGTTTGCCAACTGCATTTTCACAGTTTGCAAGTCGAGCTTAATGGTAGCCAAAGCGTCGCCAAGTGTTTCATGCAGTTCCTTTTAAAAAATATCTGTGATTTCTTTCCTCAACGAGGCCAGCAACTCGAGTTTGAGGGTAGCAACGTCCAAATTAGCGGACGCGGAGGCATCTTCAGATGAGGCCAGAGGTTCACTCGAGGCTGTGGTCTCGGTGTGAGAACTGGGCCGCAACTGTGACTGAATCGTCTTACTCGTTTTTGCAGGCTTTCCAGACATTTAAGACATAATCTAAGTTGTATACTGACCGCTGAAGTTACTAATGAGTTGGGTAATAATAAATATATAACCCAACCGCGCAAATAAATAACAATTTTAACTGGAATCGGCAGGAGCTTCAAAACTCACGTCTTACTCCATGGATGCTCAGCAGCACCCCCCGTGGCATAGATTCTTAAAGTTTTGTATCCTCTTCACACACCTCTTGAAATACTAATGTTTATCTCAAATATCATTGTCCATAAACGAATTGGTTAAAAATTTAATGCTGTCTCTTACCTTTTTATATTGTAGCTATGATTTGTTGCCTTGTGTCACGTAGGGCTACACCCCCCTCTCCTAGTTGTCGCTCTGGTTTCCCTGTTCCTCGTGTCTGTGTTGTTCCCTGGTCGTTGATCCCGCCTTGTTGTCTGTCTCCATGGTTTCCCCTCGTCTGCCACGCCCGTGTCATTATTGTCTTCACCTGTTTCTAGTCTAGTTCAATGTATTTATAGTCCCTGTGTCTCCCATGTCGGTCATCGGTTGTTTTTATACTATTTGTTCTCTTGCTTGTTCATGCCCGTGTGGATTTTGTAGTGTCGTGAGTATTGTGTGTTTATGTTCCTGGTCTTCCTGCTTTGTAGTTTTCGTGCCCTTGTGTTGTCATGCCTGTTTATATTTCGTGTTCGGACTGCCTGCCCAATATGACCCTGCCTATGAAATTCCATTTGATAGTTCTTGCTCTCCTTAGTGTTTGTAAACGCCTTCATGCTCTACGTCACGCAGTTTGTTACACCTTGCTTGTATGGCATCTGGGTAAGGCTGCGCATTAATTTGTCCTGGCTCTGGGTCAGTTGGTTGCTCCACCACCTCTAAAAATGCCACGGCATACCTGTGTGCAACGTTGTGCAAGACCCCACATGCCCTCACAATACGACACACCTTCTCTGGCCGATACAGGAGCATTCCCCCGGTCCTGTCAAGGCAGAGCCACCGGCTTTTCAGCTGCCCAGTCACCTTCTCCATGACTGACAATGTGCGGGTGCGACAATGGAGAGAATTGTATCTCCACTCCTGGTCAGTCTGTGGATAAAAAAAGGGGGGGGGGGGGGGGGGGGGGGGGTCGTCATCAGCCACGTATTGAACGCGTAGCCGCTGTCTCATAAGCAGTGTTGCGAATAACGCTGTTAAAAATAACGGCGTCATTTTGTCAGTAATGGGATAATATAATTAGTTGCTTTTCCTGTCGTTACTACGCCGTTTACGTTACTGGTCATTAAAAGCGGTGCGTTACTATATATTGATATACTAACAGTAATGAGAGCGGAACGCTGCCCAGGCTAGTGAGGAGTAACATATCTCGATAGGTCACAGTTGTACACCTGTTTAACTTAACAATTCAGTAAGTGATTGGCTAAGGCAGCGTTATGATAGCCAATCAGAGCCAGTGTTTTTACACGCGCGCCGAAGCATGCCAGTGACACGACACAAATGGAGAAGAGGCCGAAATGGCGTCAGGTGCAAGCCGAAGAAAAATTAGCATTTTCAAAGCGATATAAACATTATTTAGGAAAATACTTGAAGTTCCTGAATGTCTACCAGACTGGGTATTTGATTTATTTAATTAAGAATAGAGGTTTTATTGTTGTTTACTTCTGTTGTGAACAAACCAGTTGTCTCAGGTTGAGAGAATTTAGTGTAACTGTTTACTTTTGCTTTTATTTTTATTTTTTATTTATTTTTTTGAGCTTATTTTGAGTACAGAATTTTATATTAATGAAAGATTTCAAGATTATATTTAAAATTATAGACTTTAAATAAAAAATTAATTGCTGGGCTCTTTGGTGGGCCCCCCTGGCCCTGGGGCCCGGGACAACAGACCGGGTTGCCCCCCCCGTCGACGGGGCTGGTCCCAACCATGCTGTTTATAAGGATGTACGAGTCATGGGTTGATCCAAATACATTAGGGAAACCGGCTATCGCTACTAATTGTGCTTTATTGTTTGCATGGACAACCGCATCATATGGGAAATTTATATACCTAGCTGACATGCAGATGATCCCATCCGGACTGGGATATCCCCGACCGGTCTGCCAGTTCTCTTTGAAACAAGCCAGTTTTCCAGAAAGCTGAACATTGTCAGCACCTGTAAAAGAACTGGCAATGTGCTCTCAGCGAATTTGGCCATTAGCAATATCTTCCAGTAATGCCAATGCTGCCATCTCCCAAGAACTCCAGCGCAACATTTCATGCGTGTTTATATAATGTAGGCTAAGTGGAAACTCGTTTAATCACAATAAATGCCTTTGACGTCATCATCACTTTCCTGCAAATACTGTACCGCTTCTTTGTAGGCATCAAGAGTTCGTACAGGAAAGCTCTTACACACATTCTCAAGTTGGTCTCTTTACACCTCACAATACCTGTACTTAGATGTGCTAAAATTCTGCCACCTATGCAGTGTGAACCCAAATTGTCACCTACAATAGATATTATTGTGGCTCGAACCACATGAAGTGGTCACAAGTCCATGTTCTTCAAGTTGTCTCAGGTCTGACAACAATCTAGGAAACACTATGTCCTGACCAAAGAATTTAGTCTGTCTCTTTAAACAACAGTACTAACTGCATATTGTCAATACTGGAACAACGAAATGGCTCAAAGTCAGCAAGTGTGAAGTATACCCCAACAAGCTTATGTTTTGTCCTGCATGACCAAAGTGGGTTGACCACTTCAAATGCATCCTGATACAAGATCAGTTTTAAGATTGTTTCTGCAAGGAGATGAAATCATGTGTTAGATTTGAAGATAGAGCCATCACAAATATCACTTAAAATGCCATTGGAATATGGACAATTTTGAGACTTAACACAGTCTTGCCACACAACAGTATCTTTTTAGAATAGCTCTTAAAGTGTAAAACATGGGTATGTACTGAACATAACGACTCTTCTATGTTCGTTGGTGACCAGATAAACATTTTCCCATTCCCAAAAACTTGAACTCCAGCCTAAAGACTCATGACTTTGCTTAGAGCAGTGGTTCCCAAACTTTTTCTGCCGTGCCCCCCTTTAGTAGATAAGAATATTTTTGCGCCCCCCCTACACACACACCCCCATATTGACACATGTGCACATGGTTTAAGCCTGGTTTATACTTGACGCATCGCAAGGGTCCACGTGGCAAAAATGACGTAATCGCAGTGGCTCCGTATGTGCTCGAGGCCTCGCGCGCTGTCGATTTGTGAGGTCGTGCACCTCTCGAATTTTGTAACTTTGCGCGCGCCGCGCCTCAGCGCAATGAACAAAGTCATGTTTGCAGGGTTCATACACCTATACAAGGTGGAATTAAAGCACTTGTACGTCACTTTAAAGGTCCATTTCAATATTTCCCAGCACGTTAAACTTAAGTTAAATGTTTATTAGGGTTGCAGCGGTAACCGGTTTCACGGTATACCACGGTATTAAAATGCACGGTTATCATACCGTGTGCGTTTGCTTATTACCGGTAAAAGGCAAGCCAGCGGAGAAACTCACCCGCGCATGCGCAACTCCGCACCGGTTCAGCTACTCAGCACACAGCGGTGAGAATGGCAGAAAAATCAGACTTGACAAATTTTTAACAAAAAAAAGGCTAAACAAAAAAGGCTAAACTAAAATCAGGGGCGAAAATGACATAATCGCGTTGTCTAGCCGTGCGCGAGGGCCTCGCGCCCTGTCAATTCGTGAGGTCATGCAGCTCTCGAATTTGCACGCGCCGCGCCTCAGCGCAATGAACAAAGTCGTGTTTGCAGGGTTCATACACCTTTATAACTTAATTAAGTTAAATATTTATACATATACTCGAAATGATTCTAAATAATTCACTTTATCACATTATTTAATAGTTGTTTATTTTCAAAATGCCCAATCTTAACGTCTTCACGTTCTCTCATGTTTCGTCCTGGAATTACAAGTTACAGGAGAACTGTGCGGAGTCGCGTGCTACGGTCACTCGCTAAAGTATAATCCTAGCTTTTTATGGTCCTTGCTTTCACTGGATGTGAAAGACGCCATTAATTTACATGCGTTCATTTTCAAATTCTAACGTGCCCTTTTTTACATGTTAAAACCAGACTCGATGTGAAAGCCTTAAAATAGAAATCTATTGTGAGGATCATGTCAGAAATAAATCCTCTCTTTCTGCATTATCTGGTTATATTCCAACTTGTTTACAACAGTTGTTGATCAGACACTGACCCAGGCTCAGTTTATCAGATATTAAATAATTTAAACTTAAATAATTGGACTGAAATCCATGATTTAGGTTTCTCTAATTTTGCAGTATTTATATAAACACATGTACATCTTGTTTTTTTTAAAGGAGACATTTTGTATACAATAGTTCCAGGTTTCTACAATAAATAGTTGTAGCCTAAAAACTTTTGTTGTAATTTCTTTAAGGGTCAGTGTATCTTTTAATAATATACGAACTGTGATACCGTGATAACCGTGAGACAGTTATCATACCGTGAAAATCTCATACTGTTGCAACCCTAATATTTATACATATACTCGAAATGATTCTAAATAATTCGCTTTTTATCACATTATTTAATGGTGGTTTATTTTCAAAACGCCCAAACTTCACGTCTTCACATTCTCTCATGTTTCGTCCTGGAATTACAATAACGTAATACAAGAGAACTGTTCAGTCAGACAGATATTTGTTGTGAAACGAAGTAGTTACAATTTCAAGCATTTTCAAGTTGTTCTGGACTGGGTTCATTGTAAAGTATTCTATGTGTTATTTACCTTTCTTGCCACTAGGTGGCGTTTGAGATTTACGATAAGCCTGTGACGTATATAGAATGTGACCGTTAGTTTTTTTTTTGTTTGTCAGACCAGTTTTAAACACGGAAGATTTATCAGCTTTGTCACGTCCAGCCCCTCCCTCCTCCCAGGTCCCGCCTAGCTCCCCGCTCCCATTCGTTCCTCCGTCTGTCTGTCACGCACTCATCGTTAGTACCCACACACCTTAGTCTTGTTTCACCGTCTTGTCTCTGTGTATAAAGAACCCAGAGTGTTTCATTCCCTTGTCGGTCATTCGTTGTATGTGAGTCCCTCGGTTCTCTCTGTCTGACTTCGTTTGTTCATGCCTTGTCTTTTGTTCTTGCTCTTAGTGTCACTCCTAGTCCTTGTTTGTTTGGGTTATGTCTCTTTAGGTTATGTGCTTGTGTTTCATTGTTGAGTTCCCCATCATTAGTAGCCATTGGTGTTTGTTATCTCTTTGCCTGTTTATTGTTTTGTATATGCTGTAGTTCGCTTCTTCCTTGTTGCCCCTGTAGTCATTGCTTCTCCTGTGTAATGTTCTCCCCGTATATGTATGTAGTTGTTAGTTGTTATGTCCTCATACGTTACATTTCCAGTTATATAGCTTACCTGTTTAGTGGTGTCTTCTCCTTTGTTTAGTGTAGCTACCCTTTTGCCTTCTGTGTTTTGGCCTTTGGTTTAACACTGTCTTTCTATTAAATCTTTCTTATTTGCACTTGCGTCACTCCTGCTAATCTCCCCGCCCCGTGAATCGTTACATAATGACCGACCTAATTAAGTTGACGCAGCAAAAGTCGTTTACTCCAGTTGGTTCGATGACACATGACAAAAAAGATTCTTTCCAAGCACGCCTGGACAACCTACAATCCTTCTTGACTAAGGACTCTGTAGGTAGATACGCTGCTTTGCCCTCACTAGCTCCCTGCCCAGATGTATACAATGGGGAGACTATGTCTGTGGACTATTTCTTCTTTCAGTGTGATATGTACTTTCAACTGTTAACTTGCCCCCCTCCTCCTGAAAGGGTGTTGGTGCTTTTTATGCGCTCCCTCCTGGAGAACAAAGCGCTGGAGTGGGCAGACATAGTTTTGTCACGACGCTTGGATGAAGCGTGGACGGTGGAGGGCTTCAGCAACTTAATGCGCACTCGGTTTGCGGGTGCTGCCATCCGGCCCTCTTTTCGGTGCAGAGAGGGGCACGCACCGGGGGGTGCTTTTGGGGGAGGCAATGCCCTGGTGCAGCAGCCTCTCATGGCCCAGCTCTCCGGCCCTGTCAGCCAGGGGGGGAGGAGTGTGGGCCTGAGTGCACGTGCCGGTAGACCTCAGGTCTCCATACCCACCTGCATCACCCAGGTTTCCACATCGTGGCCGAACGACCCGGAGGCTCCGCCCCCTGATGACGTCGACCCAGCTGATGACGTCGACCCGGAGGCTCCGCCCCCAGATGACGACGACCCGGAGGCTCCGCCCCCAGATAACGTCGACCCGGAGGCTCTGCCCCCTGATGATGTCGACCCGGAGGCTCCGCCCCCTGATGACGTCGACCCAGCTGATGACGTCGACCCGGAGGCTCCGCCCCCTGATGACGTCGACCTAGCTGATGACGTCGACCCGGAGGCTCCGCCCCCAGATGACGTCGACCCGGAGGCTCCGCCCCCTGAAGACGTCGACCCGGAGGCTCCGCCCCCTGAAGACGTCGACCCGGAGGCTCCGCCCCCTGAAGACGTCGACCCGGAGGCTCCGCCCCCTGATGACGTGGACCCGGAGGCTCCGCCCCCTGATGACGTGGACCCGGAGGCTCCGCCCCTTGATGACGTCTGTGCGACGACCAGGCCACCCGATGACGTCGGTCCGGTGGTCACGGCCTCCGAGGACGTCTGCACGGCGACCCCGCCTGTTCCCGCTGCCCGCCAACAGACTCGGCCGGTCCCTGCGGCCCGTCGGCCGGTTCCTGCGGCCCGTCGACCGGCCTCTGCGGCCTCTCCGCCGAGGTCCCCGGTCTCCGCTGTCCCTCAGCCGGACTTACCTGTTCCTCTGGACCCTCCTCCGGCTTCGTCGGTGCCCCTGGACGCTCCTCTGTCTGCGAGTGCCCCCGCAGAGACTGCCTTGCCCGCCAGCGGGTCTGGGGATGACCCCTTGCCGAACTGTTTGGACATTGACCCTCTTTCTGTTCCTGTTTTACGTCTACCTATGTTCCCTTTGTTGCCCTGTACCCTTCCTGGCTTCCTTTTGGTCCCCTTTCCTGTGTGCATGTCTGTCCACGTGCCCATCCCTGTGTCCGTCCCTGGTAGTGTCCTCCATGTCTCTGTCCCTGTCTCTGTTCCCCAGATCGTCACCCACTTTGTTCCCGTCCCCATCTCCGTAATCCTCCGTCTGTTTGCCCCTGCATCCCAGTCCTCCCTGGTGTCCGGTCCTGTGCCCTTGACCTCGTCTTGTCCAGCCCCCTTGGTCCTGCCTCCTGTGTCGACCCCCTGTCCTGTGCCATCTGGCCTCGTTCCCACGTCACCGCCCATTCCTTGTCCCGGTCCTCCCATACGTCCGGAATCCGGGCCGTTGTGTCTGTCCTGCCCCGTGTCTGTTGTCCCTGCCCCGACCTCACCCGCTAGTCTCCCTCTGTGTCGTGGTGTCTCTGTCCCCAGCGTCTGTCCGGCCCTTCCTGGTTGGCGTGCCCCGGAGTTGCACGCCTTGAGGGGGGGCTATGTCACGTCCAGCCCCTCCCTCCTCCCAGGTCCCGCCTAGCTCCCTGCTCCCATTCGTTCCTCCGTCTGTCTGTCACGCCCTCATCGTTAGTACCCACACACCTGAGTCTTGTTTCACCGTCTTGTCTCTGTGTATAAAGAACCCAGAGTGTTTCATTCCCTTGTCGGTCATTCGTTGTATGTGAGTCCCTCGGTTCTCTCTGTCTGACTTCGTTTGTTCATGCCTTGTCTTTTGTTCTTGCTCTTAGTGTCACTCCTAATCCTTGTTTGTTTGGGTTATGTGCTTGTGTTTCATTGTTGAGTTCCCCATCATTAGTAGCCATTGGTGTTTGTTATCTCTTTGCCTGTTTATTGTTTTGTATATGCTGTAGTTCGCTTCTTCCTTGTTGCCCCTGTAGTCATTGCTTCTCCTGTGTAATGTTCTCCCCGTATATGTATGTAGTTGTTAGTTATGTCCTCATACGTTACATTCCCAGTTATATAGCTTACCTGTTTAGTGGTGTCTTCTCCTTTGTTTAGTGTAGCTACCCTTTTGCCTTCTGTGTTTTGGCCTTTGGTTTACCACTGTCTTTCTATTAAATCTTTCTTATTTGCACTTGCGTCACTCCTGCTAATCTCCCCGCCCCGTGAATCGTTACAAGCTTACATATTTGCGCTCATCGTCGTGTGAAATCACTTGTAGAAGCATCATCTGTCAGTATTTTCATGGATATGTTTATGTATAAACATAAGATGTGTATATTTCTGCACAGTTTGTAATTTCATTGAAGTAACCGTTGTTGATCATTTAGCATCTCGCTATTTCATATGTTAAGTTAGTTAGTATCTTGCTAGGATAGTTCTAGGCTTTATGCTTGAAGTAGATGTACTAGATATGGTAGTAAATACATATCTTTTGCTAATTGTGTGTCTTATTTTGTTTCTTTATTTTAGTTTACCCCTTTGCATGCTGTTGGTTTGAATAAATTCCCCAAATCCAACTGGTGCATTGTAGGAGTCATCTGTCTGTCTAATTGAGGAAGGGGAACTCTTTAATGTGGGCAGAACACAAGTACTTTAGCCTAAATTCCAGCACTTTTCAAACCTGAAACACAAAGCAACATTAAAATTCTTCAGGTAAATGTTTCTTCCCCTGTTTTTGAGGGGTGTTTCTTTATACTACCACATATCGATTCGGACAAAACTACAAAGAATGTGACGCAGCTAGTATAAACGCCTCCACCATTCACGCAGATTCATAGATGTATATTTCTATCTATACAGATCTATATATATATATATATATAGTGTGTGTGTATATATTTATTTATTTTGATGCCTGGTGTAGCTTCAGGTAAAAATGTTCTTTCACCGGTTTTGCAGGGTTTTTTTATTCTCCACTGCCACCTATAGCCACCTATCGTTTCGGAGAACACTGCAGTGAAGCTCGCGCAAGTATAAACGCCTCCACCGTTCGTGCAGGGTCGCGCGAGGTGGGCGGAGTCACGCACTACGGTCACTCGCGAAAGTAAACCAGGCTTTACTTCCAAGCTCCGGGCCCCCCCTGCAATAGCTCCACGCCCCACCTAGTATTTAGTCAGTCACAAATTGTGCAAGTTCTCCCACTTAAAAAGATGAGAGAGGCCTGTAATTGACATCATAGGTAGACCTCAACTATGAGAGACAAAATGTGAAAAAAAATTGAGAAAATCATTTAGTCTGACTTTTAAAAAATTTTTTGCAAATAATGGTGGAAAATAAGTATTTGGTCACCTACAAACAAGCAAGATTTCTGGCTGTCACAGACCTGTAACTTCTTTTTTAAGAGGCTCCTCTTTCCCCCACTCATTACCTGTATTAATGGCACCTGTTTGAAGTCGTTAACAGTATAAAAGACACCTGCCCACAACCTCAAACAGTCACACTCCAAACTCCACTATGGTGAAGACGAAAGAGCTGTCGGAGGACACCAGAAACCGAATTGTAGACCTGCACCAGGCTGGGAAGACAGAATCTGCAATAGGCAAGCAGCTTGGTGTGAAGAAATCTACTGTGGGAGCAATAATCAGAAAATGGAAGACCTACAAGACCACTACTAATCTCCCTCGATCTGGGGCTCCACGCAAGACCTCAGCCCGTGGGGTCAAAATGATCACAAGAACGGTGAGGAAAACTCCCAGAACCACAAGGGGGGATCTAGTGAATGACCTGCAGAAAGCTGGGACCAACGTTACAAAGGCTACCATCAGCAACACACTACGACGCCAGGGACTCAGATCTTGCAGTGCCAGACGTGTCCCCCTGCTTAAGCCAGTCCATATCCAGACATGTCTGAAGTTTGCTAGAGAGCATTTGGATGTTCCAGAAGAGTATTGGGAGAATGTCATATGGTCAGATGAAACCAAAGTAGAACTATTTGGTAAAAACACAACTCGTTGTGTTTGGAGGACAGTGAATGCTGAGTTGCATCGAAAGAACACCATACCAACTGTCAAGCATGGGGGTGGCAACATCATGCTTTGGGGCTGTTTCTCTGCAAAGGGACCAGGACGACTGGTCCGTGTACATGAAAGAATGAATGGGGCCATGTATTGTGAGATTTTGGGTGCAAACCTCCTTCCATCAGCAAGGGCAAGGAAGATGAAACGTGGCTGGGTCTTTCAGCATGACAATGATCCCAAGCACACTGCCAGGGCAACAAAGGAGTGGCTTCGTAAGAAACATTTCAAAGTCCTGGAGTGGCCTAGCCAGTCTCCCGATCTCAACCCCATCGAAAACCTTTGGAGGAAGTTAAAAGTCTGTGTTGCCCGCCGACAGCCCCAAAACATCACTGCTCTAGAGGAAATCTGCATGGAGGAATGGGCCAACATACCAGCAACAGTGTGTGCCAACCTTGTGAAGACTTACAGAAAACGTTTGACCTCTGTCATTGCCAACAGAGGATATACAACAAAGTATTGAGATGAACTTTTGTTATTGACCAAATACTTATTTTTCACCATTATTTGCAAATAAACTATTTAAAAGTCAGACAAAATGATTTTCTCAATTTTTTTTTCACATTTTGTCTCTCATAGTTGAGGTCTACCTATGATGTCAATTACCGGCCTCTCTCATCTTTTTAAGTGGGAGAACTTGCACAATTGGTGACTGACTAAATACTTATTTTCCCCACTGTATAACAATGGAATTTTAATAGAGACGGTGAAACACACTAAATTATCTACATACAGCCTTGACCTCATGCTTATTATCTTCTTAAAGAATGTGTTTTACTCAGTAGCAGATGATATAAACAATAGCAGATAGTAAACACCAGTTTTATTGGGCGTTTTTCTGAATGCATATTTTGCCTAAAATGCACGATTTTCCCATAATAGCTGAATAGTGATGAAGCCTCTGTCAAAAAAGAACTTGGAAGCAACTGTAATAAGTAATTACAGACCTATTGCAAAAGTTCCATCTATTGGGGAAAATCACTGAGAAAATCTTCATATATATATTGTATATACTGTGTGTTAGCAGGAGGTATAGGAGAACAGGGAAGGTGTGCACAGGAGGGTTGCCACCTTTCACAAATAAAAATAAGGGCCATGACCAACATGGCCCAAGTTGCCAGACTTGCATTTTATGTTGTGTTTTTTTGTAAAGGGGTGATCAAGAAAGCAATTAGTCATAAATAAAATTAAATACTTTATTTTTTCTTTAAAAAAATGACAAAATTCAATGAACTTTAAAAATATAAACTAAAGAAGTTGAGAACTGAATGTAATGGTATATAACATTTTTGCCGTGTTGCTCTCCTGATCCATGCTGCCTGATATCAGACAGCCGGCTATGCGACACTGAAAATACTCGCCGATAAACCGTACAATTTGCCTTAAATTCATCCCCGTTGACGCTGTTCAGCCATGGATGCCCCTCTTCCCACTCACGTGCAAACACTTTCGTTTCTGGGGACGTGGTGGAGTGTCAGGTGTAGCAGAAGACATTTTTTCAGAGGCGCGGGACGGGTGTGTGGCATTATGTCTGTTGCTAGGAAATGGTGACAGCAACAACAGCAGGTAATACCGGTCCTTAGCAGGCTGGGGGGTCCTAAGAGGATCCACAACCATTTTGCTGGCCTTAGTATTTCCTGTTTTTTATTTTATGCTTAATTGTTACATTTATTGTTGATGTGTGTGTGACAGAGATGAGTATTGGACACTTTTGAAAATACAGAACAAATCACGTCCCGTATTGGTTCAATATGGGATGCAACATTTAACTACTAAATGTGGAACGATTCTGTATTTCACGGGACGGGTGGCAACCCTAATGCAGGGCCTGGCTGTGTGTTTGTTGGTGTGTGGGCTTCTCCCCTGAGCGAATGGACATTTATCAAATAAATACATTAAATATATTTTAAATTACCCTGAAAACTGAAAAAATGTTTTAGAGCTAGAGTATTTCTTTAATAAAGACCCTCTTCACACACTTCACAAAAACACCCAGAGAATTGTAAACCACGTGCTGATGGTTATAGAAGTCCAATTTTGAATGAGTCTCTATACTTTTGAATGAGTCTCTACACTTTCACTTCACTTTTCAACAGCCCATCTGCCATGGAAAAAAGAAAACACAGGGCACACACAGAGTCTTATATTAGCTGGCAAATGTGTTTAAATCATTAAAAATTAAAAATAGCTCATTATAGAACAGCATCTCAATTTTTAACACACTAAACCCTTTTATTCAATAAATTATTTTGATATTTTCCTTTTTCTAATCAACATATTATGCTTTCCATTCAGGAAAATTAAGAAAACTAATAAAGCTTTCTGTTAGGAGACAGAGAAGGCAGAGAGATGGAAGCAAGATCAGTGGGATCAGTGGGTTTTTCCTACAATGGAAACCTCTCTGCCTGCATCTCATTCCCAACACTCTGTGTCGGATTAGTGACAGCTGCATCCATGGCAGAAGGCACGTTGAATGGCAACTGAAATGGAAAATTCCATGGAAATGAGAGCAAGAAAGACAAGACAGTGAATCAGCAGCTGAGAGGGAAGCCACCATCGATTCACTCCAAATTGAATGTGTGCAGAGAGAAAAAAAACTATGGTAGATATGAGGTATGGTGTGTGACAGCTGAACCTCTGCAATGAAACAGAAAAATGTGACACTGATTCTGGGTCTGGTAGGTTTTTTTATTGTATATTCTTTATAGCTAATTTAGGAGTGAGCAAAAAGTGCTTAGGAGTGAGGTTAGTGATAAATAAGTTGCATGAATAGTCATTGTTCTATCAAAATCATGTAATACAATTGGCAATTAAAAGTGGATAACATCAAAAGATGATGGAATGTTAGGTAGTGGCATTGTTGGAGTTCTAGGTTTAGGCGATTCTTTTACTAATATTGTAATATTTTTGCTTGCGTGGACTTGGAGTTGCTGTTACGACTTTGTGTAATTTTACCCTTTCTTATGCAAAAATAAAATAAACTGAAGCCAATTTTTCATGTAAGCAATCTTTCAGGAGCAATATAACTTAAGTTTAATATTCATATTTTGTTTCATTTTCCAAGAAAACATTTTTCAAGAAAGTGATAATGCTGCTTAAAAGGAGTTCACTGATACTTACAAATTTAGATATCCATTAAATATTTTGACACTATGTGATGCTTTTCTTGCTGTTCTATTGCAGAGAAATGTCCTATTGGCCTGGTCCACCACGTGTTGTTGAATGGGATGTGGATCCCCTCATCTATAAATCTATATGAATCAAGTAGTGCTGTCAATTCCAGGTGCCGCGATTAAAAGTCCTCACCAGGATTTTGCTCTGGCTTCCTGGATTGTGTTGATTCCACTAATTTTACCTGGATTGCTAATTAGAAAATCTAGCAAGCTTGAGCAAAATCCTGGTGAGGACTTTTAATCGCGGCACCTGGAATTGACAGCACTAGAATCAAGACACATGATAGTAGTGTAGTGTTTCTCCTACATTAACTGCCTTTCTTAGTTCCTTATGGTTGCTGCATAGGACTTCAGTCAGCTATGGAGTGGATGAGGAAGATCTGGATGGCCTGGAGATGAGGGGATGTAGTAGATGAGGGGATGTGGTAGACTGAATGACTATTTGGAACAATTATAGTAATTGCCTCTAGAGGGAACTACTTTCTCAGACTAGCAATACACTTATTGGAGACACAGAAAGAACAAGAGAGAGTTTTAGTGCGGCAGAAGACATGTTAATGGTTGTGTGAGTACTGGAGAATAAAATGGCATGAAAACCAGAAAACCAACTCCAGTGTGATTGTTGCTACACGCTACCATAGGATATCACATGGACAATCAATTATTTATTTGTGGAGTTCAATACGACAGCCACTTGTCTGAAATGCAAGGAGAAAGTTGCCGTGCTTAAAGAGCACAACCTTAGGCGTCATTATACAACCAAACACGCATAGTAGTATGCTAGGTATGAAGGAGAGGGAGACACGAGTCACTTGGCTTCAAAAAGATCTTTCCCTGCAGCAAAACCTTTTCCAGCGAGCAAAAAGAGAAAGTAATGCTGCAGTTGAGGTTGTGTTGAGGTTGAGTTGAGCTGGGAAGTATTTGAATGTATTGTGGTGTGGTGTGGAAAGGAGAGGCAGTAGGCAGATCTATTGTTAGGGTAACACGGTTCTTTTATTAAATGCCTCAATAGCGTAATTACGTGAAGGAGCCGTGATCACGCAGAACAGACTCAAACCACACCCAAAACATGAGGGAATGGCATGAATGAGATGACAACACACACACACACGGCAGGGAATAATCATGTCTGTACAACTGCATAAAAATGGCACGGGGCAACTTAAACTAATAACACTCACTATCACAACATAATCAATAATCACACAACATAACCATAACAAACACAGGGCAATACTGGAGCCACGGGGGCTCATGGGTAGCTAGCGTCGTCCCTCATAAAACCGACGCTACAGTATGTAGCCTTTTTGAATTACTGTATGCGTACATAGTTTTTATATATTAAAATAGTTGTTTTTCCCTTTTCCCACTGCTGTTTGTCACGATCCTTTAATCTGGCCTCTTATTGAAAACACAGCCTGGTTAGTGGCCCTCAGGTAATTTGAGTTTGAGACCCCTGATCTAGAGTGTTCTCACCTCTAGTGGAACACTTGACATGCTGGTAGACTTTTGGGAGTACTGTCTTCAGGTTGACATTATGTAATGTACAAGAACTAGGAGAAGGACTCAAGTGCTGCAGAGAGTCCAATTTATTGATAGGAGCGGGAGTAGCTGCCTACATCCTATTCACACTGATGTAAAATGTGCAAGAACAGTGAGGCATGATTACTCGGAGACACATGAATATAACAGAGCAACTATATAACTAACAAATGAAACTAACAGTGACAATGAGGCACAGACATGAACATAACCAAACTACCACTAATGGCAGAGAAGCAATACCAAAGAGAGGTTGAGGGCAGTATGGGTCCATACACAAGAAACAATCCAACTGAGCAGAAGTACCAGAGGACAAATCCAAATGGAAAATGGAGAACAGCTAAATATCAGAGTGGAATAATAATGCTCGGTATGCTTTCAGGAATGTCGGCAATACTTTACAGGGTATTAAAGGGAGGTCTTAAATAGGACAAATGAGTGACAGTTGTCTAATAATTCGGGGAGGCGGATCTCTGCCATCTTGGTCGGGCATGCTGGGAAGTGGAGTTCCTGGAGTTGGAGGCCATGACACCAGGTATACATCTACCGAACACAGACATAGATACACAAAGGCACACAGAATTCTAACTAGGCACTAATACAGATATGACCAGGCTGACAAGAAAGGTGCAAATACAGATGAGACCAGATTATCAAAATACAATAATAGTAACGGGGGATGCCAAGGACAAGGCATGAGTAGAGAATGCAGAGAACGAAATATAGGACTTCGCACAACGGTAGGCGACAAACAGACATACAAGGAAGGGCTGGGCACACAGGGAATATAAACCAAACACATCACAAGGCTAAACCTGAAACAGCTGAACAGGACTAACAATGGTCAGTAGGAAACAGAGAGGGTGTGACAAACAGAAGGAACTCAATGGAGATCAAAAGTAAGGGAATACATTGGGTGGGGCAGAGTAGACGTTACACCTTATTAAAATCTCCTGCAAGTGTATGAACACAGTCAAGGTGAGCCCGCTGCTGTTTATTTATGGTTTTCAGCAGGAGAGAGAGCGCTGTGTCTACATTGGCATCGGGTGGTATATACACAGCCATGATGATCACTACTGTTAGGTCAGCATCTTACAGATATGTACTCGAGGTCTGGGGAACAATGTTTATATATAATTGTCCCATTGTTACATCAGTTATCGTTCACGTAAATACAGAGCCCCCCTCCCCTGCTCTTACCGGAGTCCTCAGTTGTGTTCCAACATAGTAGAATGCGGCTTGCTAGCTGCATGCTAGCATTGGGTATTCTGGGCAGAAGCCAGGTGTTTGTGATAATCGTAACACAGCAATCCCGAACATGCAGATTACCAGCAAGTTGTAGTACCAAGTCATCTGTTTTATGCTCCAGGGATTGAAGAGATAAAGGCTTGGTAGAGGTGGCTTATGTGGTTGCGTTTTTAGCCTTAGCATAATACCAGACCTGTGGCCCCGTTTCCGCTTCATCTTCCTCCTCAGCGTCACCTATAACTTGCATATACTGGAGATTTTATAACTGGAACGTCACTGGAAAGAATATGGAGTTGGTCCCTCCTTAAGGCTTCAAACCTGTATCACTGGAACCTGCCATTCTGTGGTCTTCCTTCTAATCATAGTTCCAGTACAACCAGAGAGAGTGTGTGAAAATGCCTCATTATCTACAAGAAGGCAAGTTGATGACAGGAAAATACCACCACGTACCAGCCTCTTGTTTCACAGCCTCCTAACTCTCCATCATCTTTTGTCGTAGCACCCAAGCCAGAGCAGACACCAATCACATCTCTCAATCAATTCTCAATCACTCACTTATTGATTTGTACTTAATCACCCATGTATTTATTTATTGCACACACACTGTCCATCACCTCAGAAGCCTCACAGGAATTGTCCACCGACACTACACATTAGCCTTGCCCAAGATATTAGCCTAGCCTCACATTAGCTTTGCCTTAGCCTCACTCCCCTTTTCTTATCCCAGAGTACTTTTTTGTGTTTTTATACATTGCTTTATTTCTTAATAAACCTGCTTGAATCTCACACTCTTCTTTAAAGTGCATCTCATTAGACAAATGAACAATGTATAATGTATGTTATAGCTGTTACCAGTCATATTATATCAAAATGTAACTGATTACAAGAACAATGGCACTAAATATCAAAGTAATTTTAGAATTAAAGGGATGTCTAAAGAGCACTTTCAATCTAGGATTAGCATTAGATCCTTTTTGCACTGGTGCAACGGTGCTCTGACCAAACATGTAACTTCATATGTTCATGTCCACCTGAATGCTTTCAGTATCAGTACTGAAGACCACTTTATAGTGACAGTGAAACAGATCCATTTGAATCCCAATTGTGTTGCAACTCCATCAGTCTAAATACTGAATTATTAGGACATTTGCAGTTTTTTCATTCAGTATAACCCATTCTGCCTGACAATTTTTCAGTGCTGTCATGATGTCATTTATTTGGTCTTGGACACTGATTAGACTCTGTGCTACCTGTGGCTTCTCTGAATAAGATCATATTCATAACATACCTACACCATGCAACATGAAAGATTTACAAGGTACCTTGCAGTAGTAGTGACAAAGCATCAAGGTTTGTTCCCTAAGATCCTCTAAGTCCTCCTCTAAAACAACCAGTCAAATGGCAGATGGCTGGCTCCAACCTCAGCATAAAACATTCCATTTCATTGTCAAGTCAAGTCAAATTATGTTGTCACAAAGCAGCTTTACAATTGTATAGGTCCAGATCCCCAATGAGCAAGCCAGATGTGACAGTGGCAAGGCAAAAACTCCCTATGATGGTGGAGATTAGGAAGAAACCTCGAAAGGACCAAGACAGTTGGTTAAGCATTTGCTCTCTGTTTATATGAAAATGACCAAAAGTCTCTCCAGTTTTACAGCAATTTGTGTATTTTGGTTCAGGTAAGATGAATTTACATTCACAAACATACACTTGTGTGCACTGAGTGTTTTAGGGATCAACAATTGAGACAGGCTTCAATAGCCCTTGCAAGTGAATTCTGACAGGGCAGACTGTGCTTGATCCCCCCCAGGGACCTTCACCACCGCTGAGTCACCTACACCACACCTCCCCTTGCTGACTCCCATCAATACGCCCACAGCAATCTCCCATCACCTGTCCCTGAGACAGCGGCACAACATCACAATTTGCCACCCCCCCCCACTACTTCCATGCCCCTCAATCTTCATTGCTGCTTTTCCTGCTCTATTGATTTCCTATTCTGCCCTTACCTCCTGCCCCCACCTCACTCTTAGTCTCCTCTTCTTCTTTGCGTTATTAGTGGGGGGCAATGGCCAAGTTCTCTTTTCCCCTGGACAAGGTCGACAGGACTACAGACTTTGCCAGTGCTTAACCTGCACGAATGTAGATGTAATTTGTTTGAAAGGAGGTTAATGGAATCCATAAGCAGTTGAGTTGATCTTGTTAAGAGGGCAAGGCCTGGACAAGCTCCAGGAGCATATGGAACATTCAAATAGGGGTGCGTGTGGGTGAGGGATGATTTACCAATATGACTTGCATTCAGTGAGTAGTAGACAGCGCTTATCCAAACATAACAAATAAGGTTCTTTGCAGAAGATTTTTCTAATTTGTATATGTTCATATCATTAATAAACATTATAAAAAAGCATATTTCCATACTTACAAAAACAAATGCTGTTTGTCATTTCAAAATACATAGTCATTTAGAATGAAATATTTTGTTAAATTCGGCTTCAAAATTTTTGCATGAGATCAAAATGGCTCACCTTAAGGTCTTTATTTTCCTATTCATTCTACATCTGTGCCATAATGAAACTGGATTTAAGGACAGGAGGAGAGACAGAACTACACAAGACAAACAGTCAAGACAAGTTGTATTTTATAATCACTGACTTTCCACTGGTATGGTAGTTAAGTTACAAAAGCAAAAATATTTCTACCCTGTTCCCGTCCAAGATATGATATTTATCTCCCCTACCCATCCACACCTACCCCCAGTCCCACACTTACAGAGAGCTTCATACCTCAAGATAAAGCCTGCTACAGATTTTCCCCTGTGACCTTCAGTGGCTCGTCACTCCACCCTCCTTCACTACACCATGCACAACAAGGACACAGCTCCACCCAATCCATCAGCCAAACAAACGGCCACTTCCTCCAGGAGTGATGCTTGTATACATCAACTCACCAGCACTGCTTTATATTTATAGCCCTGCTTGCCTCCACTGCCACCCTGCTCTGTCCAGCAGGTGCAGACACATTCAGATGTGTCTATGGTACACACACTCACACAAACAGTACATTATATATATATATATATATATATATATATATATATATATATATATGTGTGTGTGTGTGTGTGTGTATATATATATAACCAAAAATCTACAGGTAAACACACACAATAGCAAGATAGCAAGCACTGTCAAGAACACACCAACACACACATTCGCATAATCTTTGTACTGAGCCCTCACCTATGGAACTTTTGATAAACTTCCCCCAACAGCACAAATGATTAATGATAACAGAACTGAATTAAAGCGAAGAGAGATGGTGAGTTTTGGGTTGGTGGAGGGGTGCTCTATCTTACAGCAGGCATGGTAATTAACTTTATAGAAATATAAGACTGGGGCCCTCCCCTTCACCATGCCCAGTAATTACTGCTTTGTAATAATTCCTATTACAAGCATAGTGGAGAAGTCAGTAACTCACAGAGCTGGGACAAGGTGAAGGCAAGGCCATGGAGCAACAGATCAATATTTCATTTACTCACCCTGCTCCCGTAACCAGACCTGTATCAAATTCTTCACAGCTAGTCACAGAAAGGGAGAGAGAAGACATGAAAAGAGAGATGAAAAAAGAACAAAACAAGGTCCATGAAAAGCACGACACAAGGGCTCTAATTTCCTTGGGGTGTTGGGTGATGGTAGATGCAGAAGAATTAGAACTCTGTGTGTGTGTGTGTGTGTGTGTGTGTGTGTGTGTGTGTGTGTGTGTGTGTACACTCATGGTCATTCATTACGAACCACTGTCAGAGAGAGAAAAAAAGACCCATTAGAACTCCCTCTGCAAACACACATCAGCCAAACGCCTCTCTAGCAGCAGTGGAGCTCCAGTCTGCATTCTGCACCTTCAGTAGAGAGCCTAATTGACAATTTAATTGAACATGTATTTTTATCGTTGTCACAAAGGAGCTATATAGAAATCAGCTTTGCAGAGAATATGGGTACAGCTCTCTAAGGAACAAGCCAGGATGACAGGCAAGAAAAAAACTGAAAGGAATGAAAGCTCAGAAAGGAGGCCCTTCCTCCTCTGGCCAACACCAGATGGCAAACTAACAACACATAACAAATAAAGTCACTTTTTGCAAGTAGTTACATTTGGACTGGGCAAGTTCAAATAGTTTATTAAAGAAACAAGACAAATAACTAGACAGGGGAAGAAAACCAGGCAAAAGAGAACACACATGACTATGGGGTTCACAAACATAAACATGGCAAATAGGCAAGACACAACAGGGACCAACAATACTATCTGTCTACATCTGACAAACACGGCAACTACAAATATCACTAAAAACGAGCATAACGCAGACGGGAACAAATTAACGGGATTAACATATGGAACAAGGGTAAACCACATAACAAGGGACAACTAAGAACACAGTCACAAGGAATCAAATAACATAATACAAGCGCAATAACTGGTAGACAGGAAGAACAGGAAAGGAATAAACTGAAAGCATTAAACTACGACACAAACAACCAGTGTAACCAGAACAGGGAAGTCAGAGGCAGCGGATTTCACGCACCAGAGAACAATGACAGTGGAGGTGTAACGGTTTACGCACTGCGGAGTGAGCGGGCGGACACAAACTCTGAGGAGTGCAAGATTTAATAAAGGGAATTCCAAACTCAGAGTCGAATAGGAAGGCATGGGTCAAGTCCGATACATGAAGAGATCCAAAATGCAGAGACATACTGAATACACAGAATAACTAGAAATAAAGACTGGACAGGAATGATATACCTAAAAAAAAAAAAGACAGGAATGATATACCTCAAACAAACAAAACACGGGTTAAACGCACAACATACCAACAACAGGAACAAGGGGCATAAATCAAAATATTCCAGGACAAGGATCAAGACCAAACAGGGAAACATACACCAAGCACATTAACTGACACAGAGGTGAAATACAACAGGGTATAAATACATAGAAATTAACTTAGACTTCAACAACAGGACACTGGACCTTGTGGGGCTGGACAGGGCCAGGGCAAGGCACGGACACAGAACATATGGGGCTAGACGGGGAACAGGCTGAGACATGGGAGCAGGACTGGATGGGACCAGACTGGGAAAAGACACAGGAGTGGGGTTGAAGGGGACAGGACCAGATGGAGATACAGGAGTAGGACAGGAGTTCGAGGATGTGGAGGTGACAAAGGTAAGTATATGTAGGACTGTGGATACATGTACAGTGACAAAATGGGTGACGATTTGGGGAACTAATACAAGGACAGGAACATGAAAAACTACTCCAGGCACAGACATAGGAATGGGTACGCAGACATGAACAGGGACCGGGACCAACAGAAAACCAGGAACAGAACAGGGCAATAAAGGGAGCACAGGTATGGATGAGGAACAGTCACTAGGGGGAATAAAAACATTGTCAATTGCAGGCTCACAGGCGGGCAGTGCAGTCTCTGTGGGCACCTGAAGGGCACGGGATGCAGGAATGGGTCCCAGGTGGGCTACAGGGACAAGAGAAGTCTGCTGTCGGGTTGCAGGGACAGGAGGAGTCCGCTGGTGGGTTGCGGGGACAGAAGGAGTCCATTGGGCAGGCTGCGGGGATGGGAGGAGTCTGATGGTGGGCCGCGGAGACAGATGCCGACCCCTGACGTGCCATTGGGACAGGAGTAGCAGGTGACCTCTTTCCAGTTGCAATAACAGAAACTGCAGGTGACCCCTTCCGGGTTGTAGAAACAGGAACAGCGAGTGACTGAACAGTCTTGTTACATGTAATCTAAACGGTCTTCAGCAGTTGGCCACATGTTTTCATTCACATCACATCTGATGTTGGCCCTTGACATGAACCTGGTATAGAAACGCTTAGCATGCCTTATTCACCCCTGGCAGTCTTCAGCCGAAATATCTCTGCAGCCGGGATCCATTGCATCCAGGAGGGACATTTGGTCATGGGGCCAATGATCATACACCTTCCACCTCCAGACTGAAAAAATTTCCTTATTGGGGTTGAGGAAAGGCGAGTAGGGTGGGAGGAAAAGGGACATCACTCTTGGATGGTCTATAAACCAGTTTGTGATGACATGAGAATGACAGAATGCTACACTGTCCCATCACAAATGTCCTCGTGTTTCCTCCCACCTGTTCCATTTCTGCTTCTGGAACCAGTTGTTGGTAGAGTGCATTCAAAACTGAAAGATGGAGGTCTCTGTTATAGGGACCAATCTGGCATTTGTGAAGGACCAAACCAGCACTTGCGATTGCAAGACAAATAGTTATATTTGCTCCTCTCTGACCCGGTACATTACTGTACTTCATTTTCTTTCATTGACCTATATGTGCAAAAAATATGTATTACAGTAATAGCTTTTCAGCTGCCTTAGTTTTTGCAGAACTTTGCATTTTATACAGTATTTAAGGTTTTGAACCTTAGGTTTTCATTGTTGACATGCTGTGTGCAAACAATTGTAAATAAGGCATAAATGATCCATTTTGTTATTGGATAACCTTGTGTGTATAGAAAATGTAAGCATTATAAAAACATGTAAAATGATTGCATTTTGTGCCATAACAACATGAATTGAACTAATAGTATAGCCACTGAAGACTGATGTTGTGTTCAATGTGTTTAGAGTTTTGTGACTACAGATTGGACAAACGCCTGTTAGCAGTCGTAAAGAACTAAACAAGACAATTAATTAAAATTAATGTGAAACTTTCAATTATTTGATAACATTTTCAAGTCATTGTTATTTCTTTCAGACATGTAATAAAAATGCAAAAATGCCTTTGAATAATGAAAATCACATAATGAAAAAGATTATGTGCATGTGGAGTGTTTGTGTATCTGTGTGGAGTGAGTATGAGAGAGATGTATGTATGTGTGTGTGTGTGTGTGTGTGTGTGTGTGTGTGTGTGTGTTTGGTGTGTGTGTGGATTGGGTATGAGAGAGATGTGTGTGCGTAGGTGTGGTGTTTGTGTGAGAGATTTATGTATGCATGTGTGTGTCTGTGTGGAGTGTGTATGAGAGAGATGTATGTATGTGTGTGTCTGGAGTGGGTATGAGAGAGATGTGTGTGTGTGTGGAGTTTGTGTGAAAGAGATGTATGTGTCTGTGTGTGGAGTGGGTATGAGAGAGGTGTGTGTGTGTGGAGTTTGTGTGAGAGAGATGTAGGCTATGTGTCTGTGTGTGGAGTGTGTGTCTGTGGTATATATGTGAATGTCTGCTTGGTGTATATATGTGTTTGTGTGTGGAGTAGGCATGAGATATGTATGTGTGTGTGTGTAGTGGGTGTGAGAGATGTACAGTATGTATATGTCTGTGTGGTGTATATGTGGAGGGGGTATGAGAGAGATGTATGCATGTGTGCCTGCGTGTGTGGGGGGAGGGG
This sequence comes from Brachyhypopomus gauderio, assembly GCF_052324685.1. Classification (NCBI taxonomy): domain Eukaryota; kingdom Metazoa; phylum Chordata; class Actinopteri; order Gymnotiformes; family Hypopomidae; genus Brachyhypopomus; species Brachyhypopomus gauderio. The sequence continues at coordinate 11,926,238 of NC_135222.1, read as the reverse complement.
GAAGAGACTGTCACTGCTTCTCTGAGTGGAGAAGCCTTATATACCCCAATACTGTCTCATTTATGACATTAAACACACAGAGAAATTGTGAAAAAGCCAATTCTGATTTTGAGAAATTTACATGGGAGCCAATGGGGCAGTTTTCTGTGCATAAGGCCAAATAAATCATGTAAAACTAATTGATCCAATTATTAGATATGCCAGAAAGGACAAGCTTCTCTAGTTTCTCTATTTTAACAGAGCTTCTAGATGAAGGTGTAAGGATTTTAGTCACGTCCAGCTCCATCCTCCTCCCTGGTACCACCTAGTTTCCCCGTTCCCATGGTTTCTCCCTCTGCCACACCCCTGTCCTCATTGTTCCCACCTGTGTCTCGTTTCACCGTCATGTTTTCTGTGTATTTAAACCCCTTCGTTCTACCCCTTGTCGTCATTGTACGTGAGTTTCCTTGCCTTCCTGGTTTGTTCATGTTCTAGGTTTTGATGTCCATGGGTTGTGTTTCTGTTTTTACTCTGTCTCTCCTGTCTGTGTATGGTTTTATCCCGTGCCCTTCTGCTCCGCTCCATGTTGTCGGTCTCGTCTTGTACTTTGGGGTTTTATGTTTAAACTTGTCGTGTTCTGTTGTAGTCCTGCCTTCCTTGTGTTTAAGTGTAGTCAGGCTTTGTTGATCTCTCTCCCCTTTGTCATTACTCCCCTTGGTGTTGTGGTTCTCCCCGTTCCGTTTAGGTAGCGTGCGTGTGGAATGTTTCTAAGTGTGGTTACTTTGCTTAGTTGTCTCGTTCCTGTGACGGGCAGGGTGAGCAACTCAAAAAGGAAGCGATCACGCCAAGTCTCAGGGAAAGAGGATGGTTTAATAGAAAGTGTGCAAACCAAAAACCCGTGCATTGTTCCAAATGAAGGAAATAATAACCAGCAGTCAACTGGTACAAAGACAAGACGTATATAGACGAACAAACGACCCTCAGGTGAGACGGATCACGGGTCCCGCCCACCTGAGGAACGAACATCACGTGACCAAAAACAGGACCGCTGCCGCTGTAACCGGGGGCGACCGGTAGGGGGCCCCCCCACAACGTGACAGACCCCCCCACCAAAGCCGCACTCCCCTCCGGATGTGCGGCTTACAGCGGCAGCACACAAAACACAACAAAGGGGCGGGAGGGCGGGGACAAGACAGGGACCCGTTCCCTGCCGTCCTGAGCTGAAACACAAAACACAAAACACATATGCTCCTCGTCACAGGACGCAGACCAGGCAGGGACCCGTTCCCTGCAGTCCTGGAGCTGAAACATAAAAACACATAAGTTAGCTCGCCTCCTGGGCGGGACCCTGGACCGACCGGGCCGTCAACAAGACGATAACCACGCCCCGGTCGGTCACAGGGCCCTCGCGCCCTAACCGGCCTTAGGCCGCTTAAGCCCCACCGCTGTGTGCGGACCGGGAGCACATGGCCCAACACACGTCACAGGTGTGGATGTGTGCAGGCCGCCACACTGGGGTGCGGCCACGGCTTCCACAAACACCTCCCGAACCTACCTCCTTGCTCGGAGCTGACCCCTGCCCTTTTCGCTAGGGGTCACCCCAGACTCCTGGGGAGTGAACCCCTCCCGGGGCCCCTCATCTCAAGGTGGACTCCTCCACCCAACCCAGGAGCGCCAGAGACCAGGGCCCTGGCAATCCGCATCAGGGACACGCTGGTCACCCCGAGCTTGAAGGGGAGGGTCTCCGCCTGGAGACCCCACTAGGTCCGGGAGTGCCGCAGTCCACCTCCAGGAGCGACCTGCAACACATCACACACACACGCACACAGACAACACATAACACAAAACGCGCACTGCTCCGACCACTGACCCCCCTTTTACACAGGGGGGAAGGGACCCCTTCTTGGCCTGAGGAGACACCCTGTCCTTACACCCCAGGCGTCCTCCGCCTACAAAGGGGTACAGGGGCTCCTCTTTGCTCAGGGGTCCCTCCCAACCGGTCAGGTCTCCTGATGGAGCAGTGCCTTCTGAGCCACATGTCGTGGCTCAGGAACCCCATAGCTCCCCCCCAAAAACATATTTAGGGGGGGCCCCTCTGGGGAATAACAAAACAAAAACACAGACACAACATTTAACATATACGCACCCAAGGTGCCCTCCGTGCCACATCCAGTGGCACGGGACCTCTAATGGGCCCCTCCCCACACACCGTGAAGAGGGGTGCAAGAGAGGAATTACATAAAACAAAGCACGCTACACTCTAGGACAATACGAACACGCAAAGACAGAACACAAACAAACGGACAGGAACCACCGATGCGCGCGCTCTGCGGAGCGCGACGCGCCTACTCTAGCTCTCTCTCTCTCTCACCGTTTTCCCAACGGGATCCGCAGATCTTTGGAGAGAGAGAGAGCTATACGCGAGCGGCTTGCGCGTCACGCCCACAGCGACGCGTCTCTCGGGCTCGCAGTCGCTCACCCCCGTCACCACGGGATATCGGGTGAGCGAGGCGAAAGGAGCAGAGAGAATCACGTCTCACGCGTTCTAGCGTGCAGCACGCATCGATGGACCCGTCTACATACACAAACACCACCAGCGAAACACACCACGACACTCACACACTCGCTCACGTCCGCGTCGTTATTAAAACACAACGTACATACACACACACATACAGACGATAACGAACAACGGACGTGCGCAATGTGAGGCACCGGTAGTTTCGCTGGGCGAGAGCGGAGTCTACCGGTCCCCAGCTCTAGTCACCGCCGTGTGATTTTACGGGTTTAAACACAAACAACATTTAAACACGGCGGGACGAGTGGGGACAGACTCAACACTCTCTCAGACAATACACGACAAACACACAGCACGTAGACAAACACTTACCACGAGACATGACCACGAACAAAGGAGAAAGCAAAGGAGACTGGCGGCTTCCGAAGGTGGCTGGTTATTCTGTGACGGGCAGGGTGAGCAACTCAAAAAGGAAGCGATCACGCCAAGTCTCAGGGAAAGAGGATGGTTTAATAGAAAGTGTGCAAACCAAAAACCCGTGCATTGTTCCAAATGAAGGAAATAATAACCAGCGGAGATGGATCACGGGTCCCGCCCACCTGAGGAACGAACATCACGTGACCAAAAACAGGACCGCTGCCGCTGTAACCGGGGGCGACCGGTAGGGGGCCCCCCCACAACGTGACAGTTCCATAGTATTAGCCTTTCGTTTTATAGTGTAGTTCCTATTTGTGTCCTGGGTTTCTATCTAGTGTTTTGTCGTTCCCCTTTTAATAAATATTCACAACTTTGCATTTGCGTCACCCCTGTGTTTGATAAACGTAACAATTATCCAGGAGATTTTTATCATTTTTCATGACGGCACACATTCTAACTGGCAGTTGTAATTTGAAATTCTGAACATTCCGCCATTCTTTTCTATTGGGCTTTTAAAAATTTTAAACTTAAATTCATTAAAAACTACAAATCCTATCGACTAAAAAAAAACATAGCACAAGTCACAGCGTCAAGACCTTCAAAATACAGTTTGAACGGAGTCTGTACATTAAGCGGTTCGGGCTGTATTAAATGCACAAATATGGACAAGAAGAACAATAAGAAGCAGTGGGATAACAATATACACTATACAATATACATATATCAAGTCTAGGTTGAAAAGACTTGATACTGTGTCAACAGACTTGAGACTGTGTCACAGTCCGGGACATTTTCTGGAAGTTTATTCCATAGTTGGGGGGCCTTATAAGAAAAGGCTTTTCCCCCTGCTGTTATCTTATTAATTGTTGGAAATAATAAGAGGCCAGCACCCTGTGATCTTAGTGGGGGTTCAAAATAGGAGATTATTCCTGTAGGTAATCGGGAGCAAGCCTGTGCAATGCTTTATAAGTCATTAGAATAATTTATTTAGATTCCTATATGAGCATCCTGACAGTAATGAGTTACAGTCAGACCCTCCAGAATTTTGCGATGTTGCGATTTGCAACTTCAACGCAAATTCAAGCAAACCCCGCGAATTCAGGGCGGTGTTGCAACTTCAGCCAATCACCGCAACTTTCCCGCAAATTTGACCAATCACTGATGTCGTCTTGATGTGACGTCGATAAACTCCCGCCTTACTTATGTGTATACGTTCAAGAGGAGCAGACTGAAAGCAGCATGAGCGAGGCGAACGTTTCACACTTGCCGACGAAAATAACGGCAAAAGATCGGGAAAAGCAGTATCCCGGTACACTACATAAAAGCGGGGATAACTGGGTTTTTTTTAGTTTTCAGTGTTTTATTGTTTCACAACGATGGGTTCTTACATGTATTTCCAACAAGTTTAACATTTCTAGTACCAGCCCATCCACTCCAAGTGATTTTTCATAGTCTTTTAATAGACGGAAAGTCCATTTCTGCCACCGAGCTGTTGCATTTTGAGGGATCATTTCAAGAAAGTGAGAGAGATCATTGTGCATTCTCTGTCCCAAGACCTGTGTTTCAGGGGGCGGGGCATACAAAAAAAAATGGATCATTCCTGCCCAAACTATTTCATACCACATAGAGTAAGAGAAATAAAATCATTGCTTGAAGTGTTAAAACCAGGGGTAAAACACAGGATAAGAAGCATAATACCCATAGGAGGATCCAAATAAATAAATAAATAAATGGACAATAAATACATGGGTAAATAACAGGGTTGCCAACTCTCACGCATTGAGCGTGAGACACGCATTTGACCGTCTTCACACGCTCTCACGCCACACTAGTTTATTTACCTGTGATCCACATCTATGATTCGATGAGTTAATAGTTCGCTCTGGCACCAACCACTGGTGATCGATCGATCGCGATATAATACTTAATTTGTGTCCTTTTTACACCCTGCCCGGTAACAACTTATGTTCGCCACCTCCTCCAGGTTCAAATCTCACTCCAAGCAATCTTGAAAAGTTGGCAACCCTGAAATAAATAGGTAAATAGATCATTAAAATTGACTACTAAATAGAGGAAACCATGCAACATTTACTCCCTATTGCAATGTAATCACAAAAAAAGCAAAAACACAACGCAACTTGCATCGCAATTTTTTTGAAAAACACCCGCAACATCAAACATTTTAGCCCGCAACAATCACAAAAAAGGCCCGCGAAATCCTGGTGGGACTGTACAGTAGTGTAATCTGGAGCTAACAAAGCATGTACCAATTTTTCTGCATCATTCTGTGATAATGTATTTTTTAGTTTGGCAATGTTGCAGACATGTAGAAAAGCTATCCTAGTAGTATTATCTATGAATTTATGAAATGATAGGTCAGAGTCTAGTATAACGCCGAAATGTTTGGCTACTGAGCCAGGTGTGATAGGGTAGTCTGAGAGATTAAGCATTAGATCTGGTATTTTCCTTTTGTGGCATTTGGGCCCAGAAGGAGAACCTCCGTTGTGTCACCATTAACATCTCTAACACAGACCTCAATTTTTCGTAAACTGAGTTTGTCATCAGGTTTGGCTGATATGTAAAGTTGAGCGTCATCTGCATAGCAGTGAAACTTGACACCATGTTTGTTTATAACTATGGAAGTTGATTACCACAAAATCCAAGATGAAGCAGGTTTTGTGTGTGTGTGTGTGTGTTAGTGATGGGACATCTGAAGCTACGCTTCGAAGCGTGTACCGAGTAAAAAGGGGCGTGTCCGATGAAGCCCCGCTTCGGAGCTTGTGTTAGATTGAGCAAAATCACGTGATCAGCAACAAACGAGGCCTCGCATTACATCGGCTACGTCATTGCTTCATTTTGCGTATCGTTTTTCAAAATAAAAGCGCTATGAACCCTGTTGCTTCGTGTTGTAGAAGGTGGTTAAATTTAAAATCTGGAACGTTCTAAATTCTTTTTGTTTGATCAGGATGTACATCAGATTCACACATCAAAAACAGACTAAAAACCATTGGAAGAGGCAAACCTTATTTGTAATGTTAAAAACATTTTACATTTGGCAGACGCCCTTATCCAGAGCGACTTACATTTTATCTCATTTTTATATAAGTGAACAATTGAGGGTTAAGGGGCGCCTCAGTCATGGCCTCAGGTCTGGGAATCGAACCCACGACCCTCCGGTTACAAGACCAGTTCCCTAACCACTTCCCTTCCCTAACCACCAGGCCATGACTACCAAACCAGATCTAGAACCCCCAAAAAGCAATTATTTAAAACACATTTTGTTTTTTTTTAAATCAGTTTCTAACTCAAAATATTGAGTCTGCCTCAACAACCACTCAATTCCCAATATAGTAAAGTACAACATATCTTCATTGTCAAATACGTTCATGACATACAAGAAAACCCAACACAACCACTAATGGTCAAGGATTAGATTGGCTACAAATCATTTTAATAATTAAAACATGACAATTAAGTATGATTTAATTGATTCTCCTGTTACTAAACATGAGTTTGATGGAAACTTTGTGACAATATTGCATTTACAAATTTTTGAAAGTATGATCCAACTGAATGACGAGGCTGTTACAGTTTCACCAGCAGATGTCACTAGTGAGTGATGAATGAAGCCTCGAGTAATGAACCTTTTTGCAAAGCAAAGGGTTGGAAAGCTTCATTGCTTCAAGAGGCTTCATTTGCCCATCACTAGTGTGTGTGTGTGTGCTCAAAGTGGGGGTTTAAATGAATAAATAACAAGCTTTACTCTGAGCTTTGCTTTGTGCTTAATTGTAGCATATTGATTTTTACTTGTCATCCTGGTTTCAAGTAAAGATGTAAACTGTACCTCAGTGTTTCACGGCCTCCTCTAATGACAAGAGATGATGGAGAGTTAGAAGACTATCCTACAGATCTTCAGTTTCTCTCTTTTTTTTATTATTATACAATGCATTACATAACGGCATAACCTCAACAGAAAATAAAAGTCATAAACAAACATGTATGCAATTTAAACATCTACATACATATGACATTCATTAGTGACATTTATTGTTTGACAGTGTCACTTACCTTTCAATGAGACAGTGGAGAAAATTAGCTGTTGTACTCTGATTTCACATGTGTGGCATGGCTTCCCAAGCAGTGGGAAGGCAGAAGCTGATGGCCTAATGCACAGCTAAAAATGGCAGTGAAAGAATTCACTGTTAACAGGACCACATACATCCCCATTCCCTCTTCCAATCAAGTGTATATTTTCATTGCAAGAAGGCAAACAATTGTAGTGGACCCCTTAAATAGTCTGGGACTTGACATTTTCTGTCATTACAGATACAATGCAGTCCATTAGAGAATTGATGGTAATTATACATGATAAAAATGTCAGAAGAATTATGGCTTACTGGCCTATGAAGTTTGTGGAGAGAATTGTTTGTTTATAATAAGAAAAAATAAAATAAATAGAGGAAAAAAGGAAAAGAAAAGCTGCCAGGAATTTTACTGTGGCATGGTAAAGGAGCGTCGAGTTTAAACCCTAAATACAATAATATTCAAAACCAGTAAATAAAGTCTTAACTAAAATAAAGGAGGGTATTGCAGCTAATAAGACAAAGAACAGATGGTTCAAAGAAACAATTTAGTGCAATGCTGAGAGAGTAGGACTAATGTGATTGAATTTTCTAGCGCTAGTTAGGACTCTGGTTGCTGCATTCTGTATGAATTGGAGTTTCTTTTGGGAATTTTTAGAGCATCTTTTATGTATGGTCGGGAAAGGCTTGATGCACGTGCAAGGGTGAGGCTGTCTTTAATGGATGTACACAACCACAGGAGTAAAACATGCACACTAACAGAGATAAGACAAATGTTATGGCCCAGATGACCCGGCTCGCTAGTCGGGCCGCAACATAAAAAAATATATACACTACCGTTCAAAAGTTTGGGGTCACCTAGACAATTTTGTGTTTTCCCTGAAATCTCATACTTTTATTTATCAAATGAGTTGCAAAATGAATAGAAATATAGTCCAGACATTGACATGGTAGAAATAATGTTTTTTTTTAAATAATTTTCTACTTTAAACTTTGCTTTCGTCAAAGAATGCTCCCTTAGCAGCAATTACAGCATTGCAGACCTTTGGCATTCTAGCTGTTAATTTGCTGAGGTAATCTGGAGAAATTTCACCCCATGCTTCCAGAAGCCGCTCCCACAAGTTTGATTGAATGAATGAATGAATGAATGAATCTTCAACTTATATAGCGCCTTTCTATATACCCAAGGTCGCTTTACAATTTTAACACAGGTACAACCATTCACACACCGGCGAGAAGCGGCAGCCAATTGCGCACAGCGTACTCTCTACCGGAAGCCACAGCCCCCTGGGGAACTGAATGGGGTGCAGGAAGGGGAGAGACGACAGACCCTAGTGGCAGAGCACCATCCACCACTGGGCACACAAGCACACACACTCCGACAACTGCTTTTTATTGGACATGAAGGGACAAAGACACACACTCAGGGAGAATTTGTCAGGGAATCAGGGACTGCCAATTTACCTAATCTCCATGTTTTTGGACTGTGGGAGGAAACCGGAGGCCCCGGAGGAAACCCACGCAGACACGGGGAGAACATGGAAACTCCACTCAGATAGGGACTTGAACCCAAGACCCCAGTGCTGAGAGGCAAACATGCCAACCACCAAGCCACCGTGTTGCCTGATTGGGTTGATGGGCACTTTTTTCGTACCATACGGTCAAGCTGCTCCCACAACAGCTCAATGGGGTTGAGATCTGGTGACTGCGCTGGCCACTCCATTACCGATAAAACACCAGCTGCCTGCTTCTTCTCTAAATAGTTTGTGCATAATTTGGAGGTGTGCTTTGGGTCATTGGCTCCAATCAAGCGCTGTCCACAGGGTATGGCATGGTGTTGCAAAATGGAGTGATAGCCTTCCTTATTCAAAATCCCTTTTACCTTGTTCAAATCTTCCACTTTACCAGCACCAAAGCAACCCCAGACCATCACATTACCTCCACCATGTTTGACAGATGGTGTCAGGCACTCTTCCAGCATCTTTTCAGTTGTTCTGCATCTCACAAATGTTCGTCTGTGTGATCCAAACACCTCAAACTTTGATTCATCTGTCCATAACACTTTTTTCCAATCTTCCTCTGTCCAATGTCTGTGTTAATTTGCCCATATTAATCTTTTTCTTTTATTAGCCAGATATGGCTTTTTCTTTGCCACTCTGCCCTGAAGGCCAGCATCCCGGAGTCGCCTCTTCACTGTAGAGCTCATCACAGCACTGAAACGGCACTAACTAAAGTATTGAATGATCTCTTAATATCCTCTGATAAAGGACACATTTCGTTTCTCATACTGCTAGACCTCAGTGCTGCTTTTGACACCATTGATCATAATATTCTACTTAATAGACTGGAGACACTCATTGGCATAAGAGGTCAAGCACTCTCCTGGTTCAGGTCCTACCTGACAGATCGTTACCAATTTGTGCTAGTAAATAACGAATGCTCTGAGCATTCTAAAGTAAAGTATGGTGTCCCACAAGGATCAAACCTGGGCCCCATATTATTCTCATTATATATGCTACCACTGGGCACTATCATTCGTAGGCATGGTATTATCTTCCATTGCTACGCAGATGATACTCAGTTGTATATATCTTCTAATCCAGATGATATCACCACAACTCTCAAGATTGAGAACTGCGTCCAGGATATTAAAAACTGGATGGCATCTAATTTTCTTAAACTAAATTCTGACAAGACTGAGGTACTGATTCTTGGGCCTAAAGCTGTTAGAAGCAATTGGGCTGATATTCCCCTTACCCTAAATGGTTTTTCAGTAACACCAAAATCTACTGCAAAATGTTTAGGTGTCACTATTGATTCTGATCTTTCATTTGACGGACATGTATGCAATGTCACTAAGGCTGCCTTTTTCCATTTACGTAATATCACCAAGCTGAGACACTTACTTTCATTAGCTGATGCAGAGAAGCTAGTCCATGCTTTTGTCTCGTCGAGATTGGACTACTGTAATAGTCTTCTAATTGGATGCTCTAAACAGTCCGTAAAGAAGCTACAACTTGTACAAAATGCCGCAGCTAGAGTCCTAACCAAGGCTAGGAAATTCGATCATATTAGTCCCACTCTCGCCGCACTACACTGGCTGCCGATTAAATATCGCATTGAATTTAAAGTTCTCCTGTTAACCTATAAGGCGTTAAATGGTCTTGCCCCACAATATCTGAGTGAACTCATTGATTACTACAACCCATCTCGCCCTTTGCGCTCCCAAAATGCTGGATTTCTCCTAGTTCCAAAAATTTGTAAAACTACAGCCGGAGGCAGAGCTTTCTCTTTTAAAGCCCCTCAATTATGGAATAGCCTTCCAGCTCCAATCCAAGATTCTGACACAGTTCCAATCTTTAAATCTAGACTTAAGACTCACCTGTTTAATCAAGCCTTCAGCTAAAATTCCCCTTGTAAGGTGTAGGGGCTTGGGGGCCCCCAGACGTTGAGATTTCTGGTGATCTGAGATGTTGATGCTGTCATCCAGCTGTGTCTTGGCATCACTCTATTTGTGACTATGACTTGACTGGAAAGCAATGTCTCAGTGAGCCCTCATGCCTGTGGTCACCTCTGAACCCCTCCCTTTAGTTATGCTGCTATAGATTAGCCTGCCGGAGCCACATGCTCATCACTGGCACGTGAGCTATGTACATTTAAATCAATGGTGGTTTAAATTCATGTCCACTCAGTCTGTATTGTCTATCTTCTTGCATGGCTCTACCCAAGACGATTGGATACAGGCACCTGCAGGCACCTGGGGGATAGTCTGGCTGCCGGTGGATGTGCTGATGCCGGGGTTCACCTGGGGAATAACACTGCAGTCGGAGCCTACAATACCAGCATCACTGCTCCGACACGGAATGAAAGCCTGGCGTTCATCAACAGACATTTACAGTGACAATATCAAAACCCAGAACTTTCAATTCTACCTTTTACCTAGTCTGATTGTGTGATTTGTGTGTGACTTGTGTATTTGTGTGCTAACGGGCCGCCCAATGGAGGATGGCTTCCCTTTTGAGTCTTGGTTCTCCCGAGGTTTCTTCCTATTCCCCACCATCATAGGGAGTTTTTCCTCGCCACTGTCGCCTTTGGCTTGCTCATTAGGGTTCTGGACCCATAGTATTGTTAACCTTGTAAATCCTGTAAAGCTGCTTTGCGACAACTTGAGTTGTTAAAAGCGCTATACAAATAAACTTTGATTGATTGATTGATTGATTGTAGACATTGACATTGCGTTTTGCGGGTACTATTTAATGAAGCTGCCAGTTGAGGACCTGTGAGGCGTCGATTTCTCAAACTGGAGACTCTAATGTACTTGTCTTCTTGCTCAGTTGTGCAGCGGGGCCTTCCACTTCTCCTTCTACTCTGGTTAGAGCCTGTCTGTGCTCTCTTCTGAAGGGAGTAGTACACACCATTGTAGGAAATCTTCAGTTTCTTGGCAATGTCTCGCATGGAATAGACTTCATTTCTCAGAACAAGAATAGACTGTCGAGTTTCAATTGAAAGTTGTTTTTTTCTGGCCATTTTGTGAGTTTAATCGAACCAACAATTGTAATGCTCCAGATTCTCAACTAGCTCAAAGGAAGGTCAGTTTTATAGCTTCTCTAATCAGCAAAACTGTTTTCAGCTGTGCTAACCTACTTGCACAAGGGTTTTCAAGAGTTTTCTAAATATCCAATAGCCTCCTTACACAGTTAGCAAACACAATGTACCATTAGAACACTGGAGTGATGGTTGTTGGAAATGGGTCTCCATACATCTATGTAGATATTGCATTAAAAACCAGATGTTTACAGCTAGAATAGTCATTTACCACATTAATAATGTATAGAGTGTATTTTGATGCATTTAATGTTAGCTAAATTGAAAAAAAAAACTTTTGAATGGTAGTGTATATAAATAAAGAAAAGAAAGAAAAAATATTGGGCGACACGAACTGCATTCATCGGCGACTTGCCATTCATTTATTTGCTGTGCTTATTTTTGAGGTATGCATATGAATCCATATGGTATTACAATAATACATGATAATATAAAAATAAACACAACACAAGGACTTCAGGCTGGGCCAAGGCCAACATAAACAAAAATCTACAACCCCCAATTCAACATAACTAACCTCATCAAGGGAAAAGCAAACCAAAATACAATAACATAACTAGAGGTGAAACGATTCTTCGAGTAACTCGAGTAAATCGATTACAGGCTTCGTTTAATTTATGTCACCATCTATTTTAAATATTTAAAATCCCGCTTTGTACTACTACGCAGCTCCGGTATCATTGTTTTACACTGACTGTTATAACTGACGCACAGGTTTAAGGCCGCGTGATTTGTTTTGATGGAAATAGCGGAAAACGAAGATAGCGGTGTCCGTAAAAGGGCAAAAATGTCAAAAGTGTGGGACCATTTTTCGCTGCGCAAGGTGGACAACGTAGTGCAGTATATTTACTGTAAAACGGATCTGGCCTACCCAGGGCATAATTTGAGCTGGATCCTGGCGGAACAAATAGTTATTGAACAAATCATTCTATAAAAGACATTTTTTAAACACAAGATCCACATTCAGGCTTCCTAAATCACACAAGAGCTCTCCCTTTTAGCGATGCCTTTCTTCGTCTCCATAAAGCTAAAAGCTAGTTATACTTTCGCGAGTGACCGTAGCGTGCAACTCCGCGAACGGCGGAAGCGTTCATACTTGACATGTCACAATTCTGTGCAGTGTTGTCCGTAACGACATGTGGTAGTATAAAGAAACACCCCTCAATAAAAGGAATGAACATTTACCTGATTAATTTTAATGTTGCATTGTGTTTCAGGTTTGAAAAGTGCTGGAATTTAGGCTTAAAAGGCACTTCTGCACTTAAAACACTTATAAAACACACGTAAATCATTTAAAAGTAATTTATATAAACGGATTGGCTTGTTATTTTGACATTTGTGCGCCTAAGCGTTGGGTTTTGTGTGCGATCCGGTGACAATGTTGGCCTCAGTGACCCCTTGTCTCATGCCGCTGTTTGCGTTCCGGCATCGTTTGATTTACAAATTAAGCACTGGGCCTACCATAACAGTACTTCCTCAATACTTCAGTACCTAAACTGAAAGCATCCACACGTGAACTGCGCTTCTCCAAGTGGAATAACAGCCAATCGCTTGCTCATTTTAAGAGCTTTCATGTTGCATTACACACTATCAATATTATTGTGTTAAAAACACAAAAGTGTGATTTTATCCGATTACTCGATTAATCGATGAAAAAATCGACAGAATACTCGATTTAAAAAATATTCGATAGTTGCAGCCCTAAACATAACCCACCTCCCTAAAAATGAACCAGGAGAAAACAACCCCCAAAAGAATCAGCAGCCCAGCCCTACTAACACAAAACAAAACTTCCCCCTCCAAAAATAATCCTCACTAATCTTCTATATAGTACACCATATACAAACACAACAAATAGACCGAAGATAGAAGCATTACGTCTCAAATCGCGTAGCGATATTGTAGCAGTACATCTCAAACCGCATAGCGATATATCTCCTAATAGACCCGAATGATAGTAACCATCAGTCCGAACGATCTCAGAACGGTAACCATAAATGCCAAACACAGCTCAGTATCCCCCAAGGACCAGGTGGAATCCACTATTCAAGACACCACAAGGTCCAGCTTCTTGCTCAAGGTGCACTTTTAAAGACCCGCCATCCAATCTCATCTCGCGTCTCATGACACTGGCACCTGATGTCAATTATGTTGTTGCGCCCTCTTCTAGAGAACCTGCAAGCACACCAAATACAACACCAAAAGAAAATCACAAAACCCCTAACCGTAACAACTAAGGCTTGCAGATCAGAGATCAACATCAAGGCAAACAAATACCAGAAATTAACAATAGCATAGACAGACCAAAAATATACTGAGATCCGAAAGAAGGCTAAGTACACGAGATAACTAAAGTACAAAGAATTGCAAGAGACGATAACTTAAGCACTATGCACATATACACAGACATAAGCACATGCAATACTCTAGAGATCCACCGAGTTAAAATACACACAAGAGTAATATTAGACCAATTACTTCTTACAGATTTGTGTCCAAGAAGCAACACCTCAGTCTTATCGGAATTTAGAAGATGAAAATTAGACGTCATACAGTTTATAATTTCCTGGGTGCAGTTCTCAATTTTGGGAGAAGAATTGACATAATCTGGATTCGAAGATATATACACAACTGAATATCATCTGCATCTGCATGAAAGATTTGCCTATAGTTAAGTGAGAAAAGAATAGCTCCTTGGTACAATGACCACACATGTAGTCTTACATGAACCATGTGAATCCTGGAGTGTAAATTTCAAAATTCTAAATTAGAGGTATGTAGTGCATGCCCTCCAAAATCTTCATAGTCAAGTAGTGTTATTGCCAATTCTGCATATGTGCAGGAAATGCAGAGAATCGAAATTACATACTCACCTTCCCAAGTTTCAGCAAAATAATAACACAAAAGTACGCTGAGAAGTAAAAATAAAATTATGAATAATAAGAGAATGATAACAATAACTGTACAAGGTCACAGATATTGACATACATGTGACAAGAGACACAACACTGGACAATAGTGCAATACAAGAGTAGTGAAGTAGTAAGATGGGGGCTTAAGAGAGAATAACAGTACCAGTGTAACAACATGTATATTCAATAGTGCAATATGGAGATGTAGCTTATGGCTGGTAAAATGAACAAGTGTGTACAGTTCATTTAAGGACACAGTGGTAGGGGGCATTAAGGTGGGTAAGAAAGTGCAAGTGTGAGCAGCAGTGCATGTATGAGGTGTGTGAGTGCATAACAGTTACCAAGTATCAGTACTGTGTTGATTTAAGTACTGTGTTGATCAGGATGCTGTATGAGTATATGTGCTGGCATTAGAAGGGGGAGGGGGTAAAGCAGGAAGAGAGTTCAGCATCCTCACAGCTTGGGGGACGTAGCTGTCCTTCAGTTTGGTGATTCTAGCCCTGAGACTCCGCAGTCTCCTCCCTGATGGCATCAGGCTGAAGAAACTGTGTAGTGGGTGGGTTGGGTCTCCTGCCAGGCAGAGGGCTTTCCGTGTGAGGTGGGGGCTGAATAAGGCCCGAAGGGAGGGGAGAGAGATGCCAATGATGATCTCAGCTGCACTCACAATGAGTTGGAGGGTCCTGCGGCAGGATGCTGTGCAGGCCCCATACTACATGGTGAGAGAGCTGGTCAGGATGCACTCGATAGCCCCACTGTAGAAGGTGCTCATGATGGGGATTGGGGCACCAGCTCTTCTTAGTTTATGGAGAACGTAGAGTTGCTGATTAGCTGATTGGTTCATTCTTCCAAACCCCTTATGTATACTGGGTGGTGTCTACTCAAAAAACTACTGCATAGTAATATAGAACCTTTGCTCTCTATAATTAACTTTTCTCTGAGCCTAAACTACGTCCCCAAATTATTTAAACCTGCAGTCATTAAGCCACTAATAAAAAAAAACCCATGAACTGTACAACTATAGGCCAATCTCTAATCTGTACTTAATTTCCAAAGTTCTGTAGAAAGTAGTTTCTTCACAACTCTTCTTTTTTGCAGACATATCATATCCTTGAGTTATTTCAGTCTGGATTTAGACCGCACCACAGCACTCAAACTGTGCTGACCAAAGTAATGATCTCTTAATATACTCTGATTCTTCTTCCTCTTCCTCTTCTTCTTCTTCTTCTTCTTCTTCTTCCGGCAATTCCCGTTTAAGGGTCGCCACAGCAGATCAAACTCCTCCATCTGGCCCTGTCCTGAGTGTCCTCCACTGACACACCAGCCAATCTCATATCCTCTACCACTGCATCCATAAACCTCCTCTTAGGTCTACCTTTCCTCCTCTTGCCTGGAAGTTCTATCCTCAAGACCCTCCTACCAATATACCTCTCCTCCCTCCTCTGTACATGTCCAAACCATCTCAATCTCGCTTCTCTAACTTTATCTCCAAAACATGCTACATGTGCTGATCCTCTAATAAACTCATTTCTGATCCTATCCTTCCTTGTCACTCCAAATGAGAATCTCAACATCTTCATCTCAGACACCTCCATCTCCCTCACCGGTCTCTTTGTCAGTGTCACTGTCTCCAGTCCATACAACATAGCAGGTCTCACTACTGCCCTATATATCTTTCCTTTCATTCTAGCTGACACCCTTCTATCACAGATCACCCCAGCCTTCCACACCACCCTGCCTGCACTCTCTTCTTTACCTCTCTTTCACTTCCTCCATTACTCTGTACCTTTGACCCTAAGTAGGTAAACTCATCAACATTCACCAAATCAACTCCTTGTAATTGGACCTGTCCACCGTCTGCCCTCTCATTCACACACATGTACTCTGTTTTACTCCTGCTCACTTTCATTCCCCTGCTCTCCAAAGCATATCTCCATCTTTCCAAGCTCACCTCCACCTGCTCCCTACTCTCACTACAGATCACAATGTCATCAGCAAACATCATAGTCCAAGGGGACTCCTGCCTAACCTCGTCCGTCAGTCTGTCCATGACAATTGCGAACATGAAGGGACTCAGGGCTGATCCCTGATGTAGTCCTACCCCAACTTTAAACCCATCCTTCATTCCTACCACACATCTCACTGCTGTCACACTGTTCGCATACATATCCTGCACTACCCTCACATACTTTTCTGCTACTTCTGACTTCCTCATACAATACCACAGCTCCTGTCTCAGTACTATATCATAAGCTTTCTCTAACTCAACAAACACACAATGTAACTCCTTCTGTCCTTCCATATAATTCTCCATTAACACTCTCAAAGCAAACATATCATCTGTGGTGCACTTAGCTGGCATGAACCCATACTGCTGCTCACAGATCTCTACCTCTCCTCTAAGCCTAGCTTCCACTACCCTTTCCCAGATTTTCAGGCTGTAACTGATAAACTTTATTCCCCTGTAATTACTACAGCTCTGAATGTCACCCTTATTCTTGAAAATCGGCACCATTATGCTTCGTCTCCACTCCTCAGGCATCTTCTGACCTTCCAAGATTCTGTTAAATAACCCAGTCAAAAACTCCACTGCTGTCTCTCCCAAACATTTCCATGCATCCACTGGAATATCATCCAGTTCAACTGCCTTACCACACTTCATTCTCTGAATTGCAGCCCTTACTTCCTCCTTGCTCACCTGAGGCACTTCCTGATTTACAACCTCTACCTCTTCTAACCTTCTTTCCCTTTCATTCTCTTGATTCATCAGTTCTTCAAAACACTCCTTCCACCTTCCCAAGACACTCTCCCAGACAACACATTACCCTTTATAATCCTAACCTGCTGCACATCCTGCCCATCACGGTTTCTCTGGCCAATCTGTACAGATCCTTTTCCCCTTCCAACTTCTCATACAGCTTACTATATGCCTTCTCTTTAGCTTCTGCCACTGCTTTATTTGCCTTGCGACACATCTCCTTGTACCTCTGTCTACTTTCTTCATCTCACTGAAAATCCCAATTCTTTTTAGCCAACCGCTTTCTTCTCAAACTTTCCTGAACTTCCTCATTCTACCACCACGACTCCTTGTCTATCTTCCTCTGTCCTGAGGTCACACTAAGTACCTTCCTAGCCACATCCCTCACTGCATTTAAAGTCTCATCCCAGGTATCCAGAACACCACCACCATTACCCAGTACCTGACTCACCTCATCCCTGCATTTTACACCACAGTCCTCATCCTTTAACTTCCACCACCTGATATTAGGTTCCGCTCTCACTCTCTTCCTCTTCTTCACCTCCAAAACAATCCTACATATCACCATCCTTTGCTGTTTAGCTACACTCTCCCCTGGTAACACCTTGCAATCCCTAACCTCTTTCAAGTTTCGTCTCCTACAGAGGATATAGTCGACCTCTTAATATACTCTGATACATTTCTTATACTCTTAGACTTTAGTGCTACTTTTGACACCATTGATCACAACTTTCTCCTGGAAAGGCTGGAGACACTCATAAAAGGTGAAGCACTCTTCTGGTTCAAATCCTACCTGACAGGTCAATACCAATTTGTCCTTGTAAGAAATGAATGCTCAGAACTCACAAAAATAAAATATGGTGTCCCACAAGAATATGTATTGGGCCCCCATATTATTCTCATAATATATGGTACCACTAGGCAAAATCAGTCAGTAGCCATGGTATTCGCTTCCATTATTCCATCAGTTGTATATATGCTCTAATCCAGATGATGTCAATACTACTCCCAAAATTGAGAAATGCACCCAGGAAATTATAAACTGTATGACGTCTAATTTTCATCTTCTAAATTCTGAATAAGTCTTAGGTATTGCTTCTTGGACCCAAATGCTAATCACTGCAACGTGTGCCATGTATTTGTTTGATGTTTACATATTTAACCTGTATTTTGTACCCTGCTGACATGCTTCTACAAAGACAATTTCATAAATCACCTAGAAAATTTTCTGGCCTGCCAGTGGATATGTCGATGCAGTGGATGGATATGCAAATGCCATTTTTCCTTTCCACTGTCACCTCTGGCTTGATCATTAGGGATCTGGAGTGGACCCATACAATTGTAAAGCTGCTTTGTGACAATGTGTTGTAAAAAACACTATATACCAGGGGTGGCCAACCCGCGGCTCGCGAGCCGCATGCGGCTCTTTGCCTGGTTTCATGCGGCTCCCCAGCCGGTCCGCGGGCTCACCTGCACAAACGGGGCGACACACTGCTACACGTGGTGCGCGGTTAGTTTACAAGCCTAGCGAGCCGCTAATACTTTTAAAACCGGCGTAGTGGAAAACACGCATTTGACTGTCTTCACAGCTAATAATTTACACTCGCCCCCCCCCCCCCCGCTCAACAGATTACACTCGCAAATGTACGATGTGGCTCTTTGCCGTAACACAGTAAGAAAAGTGGCTCTTGGTCTATGACTTGGTCAGGGGTTGGCCACCCCTGCTATATACATTTGACTTGACTTGAAAATTCAATTTTGGTAAACTCTGACCTGCAAACTAAGCCACTGCAAATGTTAAGTCATACAGGAGCTGAAAATCAGTGACCCTCAAAGAAACATCAGAATTGATTGTTTTTGTTGTCTGGAACAATTACACTTTATAGAGTATCTGTAGAAATATGTCAGCATATAGTTATATAATTTATATTTTAGCACCGAGGTATGCAAATATGTTCCAACCAAGATGGACCAGCTCTGATGCTAATTAATAATCAAATTATCTAAGTCTGATTAGATCTGATTAGATATACTGGATCCATCTTAATTGGAATGAAAACCTGCAGCCATTACAAACTTTTAAACAAAAGGTTTCCTACCCATTTTAACATTCTCAGCTGGACAAACCATGTCCTGTTAGAAAGTTTTCATGTGTTTTCTCTGTGTGTGTGTCTGTCTGTGAAAAAAATGTGCTCTGAGGAACAAACATTTAGAACAGAAGGCAACATGTGTATGTCTGTATATGAGAATAGAGAAAGGGAGGGAGAGGGAGAGATCCAATTTATATCATGTTACATTTGCAGAGAGATACAAAGCTCAGAATTAACAATGAAAGTGAGGGCTATGATGCCTCCTGTGATGAGTGACTCCTGCTTCCTGCCTGCTAAGACAAGCATGTATGCACATGTGGGTGTGTGCGTGTGTGTGTGTGTGAGAGAGAGAGAGAGAGGGAGAGAGAGGAATACAGAGAGAGAGAGGCCTTCAATACACACATACATGCCTTGAACATAAAGGCCTTGTGGGTGTAACTGGAGACATTTCTTAGGGCCCTAGTTTTCTTTCTCTGTCTCTCTGATACAACACCCCCTCTGAACAGTATCAGTTTATTCACACAACACACACATGTGCAACTATACACATCATCATGGACACTTCACTAGCCACTGTCATCCCACCCCAACCTCTGTAGCAAATGTAAACCATATCAAGTAATAAGTGCAGAGTTGCTTGATAAGCTTTTCAGACATGCAACATGCACAGAGACTAGGCACACAAGTACAAGTACATACAAAAAAAACAAATTATTAAAAAAAAATTAAAAAAAATTATATCTTCAAAAGATATTGAATTAACTTTGGTGGAGCACTATCTCTCACTGAAGCTGAACTGTGACAAATGCAGGCCCTTCTATAGCATATTCTATAGCATATACGAATCAGGAGGTATGCATTACAAGTTCCCTTTTTGAGTGAAGTAGATGGTGTCAGACCTGCCAATCACTTGAGGAGAAGCAGAAGAGGCAGGAAGAAGACAGGCAAAAAAGCACAACAATGGACGGTAACAGACTGGATTCTAACAGACTGTAATAGACGTAGTAGATCCAGGAGTGCACACGCACCTACATATGCTCACATACATATATCCACACATACCCATATGCATTCTCACTAAGCTTACTTAAAGCACTCCATTATGACCAGTGTTGGGAATGTTACTTTAAAAAAGTAATTAGTTATAGTTACTCACTACTTGTTCAAAAAAGTAACTGAGTTAGTAACTGAATTACTCTATAATAAAAGTAACTCGTTACCAGGGAAAGTAACTATTTGTGTTACAGTTAAAAAAAAGTTATATGCCAATGAATAAGGATTTTTTTGAAAAAGCAGTTTTTACAGTCAGTTGAAATGAGTAGATCAGAAAGGTGTTTAACGTTTGATATTTATTGCACATCCACAGACCAGTGCAGGATAAAATCCTTTAAAATCCCAAATCTTTGTAAAAAATAAAAGCAAAAGTAAACAGTTACACTATATAAAGTGCATTTACATCTATCAAATTAAATTAAATTCTCTCAACCTGAGACAACTGGTTTGTTCACAATAGAAGTAAACTTAACAATAAAACCTATATTCTTAATTAAATAAATCAAATACCCAGTCTGGTAGACATTCAGGAACTTCAAGTATTTTCTTAAATAATGTTTATATCGCCACCTTGAAAATGCAAATTTTTCTTCGGCTTGCTCCTGACTCGCAATTTCTGCCTCTTCTCCATTTGTGTCGTGTCACTGGAGTATTTCACCGCGCATGTAAAAACACTGGCTCTGATTGGCTACCATAACGCTGCCTTAGCCAATCGCTTACTGACTTGTTAAGTTAAACAGGTGTTACACCGAGAACTGTGACCTATCGAGATCTGTTACTCCTCACTAGCCTGGGCAGCGGTCCGCTCGCATTACTGTTAGTATATCAATATATAGTAACGCACCACTTTTAATGACCAGTAACGTCAACGGCGTTGTAACGACAGGGAAAGTAATTAATTATATTACCCCGTTAGGCTACTGACAAAATGACGCCGTTACCTAACGCCTAACTTTGTTGAGCGGGGGGGGGGGGGGGGTGGGGGGGGGGTTGTGGCGAACGTAAAATGGACACAGATTCAGTGTTATATCGCCGGTGGATGGCGCCAGAGCTAGCGAACTAGTAACGTATTGAATCATATATGTAGATCTGAGGTAAATAAACTGGATATTTTTTTTCGGCGTGAGATATCGGAAGTGTGGCGTGAGAGCGTGGGAAAACGGTCAAATGCTAACGCAGAGTTGGCAACCCTGCGTTATTCGCAACACTGATTATGACAAGATGACAACATTTCCAGCATGAAATGGCTGAAATGAACTCACTATCATCACTGGCTGCAGTGACATTGTAGAGGCTGTAAAGCCCATCCACTTACCATGCCAGGTGCTGATTTCTAAAGAGGAGAGTGAATTTTGTGCATGTAGGCACTAGCCTAGAACACTTCTGTAATGGTATACTGTAGCTCAAAGTGATCAACACCTGAATCACACAGTGAGCTCTATATCTGTCAGTGTACAGAGGCACAATCAAGATCTCTGATATTTATGCCACATTTTTCCAGGGTCACCTTGATGTGATCTATGTGATCTAGGAAGTATTCCACTTCCTGCCGACGCTGCTTCCTGCCGACGCTGTTGCGGAGCGAATTTTGATTGTTTCTCTAAAGTGTGATAATCTGTTTACGTACTAATCTTTACTTTTTGCCTCCCTAGACAACTATTACAGGTAGTGCTTCCACTATCAAGACAGTTGACTACTCTCTTCGACTGGAAACATCTTCGACATTTCGACATCTTAACCGAAGCTAAGTATTTCATCATGTCTGAGTCCCTTGTTGCTTGTGTTGAGTGTGGCATGTATAGCTACTCTTCTTCTGTCAGTAGTGATAATAATAATTATATTTGTGTGAAGTGTAGGTTAGTTATTAGTATGACGGAGAAGATTTCGCTTTTAGAGGAACGCATCCGGGCTTTAGAAAGTCCTAGAAAGTTTGTAGCAGCTAGCGCAGCTAGCGTAGCGGCTAGCGCAGCTAGTGTAGCAGGCCCGGGTTGCACAGCTGTAGCTAGCGAGCCCTCAGCTCCGGCATTAGAGCCCTCGCAGCGGGGCGAATGGGTGACGTCTCGGCGGCATAACCGTAGGGCTGAGCACCGTCCTTCTCAGGTTCCCGTGTCAAACAGGTTTGCCCCACTCAGTAATACACCGACTGAGCGACCTGTTAAAAGAGCTCTGGTGATAGGAGATTCACAGCTCAGACACGTGAACGTAGCGACTAGTTTAGAGACACCAGCGGCCATAGTCAAGTGTATCCCGGGGGCTAGAGCGCCTGACATCAGGGCTAATTTAAAGGTGCTGGCTAAACGTAAATATTCTAAGATAGTTATACACGTCGGCACCAATGATGTGGGATTGAGACAGTCTGAGATCACCAAGGATAATGTTAAAGAGGTGTGCGAGTTAGCGGGGACGATGTCAGATGCCGTAATATGCTCTGGTCCCATTCCAGTTCGGCGTGGCGCTGAAACCTACAGCAGGTTATGGGCGTTACACCGCTGGATGTCTAAATGGTGCTCAGATAACAAAGTGGGCTATATAGATAATTGGACACGTTTTGAGGGCAGGCCTGGCCTTTTGAAGCGAGACGGCATTCACCCCTCTTGGGAGGGTGCTGCTCTCATTTCTCATAGCATATCTGCTAGGCTTAATAGTGGTAGTGTAGGTGTAGTTAATGGGGATTGACAAACCAGAGCCGAGGCCAGGCAGCAGACAAACAGGCTAATCCGACTGTCTGCGAGCTGCAAAGAGACGTCACCTAGGTCACACCAGATTGAAACTGTGTCTGTTCCTCGAGTACCAAAAAATAATTCTCGTAAAGTTAGTAGACAAAATTTATTCAATGTTAAATTCAACTATGCTCCCTCAGAGAGCAGTTTAAATCTGAAACTAGGACTACTAAATATTAGATCCCTGTCATCTAAAGCATTGCTTGTTAATGAAATGATTACCGATCATGATCTATGCATGCTTTGCTTGACGGAAACCTGGACCCGACCAGACGACTATATGGCCCTAAATTAAGCTTCTCCCTCTGGCTATAGATATGTCCATAACCCCCGTCCAAATGGTCGAGGAGGTGGGGTCGCCACAATATATGACTCTGATATAGGCATTTCTCAAAAATTTGGCTTCAAGTTTAATTCTTTTGAACACCTCATCCTCACTGTATCAAATGTTTCAAATTTAACAAGCAACAAAGTGTCACAGTCGTTTATGTTAATTACTATTTACCGCCCCCCTGGTTCATACTCTGAGTTCTTGCAGGAGTTTTCAGACTTCCTGTCTCATGTAGTGCTATCAGCCGATAAGGTGATTATAGTGGGTGACTTTAATATCCATTTTGAAAATCGGTGTGACTCTTTTAGCATTCATTTTCAAGCAATTCTTGATTCAATGGGTATCACTCAGAATGTGGTGGGTCCTACGCATAACTGTAGTCATACTTTAGACTTGGTCTTGTCATTTGGTATTGACATATCCAGTTTAGCAATTCTTCCTCAGAGTGAGGCTGTTTCTGACCACAGCCTCATAACATACGAGTTGTGTTTAACTGACTGTGTTCATCGGCCACCCCGCTATCGAATTAAACGAGCTATAACACCCAGCACCATAGCCGCGCTCACTGATATTTTACCGGGTCTGACAAACACTGATCCACTTGTAGCTCCGGAAGGACTAGAGCGTTTCACCGAGCACGTCAAGACTTCCCTTCGTACAGCTTTAGACAAAGTTGCACCACTACGATATAAGAGAGCCACGGAGAGAAGAATAGCGCCATGGTACAATGAGCACACGCGTAGCCTCAAACGAGCCGCGCGGATCCTGGAACGTAAATGGCGAAATATGAAGTTAGAAGTGTATAGACTATCATGGAAAAGCAGCCTTATTGAATATAAGCATGCCCTCCATATGGCAAACTCCTTATACTTATCGGCCTTAATAGAAAAACATAAAAACAATTCAGGACTCCTTTTTAAAACTGTTTCCAGCCTTACGAGGAGTCATGAACAAAACAATTCTCTTATTCCACTAGAGTGTAGCAGTAACAATTTTATGAAATTCTTTAATGATAAGATTGATAAAATTAGGGAAAACATTAGTAGTGCTATCTCAGAGCCTGTCAACATGCCAATGCACCTTGACAGCTGTCTGGTCAGCTCTGATGCCCTGTTCGAGTCCTTCTCCCCAATTGGTCGTGAGGAGCTTATTTCACTGGTGAAATCTGCTAAACCCTCCACATGCATACTAGATGCTGTACCAACCCATCTACTTAAAGAATTACTGCACAGCAATGTAGAACCGTTGCTTACTATAATAAATTATTCTCTGAGCCTGGGCTACGTTCCCAGTTCATTTAAACTTGCAGTCATCAAGCCGCTAATTAAAAAACCTGGTCTTAACCCCCAAGAACTGTCCAACTATAGGCCAATTTCTAATCTGTCATTCATATCCAAAATTTTAGAGAAAGTAGTTTCTTCACAACTCTCTTCCTTCTTACAGACAGAACATGTCTTAGAGTTATTTCAGTCTGGATTTAGAGCTCATCACAGCACTGAAACAGCACTAACTAAAGTACTGAATGATCTCTTAATATCCTCTGATAAAGGACACATTTCGTTTCTCATACTGCTAGACCTCAGTGCTGCTTTTGACACCATTGATCATAATATTCTACTTAATAGACTGGAGACACTCATTGGCATAAGAGGTCAAGCACTCTCCTGGTTCAGGTCCTACCTGACAGATCGTTACCAATTTGTGCTAGTAAATAACGAATGCTCTGAGCATTCTAAAGTAAAGTATGGTGTCCCACAAGGATCTGTACTGGGCCCCATATTATTCTCATTATATATGCTACCACTGGGCACTATAATTCGTAGGCATGGTATTAGCTTCCATTGCTACGCAGATGATACTCAGTTGTATATATCTTCTAATCCAGATGATACCACCACAACTCTCAAGATTGAGAACTGCGTCCAGGATATTAAAAACTGGATGGCGTCTAATTTTCTTAAACTAAATTCTGACAAGACTGAGGTACTGATTCTTGGGCCTAAAGCTGTTAGAAGCAATTGGGCTGATATTCCCCTTACCCTAGATGGTTTTTCAGTAACACCAAAATCTACTGCAAAAAGTTTAGGTGTCACTATTGATTCTGATCTTTCATTTGACACACATGTATGCAATGTCACTAAGGCTGCCTTTTTCCATTTACGTAATATTGCCAAGCTGAGACACTTACTTTCATTAGCTGATGCAGAGAAGCTAGTTCATGATTGGACTACTGTAATAGTCTTCTAATTGGATGCTCTAAACAGTCCATAAAGAAGCTACAACTTGTACAAAATGCCGCAGCTAGAGTCCTAACCAAGGCTAGGAAATTCGATCATATTAGTCCCACTCTCGCCGCACTACACTGGCTGCCGATTAAATATCGCATTGAATTTAAAGTTCTCCTGTTAACCTATAAGGCGTTAAATGGTCTTGCCCCACAATATCTGAGTGAACTCATTGATTACTACAACAAGATGTTGATGCTGTCATCCAGCTGTGTCTTGGCATTACTCTATTTGTGACTATGACTTGACTGGAAAGCAATGTCTCAGTGAGCCCTCATGCCTGTGGTCACCTCTGAACCTCTCCCTTTAGTTATGCTGCTATAGATTAGTCTGCCGGAGCCACATGCTGATCACTGGCACGTGAGCTACGTACATTTAAATCAACGGTGGTTTAAATTCATGTCCACTCAGTCTGTATTATCTATCTTCTTGCATGGCTCTACCCAAGACGATTGGATACAGGCACCTGCAGGCACCTGGGGGATGGTCTGGCTGCCGGTGGATGTGCTGATACCGGGGTTCACCTGGGGAGTAACACTGCAGTCGGAGCCTACAATACCAGCATCACTGCTCCGACACGGAATGAAAGCCTGGCATTCATCAACAGACATTTACAGTGACAATATCAAAACCCAGAACTTTCAATTCTACCTTTTACCTAGTCTGATTGTGTGAATTATGTGTGACTTGTGTATTTGTGTGTTAACGGGCCGCCCAATGGAGGATGGGTTCCCTTTTGAGTCTTGGTTCTCCCGAGGTTTCTTCCTATTCCCCACCATCATAGGGAGTTTTTCCTCGCCACTGTCGCCTTTGGCTTGCTCATTAGGGTTCTGGACCCATAGTATTGTTAACCTTGTAAACCCTGTAAAGCTGCTTTGCGACAACTTGAGTTGTTAAAAGCGCTATACAAATAAACTTTGATTTGATTTGATTTGATCTATGTACTGTCACGTTTAGCTTCCAGGTCTACTATTAACTCAGGGTCAGGCTTAGGGATCACGTAGCTAGCCCTGCTCTGAGACTGTTACCACATTGCTATTTGTTTCTGATGTAAAATGTTAATTAATGTGGTGAATTTTGTCCTAAGATATGACATCAAGCTTATTCTGGAGGCATTGAACCATAAACTTCTTGAGATACTGAACATAGTAGTTGTCAGGGCTGGACCCAGGACCGTTCCCCCTATCGCCACAAGAGGGCGCACTCTACCCACGTCTGTCAGGGCTGGGTCCAGAACCGTCCCCCCGGTCGCCACTAGAAGGAGTGCTAGACTGAATGCGCAAACGAGACGCAATCAGCGGTGAGGACCTGCAGCTGTGCCTTCCCCTATTTAACAGGCACAGTTGCAGTGCCTCACTGCTGAGTTGTTCGTTGCCTCTCGCTCGTACTGCCAGCCGGTATACTGCTCTTCTCTAGTGCATTACTCTCTCGTTTGGTTAGTCTTTCCCCTGTTACTCTTCGAGTCTCTCTCCTGCGCCCTTCCTGGCCTACCTCAAGTTTTCCTTCGCTGTTTCCTTCCTGTACCATTGGTTCATTATTTTGTTCGTTTGTGCTCCTGTTTTGTGCAGACACGTTGAGTTATTGCCTCCGTGTGTTTTTGGTTCTTTGGTTCCTTTGTTTTGTTCGTTTGTGCTCCTGTTTTGTGCAGACACGTTGAGTTATTGCCTCCATGTGTTTTTGGTTCTTGGGTTTCCTTGTTTTGTTCGTTTGTGCTCCAGTTTTGTACCGACACGTCGAGTCGTTGCCTCCGTGTGTTTTTTAGTTGGTATTTTCAGAGACTTGTTCTCTGCTTTTGTTTTCTGCGTTTCCCGCTCCTCGCGGAGGCCTCAGTTCACTGTTTGTGTTTGGAGTTTGCTCCTGAGCCCATCAAACAAAAACCCCGTGGGTCCTTTGTAGTCTGAGGACCCCCGTTACAGAACAACTCAGCCAACTATGGACTCAGCAGGCTCCCAGACCGTCGATGAGCTGAGGACGGCTTTGGCTGCACAAGGGCAGGCTATAGGCAGGCACGAGCAGGTCTTACAGCAGATACTGACCCAACTGCAAAACATGTCCGCTACCATTCAGGTGGCTGGTCAGGCTGCCGCTCACCCCGGGCCGTCTGTCTCCTCTCCGGTGCCCGAACACCCTGACGTCTCACGTGGGGAGCCCGCGTTGCCCGCTCCCGCACGTTACACCGGGGAACCAGAAGGATGTCGAGGGTTTTTGCTGCAGTGTTCGCTCGTTTTCGAACAGCAGCCCTCCCGTTTCCCCACCGAGCGGGCTAAGGTAGCCTATGTGATGGCTTTGCTCTCGGGCAAGGCCTTACAGTGGGCCACGCCGGTGTGGGAGAAGCAGCCAGAGACCTGCGCCTCGTTCGACAGCTTTTCCAATGCTATGCGTCAAGCCTTTTACCATCCTCTGGCCGACGGTCTGGCTGGTTCTAGACTGCTGCGGACGCGCCAGGGCAGGGCGACCGTGGCCGAGTACTCCCTGAGTTTCCGCACGCTGGGTGCAGAGAGCTCTTGGGGATCAGAGGCTCTCGGGGCCATATTCATGGAGGGGCTTAGCGAAGAAATCAAGGACGAGCTAGCCCTTAGAGAAACACCCACCACGCTAGACGCTATGATCGACCTCGCGATTAGAATAGACAACCGGTTGCGTGACCGTAAAACGCAGCGGCGACCACAGAGCAGAGTGGTGATACACCCAGACACACCCGGCACTACGTCCGGACCTGCCGAGATAGGCGAACAGCCAATGCAATTAGGCCATACGCGCCTATCAAGGCGGGAAAGGGAGGACCGCATGCGGGGGGGTAGATGCCTGTATTGTGGGGGTGCCGAGCATAAAATCGCGGATTGCCCCGAGCTACAGGGAAAAGGGCAGACCCGCCGGTGACTGGGGAAGCCCCGACGGGTCAGACCACATATTCCCCTGCCATGGGTTTGACGGCTCATGTGGTTTTGTCATGGAGGGGCTCCAAGGAGCAACGGCTACTGGCCCTGGTCGACTCCGGAGCTGCGGGGAACTTCATTGACGCGTCCCTGTCTTCGTCCCTCGCGATACCCCTTACCCCGTTGGAGAAGCATCTCTCTGTGTCCGCTGTCGACGGTCGTATACTTACCTCTGGTATGGTCACCCACCAGACGGTGCCCCTGTTGATACACATAGGCAACCACCACGAACAGATCGCCCTTTACGTTATTGCCGCGCCCCGTTTACAGCTCATATTGGGCTTCCCATGGCTCCAACGCCACAACCCCAACATAGACTGGCTTAACCTCACCATTAGCCGCTGGAGCACCGTGTGTGAGAAGGTCTGTATGACTCCTCTCCGCCCCGAGCCAGGGGGTAGCCCGGAGGAGATCAAGGGGTTCAGGAAGGTCCCCGTGGAATACCACGACCTCCGGGACGTTTTCAGTAAGCGCAAGGCAGGGTTCCTACCACCCCATAGGGCTAACGACATTGCGATCAATCTCCTCCCGGGTACGGCTCCCCCTAGGGGGCGCCTGTTCTCATTAGCGTTACCCGAGCGCAGGGCCATGGAGGATTACATCCAGGAGTCCCTGGCGGCCGGGATCATCCGACCCTCCACTTCCCCTGCTGGGGCAGGTTTCTTTTTTGTGGGTAAAAAGGACGGGGGCCTTAGGCCCTGTATCGACTATCGAGAACTCAATAAGATAACGGTCAAGGATCGTCACCCCCTCCCTCTCATGTCCTCGGCGTTTGAGGCCCTCCAGCAAGCGTTGGTGTTCACCAAACTGGACCTACGCAGCGCGTACAATCTGCTGCGGGTCAGGGAGGGTGACGAGTGGAAAACCGCCCTTATCACACCAGCCGGGCACTACGAATACCTGGTCATGTCGGTCGGCCTGATGAACGCCCCGGCGGTCTTCCAACGCTTCGTCAATGAGATACTTAGAGAGGCCCTTGACCGTTACGTGTACGTCTACCTCAACGACATACTCATATACAGTTGTGATCAAATTTATTCAACCCCCAATGCTGCGAAGGGTTTTATGGAATTCAGTGCACATTTGTAATTGTGTTCATAATGAAATCTTACAAGGACTTGTTAAAGAACTAAATGCAACTAAGATAGCATCAATTTTTTTGTCATAAAGTATTAAATGGCCTTTTTGTGATTTCTTCATTGACACAATTATTCAACCCCTTTACGACTACCACTCCTAAGAACAGAGGTTCATTCCAGTGTTTTCCATCAGGTATTGAAAACATCTGTGGATGTCAACGAGCAGCAATCAAGCATGATAAGCACCAATTAGGCGGATTTAAAAGGACTGTGATACTCAGCTCCTTCTAGACATCTACTGGTGTGTTTCCAAGCATGGTGAAGGCAAGAGAATGGTCCCAGAAGACAAGAGAAGAGGTTATTGCTCTTCACAAGAATGGCAATGGATATAAAAAGATTGCGAAGTTGTTAAATATTCCAAGAGACACTATCGGAAGTATGATTCGCAAGTTCAAGTTAAAGGGCACAGTGAACGCCAGTGAAACGTTACCTGGTCGTGGCAGAAAGAAGATCCTGACCGCGACTGCTGTGCGCTACCTGAAGCGTAATGTGGAGGAAAATCCCCGTGTGACTGCTAAGGAACTGAAAAAAGACCTGTCAGATGTGGGCACTGAAGTTTCAGCTCAGACAATAAGGCGCACACTGCATAACGAAGACCTCCATGCCAGAACGCCCAGACGCACCCCTTTGCTGACTCCAAAGAACAAGAAAAGTCGACTGCAGTATGCCAAAAGTCATGTGGACAAGCCACAAAGGTTTTGGGACAGTGTACTGTGGTCAGATGAAACTAAATTAGAACTGTTTGGGACAATGGACCGGCGCTATGTTTGGAGAAGGAAGAACCAGGCTTATGAACAAAAGAACACCTTGCCTACTGTGAAGCATGGCGAGGGGTTAATTATGCTTTGGGGCTGTTTTGCTTCTAATGGTACAGGAAAGCTTCAACGTGTGCAGGGTATCATGAATTCCCTTCAGTACCAGGAGATCTTGGAGGAAAATGTGATGGAGTCAGTCACAAACCTGCGGCTTGGGAGACGTTGGACCTTCCAACAGGACAATGATCCGAAGCACACATCCAAGTCCACTAGAGCATGGTTGAACATGAAAGGCTGGAACATTCTAGAGTGGCCATCGCAATCACCAGACTTAAATCCAATTGAGAACCTCTGGTGGGACCTAAAGAAGGCAGTTGCAGTGCGCAAGCCTAAGAATGTGACTGAACTGGAGGCTTTTGCCCATGAAGAATGGGCTAAGATACCCATAGGTCGCTGCAAGACACTTGTGTCAAGCTATGCTTCACGCTTGAAAGCTGTCATAACTGGAAAAGGATGTTGTACTAAGTACTAAAAAATAATGTCACTAGGGGGTTGAATAAAACTGATAATGATGTGAGCACAGTAAAGACATTTGTGGTTATTCCATCATAAATATTATGTTATGTTTGTCTAATTTATAAGTGCCTCTTTGATATAATTGTAAATAAGATGACTGAAATGATCAAAATCAATGTCAAACTGGCCAAAACACTTTATTTCAGTGGGGGTTGAATAAATTTGATCACAACTGTATAGTCGTACCGTCCAGGAGCACGTGCAGCACGTCCGCAGGGTCTTGCAGCTGCTACTGGAAAACCACCTCTATGTCAAGCTCGAGAAGTCTGTGTTCCATAGTCAAGAGGTGCCGTTTTTGGGGTTTATTGTGTCTAAGAACCAGCTGTCTATGGATCCCGCTAAAATCCAGGCTGTTACTAAATGGCCCACACCCATGTCGGTTCGTTCTGTCCAACGATTCCTCAGGTTCGCTAACTATTACCGGCGGTTTATTAAGGGTTTCGGCTCCCTGGCCGCCCCACTCTCTGCCCTGACCAGCAAGAAGTTGGGGAGGTTCAAATGGACCCCGGAAGCCGAACAGGCGTTCCAGGATCTCAAGGCTCGTTTCACTTCTGCTCCGGTTCTGCGGGTGCCTGACCCGGAGCTCCCCTTTATTGTGGAAACCGATGCCTCCGACATGGGAGTAGGGGCCGTGTTGTCCCAAAGAGTCGGTCTTCCTCCCCGGTTGTATCCCTGCGCCTTCTATTCCCACCGTTTCACGCCCACCGAGCGCAGGTATGACGTAGGGGACAAGGAGCTGTTGGCGGTTAAGTTAGCCCTCGAAGGTCAGTGGTTAGAGGGGTCTCGTCACCCATTCCTGGTCTGGTCTGACCACAAGAACCTGTCCTACCTACAGCATGCCAAGCGCCTGAACGCTCGGCAGGCCAGGTGGTCCCTGTTTTTCGGTCATTTTGATTTCACCCTGTCCTACCGCCCCGGCTCCAAGAACACTAAACCTGACGCCCTATCCAGACAGTGGGAACCCGAGCCCGAGCCCGCCTTCCCCGAAACCGTGCTTCCCCCTGGAGTGGTGGTGGCTTCCATCCAGTGGGAGGTAGAGGGCCTCGTTAAGAAAGAGCTGGCCAAGGACCCCGGACCTGGTGGCGAACCCACTGGGTGCCTCTGTTCCCACCGCCGTTCGCCGCAGGGTGATGCTCTGGGGACACACGGCGCGCTTTACGGCTCATCCTGGGGCGCGCCGTACCCTGGAATTCATCAGACGGAGGTTCTGGTGGCCCCGAATGGACCAGGAGGTGGGGAGGTTCGTGGAGGCCTGTGAAATATGTGGTCGGGGTAAGAATCCCCGTAGCAAGCCCAGGGGGCTGTTACATCCTCTTCCCGTGCCCCCTAGGCCATGGTCCCACATCTCCCTCGATTTCGTGACCGGTCTTCTGCCATCCAAGGGTCACACCACTATCCTGGTGGTCGTCGACCGCTTCTCCAAGTTCGCCAAATTCATTGGGCTGCCCAAGTTGCCTTCGGCTCAGGAGACCGCCTCTCTCCTCCTTAGGCACGTTGTGTGCAACTTCGGGTTTCCCCCAGGATGTGGTGTCGGACAGGGGTCCTCAATTTACCAGCCACTTTTGGCGGGCATTTCTAGACCTCATCGGTGCTACAGCCAGTCTCTCGTCCGGGTTTCACCCCCAGTCTAACGGCCAGACCGAACGGGTTAATCAAGACCTAGAACAAACCCTTCGGTGCCTGGCCTGTGACAACCCCGGTTCCTGGGCTAACCACCTCATGTGGGCGGAATACGCACACAACACCCTCTGGCATTCATCGTTGGGCATGTCGCCCTTCGAGTGCCTGTTCGGCTACGCCCCGCAGGTGTTCGCTGAACAGGTAAAGGCCGTGGCGGTCCCTGGGGCTATGGCCCAGGTGCGGCGGTGCCGGAAGGCCTGGGTGCGAGCGTGGAAGGCCCTGAAGAAGGCCTCTGCTGTCCACTGTCGCGCTGCCGATAGGCATCGCCTCCCTGCTCTTTCGTTTCGGCCTGGCCAAAGGGTTTGGCTGGCTGCCCGTGACCTACCAGTACGCGGGGGTACCAGGAAGTTGGCTCCTCGGTTCCTGAGTCCTTTTAAGGTCGACCGACGGATCAACCCCGTGTCTTACCGCTTGGTGCTGCCTCCCTCGATGCGTGTACACCTGGTCTTCCACGTGTCCCATCTCCGGCCGTTCTTGTGCGGTGCCCCTAGGCCTCCCGTCCCCCCTCCGCTTAACGTCGGCGGGTCACCGGCTCACATCGTTCGCCACCTATTGGACGTGCGTCGTGTCTGGGGTCGTGAGCAGTTTCTTGTGGACTGGGAGGGGTACGGGCCTGAGGAGCGCTGCTGGGTTCCCTGGTCCCGTATTCTGCAACCCGCCCTTATTCGGGATTTCTTTCGCGACAGGGCCGTCGCTCTGGGCCCGCGGGGCCTCGGGCCTAGGAGGGGGGGGTTCTGTCAGGGCTGGACCCAGGACCGTTCCCCCTATCGCCACAAGAGGGCGCACTCTACCCACGTCTGTCAGGGCTGGGTCCAGAACCGTCCCCCCGGTCGCCACTAGAAGGAGTGCTAGACTGAATGCGCAAACGAGACGCAATCAGCGGTGAGGACCTGCAGCTGTGCCTTCCCCTATTTAACAAGCACAGTTGCAGTGCCTCACTGCTGAGTTGTTCGTTGCCTCTCGCTCGTACTGCCAGTCGGTATACTGCTCTTCTCTAGTGCGTTACTCTCTCGTTTGGTTAGTCTTTCCCCTGTTACTCTTCAAGTCTCTCTCCTGCGCCCTTCCTGGCCTACCTCAAGTTTTCCTTCACTGTTTTCTTCCTGTACCATTGTTTCATTGTTTTGTTCGTTTGTGCTCCTGTTTTGTGCAGACACGTTGAGTTATTGCCTCCGTGTGTTTTTGGTTCTTAGGTTTCCTTGTTTTGTTCGTTTGTGCTCCAGTTTTGTACCAACATGTCGAGTCGTTGCCTCCGTGTGTTTTTTAGTTGGTATTTTCAGAGACTTGTTCTCTGCTTTTGTTTTCTGAGTTTCCCGCTCCTCGCGAAGGCCTCAGTTCACTGTTTGTGTTTGGAGTTTGCTCCTGAGCCCATCAAACAAAAACCCCGTGGGTCCTCTGTAGTCTGAGGACCCCCGTTACAGTAGTGGTATGGAAAAGGTGTTGTTATGGTGACTTTTACACTTGTAAAAATGCTTTGTGACGACTTTTAATTAAAAGTCCAAGTCAAGTCACGATTACCTAACTGTACAATGTATAGTCAGCTACATCAGAGGGACAATTATCGGGTTTAGCTGACAGTGAAGGGGTTAACCTTATTGTAGAAAAGCTTACAAGTATGCTAAATTATACGTACAAGGAGGAACGTAATGATTACTTTCCACCCTTTAGCTACTTTGTAAGTTTCATATGTAGCCAAGAAAAAACCCACAATGACTCAAGTTTTGCGCTCTCTACACCCAACACTGACTCATGTAAAGCCAGAGAAACCTGCAGGATACAACAGCAATTAGAAAACGAGGAGTGAGGAAAACGGAAGTGGACACCGTAAGTCATAAAAACTATTTCAGAAAGAAAATCAGATGAGCCAACTGAGCAATGTCCTATACATCATAAGCCACACCCCTTAGCAAAGTGTCATGGAATTAGAGTCAAACATTATATACCCTGCAAACTGTTCCAGCAAAGCTAAAAAAATGTATGCAATTTTAGATGACCAAAGTAACTGGCCTCTCGCCAAGTCAGCCTTCTTTGATCTAATTGGCATTACTACAGCTAGGAGTGACCTGCAATAGTCACTGATTCAACTATTCGATTGGAGGACCCCTAGTCGACTATGAACGTCATAGTCGAATGTAGCCTACCATTCTGACTGCATGGAGGTGCCTAAGAATGCTGCAAAGCATTAGTTGTTACAAGAAATGTCTTTGTTTTCATTATATATAGCCTTTTGACAAATACAATTAATAAATATTTTTAAATGATGTGTGTACATTAACAATAGGCTTCTTCCTTACTACACATTAATAAATCACACCCTGCAGTTGCACAACCCAAATGAGCGGAGCTGAACATGTTACAGGATCGTCAGCATCTGCTGAGATTATAATGGCTACTAAAAAAACTTCAGAAGTGTGGGAGTATTTCGAAAAAGATAAAGATGAATAAAACAAAGTAAAGTGCAAGTTATGTCATCCACGTCTTTCATTTTATACGACAACAACCAACATGGCATACCATTTAAAACGGGTAAGACAAAAAAAAAAACAGTTCAGCCGTTTGTCGTTTCAGTCATGTCGTCTCGTCTTGTTCCGGTGTGTCTCATCAAGTAGGCCTATAAAAATGTTTTGTTGTTGTTTGCTTTTTAAACCCCGTTACTTGAACCTTTACTTATAATTTTTTTGCAGTTGTGTGGCAAATTGTTTTTATATTTTCAGGCAGGCTTATTTTATTTAAAATATTTTTGACATTTTGCACAGTGCCTGTCTGTCACGGTAGGTCAGCCTAGACGCCGACAGAGGGCACGTACACACACCCCCTCTGTCATACGCACGCCCACAACCACACGGAGCACACCCTCTCAGTCTCGGTCACTCCTACCTTCCCAATCACCGGAGTACTGACACCTGTGACTAATCAGTGCTGCGCATTCACCTTGCTACCCCGCCTCGCTCCGTAGGAGAAAATACCTGCTTATTATTATCACCTTCGCACTTTGTTCATTATTTAAACTGCTTTCGTTACTCTTTTCAATTCGTGTTTATTCTGCCGTGTGACCTGAGTATTTAATTTCGCCATGGAAAATAAAACCAATCACCCTCAGTCTCTGCCTCCTGCTGCTTCTGTCCCTCCGTCACACTGTCTGACAAAGTTTGATATGTGCACTGCGCACTGATGGTGACTTTTTAAAAATGTTGTCTAATGTTTCATAAATAAATAAATAAAAGCTGAATAAAGCCAACCTACCATGTTTATTCATTTATCTGAGTGTTTTAGGTTTTTCCTTTGAAGTGGGAAAAAATCCTGAATGAGAACGGGATCCCGTTTAAGGTGCTCTAAAAAAAAAAAAAAACCTGATTTGACTATTAGTTGACTAAAGGGAAAATCTGACGAATCAGATTCTACTATGAAAATCCTTAGTTGAAGACACCTCTGACTACAGCTCCTTCCACTTTTAGACCTGTGCAGGCATAAAAGAGACAACAGGAAGGAAAGTTCCCAATTTTGTTGTCTAGTCTCTAGAAGGAAAGACTCAGGTAGCACTCCCACCTCTTTTAGGATGCAACACAATGCCTGACGATCGCTCAGAAATCCCCACACCTGATATTGTACAGGATCCCCCCCCCCCCCCAACTCCTGTTACAGATAAAATACCACCAATTGAGCCTGACCTGCCCATCCTCCTTTTATTGGGATGAGATGTCTTAAGTGTGCAAAAGACACACAACACACCGTATGCCCCACGGCTAGATTTGGGCTGGGTCATGGTAAGTGAGGTCTGTCTTGGAGAGGTACACAAACAAACAAAAGTAAACATCTACAAAACAAATGTGCTACAAATTGGCCACACTTCCATTCTCAAGCCTTGTCCTGGTGCAATCCATGTCAACACTAGAAGCACCGCACCTCATTCACATACTTATACCTAGAAGAGTAGAGGGCTGGTCATTTGACCGCATTCACCACCTACTACTAGCGCCGTGTTGTTTTCACCTACTTAGTGTGCCTCGGCGGTCAAAAGACCACTGAGTATTTACACAAGGAAACTGGTACTGACACAATTAAAGCTAGATGCATTTTGCACAAAAGGCAGAACAAGCTGCTGATACAAAATATTCGTAATGGTGACATTTGCACATAACGTCAATATGTCAACAAATTAATGTGACTGAATAACCTTTTAGAATCAGTGCCTTGTGACATTGTTTTCAGTAGCTTCCCTATTGTCCGTTTTGTTTAGTTTCATTTTGCATTTCCTGTTTTGTGCGAAATCGTAATTGCTAAATATTGGTTTAGTTTGTTTCTTGGTTAATGTAATAGTCTGCTTGGTTAGTGTAATAGTTTGCTTATTTGTTTGTGAGTTATTCTGTTGGCAAATATGTCACTAGTTTATCATGTTCGTACTAGGGGTGGGACGCGATCAAAAAAAATTATCAAATTAATCAGAAGCTTTGTAATTAATTAATCAAAATTTTATTCGCATCTTAGTATTTAACATGAGAAATATTAATTTAAGTTTGAATGATGAATGAATCAATGAACATAATCATAAACTTCAACATCTTGTTTATTTTTCCACCAGTCTACTACACAGACCAATAGATGAGTGCAGAAAACAGAGCAAACAGTTTTCAGGACACTGGAAATTCTGACCAAAAATGTTGTTTAATTTTGGGAGTTTTGCTCAGGAAATTGGAAGAATCAGAAGTAAATCAGAAGATGTTTTTAATACCATTTTAGATGGTAGACTTTTTCTTTAATTTCCTAGGCCTCTGCCACAGGCATCTCCATAGTGCGTAGAAGTGGTCTTCTGCATGCTCAAAGCAAATGACTGGATCTTCCATTCATCATCTATAATATGAGCTGTCACACCAAGATAATTCTTGTTGCTAACAGAGGTCCAGTGATCCCCAATCAGAGCCAAACTTGTGGCACTCTTCACAATAACCTGTTTTACTTCCCCTTTTCTCATCATACAGCTGCTGGATTTTCTTCGACATTGTCTTTCTGGATGGCAGTTCGTAACTGCATCAGTTGACGCAATTTGCAGCACTTCTTGTAAATAATGTGACGCGTCAAGTATAAACGCCACGCCACTCGCACGAGGTGTGCGGAGTCGCGCTACGGTCACTCGCGAAAGTTTAATCCAGTCTTAATGGTCCAATGAAGGTAATTAAAAAACCAGGACATTTCCTCACTTAAAAAAAAAACCCAGGACAGGATGTGAAATACGGACATGTCCCGGGAAATACGGACGTTTGGTCACCCTATCGTACTAGTAATACATTTAGCAGCTAAGTTATCATTACTGACCTGCGCGTTAGCCCCAACATGTTTTGCGTTGAGGTGTTAACGAAGGGTGGAAGTGCTCCTGTGGTAAGCGAACTCCTTCCTACATAAAGTGCAAATAACACTATTTGTGTTGGTACTTCCATCTGGAAGTTTCTTATATTTAAATTTCCCATCCACCAGTGTAGCCTCTTCAGTCATCTCCATCATGATCTTATTGTGCATCCATATAATCTGTATGTCTGGAACTCGTGCACTGAGAAATATTCCACGGTGCAAAAGTGTCTCATGCGTAAATGCGTAAATTTTTTTAGTACATTAATTTCCCTGTAATTAATTAATCAAAATTAACACGTTAAAGTCCCACCAGTAGTTCGTACGGCACACCACTGACCCACTGGCCCGCACCCTCTGCTGTGAATCGTTAGCGTCTTTTGTCTCGCTAATGCCACAGAGTGCGTTGGAACCTTCAACCCCCGTCACGTCCAGCGACTCCCTCCTCCCTGGTCCCCGTTCCCTTGGTTTCCCCTCTGTCTGCCACGCCCACATCCTCAATGTTCCCACCTGCATCTCGTTTCACCTCCATGTTTTCTGTGTGTAGCAGTCAGTCCTCAGCACTCACGCCGGCCGACAACGTAGTCCGTGCGTGACAGTAAGTTCAAAGCACCGTCCACGTTTAACTGGAAAAAGCACGTTCCACGTTCTGGGAAAAGCAGTTCTTTTATACTTACAATAAAAACAAAGAAGATAATACAAATACACAGGACATTTTTAAGGGTCCTACATGTGTATTTAAACCCCTCTGTTCTACCCCTTGTCATCGGTCATTGTACGTGAGTCCTCCTTTACTTCTCTGTTTGCTATAGATTGCTAGTATTCCTTACGCCTGTTCATGTTCTTGGTTTCGTTTCTAGTCTCCGTTGTTAGTTTATGTTTCCCTCCCATTGGCACTTTCCTCCGTTCCGCGCAGCACTTGTGTATTCATTGTGTGTGTTAGTTTCCCTATCATTCATGGTTATCGGTTGTTTGTTCTCTGGTTGTCCATTTAGTTATTCGTTAATGGTTTGATGTTGTTTGTGCCCCGCTGCCCCTTTAGTCGTTTCTCCCTTTGTGTTATTATTCTCCCCGTTGAGTTTGTTTAGTTGGAATGTTCTCATGAGTATTATTGTTTCCTAGTCATCTTGCTTACCCATCTGAATGCATCATCCCTTGATGTTTTTGGATGATCATTTCTTTGATACGATAGTCCAGGAACCTGACAATGATGGATCTCGGGGGGCTGTCTAGGTCTATAGGTTTCTGGGTCAAAGATCGGTGAGCCCTCTCTATTCAAGTCCAATTCCTCCGGTAAAGACAGCGAGGTGCAAATGACATTTGATATGAAACCGATCATGTCGTTCTTTTCCTCACCCTCCTGTATACCGTAGATTTTAAGATTGTTCCGTCTTGCCCTTGACTCTAAGTCCTCGCATTTAGCTACAAGATTAGCCTCTCGGTGTAGTAAGTAGCAGAGGGCTCGTTGGTGCCTTTGTGTTGTATCTTCTGTTTCGCAAAGTCTCTGCTCGGCTTCTGTCACACAGCCCTCCAGTTCGGTTGTTCTTTCTGTTACTTCTTTCAATCCGGATTCAACTCTTGCTAAGGCAGCTTTAGTTTCTTTAGAGGCCTCAGCATGCTCTCTTCGCAGTTCGCGTAACTCTTCCACCACACCCGCCATGTTGTCTTCATCAACGTTTATGTCGTTCTGGATTTGCTTGACAATCTTCTTCTTTTTCGGTTGTTTTTCCGCGTCCTTTCGAGTGCTAGACATCCTATTTATTTCCTGTGAGCAGTAAAGCTGATATTTCTTAAAAACAAGAGTTTGGCTATTTATTTCAAAGTCTGGAGCAAAAAACTAAGCTGCCGTCTCCTCCATAGCGCCACTGGAAGTCCGGGTGAGCTTTTTGGATCTAGCCTTTTAATGTTTGAGGGGAGCTACTAAATCTATAGCTGATCTGCAGGTATTCTCTATGCTAGGGGTGCCCACAAGTTTTCAGCTTGCAAGCTACTTATAAGATGACCAAGTCAGAAATATCTACCTTTTCAAGATCACTTGGAGTGAGATTTGAACCTGGAGGGGGTGGCGAATGTAAGTTGTTGACCGGAAGGGGGGGTGGCAAGCATAAATTGTTACCGGGGCGGTGTATGTGTGTCGATCGTTGACGGGGGGGTTGCGTGTGTCAAACCCTAGGCGTCAGATTGGCTACCATGTATGTCAATCGATATACAACCGTCAGTGCAGATGGACGATAGCCTGTCATTCATCCACTACTTTTTAATGTCATGCGATCTACCCACATTCCTTCGCGATCTACCGACACTTGGGCACTTGGGACGTAATGGGCACCCCTGCTCTATGCAGTCGGTTAGACTATATAACTCCTCTGGATCGGATGGCGAGTGGGCTAAAGCAGTTAAATCAGGGAGGGCTAGCCGGCTAGCATGGAGACCAGGACTGCTAACATCCCCAAGGAGCTTTGGAGACGGAGGCATAGGGGATGCAGAGGGGGAACTAAGCAGTGCATGGGTAAATCGAGGGCGAAAAGATGGAGGCTTATGGAGAAAAAGGCATATAAGCCGCGACTTACGACTATTGTTATGGGCAACGTTAGATCTCTGGCTAATAAAATGGACGTATCTGTTGTCCAGACATTGAACTGTTGGCTGTTGGACTCAGGCCATATTATTTGCCGCGGGAGTTTTCCCATATTGTTGTCGTGGCCATATACATCCCCCCCTCCTGCCAACCTGTCATCGGCGTGTGACGTCATTCATTCCACCGTAGCACCTCTCCAAACTCAACACCCAACTGACTTCATTGCAATATCAGGAGACTTTAACCATGTCACTATGACCAGGACATTACCGAACTTCACGCAATATGTGGACTGTCCCACCAGACAGGACAGAACACTGGACCTGCTGTATGCCAATGCTAAGGAGGCATACAACTGCTCCCCCCTCCCCCCTCTGGGGGGCTCTGATCATAACTTGGTCAACATCAGCTCAAAGTATGTGCCCCTGGTGAAGAGTCAGCCTGCACCCATGAGGACAGTGTGGAGATGGTCAGAGGAGACTTCTGAAGTGCTGCAGGACTGCTTTGAGATTACAGACTGGACAGCACTCTATGAGCCTCATGGAGAGGATATTGATGGGCTCACAGAGTGCATCACAGACTACATACATTTCTGTGTGGACTCCATTGTCCCGACCAGGACCTTTAAATGTTACTCAAATAACAAGCCATGGGTAACAAAAGACAAGAAGAAGAAGAGGGCTTTCAGAGCTTGTGACCGGGAGGATGTGAGAACGATTCAGAGGGAACTGAAGAGAACCATCAGGGATGCTAAGGAAAGATATAGGAGGAAGCTGGAGGGGAAACTCCAGCAGAACAACATGAGGGAGGTCTGGAGTGGTATGAGGACCATCACTGGTTTCAGGACAAGCAGCAACAGGGGAGTGGAGGGCAGTGTGGACAGGGCAAATGAGATAAATTAGTTTTTTAACAGATTTGACACTGCAAGCTCTGACCTCCCCCTCCCTGACTCATCGGCTGCCATGCCTCAACAGCCCACTCCACCCCCCCTGCCTCCCCCTCTGGAAAACCTCCCCCCCACCTGTGATAGTCCACTTCACACCTACACACCTCCTACACCAGTGACCTCTATGTTGTATCTCACAGTTGACCAGGTGAGAAGACAGCTACAGAGACTCCACACGAACAAGGCTGCAGGACCTGATGGTGTCCCTCCACCCAGGGTGTTTAAAGCCTGTGCCACCCAACTTTGTGGAATCCTGCAGGATGTCTTAAACATGAGCTTGAGTCTCCAGAAGGTCCCTGTGATGTGGAAGACGTCCTGCATTGTTCCTGTGCCAAAGACTCCGAGGCCCAGTGACATCAAGGACTACAGGCCAGTGGCATTGACATCCCACATCATGAAGACCATGGAGTGACTTGTCCTGGAGCAGCTCCGGCCCATGTTCCAGCCTCTTCTAGACGCCCTTCAGTTCACCTATCAGCCTCGTCTGGGAGTTGAGGATGCCATCATCGACCTGCTGAACCGAGTCTATGCCCACCTAGATAAGCCAGGCTGCACTGTGAGGGTAATGTTTTTTTTACTTTTCTAGTGCATTTAACACCATTCAGCCTGCTCTTCTTGGTGACAAGCTGAACATGATGCAGGTAGACGCCCCCCTATTGTCCTGGATTGTTGACTACCTGACTGGCAGACCACAGTATGTACGTCTGCAGCACTGTGTGTCAGACAGAGTGGTCAGCAAAACGGGAGCCCCACAAGGAACTGTTCTGTCTCCCTTCCTCTTTACCCTCTACACCACTGATTTCAACTACTGCACAGAGACCTGCAACTTCCAGAAGTTTTCTGATGATTCTGCACTAGTTGGATGTATCGGCAGGGGTGATGAAGATGTGTACAGGGCGACGGTGA
Source organism: Brachyhypopomus gauderio (assembly GCF_052324685.1). Taxonomy (NCBI): domain Eukaryota; kingdom Metazoa; phylum Chordata; class Actinopteri; order Gymnotiformes; family Hypopomidae; genus Brachyhypopomus; species Brachyhypopomus gauderio. The sequence continues at coordinate 11,883,638 of NC_135222.1, read as the reverse complement.
ACAACTGAACCATCTACAGCTCAACGTGACAAAGACAAAGAAGCTGGTGGTAGACCTGAGGAGGGACAAAACGCAGGTGACCCCTGTTTCCATCAGAGGGGTCAGTGTGGACATTGTGGAGGACTATAAATATCTGGGCGTGCACATTGACAACAAACTGGACTGGACTAAGAACATCGACACCCTCTACAAGAAGGGCCAAAGTCGTTTCTATTTACTGAGGCGGCTGAGGTCTTTCAATATCTGCAGGGCCATGCTGAGAATCTTTTATGAATCTGTAGTGGCCAGTACCATCCTATACATGGTGGCATGCTGGGGCAGCAGGCTGAGGGTGGCAGATGCCAACAGATTCAATAAACTGATCCGAAGAGCCAGTGATGTTGTGGGTGTGGAGCTGGACTCGCTGATGGCAGTGTCTGACAGGAGGATACTGTCCAAGCTGCGGACCATCATGGACAATGGCTTCCACCCTTTTCATCACACAGTGATGAGCCATAGGAGCACATTCAGCGCAAGACTCATTTTGCCATTACACCGCCCACATGTACAGTAATATTTTATAATATAATTTATATATTATATTTTACTTTATTTATTCTTTATTGTATTATAAGCCCTTATATTTTTAGATGTGCATATTGCAAATTGCTTCTTGCTGTAAATTACTTCTTGGGAGTGCTTATACCTATATAGGTTGCTACTGTAATAAGTGCAATTTCCCCCTGGGATCAATAAAGTATTTCTGATTCTGATTCTGAACTCTAACACAGATACACTGGGCCACCTAAATGTAGGATTAAAGGTTCAGGGTGCACAGTAGCTTCAAATAGCTTGACACTGCACAGCACTTATTGTTGGCACATAAGCCAGTTATAGAGCTTTGCCTACTGTGCTACTCTACACAAAACTCAGTTTCACTGAATGACAGTGTGTACGTGACCACTTTTATACTTATTTGGCCTGCTGACACTTTGGAAAAGAGGTCTGTGAAAAGGAAAACTATTTTTCTATATTCTCTGTACTCTGACACTCCTTTATTTAATCAAATGGTGATTGACAAAACAGAGAGAAAGAATACAGGCTGGAGACCAACCTGCTATAAAAAAGTAGGAAGTGTGGAGTTATTAATAGGATTCTAGATATAGCGCTGGAGGCCTCTGGTACCTGCAGATCTGGACACATTGTTGTTACTTACACATAAATAAATTATGCTGGGGTTTAACAAAGTGCTGGAATTCTGCACCTGCCTTCTACACAAGGGCTGCTGTTCCCAAGCTTAGCTATTGCTGATCATCAGAGAGAGAGGCAGGTTTCAACACAGCTGTGTTAAACTGGTATGTTTCTTCAGTGTTCAGTACACTGGATATTTGCTATGGAAATATTTAAGATGTAAATAAATTAAAAGGTTGTGTGCTACAAATTTGTAAGTCTGGAACAAAGTATTATTGAAGCTATATTATTGCAGTCTCACATCCCCTTGGCCCGCAGCAGCAGTACCCTAAACATAGCTGTACCTATCTTTCTAAATAAAAGCCTTGAGCTTTTGCACAAGGATCCCTCTCCGTGTCCTTCAATCGTAAAATAGATAATCTCTTTTTTTCTCCATTTACATAATCAACATGTATTTTTAATCATTGGGTTTTACGTTTAAGTTTGAAAACATGCATTTTTATTTCTTTACCTAATACTTCACATTAAGCCAGTATCAATAGCTTGGCTGTCATCATTCATGCACAAATCAAGCCTTGAATATATGTCTGGCTTCAAAAACATGATCATCAACATGCCCCCTCATTACGTTTTACTCCCTCCGGGTGGTAACCTGATGTGAGACTGACAGTGATGTTTAGCTTAGTCATGAAAAGAGGTGTCAATTCCAGCAAAATCCTGGTGAGGACTTTAACTTTCTGAACCTGGAATTGACACCTCTGGTCATGAACTCCCTCCACACATGCAAGGTGAACTGCAGTCCTCTATCCGAAACTATGTCCTGGGGTAAACTGAACTGCCTGAACACGTTACAGAAGAGCAGATCCGCTGTTTCTCATGCTGTGGGTAAGATGGCTGGGGCAGGAAGGTGGTCCTAGTGGTCGACCACCACTAGGATGATGGTGTTCCCCTCTGATGGTGGCAAATCTGTTACAGGGTTGCTTCAGTATAGGCAAGGGAAGTAGCTTACCAGCAGGCGTCGTATGCTGCCCTCAACGGCTCCAGAGCCAATGGCACTAGCGGAAGGGGGTAGGAATAACTCACTAAGAGTGAATTGAGTCCTCAATAATCTATGCACGGCCTCAGGTCTCCGTCCTTCTTCTTCTTCAGTGATGTAGCCCTGAGCTAAAGACTCCCTAAAATACTGGCTCATGACCTGTTCCTCCTCCTGGGACAGTGAATAAACTCGCCCCTAGGTGGCATTGTTCCCTCCTTGAGGACTATGGTGCAGTCCCATGGGTGATGAGGGGGCAGCTGAGTAGCCTTAGCGGATCTGAACACCTCAGCCAAGTCCTTATATTGGCTAGGGATCGCTTGGGGTTTGGCTACATTAGGGCTGTCAGTGGTGGTGGACTGAACTACGACCGGGGGCTGGGCCGAATGCATCTGTGAGATGTGGTCCATCTAAGGATGCGAACCGTGGCCCAATTATTGACTGGGTTATGAAGCCTAAAGCCTGGTTTATACTTGATGCGTCGCGAGGGTCCGCGTGGCGAAAATGACATAATCTCTGCGGCTCCACCCGTACGTGAGGGCCTCGCGCGCTGTCGATTCGCGAGGTCGTGCACCTCTCGAATTTTGTAACTTCGCGCATGCCGCACCTCAGCGCAATGAACAAAGTCATGTTTGCAGGTTTCATACACCTTTACAATGTGGAATTCAAGCACTTGTAAGTCACTTTAAAGGTCCATTTCAACATTTCCCAGCATGTTAAACGTAACCCTTTGGTAATGAGTCTGATTAAACAATATTTCACCTATTTTTGTTGTCACAATATTGGTTCCTGACCAATCAGGAAGGTGCCCTGTTCATAATTCATTAATAACCAGTGTATTCACTACACGAGCAAGCACTGGACGGCTGGCCTGTCAGCGGAGGCATCATTCACTACCGCACCGCCTAACTCCGCCTCACTATTCAGGGTCACACAGAACACACCTCCGTTACTCCATCACACTAGGGCTACCCTGGCTTAAGCCTTGTTTATACTTTCGTGAGTGAACTTAGCACTCGGCTCCGCCCACCTCGTGCGAACCTTCGTGAACGGTGGAGGCATTTATACTTTCCGCGTCAGTGTTGTCCGAAACGATATGTGGTAGTATAAAGAAACACCCCTCAAAAACAGGGGAATGAACATTTACCTGAGGAATATTAATATTGCTTTGTGTTTCAGGCTTGAAAAGTACTTGAAAATGCTTGAAAATGTAACTACTTCGTTTCACAACAAATAGCTATCTGACTGAACAGTTCTCCTGTACTTACAAACCTCTTGTAATTCCAGGACGAAACATGAGAACGTGAAGGCGTTGAAAATAAACAACCATTAAATAATGTAATAATGTGACGCGCGGGCTGGGCGAAGGACGAGACATGAGTCCTCAGTTGCGACAGACGTCACTTTTAATTTCAAGACAAATATAGCTCCTATAGCGCACGTAAAACACTCAACACACTGAGACGAGTAAACTTTAGATAACGAAGAGCACAGGACACTGCGCTTACATTATTTGTAATTTGACAAAATATTTTTTATTTTAAGTATTATGATAATTACAAGTTAATTACAATAATTACAAGTTACACACACTTCTCTTTTTTTACAGAAAAAATACAGTATTATTTATATGCACTGTAAAAAATGTTTGTTGAATTTATGGTAATAAACTGTAAATAGCAACAGTAAAAGATCATAAAGTAGAAAACAGTATATCTGTCACGGTGAGGCGGCCCCCTACCGGCCGCCTCTGTCCACAGCGGCTGTTGTTGTCGTTGTTTGGTGACGTCATGTGCGTCCCTCAGGTGGGCGGAGCTCGTGATCCGTCTCACCTGAGGGTCGTTTGTTTGCCTATATATGTCTTGTCTTTGTACCAGTTGACCGCTGGTCATTATATCCTTAATTTGGATCTATTGCACGGGTTTTAGGTTTGCACACTTTATATTAAACCATCCTTTTTCCCTGAGACTTGGCGTGATCGCTTCCTTTTTGTTGCTCACCCCCGTCACAATATCACTGTAACAGATTGTAACGGAGCTCGTGCTGCGGAGCGAGAGGACGGACACAAATGCTGAGAAGAGCGAGATTTATTAACGGGAATACCATACTTATCGTCAGATAACCAGTCCGGGTCAATAACGGGAAGGCAGTCCGAATAACAAGCAAAGACAGGCATCTTAAACACAAGGAAACACAACCAGGCCGGGAGACACAGAGAACCAGAATACACGGGCGAAACACAAAAGCACGGGATCAGGTACACGAACCAACAGCATGAACAAACATACAATGAATCAAAATACCCGACAAAGGACAAGGGAGACTCAGGGGCTTATATACATAGGAACTAAACTACGAGCAGGTGAAGACAATGACACGGGGGCGTGGTAACAAACGAGGAATCACGGAGACAAACGAGCAGGGCGGGACAAACAGGCACAGAACACAGACATGAGGGAACTCGGAGTGACAGCTACGGGAGGGGGGCACGGTCATACGTGACACAGATGCAATAGTTTACTTTTAAAAAATAAACAGTATATAAAATTAATTTTTACACTCATAATATGTAGAAAGCACACATTTTTAATGTTAATTTCAATATTTTAGGTAAAATATATTGGAAAATTCCGTAATGTAGTAAACAAGGAATTACCCTAAAAATAAATTAAAAAATCAGTCTAAATTACAGATTTTGCTGATGAGTAGCCTATTTCAATTTACAGTGAAAACCATTCATCAATCAGCAAAATCGCACCTTGATTTCTACAGAAAGAAAATACTAAAAATATGGCCAGTGTTGTAAGGTAAAGCATGTTGAAATATAGGACAATGTACTGACATTTTAGAACTTGTCTTTGTAAATATGGGTCAAATATTTATACATATAAGGAATACCGTGTTTTCTGGAACATAAGGTGCACTTAACACTAGAAGCGCCAAAGCTCCGGTCATTTGACCGCTGTGACGTCTAATAGAAGCGCCGCCTCTGGTCGACCTACTTATACCTAGAAGCGCCGAGCACTGGTCACTTGACCGCAGCAGCACAAAAAAAATTATATCTTTGTACTGGATCCAATTTCAGAACCCTCCTTTCATGACTTTTCCCAGAATTGTCCTTTTAAAATAAACTAGTATTTTTACATTGTTAAAAGAAACCCTGCACATGCTAGTTTCAATCGATTTCGCTCGTATCTCTGTAATATTGTCGTTGTCGCCTACACTTCAAGACTGTGATTCTCTTTTCTGCCAGCGGGTGTCTCAAAGATTCGTATGTCATTTAATATTTAGTATAACTAAATAAAGATCAATAGTTTTCAAAACTAAATTATTCACAAAGTTCAAACTGATTATTGTGTAAAGACAAAACGGAATTCGTCCGTTGAACGAAAGTGAAAGTGTTTCACTTTCCAAAGTCTTAAAATATATACTTTATTTATTAATATTATTTAATATATACTATATATAAGTTTACATCAATGGTTTTCAAACCGTGAGAGAGTCTTGCTTTGCCTAATGCTTTAGTAGTTTGCAGGAATTCTGCGAATGGTAATTAGCCTACTTATCAAGTCAATATCTCAAAGGAATGATCTCTCGGGTATAATCCCTCTTCGCCAGGGCTAGCTGTTAGATACATACATTATGTATGGCTGCTTTTGACACACTGGCATTACAAAAGAATTAAGCAGAATGCAAGTTACGTATGTAAATGTATACCTTTGCGAGCGAAACTGAGATGATGGCATGGGCGGTGCTGTTATGAACACTTTATTCACAATAGCATTCATGAGGCAACGCGAGCTATAAATTCGTCGGGATGCGGCAACACAGTTTGAGTGAAAACTCTGCTTGGGCGATCGAACAGCAACACAGTTTGCTTGAAAGCTCAGTTTTGGCGTTTGAACAGCAACATAGTTTGCGTGACTCCTCGGTTTGGGCGTTTGAACAGCAACACAGTTTGCTTGAAAGCTCGGTTTGGGCAATCGAACAGCAACACAGTTTGCTTGAAAGCTCGGTTTTGGCGTTTGAACAGCAACATAGTTTTCGTGACTCCTCGGTTTGGGCGTTTGAACAGAAACACAGTTTGCTTGAAAGCTCGGTTTGGGTGATCGAACAGCAACACAGTTTGCTTGAAAGCTCGGTTTGGGTGATTGAACAGCAACACAGTGACTCCTCGGTTTGGGCGTTTAAAAGGTTGCATAGTGCATTATAAAAATGGCACAGAGAATCATGTACACCCCAAAGCAAGTGCTGGACATGCTGTGCAATATTGATGAGATGGAATCGGAGGGCGAACAATGTGAGGTGTCGGATGGAGAGGGTGAAAGTGAAATGGATCTGAATCTTGAATCTGATTCAGAATTGGACTCTGAAACTGAGTGTGGTGGTGACTCATTTCAGGCCAAAGACGGTACGGTGTGGTTTGAACAAACTGCTGGCAAACCTCGGGGTAGAGCACAAGAGTGCAATATTGTGAGAGAAACCCCAGGGCCTACGTGTTATGCCAAGGACAAAATTAAAAGTCCCCTGACCAGCTTACTATGTTTGATTGACACAGAAATGTGGGGCGCAATTCTGAAATACACAGAGGCAGAGGCTGAACGAAATAATGCTCAGTTCAAACTAACAGCTGACGAACTGAAAGCATTTGTGGGTCTCGTTTATTTGAGAGGTATAACAGCCGGTAAAAGCATGAAACTTGATGAATACTGGTCTGCTGACTTAGGAAATCCCATTTTCAAAGAGACAATGTCTAGACAGACATTCAGAGATATCATGCGCTATCTGCGCTTTGATGACAAGAGCACAAGGGCTGCCCGCCTTGCGATAAATTTGCTATGATCTCGGAGATATTTGATAAATTTGTGAAAAACAGTATTGCTTCTTACACGCCTGGTGAGAACATAACTGTTGATGAGCAACTGTTCCCAACTAAAGCTCGCTGTCGTTTCACTCAGTACATGGCCGATAAACCCGATAAATTTGGGATTAAGTTCTGGGTGGCCGCTGATGTTGAAACAAAATATATGTTGAACGCCATTCCCTATCTAGGGAAAGATGAAAGCAGGCCGGCTGGTCAACGGTTGTCTGAAAATATTGTGTTGCGTTTGATGGAGCCTTTCACGGGTAAAGGAAGAAATGTAACGACTGACAATTTCTTCACTTCATTGGCACTTGCAAACACCCTTTTGGCGAACAAAACCACTATTGTTGGTACGATGAATAAAATCAGACGTGAGATGCCCCCATGTACACAGGCACAGTCTGAAAGATTTTCCACCAAGGTGTTGCGGGCTGGAAAAATAACTAACGATTTACCAGGCAAAACCTAAAAAAAATGTATGCATCCTGAGCTCAATGCATCAGACAGTTTCAATTGATAATGGCGCAAAGAAACTGCCTGAAACTGTTTCATATTACAACACGACTAAATGTGGCGTTGATGTTATGGATCAAATGGCACGACTGTATTCGGTGAAGGGAGGCACCCGTCGTTGGCCTGTCGCGGTTTTCTACAACCTCCTAGACCTGGCTGCAATAAATGCACATATATTGTTCATACAGTGCATGAACATTAACCTGAGCAGACGAAGGTTTATTCTCGAGTTGGTAAAGGAGCTGTGTGCACAGCAGAAAATGGCGAAAGTGGCTAGGGCAGTGGCACAAAAGCGAATTTTACCTGAAGCTCCTTGCCCGCCCTCAAAAAGAAAACAATGCCAAGTCGGCAGATGTTCAGGGAACAAAACGTATGACATCTGCCAGACATGTAAGTGACTGGTCTGTGGCAAATGTGCAAAGACTGCACCTAAGCTGTGTTTTGAATGTTGAGTTGTGTGAAGCTGACACACAAATCAAAACAAAGGGAACTTAATTTGAGGTGGTGAACGAAACTTATTCAATATACGCTAAAGAGAGACGGGATGCACCCGTTGTTGGCCTGTAGCTGTGTTCCACAACCTCGAAAACCTGGCTGTAATTAATAAATATTGTTCAAACAGTGCATGAACATTAACCACAGCGGTGGAGGTTTATTCTCAAGTTCACAATTCACTACATAAATGGAACTTAATTTGAGGTGGTGAACGAAACTTATTCAATACACGCTAAAGAGAGACGGGATGCACCCGTTGTTGGCCTGTAGCTGTGTTCTACAACCTCCAAAACCTGGCTGTAATTAATAAATATTGTTCAAACAGTGCATGAACAATAACCACAGCGGCGGAGGTTTATTCTCAAGTTCACAATTCACTACATAAATGGAACTTAATTTGAGGTGGGGAACGAAACTTATGCAATATACGCTACATGTAAATCACCGAATGGTGATAACACTCGGTGATAACTGTCACGTTGTGGGGGGGCCCCCTACCGGTCGCCCCCGGTTACAGCGGCAGCGGTCCTGTTTTTTGTCACGTGATGTTCGTCCTTCAGGTGGGCGGGACCCGTGATCCGTCTCACCTGAGGGTCGTTTGTTCGTCTATATACGTCTTGTCTTTGTACCAGTTGACTGCTGGTTATTATTTCCTTCATTTGGAACAATGCACGGGTTTTTGGTTTGCACACTTTCTATTAAACCATCCTCTTTCCCTGAGACTTGGCGTGATCGCTTCCTTTTTGAGTTGCTCACCCTGCCCGTCACAATAACACAGTCGTTAGGACATGGGATCACACATCGGCTATTCACCGATCAAACACCTCATTTGAAACGGCAACACAATACGCCAAGATAAAAAAGTGAACATTAGAGAGGAGAGAGGCAACTATATTCGTGAAGCCATCCGTATCATTTTAATAATTTTGCGTTTTGTTACGCAAAGGTACATAGCCTACCTTTTATAATGATATTTTTGTAATTATTTTGCCTATTTATGCTTTTTGTTCTTTGTCTAACAAAACATTATAGACATTTATTTGTAGATTTGTTATGTTCACCATAGCCTACAATTCACTAACATACAACTTTTAGACATTAAAACTTGAAATGGCGTAACATTGAGTATACAAACAAACTTGCTTTAGCTCGGTCTACGGGCTTCACTTTGCTACTCTGAGTATCGAACAAGCTTTCTGTGGATGTGGGGGTGGAAGGCTGCAGCGCAGTCTGTTGCATTAAGCCTGGTTCACACTACACGACTTTTCAGTCGTCAGGTTTTTGTGCAGTCCGCACTACACGACTGGTTGTGCTGTAATCGCGAGTCTTTCAGTTGTTGTGGCTTTCCCACTACATGACTGATCGGCGACGCGGGCTCACGAATTACACGACTGGGGAATCGCCGACTCATCTGGCTGCCGTCCAAAAACACGAGAACACGAAAACGAAACTCTCCCAGAACCAGCAACACCACGTAGTAGAAAAAAACAATGTACATGTACTCCACATTTTCGTATTATTTTTTACCATTTAAACACTCCATAGTCCCAAGTTGCCAGAATTATTTCATCTCTCCGTTGCAGTGAACATAGATATAATCAATCGCACTATTTCTCAAGTGCTGTCACAATAACTTAAACACAGTGTTGTAGTAAAGTTGTAAGAAAGGTGAGGATTTTGTGTGGTTACTGTTTTGAAAGCATTCTTGAAAGTTTTTTACATTCTTCATATCTTCAGCGGTGCCGCGGTTTTCTCTCCGCGTTCCCATTGGCTGTAGCTAGACGCTGCTGCCGACTTTCAGTCGCCGACTGCTAGATATTAAACATGCTAGATATCTGCCAGTCGTCTGCGACCAGTCGGCGATGGCTCGGCGAGCGTCTTTCAGCAGTTCACACTACACGACTGAGCGAGCGATGAGTGATCGCCGATTTGCCTCCGACCACAGTTTTTGTCGGCGATCAGTCAGCCTAAAATCGTGTAGTGTGAACCAGGCTTTAGCAAGACAAAAGACGTGAACGCTTCACAGTGGGGGTGCGGGCCAGTGGGTTAGTGGTGTGGCGAACGAACATGATAATCTAGTATGCCAACAGAATAACACACAGACAAATAAGCAAACTATTACACTAACCAAGCAAACTATTACACTAACCAAGCAAACTATTACACTAACCAAGAAACAAAACTGAAACTATATTTTGCATTTACGTTTTCGCACAAACCAGGAAATGCAATATTAAACTAAACAAAACTGGCAATGGGGAAGCTACTGAGAACAAGGTCACAAGGCACTGATTCTAAATGGTTCAGTCACATTAATTTGTTAACATATTGACGTTACGTGCAAATATCACCATTACGAATATTTTGTTTGGGCAGCTCATTCTTCCTTTTGTGCAAAACGCCATCTAGCGTTAATTATGTGTCAGTACCAGCTCCCCTGTGTAAAGACTCAGCGGTCTTTTGACCGCCTGAGGCGCGCTTTAAGTAGGTGAAAACAACACGGCGCTAGTAGGAGGTGGTGAAAGCGGTCAGATGACCGGCCCTCCGCGCTTCTAGGTATAAGTATGTAAATGAGGCGCGGCGCTTCTAGTGTTAAAAGTTTTCGATATTCAAGTCTTGTGCTATCATTGCTGCCTTCAGTCGAATGGTGACTGTAGAGACGCTTCTCCCACTGTTCTTTACTCAATTACGTTTTACATAATGTTCTCTGGTTAGTTTATCGCTGCCAGCGTACACATTACGTATCTGTGTCAGGGACAGATTTTTGAATTCAGTGCACATACAAGGCGCACTGCTGATTTTTGAGAAAATTTAAGGCTTTTCTGCTTAAAAAATTGTCTGTCTGTAAAATTGTGTAGCGTCGGTCCACTGGGGGCGGCGCTACTTCCCATGAACCCCCACGGCTCCGTTATTGATACGCGTTATGTGTAAGTGTTATGACATGCTGTTGTTGATTATGTATTTGATTATATATTTTGTTAGTTTAAGTCTCCCTGTATTAGTTTATGTAGTTGTACATTGTCTGAGTCTACCTACCGTGTTTGTGTAATGTTACAGTGCTAATGACCTCCCCTCATGTTTGACGTATTGTGTTTAATACGCGTGATTACGGCTTCATGCGTGATTACGTTGCTAAGGCAAAATAAAAGTGCCTTGTTGCCTTAAAATGTGGCAACCAATGATCTAGATAATAATATAGATCATTGGTGGCAACAACTGGGGGGCCCTAGTGATGACGGCCTGCAAGTAATTTACTGTGAAGTTGGACTTTACAATCAAATACTGTAAAATAATAATGGTTGTAATGTGTTCATCATAGAGATAAACAGTAAAACAGTTGTTTTTAAAATTATTCACCATAAATAGGTTTATTTTTTAAAAGTTGTTAATTTTACAGTGTATTATTGTAAGCTGTAAAGTAATTTTCCGTAAAAAGAACAGTTCTAAATGATGAAATTTATAGTTGTCAAAAAAGATACCGTAGTGTTTTTTACATTGTCACCGTTTTTTTTTACAGTGTATTATTGTATGCTGTAAAGTAATTTTCCGTAAAAAGAACAGTTCTAAATGATGAAATTTATAGTTGTCAAAAAAGATACCGTAGTGTTTTTTTTTACATTGTCACCGTTTTTTTTTACGGTAAAGTTCTGGCAACCACAGCTGCCAGTCTTTTACCGTAAATTTAACTGATTTTTTTTTACAGTGTGGTATTTTTCTGCTTTCTTAAATTATTTACAGAATTATGTACAATTACAGCAATTATTTGCAATTAAACATTTGGTTGATTATATAAAGTTTTATGTCTGTAAGAACAAAAAAGTTTTTTTCTCTGTTATTTTAATCAAAATCTTATTAACTTGTATTATCGAATGTCTTTTGGCGATGTGTTTAGTTGTTTGGCACTGCTGGTTTAAACACGATTTTCAATGTCAGAAATGAATGGGGTTAATGAATGGGGTTTTCAATCCGTGTATCATTCGTTCATTTGATATTCAACTGAAAATCAAAATCGGAAAATCAAAAAAAAAAACAATTCATTATTTTGTTTTTCGTTTTGAAAATGAAAACAAAAAAACAAACCAGGCTTGTATTTTTCAGTTTTTTATTTGATGATCCAAACTAAAAAAGTGCTAAATTAAAAATCGGATTCGGAGCCGAACTTGATTTAGATTTTTTAACTTGACCCATTTGTGTGCCCCGGAAGTTACTGACATGTTTATTCTTCGTGGGCTTCGTTTGTGCGGGAGTGGTCTATATTGGTATAGACAACATGACCAGACTGGAACCACATAGCCTACTACTTTAATTAAATATTTATTTGAAGGTGGTCAGACGCATGCAGAGATTTCGTGCACGTTGCAGCAAATGGGTATCCAGTGATGATAGTGGTCCGGTGTTAATTTGTCACTGTGTTTTGTAGTGCTCATTTACTTTAGTCTCTATCGTGTTTTCTGTGCCTTGTATTATTTCTGCATTCATACTTATATAAACGTGTTTTCCTTTCATAATCGCTGTGGTTCTTTATATTCCTTCGTGAGTGTTTCTGTGAAGTGTGTTCTCGGTATGCCTCGTAAGTAGCGCACTCTCCGTGTGGGCGCGGTTCACTTAGAGCTAGGGTGACCAGACGTCCTCTTTTTCCCGTCCGACATGTCCTACTTTTGAGACCTAAAAAATGTCCGGGGGGAATTTCAAAATCATCCGGGATTTTGTTCGACTGCCTCAAACAGAATACATGTACAGTGCAAAAGTGTTTACAAGCGAAAGCACGTGTGTCCGCCGGTTCTACGGCGATGAAACGAAAGTGTACGTTTACGGAGGAGTTAAAGAGAAAAAACATTCGACACACACACCATCCACCTAAATCATTCACCGATACACCGATGACCCCCACCCAGCACAAAAGGTGTCCTCCTTTTCAGAAACCCAACTCTGGTCACCCTACTTAGAGGAGACTAGCTCCGTTAAAGTATGTGCTAGCCCTTTATCGCGATTGTGTCCAACCCACCACGTTACACAGATATTGGTATATTATTTATTTCAGTAATTCCATTCAAAAGGTGAAACTTGTATATTATACTCATTCGTTGCACGCAGACTGATATATTTAAGAAAATTTGAATATTGTGAAAAGGTTCAATATTGAAGATAATATTAAATAGCTAATGAACTAAAACTGGTCTCTCAGTCTAGTTCTGTATGCTACACAGCCATGGGGAAGAAAAACAAGTAGTTATATATTAAGTGCATCCTAAACAACAACCTACAACTCTTATTAGAGGTGCTGTTCATAAAATAAGAATATTATGAAAAGCTATTGAAATAATTAGATAAAAACTCACCACCACTATTAGGTAAGAGGTAGAAATACCCATATCTGAGTTGTAGGTTGCTGGTCATCATGGGCTTAATGTAATACAACTTGTTTGGTGCTATTCTGATGGACCGTTTAAAAGCTATTGAAATTAAAAGATAAAAACTCACCACCACTATTAGGTAAGAGGTAGAAATATAGGTTGTTGCTTGTTTTATGATCTTATGATGCACCATTTAAAAGCTATTGACATAATTAGACAAAAACTGACCACCACAAATTGGTGCAAGGTAGAAATACTCATATAAATGTGCCATATTTTGTCAAGTTAGAACACACACACACACTAGTGATTACTAGGGGGCTGTGGTGCACACGTGCCCAGAGCAGTGGGCAGCCCGGTGCCCAGGGAGCAGTTGGGATTTGTTGCCTTGCTCAAGGGCACCTCAGTCATGGCCTCAAGCCTGGGAATCAAACCCACGACCCTCCGGTCACAAGACCAGTTCCCTACAATCAGGCCATGACTGCCCGTTGTATTACAAGTTGTATTACAAAAAGTGCATCCTAAATAACAACTATATAAAAGTTGCAGATTGTTATATAGGATGCACTTTGTGTAATACAACTTGTTTGGTGGTCTTATGATGGACCATTGAAAAGATATTGAAATTATTGAAGAAAAAAAAAACCAGAGTGCGCAGTGCTCTGGGGCCTTTACTACCGCCACTTGCGTCCGTGTTAACCGTGTTAATGTAAATTGTAGACGGTGCCTTAGACGTTGTAGCGGTCACAATAGTACATTTTAAATAAAATGTTTGTCTGCAACTTAAAATATGTATATTCCTGGCGTAAACAAAGTTGTAGGTATTTATTTTGTTTGCCAGAAATGAGAATTTGCACATTTTGGCACTTATTATTGAAGAAAGAATTCCGAATATGCGAACGTAAAACCAACTTTACCGCAGTCAAACGAAGACCACCAAGAATAAACAACTTCCGGGGCACACAAATGGGTCGAGTTAAAAAATCTAAATCAAGTTCGGCTCCGAATCCGATTTTTTATTTAGTTATTTTTGTTTGGATCATCTGGTTTGGATCAAGTCTGGTTTGTTTTTTTGTTTTTATATTCAAAACGAAAAACAAAATAATGAATAGTTTTTTGATTTTCCAATTTTGATTTTCAGTTGAATATCAAATGAACGAATGATACACGGATTGTTTTCATAGTATTAGCTTACATGTAGCAATACTCGTATTTTGATTGTTAGGCGTCCTCGTAATTCAGAGGATCCATTGATGTTCAGAAGAAAAATGTACACAGATCAAAACATATAGGGTCCGGACATATTCATTTGCCACAGAACGTGATGGTAATTGATTTGACGGAAAAAAAAAACAAAAACATTTCTGCAATTGAAAATTATGATTAAGCTCATTTTTATGATGACTACAGAATGAAGAGTGACTTCCTAATGTCAGTTCAGACATTAGATTTTTACATTGGCATAACTAAAGTATGTAACTGTAGTAACGGCCGTAGGAGATTTCTGTTGATTGTTCCATCTCTATTGGTTCTCATTTTAGTTCTTGTGCAGTCAATGGCAATAGAAAATGGCAGTTTGTTTGGGTGCTGCGTACTTTTAAAAGAAACATTTCTAAACACTGGGTCTATACTTGAACATAACCAAGGAAATAACCTGTAACACACTGAGAGACAGATGAACTGATAAACTGGTAGACGTACATTGTAATGGAACAGACTTTTAAACTTAAAACTGTGTGTGCCTATAGTTACACACTGGAATGAAAACACAACTTATCTCTAGGCTAGGGGCATAAACGTGATTTGAGCTCAACGTGTTGCTTTTAACCATAATTGGTTATTCTGACTGTCATTCAGGAAACAGGCCAATGACAACTGTTCGCGCCTCTCAGGTCATGTTTCAAAATTTCAGTGAGTGTGCTGGCGATTGGACATTACGATCAGTCAGCCTACGAGCTATGGTGGCTAGCTAGCTACCTAGATTATTTTACATCTGCCTGCCAAATTATTTTGAGCGGATTATCGTTGGATGATTCCACAAAATACGATGGAAATAGGGGACAGAGGAAGAAAATTTAGGTGAAGTATTATTGGTGACATCAGGTAAGAAAACGTCCTTAATTTATGTAAGACAAAATTAGCTAGTAAACTAGCCAATTAGACCAGTCTAAAAACACATTTCACTTGAATGTTTCATTTGATAAAGATGTAAACAATAAAATATTAATATCTAATATTTTCCGATGCATTAAAATACTTTAATTCGGTCACTGTTAAATACATGGGTTAAATAATGCCCTATGCGGTAATCAAGACTTTGTTATAAAGTTCATTGAAATTTAGCTAACTAGTGACATAGCTAGTTACTCAAATTCGGTCTCGGTCTCATTTTGAATTGGTTTCAAGGTGAGGTGAACCTTGAAATAGTTGAGCATTTTTCTGAGGTAACGTTAAGTCTAATTTGCTAGGAACGTCACCGACTATTCTATCGCTAATGATTAACAATCACATTAAATTATGTACAAATCAATGTGCTTAACAGTTCAGCTTTCTTCATATGCCACTGATGTCGCATTTTGTAGTTGACGTCATTTCTACATTTTTAGCACTCTGAATCTGGATTTTGGGTGGCAGACATTAATGGGCAGGGTTCGTATGGTCATGAAAAACCTGGAAAAGTTATGGAATTTGAAAATGGCAATTTCCAGGCCTAGATAAGTTTTGGAAAAATAAAAATACTCAAATGTTTTGGAAAAGTCATGGAAATTTGCTTGACATAATAAATGTATGTCGTTCTGAAAACCTGAAGAAAAAATAAACATAAAATAAAATATAGCCATTTTTTTCATTGTGCGGACCACTAACGTAACTTAACACATGCTCTGCGTTAGCGTCGGACTCCAAGCAGAGCTGTAGATTGTGCTTTGATGTAAATCAGCGTAATGCCTGGTAAATGCCGATTCAACAGTGGCTGGCTTTAGATGGACAAATACAAGCTATGGCTTGAGAGAGACAAGGACACGGGGCGTGCAAAATGTGCACTGTGTGGTAAAACATTGGACATTTCGAACATGGGCGAGGCAGCACTTACTAGTCATGCTAAAGGGGCTAAGCACCAGGCTGCTGCTGCTATGGCACGAGTGTCAACCATCAAATCTTGCGAGCTACTTATAAGATGACCAAGTCAGAAAGATCTACCTATTTATTTTTTATCGGCGTGTGTCGATCGTTGACCAAGGGGGGGTTGCATGTGTCAAACCCTAGACGTCAGGCGTATGGCAATCAAAATACAACTGTCAGTGCAGATGGATGATAGCCTGTCATTCATCCACTACTTTTTAATGTCATGTGATCTACACTGTAAAAAAAAAACACTTGTCAAATTTACGGTGAAAAACTGGCAGCTGTGGTTGCCATTTTTTCCACCATAAAAAATACAGTGATCTTGTACATGGCTTCACGGTAAGGTATATTAATACTTGTAAAAACAACAGTTTGAAAATGTTCCAATAAAGATGAGTTACTGTTAAAATAATGGTGAAATGTATATAGGCTCATGGTAAAACTGTACAATTCACAATGTAACCATGTTGCTTTTTAAGTGAAATACTATCCCAGGGTTGCCAAATTTTGACGTTCGCTTGGAGTGAGATTTTAACCTGGAGCCGGTGGCGAGTGTATTTTGTTAAGCGGGGGGGGGGGGGGGGGGGGGACGAAAGTTGTTGAGCGGGGGGGGGGGGGGGGGGGGCGAACGTAAGATGGACACAGATTCAGTGTTATATCGCCGGTGGATGGCGCCAGAGCTAGCGAACTAGTAACGTAATGTATCATATATGTGGATCTGAGGTAAATAAACTGGATATTTTTTTCGGCGTGAGATCTCGGAAGTGTGGCGTGAGAGCGTGTGAAAACGGTCAAATGCGTGTGTCTCACGCTCAATGCGTGAGAGTTGGCAACCCTGCTATCCATTCCACAGCATTTATTGTCCTATTTTATGGTCAATTTCTGTTAAAACAGCAGCACAACTATTTATGCCTTGACGGTATTACTGTTCAATTCACAGTATAAACCGTTTGCTTTTAAGGTGAATTTCTATTCATTCCACATAACTTACTACTCTATTTTATGGGTTATTCCTGCTAGAACAACAGCACAATTGCGTGGCTCATCAGTATGACTGCTTAATTCACAGGTTATAACGTTTGCTTTGAAGGGGAATGCCGATCCATTTCACATCATTTACTACCTCATTTTAGTGTCAAGTCCTGTTAAAATCTGAAATAAGATTTACAATGAATTACCAGCACCTGTGGAAGCCAGAATATCACTACAATGCAGACAAAAACATTACACTCATTACCAATATTAAACACAGAAGCCAGCTATTCAAGGTTTTTTTATTGTCTCCAAACATTGAGTAATCAAACAAAGTTTCTGCGGATATCACTTAAATCCAGGAGAAAACAAAGACATTATATACAATGATATACATTAATAAGCACACCACACCCCTTTTGAAAAGTAACATTTTAAACAATATTTTCCAAAATGTGCATAGAGCAGTGGGGAACCGTCAGGGCCCTCTACGCCCTCTCAGAGGGCCTAAAATATTCTTAAAACATATATACTTATCCAATTTTATTTTATCTACTTACAGTTTTACAATCGACATCTAAACAATTACAAAAATATAAGCAAATAAATTATTCAACCGTGTCTATTCAATCTGTTTTGGAAGGTGAGGGGTTAAGTGGAAGCCTGTGAGCCTGTGTCTCCCCCTATCAGGACTGTGATGCCCGCTGTTTGTTTACAGAGGGCCTGGCAGTTATAATTCAGCGCAATACCAGTTTCAAACGACAGTAAAATTGACCAATCATATCTTCCCTCTTAATGGGCGGGCTTAACTGTATGATAATTTCCACTCGCTGTGGCAACGCTAGCTGTCGTTAGCCTACCGCCGCTAGCTAGTTTCGATTCAGTCCTTTGACGTCCTCGTTTACATATTACTCTTTCGAGAACCATGGAGCTGTGAACCTTATTTTGTTTGGAAAATTATTTTGCTTAACAAGTTCTCTAGTACAAATGTTATTGTTTATCGCATTTCTAAAGCTATACTGTCATCTCGGTTTTTTCTTTATTCTTTAATGCAGTTTATTAGGAGAGGAAAAAAAATCGGGGGGGGGGGGGGGGGGTGTAGCGGGCCCAGGTTTAATGGTCATGGTTCGCTACTGGCATAGAGTAAGTTTAATACATCATCTGTGGAGCTTACAACAGAAAAGTAAGGTTAACAATATAAACTTAAATGACTTGTTTTTCCATTTTTGTTAAATCAAAGGTAAGTACACTCACTTTTGAACCACCATAATTGCACAAGAAAGGAACACTATGTCACTTATGCTATACTATTAACCTTACTTTTCTTTTGTAAGCTCAACAGATGTTGTATTAAACTTACTCTACGCACATTTTGGAAATAACACGTACTTACTGAAATATTGTTCAAAATGTTACTTTTCAAAAGGTGTGTAGTCAGTATCGGTGTTAACTGTATAACACAGTAGGCAGCTATTCAAGCAGGACTTAAATTCCGAACCTGGATCAAACTTTGAGGATGAAAAAATAGAATAAACAACCAACCAAAATCTCAGGGTAAAATAAAATAAATAAATAGTTACTGTGGATGTCAGATTATAACTAAAATCCAGGAGCAAACAAAGACTCCACATTATACTCTACATCAGGGGTAATCGGGGGGAACGTAACACTCAAATGGGTGGTGAATGTAACACTCGTCTGAAAATAAATTCTCCGGTTTAAAATATAGTCTCCCGTTAAAATTTTTTTGGCATTTGGGTCCGTATCCAGTTAATCAGGAATGTGATTGGGTCCGGACAGGACGGCGTTCGGGTCCGAATCCGGACCGCGGTCCGCCATTTGGTGATACCTGCTCTACATTATATACAATGCCCTCATTATATACATCAATGAGCACACCGCACCCCTTTTGAAAAGTAACATTTTACACAATATTACAATTAGCACAATATTGTTATTTCCAAAATGTGCATAGAGTAAGTTTAATACATCTGTTGAGTTTACAACAGAAAAGTAAGGTTAATAATAGAAGTATGATTACTGAAAATTTGCCACTACAACCATTGTTCTAGTACACCTAGGCCTGTCGGGATAATTACATTATCATAATTACACGATAATTTTTTTAACTGCGATCATTTTTGCTGATGTCGATAATTTGCCATTGGGTTTCCGTGCAAAATTGTTTACATGAGAATAAACCGCAACTATGTTAGATTTCAGAAAGGCACGCAGTGCTGCTCTCTCGCACCCCCCTCCCCCCTTAAGGGAAGACGAATCTGTGATCAGAGAGCGACATCTACCGGTTAGGAAATGAGTGCAGTACACGGAGAGCGTGTGCAGTGCCTCCACACACACAGGTGGAGATGTGTTCGCTCACAAACGTATTCGAGTCTAATAGGACTCTAATGTGCTTTTTATCACATAGTTTATAGTGACCGTAGCGCGCGACTCCGCCCACCTCATGTGAACCTGCGCGAACAGTGGAAGCGTTTAAACTTGCAGCGTCATATTCATTCTTTGCAATGTTGTTCGAAACGATATGTGGTAGTATAAAGAAACACCCCTCAAAAACAGGGGGATGAACGTTTACCTGACGAATTTTTATGTTGCTTTGTGTTTCAGGTTTGAAAAGTGCTGGAATTTGTTCGTTTCACAACAAATAGCTTTCTGACTGAACAGTTCTCTTGTATTACGTTAATTCCAGGACGAAACATGAGAGAACGTGAAGATGTTAAGATTGGGCGTTTTGAAAATAAACAACCATTAAATAATGTGATAAAAAGCGAATTATTTCGAATCATTTCGAGTAGATGTATAAATATTTAACTTAATTAAGTTTAATGTGCTGGGAAATATTGAAATGGACCTTTAAAGTGACGTACAAGTGCTTGAATTCCACCTTATAAACGTGTATGAACCCTGCAAACATGACTGTTCATTGCAGACCCTCGTGCCACTCGCGACGCGTCAAGTATAAAACCAGGCTTAACTCGCTATATAGACAAAGAGATGCTGCTGTTAAATACGGTCGAAAAGAAAACATTTATAAACATGCTGCAAAGATTTGACAAGCAGTATGAACTGCCAAAGAAAACCTATATCTCCCAAACTGCCATTCCAACCTTATATAATGAAGTGAAAGATGGCATTCTGAAGGATTAAAGATATCTCATTTTACTCTGCCACTACAGATATGTGGTCAAGCTCAAATATGACCCCATACATGAGCTTTACAATACATTACATTACTGCAAACTGGTGTAATTGTATTATTATGCTACTATATTATTATTGTGGCACATTGTCTTAAAGCTCCTTTGGGGAGCCCAGAAGCAAGAAATTCTATAATTCTATAATAGCACTTTAAAATGACAATATTATCGCTTATCGCAATAATTTCTGGGACAATATATCGTTCTGAAAATTTTGTTATCGTGACAGGCCTAAGTGCACCTAAAAAGCAATTACCTTTATCTGTCCTGACCTTAACCCCCCCCCCCCACACACACACACACACACCCCTTTGAAGGAACTCTAGCGTTGATCTCAACTCTACTGGATAGTGGATTTTCAGGCAGTAGTAGCTGCCGAACATTACATTGATGGCAGCGATGAATTGGGCGATGTTGTCATTGACAATCTTGCCGTCAATGCTCAGCATGAATCTATTGGCACTGTAGCAGGAGGCTCTTGTAAAGATTTAAATATCAGGTATTACAGGTTTGTTAGTAGTGAAGGGTCACCGCTCATCTGTTGAGAAAGTGCAGGATTTAGTGGAGACTTCTATATAAAAAAGGAGAGAATCTGCACACTTCAGGTCTTGTGCAAAATAGCTGAAGAAAAGACCTGAAGTGTGCAGATTGTCCCATTTTTATATTACAGGTGTTTTCAAAGCTGCAGCTTTTATTCTGAAAAGGGGGAACAAACAACAGAAAACAAACAAGAAACACTTACCACACACAATGATGCATGGTGTCACCGGCAAGCAGTCCACCTGAACATCGGTTGCCTGGTTGGTTTCTTCAGTGTAGTGGAACAGGGTTGCCTCGTCTTCGTTAAAGTAGGAAAGCAGCAAAAGCACCATATCCTTCACATCATCCGAGCAGCCCTCCAACTGCCCTCTCTGGAACTTCAGCTTGGTCAATGTCTCAAAGACACGCCTGGTCTTGTTTGCACAAACAGTTGCCATGAAGTTTAGGAGCCGTATTCCCTTTTTTCCCACACTTTTCAGGAACGTTTCCGTCAGTGGGAGTCCTGTTAGCTCCTAGTATTGGGCAGAAATCCCAATTTCGTGAAACAAAAAAGGCCATTCTTCTCTCAGGGTTTGAAGAGCTGTTCCATTGTTAATTGCCTTATGCTGTGAATAGTACGTGGATTCCATCAATTCCTTCACATCGTCTGGGTTGAAAGTGCCTTGTTCCCACAGGATCTTTTCTTTCTTTCTTCTCATTTTGGCTTTCCAGGGTTTCTGTGACTGGCATGAACTTCATGTCCCACTTAACACAGCCATATGTATCCTGGACTGACGCTTTCATTACTGCTGGGACCTCATCCGTGTCAGAGTTGTCTGACAACGATTTGCGTTTTTTTATTCTTGGGGTTGCATGCCGCTTTTTGTTGTCTATACGGGCTTGAAGCTGCTTAACCAAGCTGTGGTATCCAGTCCCCACGATTTCCCCTTCGATGACATCCTTCAATGACTGAGGATACTTGCCAACTAACATTTTGGCGACTTCTGCAGAAGCATGCTTCGTAGGAGATGGGCACACACTCATCATCTCTGTTGCAACGATTCTGATCATTTCTCGTCTTAAACTCGGGACGGGCCTCTTGCCTCTCTCCAGACATTGCATCAGAGCCTCAGGAACTCTTTCAGTAGGAATTTCGAAGCGGTCAACCCAATCAGCATTAAACTGTATTCTGGGTGATGGACACAGTGACAGGGAGGAGCGAGAGGACGTAGGAGAGGTAAGAAGGGATGTTGAAGTTGAAGGGTTAACATCTGGCTGGCTTTGGATTCCAGGACCCCGAGCTGTAAAACAAAAACGATGGATTGCTTCATTTTCATTTGGTATTCAATAGCAATGGTGTGTGAAGGCCTTAAGGCAACATATATTCTGCATAGAATTGTATTCAGTTTAGAATATAATGTAAAAAAAAACTGTTTTCATAAGAGAAGGGAATATAATTAAAAAAAAACAGTGAGCAAAATTGGATTGCAGATTTTATAACACAAATGTTTTACCCTCAAACCTCTCCATTCCTTTTATCCGAGAACATATTACAGAAGAGTTAGAACACATTCTCTATCATAACAAAATAGCCTTAAACAAAGCTGTGTCCCAACTTGAGCAGAGAAATCCAAGTAATCTTAGGGCGTACTCACACTAGGCTCTGTGATCCGGGCCCGGGCACGGTTGCCTGCCGAAGCATGTTTCGTTTGGCTAGTGTGAGCGCTCCAACCGTGCCCGGGCCCGGATCAGTTAACCGTGCTCGGGCCCGCTTGAAGAGGTGGGCCAGGGCACGATTCATGTGGACTCGGGCACGGTTCGCTTCTAGGGTGAGCGCTATCCGTGCCCGGGCCCGCTTGGTGCCTCGTGTGATTGGTTCATTTCGCTTGAACTCAAACATGACGTCAGTGATGTTGGACAAAGTGATGTCAGCCTCTTGGACAAACTGGAAATCGTCACTGGTCCCCACTCCCAGAGACTGCAGTGTCTCCTCCACAATATTCAGTATGGATCCAGGGAGGTCTGGTAGAATGCTTGAAATGGAACTTCTAATGTCGTCTCGGTAGTCCATTTCTAATGGAAGAAAATAGTTGTGTTTCAGTTTTAGTAAACAGTTCAAGTTTCAATTATACTTGAAAAATGTCTTGGTACAACCAGAGCCATCACACTTAAACAAACAATGTGGCTCATTTCTATGAAGTGTGCAATGAAGAACATAAAATAGGTAGCAAATCGTTTTCGCTTGAGTAGTGTTTGCACAAACTCTCACTAAGTCCATATGCATGCATTGTGTCTTGTAAGGATTTGAATATTGTAGAACAGGGGTGCCCAACCTTTTTTTAACCAAGATCTACTTTTGAAGTTGATGGCATGCCGAGATCTACAAAGTCAAACACAAGGGCCGGGCAATTAAACAAGGAACCCCAATCACAGTTAAAATGTAGTTGTTTTTTTTATTTGCATAGGTGGAGAATAAGCAGTAAATCCAACAAATGAGGAAATGATCAAAACCTATAAAAAATAGTTGTCAAAACATGCATTCTCACAAGAACTTCACACCATCTCTATCTCTCTTAGCCACACACACACACACACACACACACACACACACGCACACACACACACACCAAAACTACAGAAAAGAGCAGTAAAAAAACTCCAGAAAAGGCTGGGCAGTCAAAAAACCCAAATCTAAATAAAAAAACAAGTAATTCCACAGATTAACACACACACACACACACACACACACCCATACCCATACACACAATAACTCTAGAAAAGATAACAGGAAGGAGGAGAAGATGAGTCCAATATTTAAGAATGCTAAACTTCACTGGGCAGTGGCACTGGCAGGGAAACCGGCAGATGGATTTAAATTCAACTGGAAAACAGATAAAAATTGGAACATACTTTTCTAAGTATATGGATATGAATTAGTGCTGTCAATTCCAGGTGCCGCGATTAAAAGTCCTCACCAGGATTTTGCTCAGGCTTCCTGGATTGTGTTGATTAATTTGACTAATTTTACCTGGATTGCTTATTAGAAAATCTAGCAAGCTTGAGCAAAATCCTGGTGAGGACTTTTAATCGCGGCACCTGGAATTGACAGCACTAATATGAATATGTGTAATTCAAGATAGTAACATACTCTTCTAAGTCCAGTAAATGGATATGAATATGTGTAATTCAAGATAGTAACATACTCTTCTAAGTCCAGTATATGGATATGAATAGGCCTATGCCTAATTCAAGATGAGAATAATTAAAATAACACTTCTCTACCTTAGTGGGACTTCTGGCACTGGGAGGAGTCAGCTAGCTTCTCATGATCCGGGCAGTAGGAGCTGAGCGCCAGCCTTAAACGGGCCGCGCGTGGCAGCTGTACTCCCAACAGGTCTCGTGAACACTGCCTGCTTTGCTGCTAGCTGTCTCCTCAGTTCATTTACCTTTTCGGTTCGTAGAGCTGATTTCGCCGGGAAATCATTAGTATACCCAGGGTTGCCAACTCTCACGCATTGAGCGTGAGACAAACGCATTTGACTGTCTTCACACGCTCTCACGCCACACTTCCGATTTCTCACGCCGAAAAAAAAAATCTCATTTATTTACCTCTGATCCACATCTATGATTCAATGAGTTACTAGTTCACTCTGGCGCCAACCACTGGCGATCGATCGATCGCGATATAATACTTAATTTGTGTTTGACGGGGTGGCAGATTTACGTGATACTTTTTAGCTTTTTTGGCTTCTGCCATTATCTCTTCGGCTGCCGCCATTCTGGCTTCTTCGTCTTCGCGCTTTAGAGTCCCTGGTTACAACCGAGCAACTGTGGCAAATCATACCAAGCATTCATTAGAAAAGCAGAAAAGGTGTAAATAATAAATTTTATTTTTGTATCTTATTATTATGAAAATAAATACTGGCCTCTCATGAACGATTGTTTTTTTTTTGTCAGAGCCTTAAATACATGGTTACATGGTAACACTTCTCGCGATCGACTGAAACTCCGCCCGTGATCGACTGGTAGACCGCGATCGACTGGTTGGGCACCCCTGTTGTAGAAGATGCACAACTGTTGAGTAAGGCCAGGCATTTACTGTACAGACTTACTTCATGACTGAAAATTGTATATTGTATTATAATTGTATATTGTACTAGTGTGTATTCCAGTTATCCCATTGTTTTGCACAATGAATGTTGAAGCCCAGTGTGTACTAAAGAAAAATCTTAAATCTTAACAACTTTATATTTGGTACATCGACTAGCTAGAAATGTGGCAGTGTAATTTCTGTGGAGGGGTAAAACACTAAGGGGTTATTAATGACGAAGTATGCCTGACTAGCTGATCTATCTCTTTTTGAGAATTAAACTTTTTGCAGCTTCACAGTTTGCACAGTTAACACCAGACGAACGATTGTGGAAAGCAGCATGGGGTTTCCCAGGCTAGTTTGCATGGACATGCCCGCGATAATGGCATTCCGGGGGCAGTCATGGCCTGGCGGTTAGGGAACTGGTCTTGTGACCGGAGGGTCATGGGTTCGATTCCCAGACCTGAGGTCATGACTGAGGTGCCCCTGAGCAAGGCCCTAACCCTCAATTGCTCACTTGTATAAAAAAATTAGATAAAAATGTAAGTCGCTCTGGATAAGAGCGTCTGCCAAATGCCATAAATGTAAATGTAATGTAAATGATAATGAGTAAAAAAACTAACATCACATTGACGTTCACAAAGTAAAACCGTGCTTTTTAGTGATGCTAAATCAATATCCAGAGCAACTGGTGACGTGACGTTATGGTGGTGATAGACGTAAGACTAATGCTGCATATCCAGAAAACGCCTGCTTACAGCCAATTTCAACACACAACGTGGTTAATTGCGATGCAGTTTGCAATGTAGAACATACACCTTTAGAGACTGAACTGATTCTCCACAAATGCAACAAGAATACACAGTCAAACAAGCACATATCCAACATAAAACGAAGACATTTTAGACTGAAATGCTTGCAAATGGGAACTACATTTTTCCAAAGCTTATGTGTAAGCACCGCTAAACAGAGACTATTTCGTTACGAAAAACGAAAATGCTGTGAATTTATCCCGCCCCTGAAACACGTCTCTTCATTATTAAAGATGACAATTAACTTTTGTTTGCCAGCTAATATGCCAAATGCTCGGGCGAAGTTAGCATAGCCATCTGGGGCGTAAACTGGTTGAAATGTTTACCTCGCTTGAAGCCTGACTTGTGTACCGAGCACTTCACACCACAACCAGACAAACGGCTGCCAAACGCCCTGATTGGACGGCGCCTAAATGATGCAGCCGTTAGTATTCAAAATCAGGCGCACGTTCTGTCCACAACCTGTGTTCAAATGCACTTTAAACAATTTTATTGTCCTTACAAAATTGCCTTTTTAATAATAATAAATAAATAAAAAAAATGCTATAATTTTTTTAAGTTGCAAAAAATGAAAGTATGAACCACTATTTACAGTTGAAACAGTTAGACATGCACGTCAGGTTATGGGACGGATCCGAGGTGACAACCAAATACATCGGCTTGGAGTTTTTGGGCCATTCGACAGCACAAGATATTGCAGAGAAAATGAAGGATCTGCTTTCAGAGATCGGAATCACAAATCTCATTCAAATCTCCATAGATGGACCAAACGTAAACTGGAAAGTGTTCGAAATACTTCAGAAGCAACTGCAGAACGACGTGGGAAAATCACTAGTTAACATTGGTTCGTGTGGGTTGCATATACTGCACAATACGTTCAGTGATGGATGTAAATCCACTGGATGGGAAGTTAAACATGGACTCTTTTCTGGCTGTTCCACAATTGCCCTGCCCGTCACGCGGATTTTGTAACAGCAACTGGATGCAGAACCCCCATGCTTTTTTTTTTGCAAGCACCGGTGGATTGAGAATATCAGCGTCTCAAAAAGAGGATTGCTTCTCTGGCCGAGATGGTAGAAAAAGGTGAACTCCCCAATCCAAAAGTGAAGTCATTCGTGGAGGTGAGGAACTGCTGCGCTGATCCTCTCTTTACAGTGAAAGTTGGGATATTTAACAGCAACCCTTTCTCACCATCTATCAGGCAGACCAGCCTATTCTGCATTTCCTCTCTGAGGACATGCACAAACTGATTAAACTGGGGGGGTTGGGTGGCGAACGTAAGTTGTTGAGCGGGGGTGGCAAACGTAACACTCGTAACACAATTTTTAACAAGTTGTTAGTTGTCATATGACTGTATTGTTACTTGCATTTATTTATACATGACTAAAATAAAACAAGGTGTAACCCAGGTGTATATTTACAACCTTGGAGATATATATTTATATTCATTGATACTGAATATGGCTTGGTGATAGCCAATGAGAAACCCCATTCTTTTACCCATATTATTATAATTATTAGATCAATTTAAAAGCAGTCTCATCGGTGTGAGTGTCAATTCCCTTGTAAGAAACCAGAGAAAATTCATTAGATTATAGATATTAGTTAGTGGCATATTTTGAGGTGCTTGCCCCTTTAAAAGAATTCATGTGTAGTTAATAGAGTTCCACCTAGTGCGCGTGTGCAAAGCACGAGCGGGAGAAAAGACACAGATAGCGGGAGAAAGACGCAGATGTCGAGAGGAAGACGTGGATAGCGAGAGAGAAAAGCGAATAGCAAGAGAGATATTCTGAAATTAGCACTGGAAACAAGGCAACAGTTAGGGCATACTATATGTTAATTCTAACTGAAACCTTAAAATCCTGACACTGCAGACAGAATATTCTGAAACCTGAGAAGTTGGTGAGTTAATCACTATATACATTAACTTAGCTGTCTAGACTGGTGGTTATGGAGTACATAAAAAAGAGTTCAGAACCATAAAAGTAATGGTAAAACATACAAGTAGCATACTAGTTAGTTATTAGTCGTGATGCTAGCCAGTGCCATTTTGTTAAGCTGTGCATCACGTAGTCAAATGGTTCAAAAATAATTATTGATGTTATATTTGGTCTGTTGTGCAGGCCAGGTTTTTTTTGTTGTGCGATTTATTCAGTTTCCACGGGCCTCCGAGTGTAGTTTGTGGCTGGCAGCTGCACCATGTGAACCATGCATGGCGAGCCAACCCAAGAGTGATTAATGAATGTATTGTTCTACCATTACTATTCCTTCAACACGGTAGGAGAAGAGATTTTTCTTGATTTTGGATCATTTATTGAGATATTCACCTCTAAGGAGTATCCAGTTTTTCTATTTTCTATTTTTTGCTGTTTTTGGGAAAAGGACAGTTATTTTCCATATTTTTTTCCCCATTGACTTTTGACACAAGGACTAAAATTTTGACCCTCTGTTATTTTAATGGGTTCTTAATCAGTGGGAGAAAAGAAATTGTTACAGAAGACATTGTACATATTCAACTGTGAATTGTGTTGTAATTTGATTGAGGTGGAGTAGCCTACTCGTAAGGAAGCCCTCAATAACCTAAGGGGGAAAGAGTATTACTTGTAGAATGTTGCATAAGTGTTATGTGATGGAAATATTGTGAGCTATTTCTTTCCAAGGGGAATTTTCATACACTGGTGTAAAGTATCTAGTATACGGTTGCTTTAAGAGTATGATATTAATAACCAGTCGCTTTTGAGAGGTAGACTAATTTACCCATATGCACTAAACCTGTAGACAGCCAAAATACACTAATTAATTCGATCAATAACTTAAAGTAAACATAAGATTTTTGTCCAACTAACATAAGGAGGCCACTTAATGAAAGCTAGTTGAAAGGAAGCGCCCCCTAGTGGGCCAGCTCCTTTAGGGCCTTATAAAACATATTAAACATTAATGAATCTCCGAATAAAAGCGATAAATTCAAAATTTCCTATCCCATCTACATGCCTACCGAGTTTTAGACGTCTACGTGCAGCCGATTGCGAGATATCCGGCTTTGAAGTTGGTGAAGAAAATGTGCACCTCGCGGGGGGGGAGGACATATCCGTTTAAAAAACATATTTATGATGCGAGATGTCTTAATGTTTTGTCACCTAAAAATCGTTTCCTAATAAGGCCTTAATTTAAGACCTTAACATCGTAGATCCGTTGTGGATAAATACCTTAAAAAGCTTGCTCACCTCACTGCAAAATTTCACGTAATCCACTTCCTGGATGAGACCCACCGACAAATCTGCCCCCTAAGCGTCACAGAAGCATTCTTAATGCTGATTTGACCTCTTATTACAAAGCTGAAGGGGTTCTGCTTTGATTTCAGTGGTTTTTATTGGTCAGAAGTGGTGTATGTCACGTATGGCCTCGCCCACTCCCTTGGCTGTCACTCCGGGTTCCCTTGTGTCTGTGTCCCGTGCCTGTTTATCCCACCCCGCTCGTTTGTCTCCGTGATTCCTTGTTTGTTACCACGCCCCCGTGTCATTGCCGTCACCTGTCCCTAGTTTAGTTCATTGTATATAAGTCCCAGCACTTCCCCAGTCTAGTTATCCATGGTTTTGTCTCATCAGTCGGTTTGTTTCGTCAGCCTGATCGAAGTCCTGTTCGTTGTATCCCCGTCTCAAGCTCTGTGTTTTCCGTCATCCGTTTGTTCCTGCCTAGTTCGTGAGTCCTCCTGGTTTCTGTTTTGTCATGCCTGTTTTTCGTTCTTGTTCTGATTGCCTCAACGTTATGACCCCTGCCTGTTTTATCAACCCTGGTTTTGGTATTCCCTGCATTAAATCTCGCTCATCTCAGCATTTGTGTCCGTCTCCTCGCTCCGCGAGCAGTGTTACAGTGTAGTGACTTTGAGTGACAGCTTTTACAACCTCTCCCCGGCGAGGTGCGAAGGGGAGGGGGGGGTGGGGTGATCCAATCGGCGCTACAGACATTCTGGCGCCTTAGAAGTGATTGAAAGCTGTTCTAACCAATAGTTTACTTCCTTCCGAAGCTAACCAGCCCTCGTGTGCCATGATTGGTGGGTTATTTCTTTTATAAGACCCTTCGCAAAGTGCGTAGTCATTTCCAATGTGAGTCCGCTAGCATAGCAACATAAGCTAACCTTTGCTAACCTAAGCTAAGCTCCACCAGAACATACTGTTCGGCAAAACTGAAGCAGCCGTGGATCAAAAACTGTTCGTTTTTATTCTGATTGTGGATACTTTTGAACATCACAGAAAATAAAAGGATTACTTTTTATGGAATATATGAGCAATTTTCGGAATTTTCGCCAACCCGGAAGTGGGAATGAACACCGGCTACGACGCGATTCTACGTACTCGTGAGTAAAAATGGATAATTTTTCATAAGCGCTTTTGTACAAAATATATAATCTAATACTAAACATTAGATTATAAACAGTATTGAAGCTTTTGAGTGCTGGAGTACTCGGTATCGTGTCGGATGCTAGCGAAGTTGTCGATATAAGCTTATCTTAGCCTGTCAGACTACGTTGGACATAAATATCATAATGTACAGTTCATATTTGGACATTAAATTTATTCATTGTAATTTTCTGTAATATGTGCTTCGTTGTTGTTTGAAATAGCTCCTCGGTTTCGTGTATGGAATTTGTTAGCATGTTAGTTTAGTTGGCTAAGGGTGTCCACCGGGTGTGTCGCATAATTAGCATACTTGGACACTGGAATGTTGGACTGGACATACCTTGGAAAAAGTGGAATAACTGCAATGCATGCATGGATTTGCTTCATTTTTTCTGTGTTGTTAGAAAAGACCCTAGCGAAATATATTGCAAATTTATAGACCTCATTGAATAACTATGTGAATATACATGCTTGTGATGTTCAAGTTCAAGTCTGCATTTCTGACATACCTGGCATATTAGCATCTGTAATAGAGGCTCTAAAATAAAACAAATCAAGGAATATGATATTGAAGTAAATCAATATGTTCCCCCAACTGTCTTCTTCAGTTTGAGTCATGAATGATAATTTTCCTATATGTACAACTTGAGATATCTGTTTTATAGTGGACTATGTCAGGAATCTGAGGAATTTAAAAAATGGCCGCCATTAACAGCATAGGGTTAATAAGAGATAAGACCAGGTAATAGACATGTTTAATCTAAATTGATAAGAGTCTTAACTTGAGTGGGTAACTGGAAGGGGTTTACTCTACAGGACAAAGGTTGGGTTAACTCAATTAGTTATCTTGTTGTGTCAATTGTCATTGTTACTGTAAATTCCTTTCCAATACAACATTGAAGTTCACTTATTGAAGCCATTATTTATCATCTCTGGTGTTCTGAGTTCTCTTTACGATCCTAGAACTGGTCCTGTAGCTTACCTGCTGGTGAGGACGATAGTATATCTCATATCTCATACATGCTACAAAAGGCTAATTTAGTTAAAATAATAGCATCAGCATAGTAAGCCATGATTGTGAAATATTTTGTCACGTAGGGCTACGCCCCCTCTCCTAGCTGTCACTCCAGTTTCCCTGTTCCTCGTGTCTGTGTAGTTCCTTTACCGTTAGCCCTGCCCAGCTTGTCTGTTCTATGGTTTCCTATTGTCTTCCACGCCCATGTCATCAGTGTTGTCACCTGGTCCTTGTCTAGTTCCATGTATATTAGTCCCTGTGTCTCCCATGTCAGTATTGGTCATTTTGTTTACTTCGTTCGTTCCTGTTCGCTGTATCGCTGCCGTTTCATGAGTTTGCTCTTTGTGTTTTCTGTATTCTGTGTTTATCTGCCTGTTCTGTGTTTCCCCGTCGTGTTTAATTCCCTGTTCGAATATGCCCATTTATATTTCTTGTATGGACTGCCCTCCCGATATGACCTGCGCCTGTTATTTCAACTCTGCTTTTGGAATTCCATTTAATAAATCTCGCTCTCCTCAGCATTTGTATCCGCCTCCCTGTTCTGCCTCACGCAGATCGATACATAATGACCGATCTTACAAGGACACAGCGAGGGAGCGAGACTCTGGTGAGTTTAGTCGCTGTAACGAGTTGTTGGCTGTTTCCGTGCAGTTTAACTCTCGTGTGTTACAGCGCGAACGAGCCGGAGGCAGGAATTCCCCTGGCGCTGTGGGAACAAGGAAGTCTCGTCGCAGACAGAAGAAAGGGCAGTCACTTTCGGTTTCGACTCGCTTTCGCGACGAGACTCCTGTTGAGCGCTATGTGTCTGCCCGGCTTGGTGAACACTACAGGGAGGAGCAACCTGTAGTGCAAGTTGCGTGCAGACGGAATGAGTGCACAGACAAGTGTTGGCTTAACCTCCCTCCACTGATCCCGCCAGCTACTCCACACCACACCCCCAAGAATTTTTTGGGGGGGGAGTAGTGGCCACGTCAGCTTGGCGGCTCCGCCCTCTGATGATGTCAGTATGGCGGCTCTGCCCCCAAGGACGTTGGCTTGGCGGTCCCGCCCCCCAATGATGTCAGTATGGCAGGCCCGCCCCCCGAGGACGTCTGCTTGGCGGTCCTGCTCCCCGAGGACATCGGCTTGGTGGTCCCGGCCCCCGAGCGCATCTCCTCTCCTCAGCGGCCTGCTCCCGCGACCCAGAGGAGGTAATCCACGCCTCCTGTTCCCGCGACCCGGAAGTAGTGCTGGGCGATTTTCACGATTAATTCGGTTAATTCGAATTACAGTTTTAACGCGATTTTCAAAATGGTGTAATCGAGATTTTATACCTTTACATACAGACATTTTATCTTTTTAATAAAAAAATATCCGAAAATGCTACTTATTTCTGAAGTGACACGAACGCAAAAATTTGCCGTTTTTACCTTGTTTACGGCACTTCCTACAGACCAAAGCGCGCACAATTTCAAAACAAAGCAGCAGGCCAAAATGGAAGCAGCTAACACTCCGCCGAGGTCTGAGCTCGTACCAAAAAAAAGTGGAAATATCACTTCAGTCGTATAGAACTGGTACGGTTTTGAGGAGTCAGATATTGAACAAAACAATGTAATGTGTAGACTGTGTCGAAAGTCTGTTGCCACGAAATGTAGCAGCACAACAAATCTGTTCCAGCATCTACGACACAAACACCCTGTGGAGTGGGAGCAGTGCCTGAAACAACGCCATGAAACAGCAGGCTGCTCTTCAACTCCCAAGGCTCCCGCTAAAAGACAGCTAACGTTAGCCACTTCTTTTTCCAGGGCTGCACCGTATGACAAAAATTGCGACCGTTGGAAAGCAATAACAGATGCGGTGGCATTTCATATCGCAAAAGACATGATACCCATTTACTCCGTTGAGAAAGAGGGGTTCATTAGGTTGCTCCGAACGCTTGATCCAAGATATGAACTGCCTAGCCGCAAACATTTTGCGCAAATAGCATTGCCCCGGCTGTACACGGCTACACGCGAAAGAGTCGCAGAAAAGTTGGAGAAAGCATTGTTTTATGCTACCACGACAGATCTGTGGAGTAGTCGTACCATTCAGCCGTACATGAGTCTGACAGTTCACTACATCGACGAAGATTGGAAACTGCAAAGTGCCTGCCTGCAGACATGCTACTTCCCCGAGGACCATACGGGTGAAGTCATAAGTCAAGGACTGATAGATGCACTAGGTTCTTGGAATCTAAGTGAAGACAGACAATCCTGTATGACTACCGATAGTGGAACTAATATGGTCAAAGCTGTGAAGCTGAATGAGTGGAGCCATCTCCAGTGCTTCGGACACCGACTGCACAATGCCATTCGTAAGTTTTATGTCGTATTTATTTTCTGCTATTCAGACACAAATTGGAATGCAACATTATTATGAAATTATAAGCCCTAAAATAAAAAAAACCAACTCTTTTGGTGTTCGATTGAATAAGTTTTTAAAAATTGTTTTTTATTGTTATATCAAAAGAACAAACAGTACATGCTGCTCATAATTAAAACACATTATGAAGGCTATTTGCATATATAACAAATATAGATAGCATGTGTTTGTTTACCAAAAGACTGTCTTTATGTAAATTTTACTTACATGTGACTTGAGTAGCACAGCTATATCAAAGAATGGTACTGCTGATGTAAATTAATGATTTATTTAAAACAGATTTATTGAGTTTTTCATCTGCTTGGATATCAAAAAATGTTATGTTTCTATATTGTTGCTTTGTAGTTGAATTTTCTTTAAAACACTCTTCTTTGGCTTTTTAATTAAATAATTCAGTCATGAACAAAAATGACATCCCTAGACAATTTTCACAACTAATTTTTCCCTTTTGTTTCCTTTTTAACAGAAAATGGCTTGAAAGATCCAAGGGTTGACCGTGCAGTTGTGCTGTGCAAGAAAGTTGTAAGTGCATTTTCCTTCAGCTGGAAAAGAAGAAGAGACTTGGCTTCAGCACAGACTGAGCTTGGCCTACCCTCTCATCAGCTCATTACTGAGTCCCCAACCAGGTGGGGCTCTAGACAAAAAATGATCAACAGAGTTTTGGAGCAGGAGAAAGCCATAGCCAGAGTTCTGGGTTCGGATAAGAAATCCCGCCAGCTAGTGCCTACATGGCAAGACTTAGATGTATTGGAGTCAGTGAATAAGGCTGTAAGTCCACTACAAGAGTTCACTGATGCATTGTCAGGTGAAGCATATGTGAGCGTGTCTTACCTAAAACCAGTGCTCCATCTGTTTAACAACAGCATTCTACAGTCAAAAGAAGATGAGACTGAGCTCACAAAGCACATCAAAAGCACCACACTGCAGTACCTCAACAGTAAATACAGTGACCCTGCCACAGATGAACTTCTGTGCATTGCCTCACTTGTGGATCCCCGGTTCCGGACATCTTATATAGAGCAGGAGAAGGTGGAGCGAATCAAAGAGCGAGCTGTTACAGAGATGATGTCTCTACCAGCTGAGAAAAAGAAAGTTCAGTCTGACACCAGTGAACAGATGCAAGCAACAACAAAGCAGCTGTGCACCCAGCAAGATGAAGATGAAGCTGTTCCTAAGAAGAAGTCCTTAGCAAGCTTCCTGAAGAAGACCATGCCACCATTATCTACTCCTCAGTCGCGAGAGGAGAACATCAGAGCTGAGCTGACAGCATACTTGATGTCCCCTGATGCAGATTCTGATACAGGCCCACTTCACTGGTGGAAACTGCATGAAGCAAATTTCCTCAAACTAAGACAACTTGCAAGGAAATACCTTGGTATACCTGCAACCAGTGCTCCTTCTGAGCGAGTTTTCAGTGCAGCTGGAAACATTGTAACATGCCAGAGGGCATCTCTCAAGCCTGAAACAGTTGATAGGCTTGTGTTTTTGTCAAGAAACCTTTAAAAAAATTGTTTTTATGTGGCCATTACATTTTTTTTTTTAGATTGATGGGAGATTCTTGTTATTGTTAAAAAAATCTTTTTTTTAAATATATATATATATATATATATATATATATATATATATATATATATATATATATATATATATTGGTTTCTAATACGTTTGAATCTCTCGAAAATAAATTTAAAATAAATAAGTTTATAAGCTCTTGATGGTGCTGTTGTACTATTTTGGCACATGTACATTTTAATTTTAAATTAAAACAAAAAAGAATTAAGTGCTTTTTTTGTTGTTTTTTTGTCTAACCATACAAGAACTAATAAAATCGAAATCGTAATCGAAAATCGCTCATAAATGTGAAAAAAATCGAGATTTTTTTCCCCCCCAATATCGCCCAGCTCTACCCGGAAGGGGTCATCCCCACCAGCTCCAGTTCCCGTGACCCGGAAGGGGTCATCCACGCCGGCTCCAGTTCCCGCGACCCGGAAAGGGTCATCCACGCCAGCTCCTGTCCCCGCGACCCGGAAGGGGTCGTCGCCGGTTCCTATTCCCGCTGCCCGTCAGCCAGCCCCGCCTGTTCCCGCTGCCCTGTGATCCTGTCTCGTTTCCTATGTTCCCTTTGTTCCCCAGTCCTGTCCCTGGTTTTGTATTGGTTCCTGTCCCTGTGGTTGTGTCTGTTCAAGTCTGTGTACCTGTGCCTGTGTCTGTTTCCAGTGGTGTCGTCTCTGTCCCTGTCCCCATGTCTGTTTCCAGTGGTGTCGTCTCTGTCCCTGTCCCCATGTCTGTTCCCCAAGTGGTGACCCACTTTGTGCCCGTACCTGTCTTTGTTGTCCATAGTGTGTTTGCCTCTGCCCTGTCCCCTGGCCCCACTGCCGTGTCTGTTCCCGGTCCTGTCCTGTCCAGCCCTGCTCCTGTGCCTCGCCCTAGTCCTGTCCGGTCTCCCCTTGTCCCTGGTCCTGCCTGTTGTGCCATGCCCCAGCCCAGCTCCTGGCCAGTCTCTGGTTCCCCTGTCTCTGTCCTGCCTCAGTCTCCTTGTCCTGCCTTGCCCAGTCCTGTCCTTCCAGTCTGTCCTGTAGTGTCCTGTCCTGTGTCCGCTGTCCCTCGTCGTGTACCGTGGTTCCCTGTCCTGTCCTAGTCTGGTTCCCTTGTCCTGTCTGCCCTTGCGTGCCCCGGAGTGGCATGCTTTGAGGGGGGGTTCTGTCACGTAGGGCTATGCCCCCTCTCCTAGCTGTCACTCCAGTTTCCCTGTTCCTCGTGTCTGTGTAGTTCCTTGCCCGTTAGTCCCGCCCAGCTTGTCTGTTCTACGGTTTCCCATTGTCTTCCACGCCCATGTCATCAGTGTTGTCACATGGTCCTTGTCTAGTTCCATGTATATCAGTCCCTGTGTCTCCCATGTCAGTATCGGTCATTTTGTTTACTTCGTTCGTTCCTGTTCGCTGTATCGCTGCCGTTTCGTGAGTTTGCTCTTTGTGTTTTCTGTATTCCGTGTTTATCTGCCTGTTCTTTGTTTCCCCATCGTGTTTAATTCCCTGTTCGAATATGCCCATTTATATTTGTTGTATGGACTGCCCTCCCGATATGACCTGCGCCTGTTATTTCGATTCTGCTTTTGGAATTCCATTTAATAAATCTCGCTCTCCTCAGCGTTTGTGTCCACCTCCCTGTTCTGCCTCGCGCAGATCGTTACATATTTACTCATTGAGTAATACACTTTGCGCTGGTGTGTGAAGTTGCAAGTAAAGAGAGGTTAAACTGAAACAAAAAAACAATTTGAAATCTGTGTTGCTGGACAATTTTATTTACTTATTTTTTGTAAATAAAACTGTTATAAAATAAACAGTTGCAGGCCAGTTATTTATGTTCAATTTAGCTACAAAATTAGTTTTCAGGGTTTGAGACATTTTATTCTGTAAAAGAAACTGCCAGCGTGACTTAAATAAATGTTTATTTTTTCAATTAAACCACGTGGCTTATCATTCATTTATGTCTACACATATGTTTAGAGAATGTATAGTCATTAAAATTTGCCTCAAAGTCATGGAAAAGAATTGTCAAAAAAGTGTATGGACCCTGAATGGGGTTTTAAAAAAAATCCGCCTCCATCATGTTCTGCGGTGGCTGAATATTGTACCGTCCGCCAATGGGCAGCATTGAGGGATGGAGTCTACAGGCCTCCCAGCAGGCCCCACAGTGAGTTCTCCGTTTCCCTGGATGTGTGTTGTATGTGCGTTAGTGTTCCCCCTCCCTTTCCCCTTAGAATCAGTGTATTTGGCACTTGTTTATGCTTTTAGTGTGTTGCTTATAAAATAACAGTTAGCTAACTTTGGTGTCATGGATCATTCTTGTCCTTCTGACTCGATGCGGTTACAATATGTAATGAATATGAATAGACTTAAAACTGCAGTATTTTTTGTCAAAACCTTTCCAGATTAATGGAAAAAATCCTATGCAATTAAAATTCATGTTGCAGCTGGATCACTTCTCAGTTAAGCTAATGCACTGAAGAAAGAAAGGGTGAAGGAGACCATTGGGATCATTGTGAAGATTTTGTCCATAGCATTTTAACCCTTAGGGAATAAATATGCTTTCTCGTATGTTAAATATGTAAAGCAAAAAAAATAATATGCACCAAGTTTCATCTACATTTTGTGTTACGGTGACAGTCCCGGACCCTTCC
Source organism: Brachyhypopomus gauderio (assembly GCF_052324685.1). Classification (NCBI taxonomy): domain Eukaryota; kingdom Metazoa; phylum Chordata; class Actinopteri; order Gymnotiformes; family Hypopomidae; genus Brachyhypopomus; species Brachyhypopomus gauderio. The sequence goes on along the minus strand of NC_135222.1, from coordinate 11,845,486 downwards.
CTGTGGGTGTGCCGCTACGTTGTCTGCGTGTCGTTATGTCCATGTATGTACTTCCGTGGGTGTGGGTTGTTCGTAAGCGTGTTCGTAGTCGCACCTGTGCCTTGTCTCGAGATCACGAGGGTCTGTGTTAATCACCTATTTAATGTGCGTTCGCGCAGTGTCTTGTGCTCGTCTTTGTCTAAAGCTACGTGTCTGCGTGAGTGTGATTCTGTGCTGCTCGCGCTCCACCCGGAGCTTATACGTGTTAATAAACGTCTTTATGTTCACCGTGAACGTTGTGGTGCCTGCCTCCTCCACCACACGTTACAGAAAGTTGGCAACCCTGGATTCTGTGAATAACTGAACGTAACGGCTCCAGGCAACTGGCGCTCAAATTCAAACTAGTGATTCTCGGCATTCATTGGCTGAACAGACCACGCACCCACGATTCTGTCCAATCACCACATAGAACTGTTTGCTGATCTGTTTCCTGATGGATGAATAGATGTATGGATCGATCTCTCTCTCTCTCTCTCTCAATCTCCCGCTCTTTCCTGCCGGTCGCCCCCGTTTACAGCGGCATTTGTCCTGTTTTTGGTCACGTGATGTTCGTCCCTCAGGTGGGCGGGACCCGTGATCCGTTTCACCTGAGGGTCGTTTGTTCGTCTATATATGTCTTGTCTTTGTACCAGTTGACTGCTGGTTATTATTTCCTTCATTTGGAACAATGCACGGGTTTTTGGTTTGCACACTTTCTATTAAACCATCCTCTTTCCCTGAGACTTGGCGTGATTGCTTCCTTTTTAAGTTGCTCACCCTGCCCGTCACAGAATAACCAGCCACCCTTCGGAAGCCGCCAGTCTCCCTTACTTTCTCCTTCGTTCGTGGTCATGTCTCGTGGTGAGTGTTCGTCTACATGCTGTGTGTTTGTCGTGTTTTGTCTGAGAGTGTGTTGAGTCTGTCCCCACTCGTCCCGCCGTGTTTAAATGTTGTTTGTGTTGAGACCCGTACTTAACACGGCGGTGACTAGAGCTGGGGACCGGTAGACTCCGCTCTCGCCCAGCGAAACTACCGGTGCTTCACATTGCGCACGTCCGTTGTCCGTTATCGTCTGTGTATGTGTGTGTGTGTACGTTGTTTTGTTTTGCATAAATAACGACGCGGACGTGAGCGAGTATGTGAGTGTGCCGTGGTGTGTGTGTTTCGCTGGTGGTGTTCGTGTGTGTATGTAGACGGGTCCACCGATGCGTGCTGCACGCTAGACCGCGTAAGACGCGAGAGTCTCTCAGCTCTTTTCGCCTCGCTCACCCGATATCCCGTGGTGACGGGGGTGAGCGACTGCGAGCCCGAGAGAAGCGTCGCTGTGGGCGTGACGCACAAGCCGCTCGCGTATAGCTCTCTCTCTCTCCAAAGATCTGCGGATCCCATGGCGAACATGGTGAGAGAGAGAGAGAGAGCTGGAGTAGGCGCGTCACGCTCTACAGAGCGTGCGCGTCGGTGGGTCCTGTCCGTTTGTTTGTGTTCTGTCTTTGCGTGTTCGTTTGTCCTAGCGTGTAGCGTGATTTGTTTTATGTAATTCCTCTCTTGCACTCCTCTTTACTGTGTGTGGGGAGGGGCCCATTTGAGGTGGCACGGAGGGCATCTCGGGTGCGTTAATGTTATATGTTGTGTTTGTGTTTTTTTGTTTTGTGATTCCCCGGAGGGCCCCCCCCTAAATATGTTTTTGGGGGGGAGCTATTGGGTTCCTGAGCCACGACATGTGGCTCAGAATGTGCTGCGCCGTTGGGAGACCTGTCCTCTCCCCTGGGTAAAGGGGGTTTTAACAGGCAGGGCAGTGCGTGTTATATGTTGTGTGTCATCTGTGTGCGTGTGTGTGATGTGTTGCAGGTCGCTCCTGGTGGGGTCTCCAGGCGGAGACCCTCCCCTTAGAGCTTGGCGTGACCAGCGTGTCCCTGATGTGCATTGCCAGGGCCCTGGTCTCTGGCGCTCCTGGGTTGGGTGGAGGAGTCCACCTTGAGATGAGGGGCCCCGGGAGGGGTTCACTCCCCAGGAGTCTGGGGTGACCCCTAGCGAAAAGGGCAGGGGTCAGCTCAGAGCGAAGAGGTAGGTTCGGGAGGTGGTCGGTAGAAGCCGTGGTCGCACCCCAGTATGGGGGCCTGCACACATCCACACCTGTAACGTTTGTTGGGCCATGTGCTCCCGGTCCGCGCACGGCGGTGGGGCTTAAGCGGCCTAAGGCCGGTTAGGGCGTGAGGGCCCTGTGACCGACCGGGGCATGGTTGTCATCATGTTGACGGCCCAGTCGGTCCAGGGTCCCGCCCAGGAGGCGAGCTAATCTGTATGTGTTTTTATGTTTCAGCTCCAGGACTCCAGGGAACGGGTCCCTGCCTGGTCTGCATCCTGTGACGAGGAGCTTTTATGTGTTTTGTGTTTCAGCTCAGGATGGCAGGGAACGGGTCCCTGTCTTGTCCCCGCCCTCCCGCCCCTTTGTTGTGTTTTGTGTGCTGCTGCTGTAAGCCGCACATCCGGAGGGGAGTGCGGCTTTGGTGGGGGGGTCTGTCACGTTGTGGGGGGGCCCCTGCCGGTCGCCCCCGTTTACAGCGGCAGATGTCCTGTTTTTGGTCACGTGATGTTCGTCCCTCAGGTGGGCGGGACCCGTGATCCGTTTCACCTGAGGGTCGTTTGTTCGTCTATATATGTCTTGTCTTTGTACCAGTTGACTGCTGGTTATTATTTCCTTCATTTGGAACAATGCACGCGTTTTTGGTTTGCACACTTTCTATTAAACCATCCTCTTTCCCTGAGACTTGGCGTGATCGCTTCCTTTTTAAGTTGCTCACCCTGCCCGTCACAGTTGTTCAGTACTTTGTGTATGTGATTCAATTTACAGTTGGTTTGGTAGCAGAGTTATTAATGTATATTTAGAGAATTGGAAATGGGAAATTTTACATAATATTTTACTTCAAATCTTAATTCACTATAATTCCAGCTTTGGTCAAATGTAGATGTTAGGTTGCTGCTTTTGGTTAAATATAATTTCTTTGATAACATGGAATTTTAATATACCATGAATTTACTGTTTGAAAATGGAAATTTACTGTGAAATTATAATAGGCATTGTTCTGTGTTTTTACACTGAAAACTGCATTTTTACACTGATAACTACTAAATTAACACTCAAGACCATTAAAAAAATATTCAATCCTGTTATAAAACAAGAAATTCTTGTAATTTAAATTTACAGACTTTTACCGTATATTTAAAGGAGTTTTCTTTAAAAGGTAATTTCCTTGTATTTTACAGGTATATTCTCTTATTATGAAAAAGACAGAAAAATACTGTATTTATTTACAGTAAATATCTGTTAAAAAATGTTTTTTACAGTGCACACACACACACACACACACACCTTTTTAAACTTAATGAAGACTACAAGCTACCAGAAAAACAAGAGTCAGAGGGAGAGGTAAAGGGAAAAGATTAAGAAACAAACAAAACACAACAGATGTGGGAACAGAACAATAGTGAAGTCACATTCAGTGCTTACATGCTGTGCATTTTATATGTGCAGGAAGTGTTAAAACTCATGTCTCAACAACGTGTTTGGATTTATTTACTGGAAGGCATAAAATTACTATGCAACTATGCATTTTTTTTCAGTAACAGGCAAGAGGACTAGATATTTCCTTGGCTGACTGCTGATGGAACATTTTTTAAGCTTATAAAAATTTAATTCAATAAATTCAAACCAGACTTTTCATATGTATATTGGTTATTTTCTCTGTATATCATGTACAATCCCAAATCTCTTTTACCTCCCATTCACTGTAATTTATTTGGCATTAGAGGATTGTGTTCACTGTTCAGCACAGCAATTCCATTTTCCAATTAGACTTGCTGAGCCAAAAAATTTGGAGCAAAGTATGGTGTGACCGTGGCAGGGAGGGAGCAAGTCATGTGTGTAGTAGAGGCGTCTCTTTTTCTTCATAACCAAACACATAGCAAGTAGCACAGCATTGAGCCAGGATAAAAACAAAAAAGACAGAAATTCAAAAACAAAGTGCTGGCAGTAATCACTCAAAGCATGACTGGGCAACAGAAGGCTTGAGCAAAGTTGAGACACTCTTGTACAGTAGCAATGCACGGTGTTGGAGGTGCCAGTGGGGTAGGTATAGTGAGCATGAAATAAGGAACAGGTGCACATGCTTACTGATCAGAATTCTGGTGAATGGAAACAGGATGTGTGTGTTGGATGTATTGTGTTGGTATGTCAATGGGTGTCTTTCTAGTGTTCTTTTATCTAGGTGTGTATTACTTAGTACTTAGTATTATTATTATTAGTATTATTTAGGAACATCTTACTTAGTATATACGTTTATTTACAACTCCACTTATTCTTATTTACTAACATTTTTGGCACATTAGAATGGCACAGTGTAATACACTGGTAACTGAATGTTATTCTGAAAGCCTCAACTGAAAGGCACAAAGTGTATTCTCTCTCTCCTTCTGTACTCTCCCTCTCCTTCTGTACTCTCTTTCTATCACACACATGCACACAAAGACAATTGCAGTGCAAAACACAATCACCAAGCATCAACAAACAGCACAGCAGGAAAGAAAGTGATGAGATTTTTATACCACCCAAAACCAGCCCCCTAGACACACACACACACACACACACAGACTTCTGATCTTTAATGGGCACACTACTTCCTTGCTTAGTAGAGGTTCAGTAGCAAGCACAGAATCACTAAATACCAAATCCCAAATACTAAATACTCAACCCCAAACTATAATAGGTTGTGTTTGTATATGTGTTGTTCATATTATCAACAGGATGTGTCATTTGTCATTGAGTTTCATAAACAAATAAACATCACTAGCAAGAAACTGCAGAAGTTAGACTTTTATTCCTTTACTGTTCCATAAGCGTTGCTAATCCTCTAATCTTCAACTTTACACAATAAACAGCAAGACTGCTCTTAGATTAATGTAAACATGTCCACAAGGAACAGTGTCTGACCTTTAACTTCTCTGCACTTTCACCTCACTTTCTCAGCCTAAGGGGGAAATGGGATGGAAGACCAGACATAAAATAGAGTGATAAAGTGTTTGATCTGTCTTTCAAGATTAGCTTTTAGCCACAGAGAGATGATAGTCTGAGAGGTCGCCGTACTCAGCTCTGTTTAACCTTTCACTCCACAAGGCTAAAGATATTACCAGAGGTAAGACAGAAGATGTGTGGGAGGAGATAATAAAGAAACGTACTGCTTTGCTGTCTCTGTTTTCTCTTACTTTCTCTTTCACTCACTCTAAAATGTAAGGGATAGAACAGAAGAGGGGAAATCATGGATCAAATAAAAACACTATGATTAGAACTGTGAAGCATTAAAATGAAAGTGGAATGAATCTTAATACAATGCTGACAGATGAACAATGTGAGATTTCTGTATGTAAACACAACATTCAGCAATAGACCCATGACACTTAACTCAGCACCTAATCCAGTACCAATCTAGCACTATGTTTAATTGGCACGTAACATGACTAACCCTCTCACTGGCTTGAATTCACTTTAATAGAATGTACCATTACTAGCAGGACTATATCAAATGATACCCTTCATAACTAACTTTTAGACAAAACAACCCAAACCGACAAACAAAAAAGCCCACTAAATGAATACCATTAATAAAAACATTAAATAAAAATAAATAATAAAAATGATAATAATCCTCATCAAAGGGACTATGCTCTCTCAGATGGTATAATGCCATGACATACTGATGATCAGATTTTGTATTCTGTCATCAGAATCTCAATATAATTTTTTTAATTTGTTTCTCTTGATAGTTAAAATTTTAGATTGGCCTCACCTCTCATATGAGTGTATTCTTTCTTCTTAAGTCTTTTCACTTAATACAGTCACTCATGGTTTTCTGTGATTCTCCCACCTAGAGAGTAGTAAGGTAGATGTATAATCAGTGCAAAGTGTGTATTATGTGTATGCACTTGCGTGTGCACTTGTGTGAGGTAGCCTATATCACTAAACCTCCTTTGCCTTGCCTGCCAAATTTGGGTTAACTGAATATCACCCATTGCACTGCACATTCCACAGTCCTCTCTCTCTCTCTTTAGTACTTTTATGTTTTCATGGGAAGTCATTTCAGCCTCTTTTGTAGAAGGTCATAAAATATATAGTGGATATTTTAGCCTTCTGCATAACATTTACATTTTCTATTGTATAGCTGTGACGAGGGAAGAAGTGTGAATAAAACATTCATACCAGAAGCCATTTCTCCTGTGACATTTGGAGCAGTATCTATCATCACGCCTCTCTCTTTCTCTCTTTCAAACACAGCCAGGGGACCAAATGATGGCACGTTGTTAAAATGTGGCCTCAAAAAATAAAATTTTAGCATCTCTACATTCACACCCATTGGCTAGTTGATGAAGATAAGAGAAAAGTCAAATGGAAATGATGTGTTTGAGTGAGTGGTAATGGTGTATAGAATCTGAATCGTCGGTAATGAATACACCTGGCCTGGCTATACGAACATAGTCTTTCACATGTTTTCTTAAGTGTCTGATGTCTGGGTTACAATATTGAAATTATATGAAGTTATAAAATAAATGTGCAGAACTCTTAATAGTTTGACCAGACAAATCTTAACTTCAATGTAACTTGTTTGGAGAGAATAAATTAGATATGCACAGATGTCTATCACTAAAGTATTACCAGTACCCAAGAAAACTAATTGGTGAAATGTATTTTTTGTTTTCCCTCAGACATTTAAATGCAATCCCATGCCAGCTCTGCAACTTAAAAAGGAATTGTCTTGTAATACTACATTTTATAGAACCTTGTAGACCTCGTCAACCTGAGCTACCTTCTCCAAATAATCTTTGGGTCTGTAAAATAAAGACATAAATATTAAAGCATAAAATAAATACATAAAAGCAACGTTTATGTAGGCACACACACAATCTTGGAGAAGGGCATAGCCTAAGTGTTAGCCGAACAACAAAGGGTAGTGGCAAATAAATCCTCCTGTTGTACGGGAAAAGTACAATCCACGTGCGGACGCCACCGCTACACGCGGGCTATAATGGCACCGGCAGATTATTTTTTTCGAGTAGCATTCAGACTGGGAGGGGTGAACAAACTCTCTCACGCACCCTCCGCCATGCTTGTACGAGGCTATGCTCTCGCTAATGCTCTCTGACCCCCGTGGCAGTTCCTTCTCCCCACACTGCAGTTGAAACTCCCCCTCTGCCAGACCGAGGCGTGCCTGTACTCCCTCACTCCCCTCACTGTTTCTGTCCGTCTCGCCGGAGCCGCAGCTGCAGCCGAAGGTCTCGCAGGGTCGAGGGTCCTGCCCCGCTGGCTCCGTGTTCCTCGCCTTTGCTACTGCGATCTACGTTCGCTTGCGGACCAACAACGTTATCAGTGAAGAGTGTGACCCCGGACTTATCCGCGGAAAGGTATTCACCTTTTGTTGCAGCTTTGAAATTCACAAAGAAAAAAAATAAGACACAAAAGCCGCGGGTTAGAGGTCCCTTGTCATTTGTGAGGGGGGATCAACGAGATTAGAGCGGTTCCGTACCGTTGAATGAAATCCTTTCGGTGCCCTATTTGCTACCAAACCACAAGAGTTCAACGTTTCATTCAGATATTGTGCATCTATATCGGCAGCGGCGGTGAACGCGACGCGGTTATCTGGTAGTACGCGGTGTCACAGGTTCAATTGGACGGCTTTTCCTTTATATGAAGCAAGTAAATTGACCGAAAGAACATTGTATAATTGTAAAAAAACATGTCTTTTAGATTAAATTAATAGAAATGTGTCCCTTTTTTCGAATCAATGAAGAGTTGAGGGCAAAAGGCTCAGGAAAAGCATTGGTTTATCTAGCTAAGTCGTGCGTTGTCAATGCGGTGGCAGGTTCAGCTAAGCTAGCTGCTAGCGAGCTAAGGTGAACGGAGCAGAATAAGTGGGTGAACGTTTGTGTTGCCACAGCTAGTTTTTAAGCGTCCGAATGCGTCCAAGTTTATTCCAGTTAAAGTTAGTTTATTGTTTCATATACACACCAAGCGCACATACACCACGTGCTTAGTTTAAACATATTAATACTCTCTGGATATTTTAGTACTGGATGTGTTTCCAGAGGCCTGGGCAGAGAGGGAGGGTTTTGTATAACTAACAGCTAGCACGGCAGAGTTGGTAGATGTTCGTGAGGTGAGATCTGTTCGTGAGGTAAAATGATGGGACAGTAATGAAACTCTTAGAAAGTTGGTGCCTCCCACGGACGACCACGTCCAGCTGTTGGATAAATTATTGTTTATATATAAATATTTAGATTTAACTATTCGGTTACTCACCTCTGATACGTTTTTAAAGTTAACCAATAGGTCTGCAGTCGGTCGCCGGTGTTGAATGAGCGACGGCGTGTTCTGTATAAATGCTTGAGGCTGAGATGTCAACTCCATACTGTCAATACCTCGAGGACTCGCTGTCGGACAAGCGCTTTGAGTGACAGGGCAGAAGTCACGGTCAGTTGCCCCAGGATTGCATGAGGGTGAACGTTTTGCTGGTAATTCGGTTTGTTGTCCACTTGAAGTTTACATTTTTATGCGGCTTTCCTCAGAGCGGACACGTTTTGATGTCAGTTTGTGTCATGTAACTTTGCTGAGACTCAGTTTCATGCATGCACAAATATATGTCATTTTTTCCACTATGTCATTATTTGAAATGTGTTGATCATTTGTTTAATTTTCAACATAACAGTAAATGAAATGTATGTGACAGTTTTACTGCTTGGTGATGTGTAGATATTTCATGTAGGTTTTTCACAAGTGTAAAATTCTGCTGCAGGGTTTTATTGCTTAACTGTATTGATTATTATTATTACCTGCCAGAGTAAATTCTATATTTGTAAAATAATTGAATTTGCTTGTTTGTAGTATCATTTATGTAGTATCAGAAAGTAAATGGCTTTAAAATTAGCAATAAAATAATTTAGATATTTCGGTATAATATATCAGCAACATGTATTTCTAAGGTGATTTTTAAATTGGAAAGCAGTGATAAAACTGTAAAATCAGTAGAATATTTACATGAGAAATTCACTCTGGGTCATCAGCAAAATAAGTAGGTGCACCAATGCACAAATGTCAGATTTTGCATAAATATTTCAGGTAATAAAATAATTAATGTTTGGTTTTCCAGTGACAGTGTTAAGATTGCTTTGTGTGGGGAAGGTGATATTTGCTTTTTGATCTAATATTTTTTTTATCTGCATTTTCTTCATTTGGTGAATGATCAGTCATTATTAATTAGCTTGTCGACAACATTGTTAACTTATTAGGGAACCAATTTAATAGGTTTAGTAGATGAGTCATCTTAAACTTGTTTACGTAGTCCACATTAAAGTACAATTGTTTTATAATGCAGTTTAGATTAGTTTTGTTGTCTTATTTTTGTTTTGGAATTTTGCAGATATGTTTATTTAAATAACTGTTGCTATTTACTAATTTGATTCCCATTCCTTATTCCAGGTTCTAGTTGCAGGTTCTTCTGGGGTTCTGGGCAGTGACTTTGCAGGATGCTAGCTGTGTGGGCCACTCCAGGGTGCTGGTGAAGCTTCTTGTGTGTGTCTGGGAGGAAAGATGGCCCACAGAATGCCGGCGCAAGGAAAAGTGACCATCTCAGTGGATGAGTACAGCTCTAACCCGACACAGGCCTTCACACACTACAACATCAACCAGAGCCGCTTCCAGCCACCCCATGTGCACATGTGAGTCACCCACTGTGGATTTCTGTGATGCTTCTATACTGATATACTGCATGGACAAAATGAGCAATGACTTGTCTTTTAAACTATATGCAAAAAATGGGGGCAAAAAAAGGAAAAACCTTTCAAATGCTGTCCCATCACTTCATGGTTTTGTTAGCTTGTTTAATTCACCAATGAGCCATCACTGCTCTTGCATAAGAGATGAAGGCTGCATTACAGCAGCTTTCCAGTTGATTCCCAGTCTGTTTCTCTATCTTGTCCACTTTTCACACCGAAGCTCCCATTTACCACTGTGGTAACATGTACCAAATAAGCATAGTACCCTCAGCTTATTATCTCATTGTTGTCATTTGTGTATATATTTGTGATAACAAAGACATGTAATGGGTCCCCTCCTTGCCCCCTTACCCGTTTCCTCCTTTGGGAGATGATGATCTGATTGGCCAGGGGCCTGTGCTATATAAAGTTCATTTTAGCATAAACACAAATCTGGTCTTCTTAAGGAGAGGGTAGTGATGGAGATATGGAAGGACAAAGGCTTTCTTTTACCCTCTTCACTTTCTGAAGATCTGAGTTTAACAGTATAGCTGTCTTGGAGATTTGGGATGCTGCTGATTTGATGCAGGGTGTTGTATGTAGACACAGGACTCGTCCCGCTCTTGTTCTGACCCAAGGAACCCAGAGGGAACCTGTGTCTGTGTATCGAGCACTGCTGTATTTATTTAGAAGTAATTTTTCATTTTCGTTTCGTATTTGTATTTGTCTAACTAAATCAATACACACGTGGCAGTGCTTACCACTAGCGATCATCATGCATCTGGGTTGAAATCGCATAGTGTGTGAAAGCAAGATGGACAGGACTGATCCACCTCACAACTTTTACATTCCCTTGTTTTTAGAAATTGGTCCTTTTTTCTTTCTGTGTTTGAAGGAGTAGATTTAGACCAATATAGATAGCTTTTTTCAAGACTGTTTGGCTTTTGTCCATCACGGCTAAAAAGGCTGTGTATAGAATTTGTTTGTGGAAAGATTGTTGAGATGGTAAACAAATGAATTCAGATTTAATTCATTGTTTTTTAATGTCTAAGGATGCATTTGCCTGAAGAGGTATTGAACTCTCTGAGGAGCTCGAGGTTCCTCAGCCTGTTTTAGCTGTGTGTGTGTGTATGTATGTGTGTGTGTGTGTGTGTGTGTGTGCGCACGTGCGTGTGCGTGTGTGTTTCCCAATGCCTTTGAAATGAGAGAACCCTCGATTCTCACACAGTGAGTCAAGGTTATTTGGGTCAAGTGGTAGTTGATGTTGGGCAGGTCTAGTACATGTTTGATGTTGGTGGAGAAGCTGACCTGCCCCCACCCTCTGCACGCAGCTTGCTGTGATGAAGGTGATGTCAGCCCTGCTCCTGTCTACCCAGGATGCCAGTGGTGCAAAGCAATCTGCCCCCTCACCAGTGAGTAGAGACTCTAGATTTAAATGGACCTATTAGGCAAACACTACCTAAAAGAAAAAGGCTAGTAGTAAAAAAAAAAACCTTTTAGAGCTCAGTAAGTACTGTGCACCTGAGTTCATGTTGTCACTCTCAACCTTGTTTTAATTCTTGGGTATCATGTATCTTTAAGGATAGCCTGGAATGTTGGGCAGCCTGCTTTTTTGTCTCCTAAATAAGCTGATACGTAGTTGATCCACAAAGAGGAACCACCTACATCGGCTCAGAGGTGAAACACGATGCTGCTCATCTTTCTCTAGGGATTCAAAGTCAGGTTATCACACAACAAAATTAAACAGCAGAATTCTCATGTAGTACTTCTTGCACTATGCAGTAACAAATGTGGGTTTTGTGCCCATAAGTGGGGGAGTACAGAGGGGCTGCAGGTGATTAATCTTCTACGAGGCATGTGTTAATGACAGGGGCATCAAATTAAGCAATTAAGTGCTGAAATCTAGGCGCGATTCTCAGATGAAGCAATTATAGTTTTGTGTGTTTGTATTTGTAATTCTCTCTCTGCATATTTCTGTCTCTCTGTTCTGTATATACATTTTTTGTGCTCTGAAGTTTATTGAATTAGTGCTGACAGCTGATGGAGGCTGAAGATGAGATTCTCTCCTTCTTTCCTTTCTGTTTTCTCCATCCCCCTGTTCTCTATGTTTTCTCTTTCTGTCTTCTGCCTCTAAAAAGTGTTAAAGTGTTGTGTTGCTGTATATGTGTGTGTGTGTGTGGGGGGGGGGTACGGGACAGATAAATGCTTATTGATGTTTCACCTGCAAGAGTAATGGAGTTAAACAGCATGATGGAAGTATTTGTTACCTTGATGATTATCATTTTAATTTGGTTTTTATCCCTGGCATAGAGGTTTTTGCCCCTGCTTGTCCTACACATGCATGCACAGCCCTGAGAGAGGCGGATAAGATGGGGAAGTCCATTTCCTGTGTCAGATCACTGATGTGATGATGCTCTCCCCATCAAAAGCTTGGCTGCAAGGCTCTTTTCATAGTTCTGTGCCCCACATCTCCCAAACGTGGTCTTCTGAAATATTAATACAGAGAATGCTATAACAACTCCCTCCCCAAAAAAATCCCATCTTCATAAAACGGCAGCATTCAAGTAACATAAAACAGGAAGATGATAAATCCTGCACCTAACATCCGGAGTCATGCAACAGGCTTGGCTAGGATGTATTAACCAACCAACAACCATGATCTAATAATACCTACACAATACTACTGGACAAGATAGATTTCACACACCCTATGCACACACTAGTTGCTTGAACAGAACACAGCAGCAGCTACAATCTGATACTGGCTCGACAAGGATCCAGAAGCACAGCGCACTATGTTCATGGTCCATTGCCTCAACTGCCAAGTACTCAGACCACCAAACAAACCTGGACTGACCTTCAAAACAAAGTGACATGGACACACACAATACCTTGCAAGCTTTTCCTTGGGGTCATCAGGAAGGCACCTCCCTTCATTGGTGTTTCGATGAATTGAGCCCTCAACACCTCCAGAAGGCTCATCAGTGGAGTCTGGCGTCCCAGACCCACCCCCCTCCAAGCTCACAATGTAGCCCATCGCAAAATTACCAACAACCCTGCCACCCGACGGCTATCGGAAAAGCCAAGTGACAATCCTACCCATATCTCAACAACACACCCACCAAACAATTTATCTCTTCAAGTACTATCCTTACCCCACCTACCCTCAGCCCTTCTTAGCCACACCCACTGACTTGATCTCTCAGCTACCTCTGACAACTCCTTTACCACTGCTCTCATCACACAGCCTCTAAATCCAAACTCAGCCAGTAGTCTTGTGGCAGACTTCGCCACGAAACCCCTAGCCCCTACCTCTACAGGTCTAATATATGCTTGCCAGCCCCGCTCTCTTACCTCAGCCACCAAATCTGCATACTTCAACCTTTTCCTTTCATATGCTGCATCAACTTCGTCCTCAAATGGAACAGTTAGCTCTATGAAATACACTATCCTCTTACTTTCAGAGTACAACACAACATCTGGCCTCAAGTTTGTGACAACAATACACTCTGGAACCTGCAATTTACAGCCTACATCAACCAACAGTTTCCAATCTCTTGCATCAGCCCACTTATCGCCAACTTTTGAAACCTGTGCTGGCTCCTTGCTATGCTGCCCCTCACACACAAACCTAATTACTCTATTGGAACTAGCAACTGGCATGCCACTAACTTCCAACCGCTTCTTATCAAGTGCACCTGCCAGTGATTTAAGTACCTGATTATGCCTCCATGTATAACGTCCCTGTGACAAACTCACCTTGCATGCCGACAGGATGTGCTTCAATGTACCACTTCCTGCACATAGCTTACAAGTTGGATCCTCACCTAACCACTGCCCAAGGTTTTGTGGAGTTGGAAGCACATCATAAGTAGCTCCCACAAGAAACTTTATACGACTCGCATCCAATGCCCACAACTCTCGCCAGGTGATTCTCCTCTTCTCTACACTTTCCCATTTCATCCACTGACCCTGCTTACTCTGTCCTGCAGCTTTTGCCCGTCTTACTTCCTCCTCCTGCTCTCGAATAAAACCAGTCACCATTCGTCTTCTCTCAGGAGATGTGGCCTTGCTGAATGCCCTCCATGTATCACCTGACCCTAGTCCTGCCCTACCATTTTGCACCTGCCCTACAACATCTCTATGCTCCAATGCCCTCTTTGCTGCCTGAGTTGCCTCTTGGGAACTCCACTTTCTTCCTGTACGTGTCACTGGTGCCGCTGCTTTGATCAGTGCATCTTTCGACCCCATCAACAACATTTCTCTGCCTACCTTGGCACATTTAAACTCCTCAACTAAGCTTGTTAGTGGCAGTTCTAGTACTCCTCTCCCAAACCATGCCACACTACTAAGACAATGTGGAACCCCAAGCCATTTTCTTACAGCCTTATTAACAATCCTTTCTAGCCTCTCAACTTCAGTCATTGGAATATCATACACTGTTAGTGGCCACCTTAGACGAGGCAACAATCCAAACTGCAAACACCACAACTTTAATTTACCTGGCAAAAAGGACTTATCGATACTATTAATAGCCTCACCCAATTCCTTCCTTAACTCTACAACCTGCTCTTTGTCGTTCAGTGCTGCGGTGTACCACCTACCTAGACTCTTAACTGATTTCTCCAGAATAGACGGTATTACTTCTCCCTCCATCACATACTTTTCTTGTGTCAACTTCCCTTTCACAATTGAAACACTCCTAGACTTACTGGGTTTTACCTTCATCCTAGCCAGCCTAAGATTATCACCTAGCTTCTCCAACAGCCGCCGAGTACATGGAACAGTTGTCGTCAATGTAGTCATGTCATCCATGTATGCCCTAATCGGTGGGAGCCGGGTGCCATCATGCAGCCTCTCCCCACCTACAACCCACTTAGACGCCCTAATAATCACCTCCATTGCCATTGTAAATGCCAATGGTGAGATTGTGCACCCTGCCATTATACCTACTTCCAGACGTTGCCAAGATGTAACAAACTCCTCTGTGCTGAAACAAAACTGAATGTCTCCAAAATAAGCTTTAACTAACCTCGTAATCTCATCTGGAATCTGAAAAAATTCAAATGCTTTCCACAACAGAGCATGTGGCACCGAACCAAAAGCATTAGCCAGATCCAAGAATACCACATGTAGGTCTCTTCTCTCTGCTCTCGCTGTTTGAATCCGGTGCCAAATCATGCTACTATGCTCTATACACCCTGAAAAACCTGTAATCCCTGCTTTTTGCACCGATGTATCAATTAACTTATTCCTTTTCAGAAACGCTGCCAACCTACGTGCAACTACACTAAAGAATATTTTACCCTCCACATTAAGCAAGCTTATGGGACGAAACTGCTCTATGGCTACAGAATCCTTCTCTTTCGGAATAAGAACACCACCTGCCCTTCGCCAATCCTTTGGGATAATCCCCTTCTTCCACACTATAATCATCAACCTCCATAACAACTTTAAAACATCTGGCGCACTTTTATATAATCTATATGGAACTCCATTAGGCCCTGGTGCCGAACCAGCTTTTGCACACCGCACTACATCCTGTACCTCACTCCACTTAAGGGGATTAACATCCATCTTCCACTGTAGGTCACCTACTGGCGGAATATCTGCTGGCAATTCCAATTCACTAGTCCTTTCCTCCCTTGAGTACACCTTCTGAAAATGCCCCTCAAGCTCCTTCTTTCCTACCTTTAGGCTCCCTGACTTCTCCTGACTAAACAACGTTTTAACAAACCTAAACGGATCCTTAAAGAATGCCTCTCTAGCGCGCTCTTTCTTCTTCCTTCTTTTCCTCATAGCTTCTGCTCTCCGCAATTTCCCTAACTTACTTTTCAACTCGTCTTGCAGTAACTCAATGCCCTCTCTTTCCTGCTCATCACCCCGCTTCCACTGCTTCCTCAATAACCTTGACTCCTTGACAAGTTTTCCTATTTCTACCTGCCTCCTTGATTTACAAACCGCCTTACTCATTCCTTTCTTCTGCACAACACCAAATCTTGCAACACCATAATCATAGATAACTTTACCTAGCCTGTTCAACTTACTTTCCGCTGTTCCCTTTAACCCTTCCAACATCCCTTTCAAATCATCATTAACACTCCTCCACAACATTTTATCACCTGCCCCAGGCCATTTAACCTTCGATCTGTGCCCTAACCCTTTCTCTCTTCCCTTTTGCTTTCCACTAACACCTGGCCCATCACCGCTATCCTCCTCTCCACCTCCTGTGCTTGAGTTGGCCTCTATAGTAACAAGGGTGTTGATATCCTGCGGACTGTGGTAACTAACCTGCCGCTGGACTTCAGCCGACTGACTTGAACAATTCTGTGCAAGGTATTGTTCAATGCGGGGCCCCTGCACTCCTTCACTCAAACATTTCATCTTCCCTTGGTGAATCCTCAGCCCTCTCACTGACGTGACCTTGCGCCACCCACACACGCAAGTCTGCAGCGCCTTTTCCCCTACCACCCTGCCTGCCTGTATGCTCAACCCACTTCTCGTAGTCATGTCCGTTCCAAAGTCCGTAACCATGTTATCCACCTGTGAGTCATCTTCCACCCCTGCTCTCGCTGACTCTTGGGGTATTGCTTTTTTATTCCTCAATGTAGCTTACTTGGTTGCACACACATGGGTACCATGGTGGCTGCTGCCATGAGTTGCTAGCCCATGGCAGCACCGTTAGGGTCTGTTCCCTCTTGTCAGCTGTCTTTCCAAGCTGTCACAGAGTCTTTCCCCTGTTGTCAGCTGCCCTTTTCACAGCAGTCACTAGTTTAACTAGACACCAAGTAACATAAAACAGGAAGATGATAAATCCTGCACCTAACATCCGGAGTCATGCAACAGGCTTGGCTAGGATGTATTAACCAACCAACAACCATGATCTAATAATACCTACACAATACTACTGGACAAGATAGATTTCACACACCCTATGCACACACTAGTTGCTTGAACAGAACACAGCAGCAGCTACAATCTGATACTGGCTCGACAAGGATCCAGAAGCACAGCGCACTATGTTCATGGTCCATTGCCTCAACTGCCAAGTACTCAGACCACCAAACAAACCTGGACTGACCTTCAAAACAAAGTGACATGGACACACACAATACCTTGCAAGCTTTTCCTTGGGGTCATCAGGAAGGCACCTCCCTTCATTGGTGTTTCGATGAATTGAGCCCTCAACACCTCCAGAAGGCTCATCAGTGGAGTCTGGCGTCCCAGACCCACCCCCCTCCAAGCTCACAATGTAGCCCATCGCAAAATTACCAACAACCCTGCCACCCGACGGCTATCGGAAAAGCCAAGTGACAATCCTACCCATATCTCAACAACACACCCACCAAACAATTTATCTCTTCAAGTACTATCCTTACCCCACCTACCCTCAGCCCTTCTTAGCCACACCCACTGACTTGATCTCTCAGCTACCTCTGACAACTCCTTTACCACTGCTCTCATCACACAGCCTCTAAATCCAAACTCAGCCAGTAGTCTTGTGGCAGACTTCGCCACGAAACCCCTAGCCCCTACCTCTACAGGTCTAATATATGCTTGCCAGCCCCGCTCTCTTACCTCAGCCACCAAATCTGCATACTTCAACCTTTTCCTTTCATATGCTGCATCAACTTCGTCCTCAAATGGAACAGTTAGCTCTATGAAATACACTATCCTCTTACTTTCAGAGTACAACACAACATCTGGCCTCAAGTTTGTGACAACAATACACTCTGGAACCTGCAATTTACAGCCTACATCAACCAACAGTTTCCAATCTCTTGCATCAGCCCACTTATCGCCAACTTTTGAAACCTGTGCTGGCTCCTTGCTATGCTGCCCCTCACACACAAACCTAATTACTCTATTGGAACTAGCAACTGGCATGCCACTAACTTCCAACCGCTTCTTATCAAGTGCACCTGCCAGTGATTTAAGTACCTGATTATGCCTCCATGTATAACGTCCCTGTGACAAACTCACCTTGCATGCCGACAGGATGTGCTTCAATGTACCACTTCCTGCACATAGCTTACAAGTTGGATCCTCACCTAACCACTGCCCAAGGTTTTGTGGAGTTGGAAGCACATCATAAGTAGCTCCCACAAGAAACTTTATACGACTCGCATCCAATGCCCACAACTCTCGCCAGGTGATTCTCCTCTTCTCTACACTTTCCCATTTCATCCACTGACCCTGCTTACTCTGTCCTGCAGCTTTTGCCCGTCTTACTTCCTCCTCCTGCTCTCGAATAAAACCAGTCACCATTCGTCTTCTCTCAGGAGATGTGGCCTTGCTGAATGCCCTCCATGTATCACCTGACCCTAGTCCTGCCCTACCATTTTGCACCTGCCCTACAACATCTCTATGCTCCAATGCCCTCTTTGCTGCCTGAGTTGCCTCTTGGGAACTCCACTTTCTTCCTGTACGTGTCACTGGTGCCGCTGCTTTGATCAGTGCATCTTTCGACCCCATCAACAACATTTCTCTGCCTACCTTGGCACATTTAAACTCCTCAACTAAGCTTGTTAGTGGCAGTTCTAGTACTCCTCTCCCAAACCATGCCACACTACTAAGACAATGTGGAACCCCAAGCCATTTTCTTACAGCCTTATTAACAATCCTTTCTAGCCTCTCAACTTCAGTCATTGGAATATCATACACTGTTAGTGGCCACCTTAGACGAGGCAACAATCCAAACTGCAAACACCACAACTTTAATTTACCTGGCAAAAAGGACTTATCGATACTATTAATAGCCTCACCCAATTCCTTCCTTAACTCTACAACCTGCTCTTTGTCGTTCAGTGCTGCGGTGTACCACCTACCTAGACTCTTAACTGATTTCTCCAGAATAGACGGTATTACTTCTCCCTCCATCACATACTTTTCTTGTGTCAACTTCCCTTTCACAATTGAAACACTCCTAGACTTACTGGGTTTTACCTTCATCCTAGCCAGCCTAAGATTATCACCTAGCTTCTCCAACAGCCGCCGAGTACATGGAACAGTTGTCGTCAATGTAGTCATGTCATCCATGTATGCCCTAATCGGTGGGAGCCGGGTGCCATCATGCAGCCTCTCCCCACCTACAACCCACTTAGACGCCCTAATAATCACCTCCATTCAGAGAGAAGGGTAAAATCAAAGCATGAGGTGAGCTAATAAATAACAAAACCAGGACACTTTCTGGCCTTTAAAAATCCTTCTAACTGTCTCTAAGGTAAGACATCCCTAACCTTAATTCTTATATTCACAATCAAGCACCTCACATGTAATTTCACGTTAGTTAACAAGGATTGAGATTACGCCTTTTCAACTTTTCCAGTTGGTTAGCAATCGGGGAATGCTCTTTGACCTTAACCCCAGCTCTAAATTATTAGGCCATTGAAGGGTGAATCATTAAGTCATAATGAGTGTTGCATGGTAGGGGAGCTTCAACATAATTACTCCCCTGTCTGGCTGGGCGGCAGGTGGCTTGTGGGTATGCAGCACTTTGACTGACAGCTCCTCCTAGTCAATCAGACAAGGTGGGTAGGGTGGTTGACCTCAGCAGGTTGAAGGAGAAATGGGCTTTAAACAGCAGTAGTGCCATTTTAGCAGTTTGAGTCCTTGAAAGCAGTGGACACACAAATTATCTGGCTGTCATTTCTTCTTCAGAATAATTGGGGACACAGGAATGGTTTCCCCATCTAATTGTCAAAATGAAGTTAAATAAAATAAGTGTTTCTCCAAGCTTCAAATGTCTGCAGTTGCCATAATGTAATTATGCATGTTTAGTTGTTCTTTTGTAAAGTGGAGTAATAAATAGGGCAGTATCATGGTATATGATTGTTTTTAAATATTACATATGGAACTGAATATTATATATGTACATGAACATATAGGTATATTAACATTTTCAAACTGTAATGGGGGTTCTTTTTTTCCAGCTATTCAAATGTTGGATGGTTAAGTTATAAATGTCCTATAAAGTTTTGTGATTATGTATGTGTGGTGTATAGAACTGTGTTCTGCTCTGCTTGTGTGCAGTCCAATAGTCTGTTCTGTTTTTTATCCCAAGCTGTCATCTTTGACCTAGTTGATTGTCAGTGTCCCAAATCAAAGATTTTATTTGCAGATGTTACATGTTTATTTTTTCTACTCTTTATTATTTTCTTGCTTTGTCCACATGGCATATGTAATCAATAAAGGCTTCATGGAATATCTGAAGCCTAAACACCATGATGCAGGGACTCCTCCCTGGTCGGGGGGCACAGGCTATATCCGGCATTCACTGCTTTTACAATCAGGTTCTGTATGTGCAGAAGAGAATATTGCCATGTCTGAGACTGATTCATTTCGGACTATTGTCTTGTTTTGCTGTGAGATTACTATTCTTAGTGCACTTTGGACAACAAGAAACAAGCTTGTCAGTGTTAATGCTAATCTCTGCTAACGTCCGGGTCAGATTGTCTACCTTTCTGTCTTAACTCTCTGTTTCTCTTTCTGTCACCTGTCAGGTGATGGTCTAAAACATTGATATAAGACCACTGATAAGAACATATAAAAACGTACCATGTAAATGGGGATTATGTAAATGATGATTTATTTTTTTTTAATCAATGTTTAATTAATGTTTAAGCATTATGTATGCATATGAGTGCACCTTATAATGCACCTGATAATTAACTCGATCACGAGTTAAACCCCTTAAAGTATATCTAGTTGTTTGTGTTGACACTGATTGAGTATACATAAAAAATATGTCGAATCAGTGCCAAAGGAAATATTATTGCTGGGTGTGGGTGATATAACATTTTTTATATTATTGTATTTTGTACATTTTGGATGTGTGACGCTGGGAGTGGGCGGAAGGATGAGACACGGATCCAGTCTGCAGTAGCCAACGTTACTTGCTTTTATTAGCACGTTTAACACAAACACACACACGACGTGCAAACCAAGACAAAGACGAGCACACGACATTGCGCGAACGCACATTATATAGCAGACTAACACACACCCTCGTGATCTCGAGACAAGGCACAGGTGTAACAAACGAACACGCTCACAGACAACCCACGCCCACGGAAGTACAAACATGGACCTAACGACACGCAGACAACGTAACGACACACCCACAGGGAAGGGTCCGGAGCCGTCACCGTGACAGAACCCTCCGCCAGGGGCTCGCTACTCCCGGAGCGTCCCGCGCAGCTGGAAAGCCCCGAACCAGCACCAACGGGCAGATCCGGAGCCTCAGGGACCCTGAGCCTCCGAGAGCCGTCACCCCCGACGGCGGGAGCCGCCACGAACGGCTCTAGTACACCCTCCCTGGGAGGACAGGGGAAAACACGTTAGACATACAAAACGGTACATTCACGAATACACATACAGGTACTTGCACAAACATGGGCACGAACGGGAAAAGGGGATTAGGTAAACATACGGGAACAAACACGAAAACAGGGACAGACGGACATGAAACAGGCGCCAAGCTACGCGCCATGAGTAGGGCGATGAGAGGAGAGAGCACGGGAGCTGCAGGCGCTGCAGCGAACGGGACCCCTCCCGCATTTGCCGCGAAGCCTCCTCCCGGTGCAGTATGGTTGGCGGACGCGCCTGGTGCAGCGCGTTGGGCTGACGCGCCTGGTGCAGCGCGCTGGGCTGACGCGCCTGGTGCAGCGCGCTGGGCTGACGCGCCTGGTGCCGCGCGCTGGGCTGACGCGCCTGGTGCCGCGCGCTGGGCTGACGCGCCTGGTGCCGCGCGCTGGGCTGACGCGCCTGGTGCCGCGCGCTGGGCTGACGCGCCTGGTGCCGTGCCTTGGTCTGACTCCTCGTCCGACTGGCCACTCGATACACCCGCTTCGCCTCGCGACCACTCTCTGGAGTAGACAGCGGGAGCATCCACCTCCATCTCGGTCGCCGCCTCGCTGCCCTGGCTCCAGCTCATGGGCAGCTCCGGGCTGCCACCCCGGGAGCCTTCCATCGCGCTCCCCTCGGAGCGATGAGAGGAAGCGCCTCCCTCGGAGCGGTTCCACCCCTTGACGGTCCCGGCAGAACGCTCAGATAGGGACGGACTGCCCTCCTCCTCAGTGCCGGGATCGCTATCCGTGCCCTCGGAAACACCCGAGTACACGGACGGAGGGTAGCGCTCTTCCTCGTCTTCTCCGTAGTAGACGGTGGGAGCGGAATATAAGGAGGGTGGATAGTCCCCTTCGCCCTCACTAAGATCGTCTGCCGAAGCAGAGCCAACGGATGGAGGGTAGTCCAGCCCTTCCTCCTCGCCTTCCCCATAGTCCACCGTGGGGGCGGAGCAGACCGAGGGAGCCGAGTCCACTCCTCCGCAGTAGTCCACAGTGGACGCTTCGCCCACCGATGGAGGGTAGCCCTCCTCCTCGTCCGAGTCCTCTGCCTCGGAATCCCCCTCTCCAAACTCGTTCTCTGGGATCTTCTCCACACCGCCGAGCGCAAAGGAGCTCACCCGCAGGGGTGAAAGCTCTCTGGACGAAGGGGGGTGGTACTTCACCCAAAGTTGCACCGCCTCCTGGCGGAGCTTCTCCGCCGCTTCGGGGTTGTGGTGCACCCTTGCCTGTCGTAGCAGGGACGCACAGACCGGGTCCAGCTCGAGCTGCGCCAAAGTTGGCGGGGCTTCGCGGCGCGGGGGGGAGGAAGAAGAGCGGTAGTGCCGCTTGCTGGGCTTCTTCCCCTTTTTGGGCTTCGCCTTGTAGCCTGGCATTGTGTCTCGTTGTAGGCTCGTCTTTCTGTGACGCTGGGAGTGGGCGGAAGGATGAGACACGGATCCAGTCTGCAGTAGCCAACGTTACTTGCTTTTATTAGCACGTTTAACACAAACACACACACGACGTGCAAACCAAGACAAAGACGAGCACACGACATTGCGCGAACGCACATTATATAGCAGACTAACACACACCCTCGTGATCTCGAGACAAGGCACAGGTGTAACAAACGAACACGCTCACAGACAACCCACGCCCACGGAAGTACAAACATGGACCTAACGACACGCAGACAACGTAACGACACACCCACAGGGAAGGGTCCGGAGCCGTCACCGTGACAGGATGTTACCAATATACATCATACATTTACTATAAGAGCAATCAAAAATGACTACTGCACATCCCATGCCTCTTAATTTTATTTTTTATTATTATGTGAAACTGCAGTGCAATTAAACACAAATTCACCATAATGCCTTTGCCTTAAGCAGAGTTACAGCCCGGCTGCAGACAGATGGAGCCTTTTCTCTCACTAGCTCCTCATGTTCACTGTGTGTCGTGTGGGCCTGAGCAGCAGCCACCAAGCTCTTTGTTTCATCACGGGCTCAACCTGAAACAGCTGGAGTGGCCTCTTGCCATGATGCCTCTGAGTTGCCTGTGGTGTGGTAGAAGCAATAGTTTCACTCATCCCTATGAGAAAGCCTCAGTCCTTCTCTGACAAACTGAAACTCTGCTAAGGTATACACATCCAGGTGTCATTTAAAGTTACATGTGCAAATAATTAGTCAGTGACATTATTTTTTATGTAGCCTTTTATTAAAGCTTAATCTTCCCTGTTGAATAAAACTACAAGTTAACCAAATATGAGAATCATGAGAGTCAAGGAAAAGCTTAAATAAAGGTAAATTCTACAAAATTTGGGGTGATTTTCACACAATTAAGGCAACAGTCATTGAATAGCAGTGACTTTCCTATAGAAAAATGTGCCAATTGCACTGCTATACATTAATGGTTTCATTTAAAAATCAATTGTTCATTTGCATAAATTGCAGTAATTTATATTTTTAGACATGTAGGATTTGTTAATAAATGTTGTCTTCATGTATTCTAACAATATTCAGTAACCTATATCATGGAGCTGTGTTAGCTCTGACTCTAATAAATGTTCACATGACCCATATTAGGCACACAGTAGCTGTGAGGGAGGCAGGGTGTGGGGGAGGCAGGGAGACCCTCGCCCTCGCTGCCTCTATAACTAGATCTGCCGAGTCCTTTAAAGCTGCATGGCTGCTCTGACCACCAAGGACTGAATTTAATCAGAGAGGAAGAGACAGACAGTGCGTGTGTGTGTGTGTGTGCGCGCACAAATATGTGTCAGGTGATGGGCTATATGTTTGCATGTGTGCCTACATTCACTTGCTGTTATTTGCTGCATTTTAATAATAAACAAAATGCTACTGTTTTACAATCTTTTGCTTTTTATTCTGTCCATCTCTGGGGAGAATCTGTTTTTTTTTACTTGAACAAAAACATACACAAGCACGCACAAATGAGAAAATGGTTATTGAAAATGTTTTTACCATAGAAAGTACTATTTTGTTTTTTCTGTACTTCAAATGTGTCTTGTGCTCTTTCCACATTACTCTTGCTCCACGTTTTGAAGGTGCTCACACTGTTTATCATCCTCTGATTTTCTTGTGCTGTTTTTAGAGGTTGTCTTTGTATGTGCAACTGCTTCCTGCTTCTTTCTCTTTAATGGCACATTGTCTGGGTGAGAGAGAGAGAGTGTGTGTGTGTGTATGTGTGTGTGCACCATCACACACAAGGCTGTGTGTTTTCACCCTGCTCCTTTCCTAAAGGGCCTTTATATTTTTAGTCAGGCAGGAGCTGTAAGTGTTAATTAGAGCAAAGGGTTTTCTTGGGGACTGACAGCCCCCTTTAGTAATGAAATAATAGTGAAAGCAGAAAGTACTGCTTACTGCATGTTGCTGACTTCAATTACGACTGCTTCTTTTTTTCCCAGACATGGAAAAGACACCAACCCCCGCACCCCCCCATTTTTCCCTGCAAACAGTATTTGGAAAAATAAATGAAAAGATGTCCAGATGAAAAGCTTGTGATTCTCCTAAATAGACAGATGCTCTACTTTTCTTTAGATGGCTACTACAAGCCTTCAGCTACACTACTTTGATAGGACTACTTCGTCTTTATGCAAAAATGGCTTTCAGCACAAATAATTACACACATTTAGGACACTGTTTTTATAATCATAACGCAAATGTAAAAATAAGGTGCAAAACCACTGCACTGGTGCATGTGGGTGTGGCAATTTTAACATAGAACAGACATTAGTAATTTTGTTATGGCCGGCGCAGGCTATAATCTGGTGGAGAGTGGCACAGTCATAAAAATGGCTGGTCTACAACAGGTGTGGGTAGGCGTGTTGCTACAGCATTCAATCAAACCAAAGTCCTCACTTTCACTTTAAAACCAGTAACATTTTCATAATGGTAGGACTGCCACAGTGAAAGAAGCAGTCTGTATGGCCACATTTATGTAAAATGGAAACAGATATCCTACAGATCTTTTCCCACTATTAATATTGGAATAAATGAATAGATTTCACACGGATAGAGCTAGAAATATCCGACTGGCTGACATAACTTACAGTGAATGTTTTTTTTGTTCTGTTTGTGGGTGTTCACTCTCATGAGCACTCTAGAATAGAAGGTATATGTTGACTAGTGCATTGTCTCTTTGATGGCAGTGCAAGAGAGAGTCTGGATTTAGTTTTGTTAGAACCTCTATTGATTTTAAAAATAAATAATGTGATGTTCAATGCCAAAGGGCTCACCAGCTGTCCGATTAATAATTGGCACCCAACACAGCAACATTGAACAAAACAAATTTTGTTCTTTTATGTTACAGAATCTGTCAAGTGTTTAGTTACTCCTTGGGTGAAATAAGCTTTTTATATTAAAATGGTGTGTAATAATGTATATCCACAAAACCAGATTGTGAGAAATGATAAAACGTTTGAAACTTCACTTAAAGTCAAGAAAATATTGTTTCAGTCTTGGGTATACACAAAGAGTGGGTCATGGGAGGCGATAATGTAAGCTCAGTATTGGAGCAAAGTGGGTTTGAAAATACCACTGTGAAAAAACCCCAGTGGATTTCAAGTGGAGCTGTCACAGCTCTAGGTGTGGCACTCTACCCACGCTAGCACAGTCACATGAACACTGCAACATGATGCATTCATCCCAGAGAAACTGGTGGTTTTGCTTTAAATTCAAGAGTTCACATCCTGCATCCTGTGTGAAGGAAAAACTGCTGTAATAAATGCAATAATTGGGTATTATTATTATATTTAATGTTATGCCACTTTAAGAATTTCTCCTCCCCACCCCCTTTGTCTCTTTGATTTCCAGGGTGGACCCCATTCCGTACGACACTCCAAAGCCTAGTGGTCACACGCGTTTCGTGTGCGTGTCGGATACACATTCCCGCACAGATGGTATCCAGATGCCATATGGGGACGTGCTGTTACACACAGGGGACTTCACGGAGCTCGGCCTGCCCTCCGAGGTCAAGAAGTTTAACGACTGGTTAGGTAAAGATCTGCCATTAAATCCCATTTGACTTCTAGGTAGTGTCAGACCTTTGCACACACACACGCACACACATGCACACACACAGTGTTCTTGCTGGCATGCAGAGAATTCTTCAGTCTCAGAGCCAACCTGTCAAATGTCATCTTTTCTTGCTCCGTCTTCCTGCAGAAACACAGTTTCAATAAATAGCATATCATAATGACAGTACATTAACTTTCATTGGCTTCCGATTGTAATACTCGTACAATAATAAGATTATTTATCTTTGTTTATTTGCTTTGTTTACTTCTGATGATAAACACTGACATCTTTTTCATAAAAGGATATTACTGAAAGTAATTAGATGATTCCAGCAACACAAGGTGTACATGAGCTTGGCTCCTTTCCCAAACGCTGTGGAAGTGCCAAGTGAATGTTTCTCACCTGCCAACTCATCGCCATACTCAAGAGAAGCTGCAAGTTTTGTAGCAAAATTAATGTTAACTACATAGTGATCCTTGAATGGAGAACCTGTTTAAGGCAGTGAAATTAAGTTTCTTAAGTTTTAATCTCACTCCTCTGGAGTGGGCCTGTCTTCAGAGAATGAAAGCATTTCTTTCTTCCTTGCTATTCTCTTTGTCATTTAGTGTTAATGTCTTTGTCATTTTGTCATTTAGTGTTAATGTCTGTAGCAGAACACATGCTGGTTTCAATCCAGCGTTAATTAGCTTTCACCGTCTTTTCTATCTTTTATCTCTATTTTTTGAAGTTTCAATTAGTTAGAGCATTGTCTCATTAAGAAAGATTTTAAAAGTATATTTTTACATTCTGTATTTTCCCCAGATTATTATAATATTTATCTTTTATAATTTTCTTTGGTTTCATCACCATGAGCCAATAAATGAGGCTGAATTCCTTTAATCCATTAAATAAATTTCAGTCAGCAGCAATTTATTTCAAGCTTATTGTCCAAACAGATCAAATCACATTGTTCACTCTAAGCAACCTCAAATGTCAAAATGTCTTGAGGGGAAGAATCCTATCTTCATGGCGCCTATCAGCATGTTGCTTCCACCAAAGCTGACTGGCTGTCTTTGCCACTTGGATCCCTGCACCTGTCATTCTGCTCATCTCCGTGGCAATGCCAGACAGAGCTGCAGTGGGTCCTGCCTGCAGTTGAGCCGTGAGCTTAGCAGTTAGCCACTTTTAGCACCTCTTCCATGGCCAGCTTATACATCTCTCTTTGGTCCTCCATGTCCTGATTTTCGCTCTGCCTCGTCTCTTCTCCTCCCTTTAGCAGTGTTTTCATCCTTTGTGTTTCCCCTGCTCCCTCTCTCTCTCTTTTGCTCACATTTTGATGGCCTGTCAGTGCAGGGTTTTGTGGGGGCGTGTCAGTAAGACAGAGTGTCTCGTCTTTAAATGGTAGACACAATTTTTCTGAGATTAAAACATCAATCCTGCCTAGCATTGCACTAGAGTAGCCACGGGCTAATTTATCTCTTTAGTGGGTTCTGATGCGTGACGTGCAGTCATTAGCACTGGAGTTAGTGTAAACATTGCACTGTAATATCATCTCACACGCTCTCTCTTGCTCTCAGCATACACAGACAAAATACACTCTTCCATCCAGCTGATGACAAAATAGTTTTTGTTTGTTTTTGGGTTTTTGGAATCATTCTTTTAGTTTTATTACATGTATTATTATTTTTTAATCCTTTTTAAATATGAGAATTTCTTTAAGAGCGCTTAAACAGCACCATTCACCTGACCCTCCACGTGTCAGACTCCATGGGAAGCAATTGTAGCATTTGCCCTCCTCACTAATAGCACCTCATAAAGCAAAGAGCCTTCTGCTCAGTGTAATGGAGCAAAGGGTCAAACCAGCAGAACTCAGACTCCAGCATTTCTACTAACAGCACCATACTGCAATACGTACTGTCGAGTTATTAATAACATTTTTAAATTTGGACTAGGCAGCATCTTTATGTAAATTATGGCACTCTGGTTTGGCAGCCATAACATAAGATGAAATTCAGCTGAGGAGAACTATTTTTAACACCAACATGAAGGCAGTCTGGGGAAAAGAACAAATAAAGAAAGAATATTTTTATCATATTTATATTTCTCTCTCTCCATTTCTCTCTCTCTATATATACATATTTATATATAATATAAAAAATATCGCCATTAATCTATTCTTAAAGTTGGGTTGGGAACTGGGTCAAAATAGGTAAGCAAACTGATGACTTTCACCTTGATAGTTTAGCTCGGCTGTATTCCTAACCAAATTGCACAGTAGGGGGCGAGAACGAGTTTTCAAACCTGTGAATTACCACCCACAACAAATCGCACGTGTGCTTACATGGATGCAGCCACGAAGCCGCCAGGTTTGCTTCCTGGAAAATTCATTTTTAAGAAGCTTCCTAATGGAGACATTGACAAGACTAAAGTTGTTTGCACCTTATGCAATGCGGAATTAGTTTATTGTAGGAGTTCTACCAGTCTGAAGTACCATTTAAACGCAAAGCACCCGTTTGCTAATTCTGCTGACGCTGGGTCAAGCACTGATGCAGCCCAGGAGAAAAGTCGCCGCCGCCCAAAAACAGGTTAAATGTACTAAATGATGGCTTACATTTCAAATCTCATGTTTAGCTGATTAAACATGTTATCAAGTCCTTTTAATGTACAGTATGTAGGCTTACAAATTCATGTTTGACTGAATATGCCCTCTTAAAGTATGTAGGCATACAGTACTATTTTCACGTTTAACTGAATAAACCGTTGAACACAAGTAGCCTACATTTTATTGAGCATGTTTTTTTTCTTCAAGTATCAAAGTAGAACAGCTTTCTCAAGCAGTCATTGATGCATTTTGGAAACAGGAGATGATCCCCTGGTCTAATGCACCCTCTATATTAAGAAACCCTATCTCAAAAACTGACATTTAGTCATTACATGGGTAGCACGCATATTCTGAATGAGCCATTTTAATCTCAATGTGTTCATTGTCAACGGGCACTTTTTTGGTCAATCTGGTGTCATACATCATCCTCCAGCCCATCATTAATTGTCAGTTTCTGACCACAGCGCTGCAGTGCTTGGTAAACTTATATCGGCTCATCACTACTCACCAGCAGTACCAGACCAGACATGACTCTTACAGAAGGCTGAATCTGAAAATCAGGACTGCAGATCAGGGCTAAATGTGGAGAGATTACATATGGGCAACTGCCACTGTTTCAACTCGTAAAACATAAAAACCTGTTTTGCTCTATACCAGTGCAGTACCAATGCAGAAGTGAGAGCTGCTTTTTTACCCACACTATAACCCAAACAAAAGCTTATGTCATATGCAGAAGTCAAAAGTCATATGCAGACATTTTTGTTTGCATACACATTTGTCACACACACATTCACATACATGAGCACACTCACACACAGTAATTCAGGACTATGGTGGGGTCTGGGATCCAGGGGACATGTTTGAGGCGGCTGCCACATGGCAATAAGGGCACAAATCAGTCCAGCATCATCATCCATCCCCCTGCCCAGTAGCAGTCTGCTCAGTGAAAAGATGCCTTCCTCAAAGATGGTCTCCTTTTTCACGTGAAATGTGTGAGTAAGAGAGGGGCGATCCCTCTCTCTTTCTATCTATCCCTTCCATACCTTACACACATACCTATTTTTTTTTCTTTTTTCCAGCATGTAATACTGTTAGCTTCAGAAGATGTGTAGGATTGTGTACCATTTCATGTGTAATGCTCTGTATCACACATAAGAGATGTTTCTGCTGAATTTACTTTATATTGCTTCTTTCATTTTTTAATCTGGCTTCCAGTGTTATTGAGAAATGTATGTATTGAGAAATAAAATACATTTACTTTGTTTCAAAGCCAGGTCACTACTTCCTGCCTTTTGATTTAGTACAAATGAACAGAACAAACTATATGCTGACTGAGGTTGGCTGTAAAGTGAATAGAAATAGAGCTTTGCATTTTCCCTGCC
The DNA here is from genome assembly GCF_052324685.1 of Brachyhypopomus gauderio. Taxonomy (NCBI): domain Eukaryota; kingdom Metazoa; phylum Chordata; class Actinopteri; order Gymnotiformes; family Hypopomidae; genus Brachyhypopomus; species Brachyhypopomus gauderio. The sequence continues at coordinate 11,815,347 of NC_135222.1, read as the reverse complement.
AGAGCAAAGTGTTCAGCTGCTGTTTCGATGGGGTTAAACATGTGTGACATGTGGATGCATATTTCCAAGGTTGTTCCTCCATCCAGTAATAAATGTGTGCCTGTCTTTCCTTTGCTGTGCTGCTTTGGTTTTAGAGCCAAGCTCGCGCTGTGAAATTCACCGTTTACTTCAGACAGCACTAAATGTGAATTCTCCTCCCTCAGCCCTCTCTTTTGCACTGTCTCTTCATCTTTGACTTTTCCTATTAGGTTTTCTTTTTTTTTAGCACCACTTGCCTGCTTAGTCTAATTTAGAGTTTCTTTTTGTGGATCTTGGGGATCGAACAACGTGTTGTCCATAGAATGGGTGGTTAATGAGTGATTAAGAATCGTTGCAGGAGTGTGAGCTGTCCTCTCTCTATCGCCCTCTGTTTTGGCTTTTATCCAGTTGAATGTTTTAACCACTGTTAACTAATGTGTTTTAGTTCATAGCTTCTGCCTTAATTTATGGGTAGGGTGCTAGGCCAGCAGTTTCACTGGTGACATTACTAATATTCATTATACATTAATGTTTTTGTGGTGATTATGAAATTCTAAATGGGTAAAAAAATAAGCTTTAGTTATATTGTTAAAGCGGTCCAGAAACTGGCCTGTGTACTTTTGTACGGGATATGTCTGCTTATCCTGCCCATCTGAAAACATCAAGGTATATTAAAACTCCTGACCCAGTTACCTTCTGAAGATTGAGATGCAACTATCAAACGCTTTCTTATGCTCTAATTTGATTTTAATTATGCAGTGTTATGCTATGACCTGTGATATGTAATTAAAATAATAGATTTTCATTAAAAAAAACTTTCATTAAAGAGATTTAATTAAAGTGCCAAGCACATGTTGATTTCACATGTTATTGTTGAAGAATTACCAGTTCAAACCACAGTTTACATGAATCAGATGGTTCTGAAGCACACAACTTTCCACTGCATAAGCCCACATGAGATTTTCATAGATGCCGACCGGTTTTGAAAACTGCATTTTGATGGCAATAATACATTGTGGAAATTGTGTCCAGGTGGGCAGGAGCAGGTGCTGGGCTAGTGGTTGTGTTACAGGTCCCCAGCTTCCTTCAGCAGCTGGCCAGTGGTAGATACAGCAGGGCTTCACACTCAGTCTGGAGACACCAACAAATGGAAAATATATGCAGGAGGGATGGTGCGAGATTGTCAGTGTGTGTGTGTGTGTGTGTGTGTGTCGGGGGGGGGGGGGGGGGTGGATGACTGCAGAATGCAGAGGTCTGGGGTATATTTTTGGGGGGTGCTAAAAAAAAAAGATTCTTTAAAGGATCGCAATTCTTAGTCATGGTGTTTTTGTGTAGACACTGCACAGGTTTAAACATTTTGTTCAAGATTTACCAAACACGGGTGCACTGTGGTTAAGACTGTGAAGTATAATTTTAGGTTAAGTTTTGAAAATGTAGCAATGTATTTCATTTTTATGGTTAAGCTTTAAAGATTTACAAAATATAAATGCACTATGACTGTAAAGTCTGTATTTTATTTTCAGTCAGAGGTTAATGCACTATGATGGACTGAATTTTTTTGTTCATTGATAGATTTTGAGAAAGCCTGGCAGCTAAAACTAACCTAAGACTTGCACTTTAAGTTACAAAATTTTATGCACAGTCCTATTTTTGGTATAAATATAAAATAATGCAAAATGATTTTATACATAATAAAATCATTTTTTTTATTTTTAAATGATTTTAAATATATGTACTATTTGTTTACATTGTCTTTTCATCTTGTCTTAGCAGATAATTGAAATATAATTTATAGACCATTTGTATATAAACATCGTTCCGGAATCTAAGCGTGAACCCAAAAATCAGAATCAAATCAAATTGTCAGACACAGAGATTTGCATCCCTAATTTCTGTTACTAACTCAGTGATACGGAAAATGCTGGATCTGTGCTGGCCCCAATGGGAGGAAAATAAAATTCTTATTATAAATAATTTTTTATGTACTTTTCTTGTTTTCTTGCATAATTAACACATTTTTCTCCATGTGAAGAAATTGATCAAATACAAAAGATTTAGCAAAATAACAAAACATTCCTGTTTTAAAACATAGATAAATATGTATCACCTAAATAAAACTGAAACATTTCATGAAAATAAAGGATAGCCAGGAGCAACTCCTTATTGTTCTGAGAGCATTCAGACAAACCTCAGGCATTTCCATTGTCTCACTCACATACTGGAGCACAAGCAAAGCAATACACTTTGGGTCATTTGGGTCAAAATTTATTTACAGCAATTGGTAGATAGCTTTTATTCAGAAGTACAAGGACCTTGGAATTTAACCCATAACCTTGTGAACCAGATGAGCTTACACAAGCAGGTGCTTGTGCTTTTGTGTGTAGTGGCCATAATCCCCGAGTTGGAAGCCTCCTGTGTAGCCCCACCCAAATATAGCCCCAGTGAAAATGCCACAATGGTGGGACAAAACGTGTGGCCAGGGAGGAAAAATGGGAACCTGGAACAGTGTGGCTATAATCGATGTTTACTGCTGTCTACTTCAGTTTGTGGGCTTTAGTTATGGATGCTCTGGAAGATGTTGAACAGATGCTGGGAGGACAAACCAGGCCTTTCACCTGCGGTCATAGTGGTCATCGTGCCCTCTCATATCACATGTTCTTTTCTATCTTTCACATGGCTCAGCACATTTTTCTCTTTGTATAGTGGAAAGAAAAAGACTAGCAAAAGGACTGCACAATAAACTGCTGCAAATTTGAAGGGTGTGTGTGTATGTGTGTGTGTGTGTTTGTGTGCGTGTGTGTGTGTGTGTGTGTGTGTGTGTGTGTGTGTGTGTGTGTGTGTGTGTGTGTGTGTATGTATTTGCATTTAAAGTACAAAAGATTTTTTATTTTTTTTTGCAAAAAAATAAAATAAATAAAGTACAAAAGATAAATAAATTAAGATCTTGCATTTTCCACCTGCATTTATTGTCAGTACATATTTTTTCTGTTATGTGCATATATTTTGAGTTCCAATTATTCCATAGTACATTAACATTATTTTTTAATGTTGTATTGTATTTTAAACTGTTTTTAACATTTTTAATAGTCACTAGAGGCTAATATATCCTATGTTTATCGTATGCAGATGATTAATATGCTCTCACAGATGCCATCTAATGATGTCATAGTGGATGACAAGTCGAAGTGAGAGAGTTTAATCCTCACTTGGAAAAATGTGTCTCTTTGGCTGTGTATGCAGGGACTCTGCCATACGAGTTTAAGGTGGTCATCGCTGGGAACCACGAGCTCACCTTCGATAAGGACTTCATGGCTGAGCTGGTGAAACAGGATTACTACCGCTTCCCGTCAGTCTCCAAGCTCAAACCTGAGGACTTTGACAATGTGCAGTCTCTCCTCACGAACTGTATTTACCTGCAAGACACAGATGTCACAGTTAAAGGCTTTCGAATATATGGGACACCATGGTGAGTTCACTTTTGATTATTGTTGGTCTTTTTTTTTTTTTTTACTTAAATTGTCTTCTTAGGGTCACCCATTGTTCCTTTGTCTTGTTTTCCAATAACTGTGATTTCATAAATTATCACTATAACACCATAATAAGGCACACTTAACTTTTTGGCATTGTTAGATGTTAATATCTTTATATTGATTATCTACCCCTAATTTGCCCATTTATTTTATTTTATTCCAAGCTGTGAGTCAGTGTAATGATTAACAAGATTTCCAGTGAACCTGAAACACTGTGGACCCATAGACATCTACATAGTTCTGTCCTTCTGAGTCCCCAAAACATGGTTGTTTTATGTGTGTTTGTGTGACTATGACAGTGGTCCCCACGGCACTACCTGTGTACCAGTAGCATGCTGAGATTTCAGCTTTACACTAGTAGGTTAAGTGATGCGTGTTGTCTATGTGCTGCTGGCTCTAGGAGCTGGCACAGACCTGAGCTTTTGTAACTAAGGGAATATCTTTGCTTCTGTTTTGCTGGAGTTGCCTGTCTCTCTGCTGCTTAACTTACTGTTCTTTCCATGTAGTTTAAAATAGAATAAAAAATACACCCTCCATCCATGAAGAGTCAAACCAAGACAGAATTTGTGTTTCCTGACATTTTCTGTTTATCCTTTTCCTGTCCTTAGTTACTAGCTTACTCTTGTTCTTTTTGGGTGAATCTTAAAATAGCTATTTGGATCATGGTGCTGACCTGTTGTGGGCTATAATTAGCTGTGGAGATGGACTAGACTAGGCAGAGATAACTGGAGAAGGCCTTTCTCAGGCAGTGAGGAAGGAGACCAGTTGATGGGGCCTCAAGGAAGGAAGCCCCCTGTGACTGTTTAGTGTGAAAGCTGCTAAATGTGTGTTGTGACAGCTTTGAGTCCGCAGGGAGACTGAAGGAGCATTGATAACCTAGAGCTCTCTCACACACACACACACACACACACACACACACACACACACACACACACACACACACACACACACACAGATGGCCCCTAGGCTGGTCATTCTGTCCAGTAGTAGGAAGTCTCACTTAGACAGCCTGGGTGGCCAAGTGTGGATGGTGTCTGTAGTGATCCTGCACTCAAGATTCTCTAAAACCACCTTTTGGTATTGAAACATCAAAAAAATATCAAAATGTTTTATTGGCCATAAAAGTAATGGACACAAATGATTTTTCTTTAAACTTTGGGACACCAGTGTTTCTCTGTAGTGCTTAATCTACTATGAGGCAGTGGTGGTACCATTCTGATCATGCCCAAACCTGTGCTCATGTACCATGCCTTCAGCTGCCTCAAGCAGACGTTTTACATGTAATGTATGCCTATCTGAGGAGTTCTAGTAATATCAAAATTAAAGCATATTTTAGTAAAGAAAAAACTTTACTCAGGGCTCAGCATTAAATTCAATACAACAAAGTAACAAACAGAAAATCTGTTTAAAATCTAATCAAAGACAACAAGTTGTTTTCATTTACAGTAATAATTTAACATAATTACTCATGTTCCGTTTAAGAACTCAAGTCCTAAAGCAGGGGTGGGCAAACTTTTTTGACTTGCGGGCCACAATGGGTTCTAAAATTTGCCAGAGGGGTCAAGTCAGGAGCATTTAGATATAATTTTTATACATTTCAATTGAAGGTGCAAAGTTATTGAAATTAACATTTACTGGAAAAAGATAAATGGAACACTTTCAACATTCAAAACATATTATTACCTACCAAAATACTTGAGCTCAATAGTTTCAAAATCACGGATTGTCCTGAGAGATAGACTGCGTTAAATAACCTGCCTGCAGCAGAAACTAGAAAGGGCTCTTTAAATTGAGAGCGATGTGCGGCGTGTTAATTAAGCTACTGTACCCCTGCTGTGTGTAAATGCGCACATTGTGCTTAATTAAAAGACGCTTCTCCAAACTTTCCATATGGACTTTTTTTTAACACAGTAGAGACTGTGTAGCACTATTTGCTAGCGTAGTTTGCTTGCTTCGTAGCAAAATGGCGGCTGATATTGTACTCTTTGAAAACTGCACCTGTTTCTTGGCATATCATACATACAGTCGTTGATCGGACCGCAGTAGTTTGTCTATGTATGTCCTAAAGCATAAAGGTGCACTGAAAAGAAATGGGACTGAAAGCAGGAGGTTCACGGCTGGTTCAAGGTTTTATGGCTGCATTTGTCAAATATATACGCGGTTTCAGGAGCAGTGTCACCAGAAAGATGTGCATGCATTTTGTTAACAGAAATGGAGATTTATGTCATTGATCCGCAATGCTGATGCCATTTCTTTAAAAGCTAAATCAATCAATAAAACATATGTCAAAATATTGTTTGTATGTGTGTCCCCTTTTGAGCATTATTACACTTTTACCCTTACACAATAATGATTCATATACACAGATATTTAGATTTAATAAGGTCCCTCAAAATAAAGGTCTTGCAATAAAGGGCAGAAACCACTCTCAAGTTCATGTGGGATTCAGCTAAATTATAGGCATCATATCAGTTATATGAGCAAACTCACCATAGCAACAGGATAAATTCTACCTGATACTTTCAGAATAGTAGACTTGAGAGGTGATTTGTCAAACTTGCCACCAATTCAGTGGCCAGATATCTTTCTTTGTTTGATTGAGAAAGCATTTAGACTAAGCACACAATTGTGTCATATGGTTATGTACAAAAGGTATCTGTGAGGCTTGGTGATCATAAAACTTGTTTTTGCATTGACTGCTCCTCCACGCAGCTAGGCTATTGAAGATTTTGATGGTGGACTATACTGTTAGAGGATTGTCTGGGTCTAAATGCAAACAAATACACACTATCCATTACATAAACCAAGAGCTAAAGAGGTAAACACTAATGAGCTGCAGTGTTTATTATTATGCATTTGTGTATGCAAACTTGTATGTATAGTCTAATAAAGCAAATGCTTTTGCATTTGCAGTTAAAGGTTGGCCACAATGCTATGTCAACGCCAATTAGCTATAAAGTTAACTCGGAACTAAGCGAACATCGACTAGCTATTTTGAAAACTGAAGTCAAGATGTTTAGGTGTACACACACACACACCTAAAAAGATGAAAGGGGATCAGAGGTAGTACGGGAGTACTGGCTACACCTGATGTAGAGCCTGCTAGCTCTACATAACAAGGTCAAAATAGGTCTTCAAATAAGATTATTGTGTCTGATGAATAACTAAAACTGGCCATTATAACATGATTAGTTAGAAGTTGATAGAAGTTGGTTCACATAGGTAGCCTATAATGGAATGCAGCTTTAGAGTATAACCTGTCAATACTGAGAATTTTAATATTTTTCTAATTTAAATGTCATCATTTTGCAAGGACAAAAGAAGAAATGTTTTGACAATCATATGTACAATGGCAATGGCTCTGTAACCTTTGTTTACACAGTTTCTGTTGGTTTAAAATACAGTGTGTCTCAAAAGTAAGGAAACACCCATATATTAAAAAAAGTTTTAGATAGGGCTTGGTACATATGCTCAAAGCAAACAATTTATAGTTTATATATGGAAGTGAGTAGAGAGAGTGACAGGTGTTTTAATAATCGTGTGAGGCTGATTGGTATGGGAGTAGTGATTGGAGGCTGCTCGTGAAGGTGTTATCACTGTTTTAACATGAGAATGAATAAAGGAGTGTTGTCATCACCACTGTTCTTTGGGTGAAATTCTCTACCAGTTTGATGTGTCACACACCTACCTTCTCATTTAAAAATTGGAAGTTGAATCCAAGATGGCCACCATATTGGTCACATGGCAGAACAGATTTCCCTTTTCCCCCATAGCTTGTGTCTGTTTTAATTTCTTTTTTTTTTCTTATTCTATTTATTGTGTGACTGGGAAGTTGAGGAATCATGGGTGGGATTTGTTATCAGTTGTTTTGGTCTGTCATCATGGAACCAATAAAGTGTTGTGTGAGCCACACATGCCTGCTGCACCCGTGCATGTTTCATTTATATATAGCTATTTTCTACTCTGCTGCAGTAATACTGTTGTTATCCAATTGTTCTGAAATGTGTGACAAAATAGGTATAAGCATGAACATTGCTGATTCTGTCATTAGGAATATGCATTTCATTTTATTGATTAAAACAAGTTTAGTCAGTATTGTTACACAATATTGTTGCACTTATTATTGAATAAATTAAGCAAAGAAAGTTTGAAGAGAAACCTACTAGATTCAAGTGTAGTGTACATCATCACTGTACACCGTCCTATTCCATGAAGACACTGTTGTAGTTTTGTTGAAAGACAGACATGGCACGAAATTTGATGGAGGCAACTACCTCAGGATTTTCTCTGCAAGAAAAAACCCTGGAGATGCACACTGTGTCAGGATGCTGGGCTGTGAGGGGAGGTGCAGAGTGTGTCAGGAGGATTGGCTGTGAGGGGAGGTGCAGACTGTCAGGAGGGGAGCTTTTATGCCAAGTTCCCAGTCACTTCTCTTTCATGAGGTGTGCTTTTGTTCTAGAACATCCTGCTGCTTTTGTCAAGGGCCCAAGAGTAGACCTTGACCTGACCCTGGAGTGCCTTTGTCAGTGGGAACTCTTTCTCACACACACACACACACACACACACACACACACACACACACACACACACACGAACACGACACACACACGAACACGACACACATACAAACACACTCAATGCAAGACACTTTTGAATTTGTACAAGACACTTTTGAATTTGTATGAGAAGAATAAAACTGAATGATGAATGTCAGCTTTATTCTGCTTTGTACTAACCCTTGCTGATTGTAGATCTGCTGCTTCAAAAATAAGTGAAAATTGCAAAACCTGATAAGAACTTTCAGTTGGGTTACAGCAGAGCCTCAGCTAGCTGCCTCAGACTGGCAGATGATGGGTTTGGATGACCTGCAGTACTGAAGGTCAGAGGATTAAGGGAAGTTGTGGGGGTGGTGTGAAATAAATGAATACTATAGAGGGTTATAGTTCACAGGTTTTGAGGGTGGCGAAAACTTTTGTGGCTTTTAAAAGCCACATGCTTGCTCTAATCTCCCATGGCTGGCCCAGTCTTTGTGTCCATGTGGTTCAGCCATCATGTGACAAGCTGACTACTGATGGGATGACCTGCACTTCTCTCCCAGACCATCAATGCGGGCTTGGTGGTGAGGGTAGAGGTTGTATGGGGTGGAGGTTGAACAAGTTGAACAAGTTTCAGATCGATGGGAGATCAGTCTCATCTCATTACTCAGTGCATAACCAGAATATAAATCTTATTGGTGGAGATTCCTGTAAGGTCTGAATGATAGGCTAAATACTCACATGCTCATGTTCATGGCTATGAATGTGAGCGCTGTAAGAGTGTGTGTGTGTGTGTGTGTGTGTGTGTGTGTGTGTGTGGGTGTGTGTGTGTGTACTGAGTAAATATTTCTCAGTGGCTCTAATGGACTACAGGCGCCAGGCTCTCCTCCCGCTTGTGTTGGCCCATTGCCCTTTGCCTACATACACACACACACACACACACACATACAGTGTGAACAATTCCCACCTGCTCATAGTGTTTCTTTCCCTAATGACTCTTAGGAGCAAGATTGGTAGAGTCAGGGAATAAGGCCAGTTCTCTTCTGCAGTTTTCACTTCTGTCTTCAGGGTTAATCAAAAGTGGTATATCAAACACTAAATGCAATGTTAACTGAAAAGATTTCTGTTGGATGCAGCAATGGAATCTGGTCAATTTGCACTCTGCTGAAGCAGCGTGGGTCCTGAGTGTGCTGCGACTGAGAATGTGAAATCGTAATGCAGGTGACTAGTACAGTAGTAGCCATACTCCATACTACATAGTCTTTATGGAACCTACAGTTTTGTGTGTGTCATCACATCATTTGTCATCACCTTTGCTCTGTAGTGTGTGATTGGATAAAGAGCTACCCTCCAAAAAACATCCCCCATCATTTACTCATCAGATCTTCCTCCCAGCATTTAGCTACTCCCTATAACATTCTGTCCATCAGTCAAAGGTTGATGAGACAGCAGTTACTGTGTCACACAAATACACACACTGCCATAAAATTATATCTTTATTCATCTGCTGGAATGTGTGCTGAGAGAGGTGACAAAAAATAAGCATGGTTTTTGCTTCTCCTTAGAGCTGTTTCTGATCTTAAATGATATGATTGGTCTTGCATAATATGTGTTTAGACTTCCGGTTTCCGTAATTTATTTGATCGCTTGGCTGTTTATAAATATTGTGTTGTAACCTCTTTCCTGGCGGCCACTCCTGATACTGTGCTGAATTGTTAGAGATGCCTTGTTATTCATAGCTGCTTATTAGTCTTTGTTTCTTTTGCCCTCTGTTGTCATTTTCACAATTTAGTATTCGTTATTACTTTGATTGAGACCTGAGTTTCTTTGTCAGAGACTCCTGGTAAACAGTAAGCACCAGCAACATTCTCCTCTCTTCCCTCTCTCTTGATTTTCTGTTCTTTACTTCCCTAATACACAAATGCTGTGGAGTCTCTGATTCCCTCTAAAAAAAGTGCAGAAGAAAACCAGTGCCCCCAAGTCCACAAAGAGCAGCTCTGTAGTGGATAGTAATAGTAGGAAGGAGGGGCATAGCAGTGGGGGTTTCGGGGAGAGGAGTGTGACTGGAGGATTGGCATCTCTCTCCGCTCCAGACGCTACCTGCTCTGCTGGGTGATTGCAGGATAACCTTTGACCTGGGGGAATGGAGGGTTGTCAGCATTAATTAGTGGCCAGTATATACATATCCTTCTCAGAGCCACAGCCTTAACCAGTAGACAGACAAACAACGCCAAGCCAGGAGGGGGGAGTCAGGAAATGCAGGGGAAGAGAGGACAGTTGATGAGTGGCTAGAACGTCTTTCGCTTCTACATTTATTTATTTTTTCCTATATCATAGGTCACTCTGTGCGTTGCACTGTTGTTTCTTTGTTAACTACTGGGATCAAACAGCACATTTGAGAGAGAGAAACAGAACTGTAATGAGCATCAGTGCCTACCAAGCAGTGAAATGAAGCCTGAGCAAACAAACACAGACGCCTGCTTTTCTCTATCTTTTGTAGGTTCACAAAACATTTCCAGTTTCTCTTCTCATAAGACATAAAGGTTCCTCTGGCCCAGTTTGGGTGACTGCAGTGCTGAGTGATTAGTTCAGTGATACTGCAGTTGGTCCATTATTGTCAATGAAGACTTCGACAATCAGGTTGGCTAACAATGCGTCTGAAGATAACTGCTCAGGCCAATTCAAGTGTGGGTGAAGTTCAAGCATGTGAATATTTGAAGATGTCGCTATTGTCATGCTGTTAGTTCTGGACATTCAGGGAGAATGTTTTTGTAGTGTTTTTTAGTGTAGTGTTTTTTCTGCTGCAAAGTTCCCAATAAAGGAGTTACTTTGAAATGCTTCCATATGGCATATGAATGACATGGCCTATCCACTGCGTCTGTGCTCTCATCATGAGTGTGTGGACTGAAGGTAGATTCACCCTGGAGAGAACCTTGGTTTCCGGAATTTTGTCCTGCAATTCAATGTGTAGTATATGAAGACATGCCTACAGTATATAGTACATATCTCACAGGGATTTAGAAGGGTGGTAAGAACCACTGCTTTGTAGACCTTTAGCTTTATAATACCCAGATGACACCACACAGTAAAGTGCAGACTGCAAAAAGCAGAGCTTAACTTTGGTATTCTTCAGTTAACTTCGATATCAGTAGGTACTACTTGGGAGACAAGGTATGTAAACTGATCGACTGATCGAGTTTTGGGTTTTTCCATTATAGTTTAATTTTTATTTAATTGTGACTTTTTTTCTAATTCAGTTAGTTTTAATTCGTTTTTAGAGCATGTTTGGTCTAGTTTTTATTACTGTAATGAACTGCGTGACGCAGAACATAGAGGCGGACACGAATGCTGAGGAGAGCGAGATTTATTGAATGGAATTCCAAAGGCAAAGTCGAAAGAACAGGCAGGGGTCCTAACAGGTAGGCAGTCCGAACATGAAATGTACACAGGCATGACTTACGAAACACGGAGAACACACAAACCAGGCAGGAACACAGGGAGATCGCACGGGGGACAAAGAACACCAAAACACCGAATGGACAAACAAACGAATAGCTAAACTGACTGAAGGAACAATGCACAAACCGACACAGAGTACAAAATAACCGATGACCAGACATGGGAGACACTGGGACTATAAATGCACAGAACTAGACAAGACACAGGTGAAGACAGGAGAATTGTTTTCAAACCAACATATGTTATGCCAAATTCCAACTCCCCGGCAGAATCCGACTCCCTTCGTTTGCACACACATAAAGAAGCTACAGATGATATTCGTGAGTTACAGTGATTATAACTTAGTCATATGAAAAAGTTTGGGCACCCCTATTAATCTTAATCATTTTTACTTCAAAGCTCAATGAGGTTACCAAACCAATTTAGTGCTTCAGTAAGTCAGTAAAAAGTAGTTAGGAGTATTCAAATCAAGAAAATGATAAGGGTACCCATATTTTTGCACCTGTCAAATTTTGTTTTAATGCATATTGCAAATTTTCTGTTAGTACAATAAACCTCATTTCAATCCTGAAATATTACTGTGTCCATCAGTTATTAGATATATCAAACTGAAGTAGCTGTTGCAAAAACCCAAATTTTGATAACTAAAAATGATTAAGATTAATAGGGGTGGCCAAACTTTTTCATATGACTGTAGTTCATTGAGCACTCTACTTTTGTCCTAACTAGATATTTAGACATAATACTGCTGTAATTCTGCAAAGTCATGTGGTCAGAGGTGAACTTCAGTATAGCCAGTGTGTTTATTTAACATAATTAACTCCCTTGAGCCAGTGTCGCTTTGGAAATAGATAATGCCATGCCATTTGCTGTGATGGATAATTAAAGTCTAGCTCTTATTCATGCATAGAAACGTAAATCGACAATATAATCTGTAACGTCTTTTTGCGCGGATTAACCAGGGGAGTCGGAATTCGGCACAATATCGGAAACTGATCAGTTCAGTTAAATGTATTCAGTTCAGTAGGTATATGCGGCGTTTAGCCCGGTGCAGCTAATACATTTTCCTTTTTTTTTTAACTTTGTAGGCTTATATTGAGGTGCACTCTATACGAGAAAGTACGGTAGTTAAAATTTTTTTTAAGCTTAGCTTTAGTTCTAGTATTAGTTCTAGTATTAGTTTTAGTTTTTTCATACTTTTGCAGGATTCAAAAAGTTTGGGGAAAATGTATTTTATAAAGTGTAGTGGGGATTTTTCTTTAGTGAAACTTATTTTGGGTGTTTATGTATTTTGCGTTTATTCTTTTCTGTTGTCATTTTTCATTTAAAATTATGTTATTTAATTGATTGATTTATTGGGGCAAATGTGCCCATCTGTGGGAGGGGCTATGGGTATAGAAGCCCAGGAGAGGCTCCAGAACGAGAGTGTGACGCTGGGGTGCTGGAGCAAGGACGAGACACGAGTCCAGGTCTCCGGTCCAAACGACACGTTTTATTTTGATATATTGCGCAACGGCGCACAGAAAACAAACACAAAGCACACAACGTGCAGACTATAGACAACGACGAGCACAGGACACTGCGCGAGCGCACATTAAATAGACAAACCACAGTAGCCCCACGTGATCACGAGACGATTCACAGGTGAGACTTATTAATCACACAACAAAACCCTAACCACGTATATACACTGACGCAGACAAAGCACGTGGACAACGTTGACACACGCCCAAAAGGGAGGGGCCGGGGTCCTCAACGTGACAGAGAGTAGTTGTGTTGAGTGGTGTTTGGTATGGTGACTTGGCTGTGTAAAGAAGTGTTCAGGATCATTAGTTTTGATTTAGCCTGGCAATCTTGAAGCCTGTTTATTTTTGTATTTCAGAGATATTCAGTTTGCTTAGTTTGTTCTGCATTTTGTTTTTGACTTTATTTTGGGGGACACTGTAAATACTTGCACTATTGGAAGAAAAGTGGTCAAAAAGAAAAAATAAAATACGCATTACTTTGGAGAACAAAAGCTTCCTCGCATCTCTGTCCACTCCACCGCCGTCCGTCCTTGCAACACTAAACTTAGTAGTTGATGATGGATCTCTATGATAGGCATTATGAAAATGGTGTTTTACATGAAGTAGAGCCTGCATCTCTTCAGTCACGTTGCTTGTGGGTAGAAGGGCCTAGTGTTTTCAAGGTAGATGAATGGACAGGATCTAAGAATCCAATTATCTTTAACGCTACATATAATGTGTGTGTCAGCGAGCTTGATTTCCTAGCTGTGATGGATTTATTCAATCTCTACACGTTGATTCTTTTTATGAATTTATTTATCTGTGGCTACCTTGAGTCTGGCATGGATATTGGAGACAATCAGCATTTGATCTATACAGCAGTCTGAACCACACAAATGTTCTTTACTTTTACACTCTTTGGAAGACTGACAATTCTCTGAACTTATTGACTCCTGATGTGATGGAACATCTCAATACTAATCACTGCCACAGCTGCTCCAGCAAAAAGTGTTTCCAACTCACCATTCTGACCAGATAAGTCTTGGGATACTCATCTGAGTATGAGCTGGGATATTGTGTTTGGCAAGATCTCTCCAAACTAAGGTTCTCTGTGGCCTACTCAATGGAGGGTTGTCAAGCAATTAACATACACTGTTGCTCGAAAGTTTGTGAACCATCCAAATAATCATTAATTAAAATCTTATATTTGTAAAGCAGACCTTCCAAGAAAGGGACATAAATATATAAGGTATATATTTTCATTATTTATGCAACAAAAGTTCTCCAAAAATGAAAAACCTGCCAAATGCACAAGTATGTGAACTCTTAGTTAGTAGCTTGTGGCACCTCCTTTTGCAACCATTAAGTCAACCAAATGTCTTCTGTAACCACAATGAGTGTCTCACATCTGCTTTTTGGAATTTTTGCCCACTCCTCCTTGCAAACATGGCACCTATGATTGTGGTCAAATAATTACATTTTGGGCTCATCTGTCTACAGAATGGACTTCCTTAAAGCCTTTGTCTAAGTGCTCTTTGGCAAAGTTTAAACAGGTAACTTTGTTCTTTCTTGAGAGCAGATTCTTCCTTCTATCAATATTACCATTAATACCATGTCTTTTGATTTTTTTTGCCTGATTGTAGACACATATACATTTGTCCCAGATGTTGTTATTTCACATATAAAAACTGATGATGATAATAAAATAAGAAAATCATGGTAAAACAACAGAAAAATCTAGGAGTTCACAAAGTTTCAAGCAGCACTGTATGTTCCAGTTACAAGAGTAACCTTGGACAGGGTACCCGCGGGTCCTTAAAAAGTCTTAAAATGTCTTAAATTTAATTTTCCATATTCAACGCCTAAAAATGTCTTAAAATGTCTGAAATTTTATGAGGGGAGGCATTAAATTATTATTTATTATAATTATAAGTGTGTGTTGCTCAGTTGTTCTGTTTTATTTTACCGACGATATGTATATTATCATTTCCGCAACGGCTGTATACTCCGCATGGTAGATGGCGCGATGTGAACTTTGCCGAATCAGCGCTAGGACCATGCAGAAAATACTGCTCCAGGGTCCTAGCGCTATATTCCTAGCGCTGGAGTATCCGCGCACCCCCCCCCCCCAGTCAACAATTTTTGTTCGCCCCCCACCCCCCAAACCCCCCCCACGTCAACGATGTGGAACACACCTGCATCCCCAGTAATAGTATTATTTTTTTCTTGTGAGAGGTATTAAAAAGGTCTTAAAAGTCATTGAATTTGAGATAAAAAAAAATGTGCAGATACCCTGTTGGATGTTGTTGGATGTTGTTGAGGTGAGCAGTGTATTCCTTAAGAGGGCTGCTCGGTCATCCCAGTCTGTCCCAAAATGTGGTGAGGTATCTATATGAGATATATCTATATAGACAGCGTTTTTCATCACATAGGCTGTGCCAATTCTTCGATACCTTAAATATGCTGCCTACTGAGATACCTTAATCTGAATGGATTTTAAGGTAGCATCGAACGGTTCCTCAGGCAACCCCATGATTCAACACAAACACTTTTGCCCCTGGTGAACTCATTTTCAAATGTACAGTATTCTAATTCTCTCTACGGTTTCTAGATTATTCAACAAACATTCAAAATTATATTTCTTAATATTAAACCACACAGCATTTACTTCCACTCATGTTAGTTTATGACCATTTTGCAGTTTTATACATTGAGGGATTCACATTTATGCTACCGGAGTTTGAAGCCTCAGGCCACTGTTGTGGATAACCATCTGGCTAACAAATGTCTTATCGCAACAAGCAGCTTATCTAACGTGAGAATTAAAATTGTGAGAAAAATGGGAAGAGGAGAATCCATTGTGCTGAAACACTTTGGGCAACACAAGCAACTGAGGTAAATTAACACTGGTCACATAGGGTTACCTGTTAAAACTGCTACTAGCCGGGCCATCCAATGGAGGATGGGTTCCCTTTTGAATCTTGGTCCTCCCAAGAGTTCTTCATAATTCCAGCCTGGGGAGCTTTCCTTGCCACTGTTGTCCCTGGCTTGCTCATTAGGGATCTGGACCCATGCGTTTGTAAAGCTGCTTTGGAACAGCACATGTAAAAAGCATTATATAAATAAAATGGACTTGACTTCCGTAGCTTCTGGACTGACGCCAGTATGACTTTGAAACTCTCCCTGGATAGGTGGAGTTCTATATGTTAATGGTTTGTGTGGGAGACTTGGCTACCATCTGATAACTTGCTGATAATAAGCTGTTTACTGTGCAGTGAAATATATATATATTCAATAATATACTATGCAATATAATGTAATGTAATATAATGTGCATGTAATATAAAGACTGGTTTGCAATGTTTACACTTTTTGCACAGATTTCTTTATATTTAAACCTTAGGCTTCAGTCATTGGCAGGATACTCTTCATGATGGCAGCATTATCAAATTATAAATCATTCTAAATATTGAAATTGATAAATATGGAGAAAATATTATGATAATAATTTAGCATTTTTCCCAGCTCTACATAAATGCAGACAAATTTTAAATGGCAAAAAAAACTTCAGTATCATATATGAGTGTAAACTTGTCAATTTTTTTTCACTTGTATAATACATCCTGACTCACTGCCAAAACCTGCTCACAGCATATACTATTAAGGCTAGAATGTATATCTTTTCCAGGTTTTGCTCTCTTTCTTCCTGTTAAGCACAGCTTTGCTCCATTGCTCAGAATTTTGAAGTGCTAGAGTTGGTGAAGTCTCAGGACACCTCGCTCTGTCACTGCCTTTCATAAACCACTATATTTTAATACTCCATCGTTGCCCACATCCACTTCTTTCAGTTGCCCAAGTCAATCAATCAATTAAAATTTATTTATATAGCGTTATTGTCACAAAGCTGCTTTACAAGTGTCCGAGCCCAAGCCCCCAGTGAGCAAGCCAAGGGCAACAGTGGCAAGGAAAAACTCCCTAAGAGCATGAGGAAGAAACCACCCAAGTGCATTGGAAGATCCTCCTTCCCTGAATTTTTGGATTCTTTCAGAACAATATCACGGTGTTGCATCAAAAATGAAAAACAGGATTCTCTGGCCTTCATTCTACTGCTGCCGTCTATCCACTTATGTCAAGCTTTCACTTTACATTTGACCTCATTCTATCGCAGAGTTTTTACTATTCTTTTGTTGTGGGGTTTTGAATCTTTTCAGTCTGGAAGGTAGCTGTTGTTTGGCAGGTAAAGGGGAAGAGAGCAAGTGTGGGAGTGATCGTAAGGCAGATGCCACATCAGTAATTGGTGTGCCATGTGAGCTCTGCTCAGCCTCACCGTTTGATCTGTAGACCGCATGGTAGAAGAGTGAAGTACAGGGTTTCTGTTGGGCCTTCTCCAAGCTTTTCAACAGTATAGTTCTCATTAATAACAGAAAGAGAGGGGGCCGAACTGAACACCTGAGCCACTTTTGAGACTTAACCTCAGAACTGTGGCGTGATCTCCACATTTATCATGCTGCAAAGATTACCTGTTTCTACAGCACTTTTATGCTTCCGTGTTTGTCCAGCGTTATAATCCACATGTCCAGCGTTATAATCCACATGTGCAACCTTATACTTCAGCTTCACATTTCAAATGTTATTGTTCAGATATTAATATTCCTTATTAGACAATGTCCTGTGGTTTAATTACATGATTTGTAATTCCAAATAACATATAATTAATATTCTTGATTTCTCATGATTGATATATCAGCACTCGGAGTGACATTGCTTTTGTGCTGATATTTTTTCATCGTAATTGTTCAGCCACTTTCACTGTCTAGTGCAGGGGTCTCCAACCTTTTTGAAACTGGGAGCTACTTCTTGGATACCAATTATTGCGGAGGGCTACCAGATTAGTACGCATCAATTGAACGAAAAAGTTGTTGAGCGGGGGGTGGGGGGGGGTGGCGAGGCGAACGAAAGTTGTTGAGTGGGGGGGGGTGGCGAGGCGAACGAAAGTTGGGGGGGGGGGGGGGGGGACGAAAGTTGCGAGTGCGAGATTGTGGATTTAAATTTTATAAACACTGACAATCGTGATTTTGACAGGAACTTCTCTGTCGGTGGAACACTTTCATTTGCTCCTGTATGTTGTATGCAGCCTCTTACCCTCCCATGAGTTGTGGAGTGTTGAAGAGTGTGAGCATGGATGTCCTCACGTTCTCACGGCAACATCACAGCACTTGGATGTGTTTGTTGAGTTGATAGATGTGTACAGTCCTGCAGCGACTGCAGCTTTTGAACACATTCCAAAATGTAACTGTTCCAAGAACTGAACATTCTTCTTTTTGGAAGAGTTATGGTTAATATAATCATGGTTTACAGTGAAATGTGCTTTTACACTTAGTCTGTAGTTTTACAACTGCATCTCCATTATTGTTCCTAATAAATTTGCAGTGTAAAAATAAATAAATAAATAAATAAATAAATACAATAATGGCACATGGGTTAAATGTGGTGAGAGTGAGGTGAGTGGTGAGAGGGGTTGTAGTGGTAAGTGTAAGAAGAATGGTGAAAATGGTGGCTGATGAGTGGTGACAGGAGTCAGAATGAGTGATAGTGTCAAGAGTGATTAGAGGTAAGAGTGATGCAAGTGGTAAGAGTGATGAGTGGTGACAGGAGTCAGAATGATGAGTGGTGACAGGGGTTAGAGTGATGCAAAGAGTGAGAGTGATGCGATTGGTCAGAGTGTTGCAAGTGGTTAGTTGCAAAACAGTGAGCAATTTTGTGAGCAGTCTAAGTGATGCAAACAGTGAGAGTGACCACTAAGGCAATCAGCTTCTATGTTGCAGTCAAACATCACTGAGCTGGGTTAATATTTAATGTGTGTTGGACACCGTCACAGAGTAGGATTCAAAATCATCTAGACAGAATTACTATTCTTTTGTGTGCGTGCGTGCGTGCGTGTGTGTGTGTGTGTGTGTGAGAGAGAGAGAGAGAGAGTGAGAAAGAGAGACCCACATGTGATGATGTGTCCTGTTCTCAGTGAATATTTTACTCACACAGTGTGCCCTTTGATGCCCGCTTTAATCCTCCATCACTCTTAGCAGATGGAACTCTCGGGGGAGGTGTGTATGCATGTGTGTATGCATACATGTGTGTGTAAGGAGGTTTTAATGATCTGTGTTTCTCTGTAAAGACTGCAGTCAGGTCATATCCACTAGTTTTTTATTTATTTATTTTTATTTTTTTCACCGGCCACTTTATTAGGTACACCTGTCCAAATGCTCATTAACACAAATGTCGAATCAGCTAATCACATGGCAGCAACTCAATGCATTTAGGCATGTAGACATGACCAAGACGATCTGCTACAGTTCAAACCAAGCATCAGAATGGGGAAGAACGGTGATTTAAGTGACTTTGAAAGTGGCATGGTTGTTGGTGCCAGACAGGCTGGTCTGAGTATTTCATAAACTGATCTACTGGTACATTCATGCACAACCATCTCTAGGGTTTACATAGAATTGTCAGAATAAGAGAAAATATCCAGTGAGCAGCTGTGACGGCTGCTGTGACCGCAAAAGTTCTGTGACCGCAAAAGCCTTGTTGATGCCAGAGATCAGAAGAGAATGAACAGACTTGTTCGAGCTGATAGAACTACAACAGTAACTCAAATAACAAGTCATTACAACCAAGGCGTGCAAAAGAGCATATATGAACGCACAACATGTTGAACCTTGAGGTAGAAGGGCTACAGCAGCAGAATACCACACCAGGTGTCAGCTAAGAACAGAAAACTGAGGCTACAATTTGCACAGGTTAACCAAAATTGGACAATAGAAGATTGGAAAATTGTTGCCTGGTCTGATGAGTCTTGATTTCTGCTGCGACATTCAGATGGTAGGGTCAGAATTTGGCCTCAGCAACATTAAAGTAAGGATCCTTCCTGCCTTGTATCAACGGTTCAGGCTGGCGGTGGTGGTACAATGGTGTGGGGGATATTTTCCTGGCACACTTTGGGCCCATTAGTACCAATTGAGCATTGTGCCAACACCACAGCCTACCTGAGTATTGTTGCTGACCATGTACTTCCCTTTATAACAACAGTGTACCCATCTTCTGATGGCTACTTCCATCAGGAAGTACTGAATAACATGTCATAAAGCGTGAATCATCACAGACTGGTTTCTTAAACACAACAATGAGTTCACTGTACTCAAATGACCTCCACAGTCACCAGATATCAGTCCAATAGAGCACAAGAGCACCTTTGGGATGTGGTGGAATGGGAGATTCGCATCATGGATGTGCAGCAGACAAATCTCCAGCAACTGCATGATGCCATCATGTCAAAATGGACCAGACTCTCTGAGGAATGTTTCCAGTGTCTTGTTGAATCTATGCCACGAAGGATTAGGGCAGTTATGAAGGCAAAAGGTAGTCCAACCCAGTACTAGCAAGGTGTACCTAATAAAGTGGCCAGTGAGTGTTCATAATGGCATATATGTATATATTTTCATGGACAAAATTGCTTGTCGTTGTAATTACCACACAGCTTATTTTGAAACCAGACAACCTTGCTGTGAGGCAACAGTGCTAACCACCACACCACCATGCTGGCCCTTCTTAGTAATTTCTTAGTCTTTCTTAAAGTCCCTCCTCCAACCTAAAGCTTCAAATTCCCCTATAACTATTAGACAGCCTTGTCTCTATTTAGTCTATTTTTTCAGTATTTTTACAAGTTCTTGTTTTCATTCTTTTGGATGTCTCCACCATTTGGGAACTATTACTGCTCCTGTTTTCTGCACCTTGTCTACCATCACAATGTCTGGTTGGTTTGTCACTATATGTCTGGATAAAGAAGCCCACAGGATCTTAGCTGTGTTCTCCACCATGGTCTGTGTTTCCTCCTATTCCGGGTCTTCAGCTCATAAGGCTTGTGTATATTCCTGTATATGATCCCTGCCCCTTTATGTTTCTCAGTGTATGCTTTCCCTGCCATTATTTTGTGTTGTGCTTCTAGGTACTGGCTTGTCGCAGAGGCTTCTGTGTCTGCATCTTGGGTCTTCTCTTGCTTCAGCTGACCTCGGGCTTAGTGCTTTATCTTTGGCTGTCATGATTAGTGACTGTGCTGTCCATTGGTCCTCTTATTCCCAGCCATTGGTAGGACTTGCATCAGCTACCTTTACCTTCTGTTGGTGGTACGATCCATGTAGTAGCTTATGGCACCTAGTCGTTTTCCTTAGTGACCACATTTGACAACTGAGTCAGTCCCTCGTCAGCTCTCTCTTTGGACATCCTATTGCTTGGCATGCAGCTGTTCTTGAATGTTTTGTGTTTTGTGGTCAGTTTTCCTCCTCCTGCATGGCATCTTGACATCTGCAGTTTCTACTTATTCTCTTGGCCAGCGCATTGTGCCTGCTGTGTATCTGATGACTGCCAGCACTTACATATTTATGGCTTTGATATTATTGTTCCCATTCTGGGGGCTCTTGAGGGCCTGCTGTACAGTATGAAGGTGCTTGGACGTTGCTGTCCATCTCATTTTGCCTTATGATTCACATGTGGTTAGTATTGGTATCACAGGTATTTGTGGCAGTCGCCTATGCCTGTTATACATCCTTGTTGATGTTCAATTCCTACTTTGCCCTTTTTGTTCTTATTAGACCACACTTTAGATCAGCACACTCAAACAGATTGAAATTGCTGTGTCTTTACTGTAGATCCTGTTTTTTTTGTTTGTTTGTTTGTTGTGACCATTAATGAGGATGCTTATAAATTTTGCTCAACAACAGATGGACTATAAATGATCCAATAAAGTGACTGGTGAGCATAAATACACACACACACACACACACACACACACACACATATAAATAAGTCTCACCGCCTACAATTGTTTCACATAATGATCTGTAACATCCTTTAAAAAATAGTTTCTATCGGTTGTGTTTAAAAGGTGGCCAATGTCAGCCAATGTTTGGATGGCCAGACTGATATATGCTCTGAAGATCTCCCTGTTTCATCACCAATTTTGTTTAACTGTGACAGAAAATAATTTTGCATTTTTACTGTCTGCTTTAACTTGAAGGCATGGTACCCTGTCAGATTCCAGCGACATCGCTGTGAAATGACTTGACAGTACAGCTCATAGCATACAAAGAACTCATAGCATGCAAAGGAGTCAAAGCACCTGTTGCTGAGTCAGCAATACAAACTTTCAGCAGACACCTGTGGTACCTCAGTCAGATTGTGGTAGGGCTTTTTTTGACAGTGAAGTTCCAACTGCAGAAAGGGTTGAGATGGTACTGGCTCTGCAGAAGGAAGGCAGTGATGACTGCTCATTGGTCAACTTGCATGTAGCTTGTTGCAGAAATGTTGTGTGTATATATATATATATATATATATATATATATATATATATATATATATATATATATATATATATATATATGAGTAAATGTTTGCATTATGCATGTGGTTTTCACAATCATAATCAACTTGAGATCAGTTTGTGGCTGTACAGTGGTGAATGCCCAGTTTTGCTTACAGTATTGGAAAGTGGGCAGCAGTAGCCTCCATGCTGGATGAGGGCTGCAGGAGTGGGTTTGTGCCTTCCCCCTGTGAAGGTGCACAGACACGCCCTAACTTAACAACCTCTCTTCACCCCACTGCCCGCACAAGGCCTTCGCTACTCACAGTGCAGCCCGGGAGTGCTAGAGTCATCCCACTCTGACAAAGATGAACTGCCCTATTACCCTCACTGCCCCTCTCAGAGACGAACTGCCCCATTACCCCCCACTCTCTTCTCTAGCAGGAGCCATGGCCTTGCCCCACAGTCTGTTTATCAGGGTCGTGCTGTGGCTGTCATTCCGGCAGCGGCGGCTATGGGGTGTTAATAAAGTAGGGAAGAGCGTTTAGGAGTGAGGGGGAGTGTGTGGATATATATACACAGTGCTGGCCATCAGGCAGACATGTCCCCTAGGGCCAAATAAAAGTCCTATTAACATCCTCCCCCTCATTGGCTCTGACAGCTTGATCAATTAGGCCCCTCTTTAGGTGACCCTGCCAGTGCTGTGACAGCAAGGTGAGGGAGCCAAATGAATGGAGTAGACAGAGTTGTGCACCTCCCGGGATTTTCATCCGAGCTGCTTCTTCCCTCTCTCACTCTCATTCCCTCTCTTCCTCTTCCACTCCATCTCTCATTCTCTCTCCCTCTCTCATTCTCTCTCTCCTTCTTTCTCCTTTACCCCCTCCTGCCCAAGCTGTCCTACAGAGGGCAGGTGTACAGCGTCCCAGATATCTATCACTCTAAGGTTTCAAGGAAAAGTCGGAGCCTGTCATGCTGCTCTTTGCATGACTAAAAGGTATTTTCAGATCTGGAGATTCATATGTTATGGAACTTGCCATTGGAATCCCTGATATTCAATATCTCCTCTCTAAAAAATGTTCTTGTTCTGTTCGAGCTTTTCTCTGCTGTAATGTGCTGTGCCATTACAAAACTCTCATATCACACAATCTAAATATTTATGTATGTTTATAATCCATACATTTGACTCCACCACTCACAATTCACAAAACAATTCACTTTTCCTGTGCTACAGCAAACTGATTATATATAAAGGTTGTTTGGTAATTGCAGTGTCAGATCAGTACAGCTGAACTATGCATGGGAGAGTGTGCAGTAGTTTTTTTTTTTTTTTGGGGGGTAAAGCTCCTGTGTGCTGGAGCAATATGAAGTATGGAGTATGAATGAGTGAAGAGAACTGTGCACTCTCTGCCTGACTCCCTGTGTTCAGCTCTGCTGGGAACAGTAGAAGGTCTGTGCATTGTGAAGTGATGAGTGTAAGGTCTCTATGCCTGACAGCTGGAGCTAATGGCCCCCACCCCCAAACCACTCAGCACCACCTCCACCATCTCACCCCATCCACCTTGTAGTGCACTGTTGGCTTCACTCAGATTTTATCAAAAAAATTGGCTGGGTATTACAAAAGTGAACTGTTTACAAGATGGCACGAATGGTTCTTAGTGGAGTTCCTCTTTGAAGAGTAAGCAGGTCACGTCCGCTTTGGCGGCTCCTCATGGGGACAGGTAAGGAATCCCATACCATCTTAGGGTAGGTTTACAGAGTCGACATATTTCTACAGTATCATTTAAACTAGTATGACTAAGACATTTGTATAGCTTGTGTAAAATGCAATTTCCAAATCAAAAATTAACTTCCAGATTTTTACAAATAAAACATGACCAGGTTAAAATGGTGTGAAATATTGATTCAGAAATGGCACTTTAATTGCTGAATTAATTGCTGTGCTGAGTTAATGTGATTCCCCTTTAGTGTGTTAACTGATCATGTCATATCCTCGGTGTTCGACTCACTGGCCTCTTCCTCCCTAATGATGAAGCTTCCCTACATCATTATAGAAATGCAAGAGGAGAGGTAGTGTACAGAGGGATGCTGGGATACTAAGGGAAATGTGCAAAAGGGATAATTGAATATTGACATTCTGCACACAAGCCTAAATATGTTTCGGTGAAACTTACAACCGCAAGGCACATTTCTAAGCTTACTGCTGCCATACTGCATCCTTCTCTGTACTTTACCAGCTTCTAACAACTAGTTGTATTAGAACATGTTGGTGGATTTGATTTTTTAAGATATATTACTCTATTATATTATATACTCTATTATATATTATATTTGTTATGTACTTCTGCTTTTAGCCTAACAGAGTGTATAGTGTCCTCCTGAAACAGGGTTTGACTGTTATATAGGTAATGCTATTCAGCATGCAGTGGCTTGAGAGGTCGGTAGTCTAAAGGAAACCGGCTTTCATATCGGCTCTGCTTCACTCAGATTTTCTTTAAAACACAGACCAGCTTCTGTCTCCCTGCATCTCTGATCCATCTCTGCTCAGCTCAGATCTGTTTCCATGAGTCTCTGTGACATTGTCCAGATGGCAGTACAGCTATCTAATCTGGCTGGCTGGGTCAGTCAGTTTGCGTTCCCTCTTAACTTGCCCCCTCGTATGGAGCTAAATCTGTTGCAAAACTTGAGAGCGTGAAGGACCTGATTTGAGACCTTGTAAAACAAAATCTGTACGTGTATTTTTAATTTGAGAACTTGTAAACTAAAAGTTGCACTTGTATTTTTGATGTGAGAACTTGTAGAATATCTGAGCATGAATGTTCACTGGCAGGAAATCTACACGAATTCAGCACAACTTCAAATCTGCCCGCCTCGACTTTTGCAACACATATCTTGGTGTACGTGTTGCACTTGTATTGGGAAGTGGGCGATGGGGGATGGGACAGAAACCGTGACTATTTTTTGCTGCAAACACAAAAGAATTGGAGGCAGAACAATTACAGATAATTCCTTCTATGATGGCACAAACACCGGTATGTTTTTTAAACTGCATTATTTTTCTAATGATACAAGTGTGTATATATAGTTTATTATTCAGAGTTGATTTCATAGTTTGAAATTAATAGTTAATATGTATGGTTAAAATGTAAGGTGATGCAATATGTTATATCTGTTATATAATTCCCGTAGCACTGTACTGCAGTCTGGTTGATTTAGTTCTGATGGGCTGACTTCCCAGGGGGGACTAATTAAGGGACACCTTGGGAGCTGGACCTGCTGCTCGCACGAGAGAGGAAGAAGAATCGTGTGTAGTGGCTACTACCAGTTATCCTGTCCTGAGCTGTTTGGCTGAAAATAAAGAGAATTTTACTTTACTTCTAACCTGACTATCTTTCTTCCCACCCCTCGACCTGGAATAGAAAAGAGACCTGGAATAATAGTGACAATCAAATTATAGGGTTACACAAGCATGGCAAATGGTATTAGACAGCAATACTAGAATATAATAGATAAAGGCACTTGATGGAAACTTGAATCTAATGTCATTGTGATGTTTCTTAGCTTAGAAAAATGATAATTATTAGAAAAATACTTGTCACTAGCTAGTTTGTGCCATCATAGAAGGAATTATCCGTAATTGTTCTGCCTCCAATTCTTTTCTTTTTGCAGCAAAAAATAAGCTGAGTCACGATTTTTGTCCCATCCCCCACTGCCCCACCCTCTTCCCCGTACAAGTGCACAAATCTGTTTTGCGTACACCAAGATATGTGTTGCAAAAGTCGAGGCAGGAAGATTTGAAGTTTGTGTACATTTCCTGCCAGTGATTTTTTTACATTCAAGCTCAGTTTTATTCTACTCCTCACATCAAAACTACAAGTGCATCTTTTAGTTTACAGGTTCTCGCATCAAAAATACAAGTGCAACTTTTAGATTACAAGTTCTCAAATAAAAAATAAGACGTACGGATTTTGTTTTACAAGTTCTCAAATCAGGCCCTTCATTTTGCAACAGATTTATCTCCATACCCTCGCACATGCATTGCACACACATACACAAACACCATGCATTACTGCAGTATAGGATAATAAGGCCCTATGTGCACAGGGGTGTAGAGGAAACAAGCCTTCCTTTATATGACAGGGATGTCATTAATCTTTATGGAGGTTAACAAATGTGCTTGCGAGAAAGGTATATTTCATACATGGGCACCAACAATGGCACTATTGTGCAGACCTGCTCTCCCAGCATGCTCTGCTGCAGTCGTCCTCTACAGCACTTCACTCCTTTCCAGTAGCCTATATCTTGAGAAATTCATGAGAAAATGAAAAAAATTTCTTTGAGCAACATCCTATGGATGATTTAAAACGTGGTTATTGCCTTCATGTTGTGCCTTTCATCTTTTACTTTTAAACAATTTTGGGGCGTCTGAGACCTGTTTTGTGAAATATCTGAGAAATTTTGAAAAACTGTCAGAAATTATTGCAAAAGATCTAAAATTGTGACACACCAGCTCTGCTGCACACAGCTCTGTTCAGAGGCTATTTTGAATTTTGAATGTTCAGAGTGTCTGTCTTCCTTCTGTAATTTAGCAAGTCCTAATCTGTTTAATTCTCCTATTTTAAGTGCTCACAAAATGTATCTATCTAGGTTTTTGTTTTACTTATTCTCTCACTTTTTTCACCACCTTCCACATTGAATGGAAGCTGGGTGGGGGTGAGTGGGGATGGGTGGGGTTCGTTTTCTTTGTGTTGGAGATTTACCTTCTCCCACTGCCTGCTCCATACTTACTGGTTGGTATTGTTGCCGTAGCGATCCCTTACTGAAACGAGCCTTATTGATGTTTCCCCAAGAACCCCCCCCACCACCACCACCATACCCCCACTGTCAATTTCAGCATGAAAACATCATAGATAAGTGACTCAAAAATAGACCCTACAACACCATGTTCTGTGAGCTGCCTGCTTCTCTCTCTCACCTCTTCTCTCCTATCTCTTGCTGTAATTTAACTTTTCTGTGAATAGCTTCACTATACATTTTTTTTGTAATCTATTGTATATTTTAACAGGTAACAAGATGTCCTGTGCATTGACCATTGAATCTTCCCCATTCACTGCATTACTTTGTATTTAAGGTGTTTGGCTTGGTGAAGTAAGTGTGTGTGTGTGTGTGTGTGTGTGTGTGTGTGTGTGTGTGTGTGTGTGTGTGTGTGTGTGTGTGTTTAATTTGAGTGTGTGTTGGGGGAGAGTGCTTATATGTCTAGCAATTGCATATGGGATGCTAACCTGTAAAATCTGGTGCCTTTTCTCAGACATAGTAGCTACTGTAGGAAAGAGGAGGGGAAAAGATGATGTTGTTTACAGGTCAGGATAACATTTCCACATCTGTCTGTTCTAGTTTTATAGTTTGTTTTTTTGTCTGTGTGTGTGGGTGGGCGTTTCTTCCCCTCAGGACCCCGTGGTTTAATGGCTGGGGTTTTAACCTACCCCGGGGCCAGTCCCTGCTCGATAAGTGGAACTTGATCCCAGAGGGCGTTGATATTCTCATGACCCATGGACCTCCTCTTGGTGGGTGCAATTAACTAATCCTAATGGGCTTTTTCACAATTATTCATATATTCAACAATACATTAATGTGTTTCTGGAAAGGTCAGGGTATGTGTCACTTAAGCCTGTTTGTGATTTATACTGTGTTAGCATTCCATCAGTGTCTGTTAAAATATCTATTTTTTTTTTTTTTTTACTTTTACATATTTGTAGGGCACATCTTCAGGTCTCATTTTTTTTTTAGATAGGGCATCGGACCATAGTGCTTGACCATCAGAGAGAAGATGCTTAGTAAAGCTTTGTTGATCTAAAAAGGCTCTATTAAATCTTAATGATGTTTACCATATATTTGGCTGCAGGCATTTGTGTCCTGGCTCTGGATTAGTCCTATGTGTATGGTCTTCTACTGCTGTGCATATGCATGTTTGTGCATGTTTGTGTTTATGTATATGGATGTGTGTGTGTTGTATCTGTGTACCTGTGTGTGCGCGTGTGTGTGTGTGCAGGCTTTCGTGACTGGGTGCCTAAGGAGCTGCAGCGCGTTGGCTGTGTGGAGCTGTTGAACACAGTGCAGCGGCGGGTGCGGCCAAAATTGCACGCCTTCGGGGGAATACATGAGGGTGAGGATAAAAGAGGTCACGCGCACATAGACGCACACACATAAATGCACACCTTGCCACCTGTAAATTGCTGCAAAGGGTTTGCAGTAACATAGAGATGGTCCTGACCTGAAAGAGAATCTTTTTTTTTCTGTTTTTTAGATTTTGGTGATTGCACCAACCTAAACAATGACATCACCAATGGCTACATCTGTATTACACACCACTCCACACATCCAGCCATCATTAGTATGGTTCTGTTACACCCTGAAACCATTAGATCCATTAGATCCACTTCATTAAGATGAAGATGGCAAAAAAGGAAGAGTGACATTCACATTTACATTCACCCCAGACATGCCGAGGACCTATGCCAAAGAACAACACTGAACTTTTACTATAATGTTTTCTATGTTTACTATAAAGCCTACATGCCTCAACTGTAGAACTGCAAGCACTGCATGTTGTATGCAGGATGAGCCAAATCAGTGATGATCTGGAGCAACTGACTGAGGCACTTTAAAGTATACACCAGCGCCGGACCATACTGAAATAAATGAAGATTATTTTAAGTACTGAAACATGTGAAGAAAGTACTCTGACTAGTACACCACTCTTTCATTTTTAGATAGTTTAGGATGTTCAGGATAAACTGCATTACTGTAGGCTATAGCCTTATTTGGACTGGATTACAATTGCATGGGATTCTGGGGTAATTTCTACTTTTCCAGGGGCTCCGCCATGATTTTACTTTCATGTAGATCACATTGGTGTTTTTCTCCCTCCTCCCCTGAAAAAGTTACAGTCTGAATCACTTAGTGTTTTTCACCCAAGTTGACTCTTGTCTGTTAATTTCAGTCTCACCTGGATCTAAATGAATAATTTTCTAGGCAAATATTACCTGATACAAAAAAGTAACTATGATCAATGAGATAAATTAGATAGCGCAAGCTTAATAAAGGGATGATTATAAACGCAGCCACAGGCATAGATCACCACTTACTAGTTGAATCACTGTGAGTTCATTAAAGCTCTAGGTTTGTAGAACTAGAAACTTGCTTGCTTGACCAGTAGTAATTTTAATGCTATCTTGCATTACTTCTGGTCTAACTTGGGCAGTAGACCTAAGGCCTAATACTTTCAAGCAAATAGTTAAACCTTTTATGCTTTGTACCTTTGTACCTTTCATAGCAAGTCTGTGTTATTATATTTCATTCTGATTATAACCACTAGACCTCTACCAGGGCTACAGGTTGAAAATGGTTGGGCTTAGATTGGGCGGATTGAGAGAGGAGAGATGGAAAACATTCCAGTTTGCCCTGAGGAGTGATCCCTGTACTTGGTCTTGCCCTGAAGAGTGATCTCTGTACCTGGTCTTGCCCTGAGGAGTGAGCTCTTTACCTGGTCTTGCCCTGAGGAGTGATCTCTGTAACTGGTCTTTGTTTGTAGGCTTGCTGTTATTGGCCATTTCATTTGTCCTTCAAATTTTCCTTGCAGATTTTGTTGTTTCAAATGAAATTTGTAAAAAAATAAATAAAAAATGTTTTGTATCTGCAACAAAGTTTAAAAATGTCCTCCTACAGCAGATGGCCCAGCAGGATCTCTTGTGTTCTCTGCCTGCATCACTTTGCACTGTTTTCAGTCATTTTCTGCAGGCCTTGCAGATGGTTGCAGAGGCACAGGCCTAAGGAAATTTCTCGGAGTAACACAAAATTGTGCTCTCTAGAGTGTGTATTGTGTTAATGGTGTCTCATTCTCTTTCCCCATAGGCTATGGCATTATGACAGACGGGTACAGTACATTCATCAATGCTTCTACCTGCACTGTCAGCTTTCAGCCAACTAACCCCCCTATCGTGTTTGACCTCCCAAATCCCTCCAGCTCTTGAGAAGCTTGAAAACATCTCATTGCCCTCCTTTTCCCCTTAATATTACTTTCAAAAAATTATGTTAAGTGTTTATTTGTAAACTGTTCAGTGGAACTTGAACTTAGCGGGTGGGAAGGTTTGGGTGGGGCAACCTATTAAAAAAAAAGATGACATCTGTAAGATAACATTTGTGAATTTGTAAAAACTTTTTTGCCATTCTGATAATGCATTGATATTGGATGCCATTGTTCCTTTTTTTTTATTATATTCAGGACAATTAAGCTTTCTTTTGGCTGACAGGGAAACTGCCTTAAACTAGCTTTAATCTCCCCAGCTAGAACCCCTCCCTTCTGCTAGCAAAGAGAAAGCCTCGTATTTATTATGTGTCGATTTGAAATGGAATTTCTTTTGCATTCTGAGAACACTTTTTACTTTTGTACAAGAGCAAGGAAGACTCTGATTAAACTTTACTCAGAAAGCTCTAGAGCCCTTCGGCCTGAATATAAATCAGTAAATGTCTTAAAGTAAGAATATAGCTATATGTATGTGTGTATGCTGTAAAATCTCTAAAGGTTTGTTCTAAACATCTTATCAAAAGAGAAGATCACTTTGCTTGGAAAGGATGACGTGCAGAATGCACACTTGTTAGTTTCTAATGTTTTTTTATGTACTTTGAATGAGTCCCACCTCATGGCAAATGGGCCATACAACATGTAAAAATCAGTGTCCTAATTAAAAGGTATATTTTAATGTACAATCTAAAATGTTTTGTTTTCCTTATTTGCCTAAATAAGGTTTAGTTGTCCTTTAATGTATTATGGATTATGATAGTTTAGTTTTTATATTTGTTTTGTTTTGGGCTTTGGGGGGTTAGTGTGTTTTGTTTTTGTTTTGCTTTTTTTGGGGGGGGGGGGGGGGGGGGTGTTGTTTTGTATTTTGTTTGGGGGTTTTGTTTTTGTTGTTGTTTTGCACTGTGTGTAAATGCAATTTTGCTAGCACAAAAAATGTTGCCAATAGTTGTTTCAGCTCTGTCACTGTAAATTTCCCTTGGCCTGTTTATGGTCCTAAGTCTTGCTCCTGGAAAGGGATACTCTTCTGTTTTTCTCCCCTTTCATTGTGATATATTTAGCTGCCTTTATATGCAAATAAAATTGCAAAGTTTTTACTTAATATATTTAATGTATGTTATGATTTCTTTGGTTGATTTTGCTTTTGGTTTACGTAGGTAGTATTTGAATTGTATTATCTGGAGTGTAATGCCTAATGAGTGAATGCCATAATCCATAAATTTGCCCTAGGGTCTTTATTGAAGCACACTTCTTTAATTACTCCTCCATGTAGCTGAAGTTTGGACAGTGCACAAGGGTCTTTTTTAACACTATCCACTAACGTAGCCTTTGTCTCATGGTTGGAGTAATTCACACAGTCGGACTCACGTACAGTGCAGGAATCTTCTCGAATGCAGGAATCCTCTGAAGAGATTTACTCTGCACATGAAAAAGCGGCTCATGTGTAGAGTCACCCAGCTTCGGTTATCTCTTTGTAATCCAATTTGTATTCATGGAGAGCAGGAAACACAGATAAATATACATCAGTTAAGGATGAGAGGAAGGAAGCCAGCCAGCTCAGGGCTCCCAGAGAAAACCAGGCATCATTTCTACTCTAAAGCTAATGCCAATCCCTCCGAGGCCAAAAATGGAGACTGGTGAGAATTTACTCCCCCTCCACCGCATACACAAATACATTGTCTCTCTACCTGCAGGCTCTTCCAACAGGCTCGTATCAAAGGCACCAAACCTGTTAACACTTCCCCTAAACCAGACCATAAAATGTTGCCCTAAACTAGCTTATTAGTATAATCCATGCTAATCACATTAACCTAACCCTGTGAATCATGTCTGACACTCACGGCTGGTTTAGCTCTCAGGACTGAGTCAGGGGGCATTTGAAAATATCTTTGATCTGATCTTTGAATCTGTCACCAAAATAGACCCCATGGGATTATCTAAAACACCAGTTAATTTCACAAGTCTGTGTCTCTATACTATACAGATGGGTGTACCAGCATCAACCATAAACAAGGGTTTTTGAAGTATTTAAGGGGGAAACCAGTATAATAAATATCTTGTGTTCTCATGGATTTGCACAAAACACACATGCTCAGACTCATCATTATTCTTGTTCAAAGCAGTTTCCTGTCTACATATAACCCTCTAGCAACCACACACATGCATACATTAACAGTTTCTCTATCCTTTAGTGAAAAGACAGCAGAGATGCTGCCACAGAGATGTAGCTGGTCTGTGGACTTGTCTATCAGGAGCAGTAGCACAGGCCTTCAGACATGAAAGCTGACACACACACACACACACACACAGAGCACAGCATAGTGACACCACGAAAAAATTAGGAATTCATGTATTCATCAGCAGCAGTGCCAAGTCTCTTAATGTCAACCCCCACCCCCAACCTTACACACGCACATGCTCACATCTCTCCCTTCCTCCTCTCCCTCCCAATGTGTGTGTGTGTGTGTGTGTGTGTGTGCTGTGCATGTGTAAGTGGAGTGGGAGTGTTGGATTGGGAGAGTATATTAATTACCCTGTCCTCCAGCAGGGGGTCTGGCAGTAATAGGTGTTGCTGACAGCAGGGACTATTAGCCTACCATGCCCCGACAGCTGCTATCGATATTGGAAATTTGTCAACTTAGCCTTCGTGCCACCATGATGGATGGGGTGTAACTCTCTTGAAGGCTAATGCCCTCTGTCGTTATGAGAGAAAGTGTGTGTGTCTGTATTTTGATAAATCATAAATATAACATCTGATCTTTTATACCTTTTATACTAGTTTATAAAATGTCCCTTTCTAAAATATCAAGTTATTTAGTTGGTCCACTGTATGCAACTGTACATAGGCATATGTGGTTAAAAATCTTTATGGTCATATAGTGAACACACATATGCCTTGCCCATTATTTGTTTTAAATATCTAACACAAATAAATATCTATGCCAGAGGATATATATGTAATATGTAATTGTAATATGTAATGAGTTGGGAAGTGAGGATGTGTGTTTATTATGATAAAAGATCTAGGTATACATAGATGTAAGAGAGGTGTGTGTGTGTGTGTGTGTGTGTGTGAGAGAGAGAGAGAGAGAGGGAGAGAGAGAGAGAAAGAGAGATCCTGCTCCACAAAGCTTTTCCTGGTGCCAGCAGCCCAGTATGGAGTGTTTACATTGTCCTAATTGAGGCCAGCTGGGCTGATACTGTAGTCTGTTGTTGATTTTACCCCCAAACTAATGAACCAAAAGCAGCACCGGAAAGAACATGTTTCTGTTCCTTTCCATGTTCTCATTTCACACGTTATTTGTTAGCACATATTTATTAGCAATAATTTTATAATTTTATTGTTTCTGTTAAGATTATGAGATTAGTCACATTCAGATGAGTAGAAATAAACAAAAATGTGTTGGAAGCTTAAACTTAAAACATAAATATGCAATTATGGATTTATAATGCAGAAATAAAGCTAGTCTTCATTTTCTAGACTGGCTATCCTACTATGCATACATGTGGAATGTGGAAGAGCAGCAAAAAGGCACTAGACCATGAAAAGGACTCATGCAGCAACATAATGTCACAGTAAATTGTGGGATAATAGATTCTGGAATACTTCATAGTCCAAGTCCCATTTTGCATTATCTTTGCTGTGAGTGCTCCTAATTTTACTGTAGTGTCTCTAGTCCAACACACTATACTGCTCACAGCATAATCAAGATGGGTTCTAAACCTCAGTTGAAAGATATTTCTGTTTAATGTCAGACACAACCTTAATGTGGACATAACCTTACTGACTGCGATAGAAAACATGCCACTGTAGGTTAATGGGTTTAGGATTATGTATGCAGTCCTTGTGTCATTTATTTAACCATTCATAGTTTACTTTGATCCTGTAAACCTACTCCCTCCTTTATATGCTGACTGGACAGATTGCAGTGTTCCAGTACAGACATACCCTGGTTCAGAGCTCTGGGGCTACTCACTGCTTCTGCAGGCCTGATGTGGGAACCTGCTGGTGACACACAGCAAGATCACTCATATATCAGAAGAGATGCCACTGAATTCATACACACTTTGTTTCCAAACTCAGCTTTCCTTGGTCATGTTGTACTTATTGTACTGCTTCACTCTACCATCCACTGTCTCTTGGTCTCTCTGCTTCCCCATTCTTAGTATTTCTTCTCTGTCTGCTTCTCCTCCAGAGTGACCACCTGCCTTCACAACAAAGTGATGATTGCACTGGTAGTTTCAGTGAAATCTACTGGATAATATTTCACTCATAAACATGTGAAACAAACTGGTTTGAGATGGATAAAATGTATATGTTGGTGGTGTGTTGAAAGTAGCACCCACATAGCTTTTCCAATTTCCCTAATTAACCTGTTTTCCACTTCTCATTATTTCTTATCACAAATAACCCAAGTTACTGTAAACTTTTGATGTCTTGTGATGATTGGTGATTGTTAACTGAATGAAGCTAAATTAAGAGGGACTGCAATCAGATGTATTTGATGACTTCTGTGGTTCATATTTAAATTTGGCTGCAATCCCATTCAACCAGTATTCGTTTTTTTAACAGACCACAATAGTGCAATCTCTTTGCATTAGAAATTGATTAAGAACCAATGTGTTAAAATTAATTTGTGACAAAGATGACAAGATAATTAGGAGTTGCCAATGAAAGGGTGCAATCTAATTTGAATTTGTATAGCTTGGGTGATGAGGTAATATGTGTGTTACGATTCCCGAGGGGCAGGCAAATGCAGGTTTGAATAAATTTAATAAGGAAAACACGACAGAACAACTAAGCACAGATAAAAACACTAGAAAACTAATAACAAAGGGGATAACAACTTAAACGGGTACAATAAACCTAAACAAGCAAACACGTTAGCATTAATGCACATGCACACACGGAACAATGAAACTACAAAATTAAGAGTATAGAAACTAACAGGGAGGACGAGGAACAAACACAGTGAGGGAAACTGACACGATAACGAGTAAACGGAAAACTGAATGAACGTGGAGAGGAAACATAGACAAAACAGAACATTAAGCAAACTAAAATGAGACAACAACGGACAAAGCTAACAGTAACAGAAACCGGGAATATATATACATAAAATGCACAGGCTATGAACAAGGTACGAGGAGACAGACTTACAGGGAATGTACAGGGAATTGACCGACACCGGTAGACAGGCCAGAAGGAACTAAATGCACAGAAACAGGGAAGTGAAATGAAACACAGGTAGGAACACTGAGGACAGGGACATGAAAGACAGAAAGGAACTATGGAAACCAGGAAACAATGTGGGGCTGGGGCAGACGACAGGACTGGGGTGGAGGGCGGAGCTAGATACAACAGTACCCACAACTGACATGAGGGGTGTCTGGACAGGGGCTAACATGGCAGGGCAGGAGAAATTAGAGACGGAAGGCATAACAGAGGGGAACGACACAGAGGCGGGCAAGGAGACAGGTGAGGACACAACATCACAGGACGGGACAAGGGACACTGTGGAAGAGTAGGACGGACGATTCGGGGGTCGCAGGAACGGGGGGCTCTGGACCGGGGTCAGGTGAAAACATGGGGAATGGACAGGATGGGTCAGGACCGGGAGCTGACACAGGAGTGGGGCCAGGGATGGGAGACAAGGCCAACACTGAGGTGACTATATGCTGGATGACAGACACAGGTAAAGGAACAAAATGGGTCACAATCTTGGGGATGGAGACAGGAACAGAAATCACAATACCGGCGGCAGACACAGGCACAGATATGGACAGATGTACACACTGGGACTGGGACTAACAACGATGATCAGGTATGGAACACGGCAACAAGGGGAACCTGGGCAAAGAAAGGGGACCTACATATGGAAAACTATGTACATTGTCAGTTCTAGGCAGTGACTGTATATATCAGGGGTACTCGATTAGAAGTGAAGACGGGCCACATTTTATTTTTTCAATCACTGAAGGGGCCGGTTAAGGGGGGGGTGGGGGGGTGGGGGTGGTGTCGAACGTAAATTGTTGACGGGGGGGGTGGCATTTGGGCATCTGCTACCTGTTTGTTGTTGCCATAAAGGCAATCCCCGGCATCGTCTTGAGATCGCGGTGCGCGATTTCAAAATAAGAGCAGATAGCGCGATTGAAAAAAAAGATTCCTAAAAAAAAACACTTTTCAAAACAGCCAGATATAGATAGGGCCGCTATTTGAGTATGGGGGGTATATATAATGGACGGTACGTCACCGTTGACTCCCATTGTGAACTTTTGAAGCCACCAAGATGGCCGCACGGACACCGCCATCTTGGATGCGCTTGCGCAGTAGATGAAAATTGGAGCCAGAGCATGCGCATTAGAACCGGTAGACAGGACAGTATCTACACCAGAGACCGTATCTCCGCCCCGACATTCGTTAGGATACGCCCACCAGTATAGACACTTTTGACATTTTACAAAATAAACAAAGGTAAAAGGTTTTAATACTGCTGTCGAGAGTTTTATTAACTGTAATCCAGTATTAACTGTCAATCACCTTATCGCCACACCCCTTTAAATAACACTTAATAACTTCTATAAAATCTGTTTATCATAGAGAAAAACACTGGGAGAGATACTAACACAATGGGGTCTTATAGAATTGACAAAATATAATTGCTCAAAAAACTTATTTTATGCCCGGTTCACACTACACGATTTTAGGCTGGTTTTTCAGTTGCCGACTGATCGCCGACAGAAACTGTGGTCGGAGGCAAATCGGCGATCACTCGTCGCTCGCTCAGTCGTGTAGTGTGAACTGCTGAAAGACGCTCACCGAGCAGTCGCCGACTCGTCGCAGACGACTGGCAGATATCTAGCATGTTTAATATCTAGCCCAGTCGGCGACTGAGAGTCGGCAGCAGTGTCTAGCTACAGCCAATTGGAACACGGAGAGAGAACCGCGGCACCGCTGAAGATATCTCTGAAGAATGTAAAAAACTTTCAAGAATACTTTCAAAACAGTAACCCAGCAAACACACAAAATCCTCACCTTTCTTACAACTTTACTACAACACTGTGTTTAAGTTATTGTGACAGCACTGGAGAAATAGTGCGATTGATTATATTTATGTTCACTTGGGACTATGGAGTGTTTAAACGGTAAAAAAAATAATAACGAAAATGTGGAATACATGTACATTGTTTTTTTTCTTCTACGTGGTGTTGCTGGTTCTCGCGAGAGTTTCGTTTCGTATTCTCGCGTTTTTGGACGGCAGCCAGATGAGTCGGCGATTCCCCAGTCGTGTAATTCGTGAGCCCGCGTCGCCGATCAGTCATGTAGTGTGAAAGCCACAACTGAAAGACTCGCGATTACAGCACAACCAGTCGTGTAGTGCGAACGGCACAAAAACCTGACGACTGAAAAGTCGTGTAGTGTGAACCAGGCTTTACGTGTAATAAAAATTCAAAGTTTCTCGTCCGGCCCGTTCACTTACATGGGAATGGGCGGGGTTAAAAGTTGTACTGCAGCCAGCCACTAGAGGGCAGCTGACTCACGGAGGCTTCACTTTTCATTCGTGTCGTCCAGTCCACTTATATATACGGTCTCTGGTTCTAGGCCCATATGTGGGCAGCACAGTCACTGTGGGGGCTGGAGGAGTCCGCCAACTGGTTGGGAGAACCGGAGGGACCGGCTGACCGACTATGGGGACTGGCAGGGCGGCTGGCAGGCCGCGGGGATTGGTGAGGCCAGTTGACAGACTATTGGGACTGGGGCAACTCGCAGATGTGCCGCAGTTACAGGAGGTGAGGATGATCCCTTCCAGTTCACAGGGGCAAGAGCGGCCGGTGACTCCTTTCGGTTCGTAGAGGCGGGAGTGGCCCGTGACCCCTTCCAGTTCATGGGACAGGAATGGACAAGGAGGCTCTGGGGAACGTGGCAGTCGAAGAGATCCCGGGGAATTTCGGGGAGGAGACACTGTGATGTGGCTGTAGAGACATTCAGGAGCGTTGGGGCTGGCGAGGAAATGCTCAGGTGCATTGGGACCTGTGAAGATGCTCGGGTGCATTGGGGCCTGTGAAGAGACGCTCGGAAGTGGTGCGTCCGGAGAGACACTCGGGATCTGAGCGGCCAGAGAGAAACTCGGGATCGGTGTGGCCGGAGAGACGTTCAGGTGCAGTGTAGCTGGAGAGACGCTCGGGTGCGATGGGGCCTGTGAAGAGACACTCGGGTGCATTGGGGCCTGTGAAGAGACGCTCGGAAGTGGTGCATCCGGAGAGACGCTCAGGATCGGAGCGGCTGGAGAAAAACTCGGGAACGGTGTGGCCGGAGAGATGTTTGGGAGCTTTGAGGTCTGCGAAGAGACGTTTGGGAGCTTTGAGGCCTGCGAAGAGACGCTCGGGAGCGGTGTGTATGGAGAGATGCTTGGGAACATTGCGGCCGGATAGATGGGAGCGGTGCGGAGCGGAGCAGCCGGAGATATGCTCAGGAGAATGGAGGCCCGGAAGATGCTTGGAAGATGCCCGGGAGACACTCGGGAGCGTGGAGGCCTGGGAGATGCTGGAGAGCGTGGAGACCTGGGAGATGCTGGAGGGTCCGGAGGCTTGGGAGATACTGGAGAGTGCGGCAGCCTGGACAGATGAGGAGAGTGTGGAGGCTGGGGAGACATTACAGAGTGGCAGACAAGGGGGTATTGGCCCTCAGGCCCTTACTTCCCACATGGCTCATGGGGTCAGCCAGTTGGGCCCTGAGGAGACTGCGTACTGAGGTACAGCCCCCCCCCCAGCCAAAACATTTCTTGGGGAGCACATTTGTAGGGTACTCCCTGGAAAGAGGGAGGGAGGACTGGGTAGTAACCCCAGCGAATCTGTGACGTAATAGATCTAGAAATCCAGTTACAGTCTGTGTTTCATCTTTGCGGTTTGATAACACAATATCTGCCCATTCCAGAGCTTTTCCTCTAAGTAGGGATCTGATAAATAACACCAGCACTTTCTCTGGAGGAGGGGGGCAAGTGAGCAACTGAATGTACATATTGCATTGTAAAGCAAAGCTCTCTTCCATTTTAGTCTCTCCATTGTGTATTCCTCAGGGCAAAGGGTTAATGAAGGCAGTGTAATGGGGTTACCCCTAGAGTCTTTAACAAGAAATGCCTGGATGTTCTCCAGTCTATCGTGAGCATT
The DNA here is from genome assembly GCF_052324685.1 of Brachyhypopomus gauderio. Lineage (NCBI taxonomy): Eukaryota > Metazoa > Chordata > Actinopteri > Gymnotiformes > Hypopomidae > Brachyhypopomus > Brachyhypopomus gauderio. The sequence goes on along the minus strand of NC_135222.1, from coordinate 11,775,709 downwards.
CTCTTCTCCACTGAGTGTGAGCAGGCTACCGGAGTTAAGCACTACCTGCCGGTAGTCAATTCTGTTATGATTCCAGAAGGGCAGTCGTGACACAAATGCAGGTTTGAATAAATTTAATAAGGAAAACGTAACAAAACAACTAAGCACAGATAGACAATAAACCTAAGCGAGCAGACACATAAGCATTAATACACACGCACACAAGGAACAACAAAACTACAAAACTAAGAGTATATAAACTAATAAGGAGGACGAGGAACAAAGAACACAGCGAGGGAAACTGACACGATAACGAATAAACAGAAAACTGAATGAACATGGAGAGGAAATGCAGATGAAACAAGTTTTTCCTTGCCACTGTCGCCTTTGGCTTGCTCATTAGGGATTTGGACTCATAGTATTGTTAACCTTGTAAATCCTGTAAAGCGCTTTGTGACAACATGTGTTGTGAAAAGCGCTATATAAATATATTTGATTTGATTTGATGAAACAGAACACGGAAACTAAAATGAGACAACAAAGGAGAAAGCAAACAGAAACTGGGAATATATATATATACATAAAATGCACAGGCTATGAACAAGGTACAAGGAGAGAAACTTTGACCGACGCTGGTAGACAGGGCAGGGGGGAATTAAATACACAAAAAAACAGGGAAATGAAACGAGACACAGGTGGGAACACTGAGGACAGGGCCGTGACAGACAGAAGGGAACTATGGAAACCGGGAAAAAAGGTGGGGCTGGGGCGGACGAAAAAGGACTGGGGCAGGGAGGGCGGAGCTAGATATGACAATGTGCTTCTTTAACTGGAATCCATTTCCACTCAAACAGAATTTCAAAAATGTTAATCATCTTAAACCATCTTAGAGTCAAACTAATTTTTAAGCAGTTTAACTGAGAGTCTGGAGACAGTAATATATACTTTGACTATGTGTCACGTAGGGCAACGCCCCCTCTCGTAGCTGTCACTCTGGGTTCCCTCATGTCTGTGTTCCCTGCCTGTTTGTCCCGCCCTGCTCGTTTATTTTGATGATTCCTCGTTTGTTACCACGCCCCTGTGTCATTGTCATCACCTGTCCCTAGTTTGGTTCTATGTATATAAGTCCCGTCATTCCCCAGTCGTGTCATCCGTGATTTTGTCTATCAGTTGGTTTGTTCATCCTGTCGGTTCGTGCATTCGTGAGTTTACGCTGTGTTTCTGTTTTCCATGTTTGTTCTGCCTGCTCCGTGTCTCCCCGTCGTGTTTTAGTTCCCAGTCCCATTATGCCCGTGTACCTTACCTGTTCTGGCTGCCCTCCCGGTTTGACCCACGCCTGTCCTTTCGACTCTGATTTTGGTATTCCCTTTAATAAATCTCGCTCATCTCAGCGATTGTGTCCGTCTCCTCGCTCCGTAGCGCGAGCTACGTTACACTATGAAAGCATGCAAACAATAGTGGGATATGACTAACAGGTTGTTTAAATAACAAAACCATCCCAGTGGTATATGATAATGCCAACATTAATGAAAACTCTAAAGCACTGACAAAATTAACTTCAGTTTTTTGTCAGTGCACAGTAAAAATATATATATCTGTGTATTTTTTTACTTTTGCTGCTTAAACTCAGACATTTTTGCAGTATTATCAGAGGGTTTTGTTTGTTTCTGACTCTAATGTAGTTGCCTTTTGAGGCAAAATATTTTTTTTCATTTATTCAGTAAAGTTTTTCAGTTATTCTGTAACCATTCCCTCTCAATAAAATTTTAATACCAGTTACTACAGACTCTTCAAATAACCAGTTCAGGGGTCGGCAACTCATGGCACGCGTGCCACCGTGGCATAATCACTGGCACGTGACACGCTGGACCAGCCTCAGCAAAAAAATTATAAATTAATATAAATTATTATATTAATGGATTATACTTTTGTGAGTGACCATAGCGCGTGACTCCGCACACCTCGCTTGATCCTGCGCGAGCGGCGGAGGCGTTTATACTTGCCGATTGATCGCGATATAATACTTAATACCCCCCCCCCCTCTCCAATTTTATTTGTTGATAGTGGCACACTCATTGACTAGACATGTTAAAGTTTGCACTCCATGTCTCAAAGGTTGCCGACCCCTGCACCAATTACTTCAGACTCTTCCACACACGTTCATATGCTTAAGTTGCCTGGCTATGGGCTTCTGAGTCATAGCCGTTGTTCATTCATATCAGCCTGAACACACTCATTTAATAGGGTTAGGTTAGGACTCAATTCATTGCTGACTTAATGTGCGCTTAACATGTGGTGGCTGAGCAGTGCCATCCTTGCTTTCAGTTCATTTCCCATCCCTGTGGCAACTTCATATGGTCCTGCCGTAACAGCCGAGTCTAAATGAGGCTGAAAGTGATATCACTGGAATTGGACCATACAATATTTCTTCTTGAGTTCATTTGCTAAGAGGAGTATGTTTTTTCCTACTCTTTTCCTACTCTAAAGTGCCTTTGTACCCTTCACGAAAATGTGGTAGCCTACCAAACTTTACTATAGTTCAATGTAATAACATATTTGTTTTACTCTAATGAAATCTCCAAATCAGGTGGAGAAGTTTTGTGAACAGCATGCAGGAGTTTGTCTGGCAGGAGCATGCCTCTAAGTTCGCCACTAAGTGGACTGTCATGATCTGCTGTTCCGGGCTGTGTGTATGTTAGTCTGGGCATTTGTTACTTGTACGTTGCTTGTCTCATAATCGTGTTTCACATGTCTTATTAAAGTGTGTATTTAAGTGTGCCTCTGTGTCATGTTCATGCTCGTCATTGTCTTTCCAGAGTCCCTTGTATTCATTCAGTGTTTGCTGTTTAAATAAAATGTGTAAACTACACTCGTACCAGCATCTTGCCTGCTCTGTGCTTCCTGACAGAACAACGAGCCCACACAGCATGTCTAAAGGGCAGCACAGAGGAAAGAAGAATTCTAATTGCCATGACTTCGGTCTGCCTTACCTGCGCTGTGCTTTAGTTCCCTGCGCTTCGAGGGAAGTGTCGATACCTACGAGCAGGAGGACCAGCTGGCTCCCTCTACTACACCTGCCAGGGAGAGAAAAGGCTTCCCCAGCATGGTTCAAGGCAAGTCCTGGTATTGGGTTGCAATCCTGGATGTGAACTCTTGTCCCTTTGCTAAAGTATACCAGGACTAATATAACCTTTTCTTGTCCACCCAATAGGGAGGAACTGCTCCTAGACTATGGTCTGTATGCCCCTGAGCTCCCCAGAGAGACCCCCTTCCCGTTGGGGTGTGCAGTGCATTCCATACACTTGCATGGGAGCAAAATGGAGTTTTACTTTTAGTTTTTACCCATTCCCATTACCTTGTCAATTTGTCCTATTTTTGTCTCCTCTTTTCTTCCCAGGGAGGCTGTCATAGGCCGTGGGTAAACTCTCCTCAGGGGAGGACTGTGATCCCAGCGAAGGCTGCCACTGGAAGTGTTCTAGTGCCGCAGCTCCATGCTCTAGTCCTGCCCTTTATTTGCGGACCTATGGTCCACCCCTGACTCCACCCTTGGACTATCCTGTGTATGTGGGTTAGTCCATGTGCACATGTTACTAGTTTCATGTGTCGTGTTGCATGTGTATTTAAGTGTCAAAGAGATTTAAACAAAATGAAACATACTTGTAAAACTGGAACACCATAAATATATAATATAGTTTACATTTATATAATATAGTTTACATTTATATTCTGACATTGTTACAAAGGATTGTCATACAAAAGTCACTCATACGCTATGATAGAATGCCTTAAGCACACACACACACACACACACACATATATATATATATATATATATATATATATATATATATATATATATATATATATATATATATATATATATATATATATATATATTTTAGTGGTGGGACTTTAACGCATTAATTTTGATTAATTAATTACAGGAAAATTAACGCACTAAAAAAATTAACGCATTTTAACGCATGAGACACTTTTGCACAGTGGAATGTTTCTCAGTGCACGAGTTCCAGACATACAGATTATATGGACGCACAATAAGATCATGATGGCGATGACTGAAGAGGCTACGCTGGTGGATGGGGAATTTAAATATAAGAAACTTCCAGATGGAAGTACAAACACAAATATTGTTATTTGCACTTTATGTAGGAAGGAGTTCGCTTACCACAGGAGCACTTCCACCCATCGTTACCACCTCAACACAAAACATGTTGGGCTAACGTGCAGGTCAGTAATGATAACTTAGCTGCTAAATGTATTCCTAGTATGATAGGGTCACCAAACGTCCGTATTTCCCCTGACATGTCCGTATTTCACATCCTGTCCAGGGCGTCCCGGGTTTTTTTTTAAGTGAGGAAATGTCCTGGTTTTTAAATTACCTTCATTGGACCATTAAGACTGGATTAAACTTTCGCGAGTGGCTGTAGCGCGCGACTCTGCACGCGTTTATACATGACACGTCATATTATTTGCAGTGTTGTTCGCTCTCTGTGGTCGAAGATAAAGGCTTACAAGAAGCGCTGCACATTGCGTCAACTGATGCAAGTTACGAACTACCGTCCAGAAAGACAATGTCGAAGAAAATCCAGCAGCTGTGTGATGAGGAAAGGGAAGTAAAACAGGTTATTGTGAAGAGCGCCACAAATGTGGCTCTGACTGGGGATCACTGGACCTCTGTTAGCAACAAGAATATCTTGGTGTGACAGCTCATATTATAGATGATGAATCTATAGATGATGAAGATCCAGTCATTTGCTTTGAGAAGACCATTTCTAGACACTATGGAGATGTCTGTGGCAGAGGCCTGGGAAATTAAAGAAAAATATACCATCTAAAATGGTATTAAAAACATCTTCTGATTGTACTGATGGTACAGTGGATCTAAACCACTGCATCCAATGCTTTGAATTGCATGTATGGCTTGGATGTAGCTGCTCGACCATGGAAACCCATTTCATGAAGCTCTCTGCATACTGTTCTTGAACTAATCTGAAGGACTCATGAAGTTTGGATGTCAGTAGTAATTGACTGCAGAAAGTTGGCGACCTCTTTGCAGTATGCGCTTCAGCATCCGCTGACCCCACTTCGTTAGTTTATATTACCTACCACTTTGTGGCTTAGTTGCTCTTGTTTCCAAACACTGCTATTTTCTTATAATACAGCTGACAGTTGATTGTGGAATATTTAGGAGCATAAAATTTCACGACTGGATTCGTTGCACAGATGGCATCTTATCCCAGTTCCACACTGGAATTGGCCCCTAGAGTAGGGGTCGCCAACCGTTTTGAAACTGGGAGCTACTTCTTGGACAATCTCTAATAGTAGCACAAAAAAAACGATGCAGCTCATTGGTGCATGGCACTATGCACCAATAGTGAGCTATTTTTAGAACAGGCCCACGGGTGACTCATGACGCTAGACCCGTGCCCTAGAGCAACCCATTTTTTCACAAATGTTTGTAAAAAACAGTATGCATGCCTAGGTGCTTAATTTTATACACCTGTGGCCATGGAAGTGAATGGAACAACTGATTTTGATCATTTGGATGGGTGAGTAAATACTTTTGGCAATATAGTGAATGAGTAGCAGGCATGGTTGAGTAGTAGAAATCCATAGTTTAATAAATTGATTGTCCGAGAAGACAAGCAATGGATTATGAGTGGGGATGCCTGATTGCCTGCTGATAAGTGCAGCCATGCTCCTATATTGTCTGCTAGATGGTAACAAGGAGAACAGCCTACTTGCTGGGTGACTGTGCTCCTTGATGATGGTATGTGCCTTCCACAGACATCATTGGTAGAAGATATCATGAATTGCCAGGAGTCTGTTGCCAGTGATGTGATGTGCCACCTCCACCACTCTGTGTAGTGATCTGCAACTGTGGCCAGAGCAGCTCCTGTACTAGAACATGATGCAACTGTCAGTAAGCTCTCGATGGTGCACCTGTAGAAGTTTGTGAGGATGCTGGTGTTTGAGCCAAGCTTCCACTCTCCTCAGAAAATAGAGACACTGACAAGCTTTCTTTACCATGGTGCTCATGAGATTAGGTGCACACATGTGAGGAACTTGAAGCTGCTGACCCAACCTCAGCATCACAAGTATAGATGGGTCAGTGTCCACTCCCCTGTTATCTCTTGTAGTCCACAATCATCTATTTAGTTGATTTAGTTAAGAGATAAAGGCTGTTGTCCTGGCACCAGCTGGTTATTAACTTCACTTTTCCAGCGTTGTCTGTGGTTGCCCAGAATGGTTGTATCATCAGAAAACTTAATGATGATATTAGAAGTGTGTTTGGCGGCACATTTGTAAGTAAAAAAAAGAGTATAGGAGGAGCCTTTTCACACAGCCTTGAGGTGTGGCCATGATGAAGATCAATGTGGAAGAAATGTGGCCTACTTGTCAGAAAGTCAAAAATCCAGCTGCAGATCTCCAGTCTTCAAGTCTCCAAACTCCACTCTCCAATCTTAGAGATTAATTTTGAGGAAAGATGACACTAAACTGTAGTCAATGAAAGACATTCACACATATATACTCCCATTGATCAGGTGGGTAAATACAGTGTGTATGTCTAATGTGATGACATCATTTGTGGAGCTTTTTAACCTCTATGCAATGTGAAAAGGTTCTAAGGGGTCAGAAAGAGAGGGGCAGAGGCGGGATTCCTCACATCACTTCATAATGATTTACTGATAGTACTGATAGTTGCTTGAACAGGTCACTACTGGTTTCTTTGGGACATGAATGATGATAGATGATTTGAAGGGGGTGGAAACCACAGACTGACTCAAGATGAATTTGAAGATGTTAGTGAACAACCTCTGTCAGTTGATCATGCCCTGACAATACTGCATGGGATACAGTCCAGTCCAGAGCTTTGTGGACTCAACCCTTTTGAAGGACTTCTCAGTTTGATTGGGTCATTGACACCACACATCAAAGATGTATTCTGGGAAGATCATCATTTAAGATCTCACTGATGCTGGAAGATCCTTTGCAAATACAGGATGGAACAAATCAGATTCAGCATTGGCCTGATTATCCAGTAGTGTGATCCATCTTGTAAAATTTCCCACCCTTATATATATAATTGTTCATTTCTTTCCATTCTTTGCTTTATTTTCTGCATTTGGCTCCTATATTGCCTTTCATTATACATTTCATCCCTCACAGTTATGTTACTATGTTACTGATAATTTCTCCAAAGGCTATTATTCTAAAAGAAAGTTCAGTGTCTTTTTTGAGTTTATAGTCCAGCCCACAATGTTCCCTTGCTCAGAGGACCAAAAAGAAGTTCCTGCTGTGAATGAGTAGTCAATATATCGTGGGAACACATGTGAGGTGGCATCAGAAAGTCAGCACTGATCATCAGTGGAGCCTTTTCTCAGCTTTGGCCTGGCTAAATGGTCTGGATGTCCACTAAAGCACCTATGGCTACACCTTTATAGAAGATAGTTAAGTCCTTGATATATTGGCCCCCTCTCATTCATGAAAGCTTCAACAATTACCATACTTCACTATCCATTATGGTGTCAGGAGGGTTTTGTCACACTGTCTCCCAGTAGTACTCTGTCTGACCAAGAGAGGGCAGTTTCTCATACTTGTCTAATTACCTTGTTCCTCTTAATATACCTCACCTGTCTTTTGTTACCTTTCCTTTCCTTATGTATATTTATTACCCTGTTTCACCACTTTTTGGTAAGCCTTGCTTAGTTAGTGCATTTTTGAGAATGTATTCCCTGCATGCCAGCAATGTTTGACCTTTGTATTGGTTCTCATTTTACAACATTTACAACATTTGGCAGATGCTCTTATCCAGAGCAACTTGCACATATTTATCCCTGAGAACTGAACCCTTGACCTTAGTGATAGGAGAAAGGAGCTCTCATGTATGTCCTTTTCTACTTCCCGTTTGTAGTTTTGCCCTCGTTGTTTTAGCTGTTCTTGCTTTTTGTTTTTTTGTACTTTGCATTCTGACCTTGTTTTTGGATTTACCCTTGGATTGGATTGTTTGCTAATGTGCATTCTGATCAAACTGCAAATGAATTCTCTTTCATGAACTTGTTGTCATACCTATGCATGGGGTTATTTAGAAATGTGGATTTCCTATTTCCTTAAACTCAGAGCATATGAACAATGCTTTCATTGTATTTGTTTTCATTGTCTTTCATTGCCCAAAAACAAATCTCATTTTCCTTGGGTCAAGTATACTAAAATCCCCTTCCCCTTGCCCACCTAAACATTTAGCAGTTTACTATATCATGCAATACAGACTTATTGTTTAAACAAATGCTTCAAATGCTAAATAAGTTAAATACGTTTTTACTAACAAATAAAATGTGGCTTTTGTTTTCCATTGAAAAGTCTAATCTGCAGAATGTGTCATTGCTTAATATGACCATGCTAATATCTTGAATGGTTGCACTGTAGTGTTCTCTGCAGTAAACTTGAAAAACAGCAGGACTTTGGAGACTTCTGCGAGGAGAGAGACTGACAGAACTGGCACGCATCTCAGCTATATGAGCTACACTTTGACCGGATTTAGTAACATGTCAGTCAGGTAGCAAGACAACAAGACTAATTGCTACTTGACAGCAAGTCATCCAGTGACCTCATACATTCTGTCTTCATAACAGTGAGAGGTGTTTGAGCATCTGTGAGATGTCTCTTGTTTACTTTCTCTTTTTCCTATGTCTCTTTTCTCTTTTCAACTATTTCAGCCTCTCTCCTGTAGAGCCAAAGGGTGATTGTTTAATTAGCTGTAAATTATTTCTACAGTGGAGGCGGCGAGGTATGCGGTATTCCTTTAATTGAATGACCTTCTGAGTAATTACATTCATTGTGAGCATGAAGCATACTGACTCTCCTTACTCAGTCCTCCCCCCACCATGCCTAGGCAGGATTTAGCACTGTCCCCCAGACCTCTGGAGCATATTTGGCTAACTGTTACAAACATGTTCCTGTTATTTTAGTAACCTAGGGCAATACAGCTTTTGAAACAGTCATTTTCTTTATTTCACCCATAGAGTAATACATAGTAGAAGAATTACAAAAATATATACATTTGCAACTATGCTTCTTGTCCTTACAAACTCAATCAGAATAGCATTTTTTTACATCTCATCTGAACAATAATGGGTATCAAGCACTAATAGCTGTGGGTGCACTTATTCCTGCAGTGTGAGATTCTTGTATAAGGTTGCTTTGTTAATCTCTGCACAGATGGAAATCACATTCCTTTTGTTCTCCATCTAATTAAATCACTGCTAATCATGTTGTGGGTGATGAGGCGCAGGGTGAGTGAGAGAGAGAGAAAGACTATTACAACCTGTTTCCCACTGTTCACTAATGTCTCTCTTCATGTTATGACTTCAAGATGATTAGCTTTGAACTTTGACTGTCTCTTGCCATCTCTGTCTCATCCTCTCATGTGTGTTAAAAAATACATGTTAATGACCCTTACATGAACTTTCCATTTTAATTCAGCACCACACTGAGACACTGGTGCTTGCTGTTGTACTGAACTTCATTAGCCAAGCATTATTTAACTGTGTTGCCTGTAAATTGGTAAAGTACATTCACTGTGATTGCATACATTGTGATCCTTTTATAAAATTCTAAATTTTCTGTCAGGGCTTGATGTTCAATTTTAATGAATCATAGTTCATTCTGCAGTACAGTAGCAGCATTCAAAATGAAGGTACGTTGCTGTGAAGAAAAGTGTGAGCATGAGATTATAATAAATGAAATGTACAAACACAGCTTAATAGCCAGAGTATTTCATTTAGACCAATCAGTGAATTTGAATGAAACATCAGGATGTTTCACATGATAAAAACATTGAGACAGACCAATCACCTCTAAGGATATAACAGAGAGAGTAAAATGGCCTTTTACAGCATGCTGCTACTTCCATATGGCCAGTCTGCAGTAGGTCAGGCTCAAACAGAACAGAGAGAATCAGAAGCCAAGCACTCCGGGAGCCTGTAGGAGGGGTCTGAGAGAGGTGAATGGAACTTCATTCAGGATTTTGTGATGGACCAGTAGCTAGCAAATAGTCAGCAGGTCTTATTTTCAAAATGTAACAGATTAACAGTGTGGGTGTAACCCTCTAATAAGCTTTGATGCCATGCACCTCAACCTTAAATGTTTGGTTGTACATTTGAAAATAACCACACATGTAGACATCCTCTCTCCTCCATCCGGCATTCACCACGGCACTGGACTCAGAATGAACTTTGGATTGACAGTAGAAGTTTTCATCTTTTGGACAAAAAGACAGCATGCGAAGTATATGCATGCATACATTTGTGAGTGTGTGGGTGGGTTGCAGAGAATCTGCAATACACCAGTGGGCTGCAAGTTGGACCAATCCCAGTGGAGAAATCTACATTCTGTCACACCATCACAGACAAAGAACACCAATATTCATATCAATTGTCATTTTCAGGCCCCTGCACTGTAAAGTAACTGGCTATGGGTATATTTAATCTAGTCTAAATTTAATGAGCAACATCAATGTTAAGATGTTGTCAGTGGTTGAAAATCTTTTGTACAATTTACATTACTTATTATGTGAGCACGGGGAAGCATTGATTAGGCTTGTCTGCTTTTCTCATTTGAGACTTATAGGTGTACTCTCCTTAGAGGCTGTATATTTCCTGGTCCACATGCTCTGGTATGCTGAGATGGACCTTTGCACAGCTGGAGATGACCTGGAAAAGGCTTTAGCCTGGAGAATCTAGTCCTAAGTGCCTGTCTCCTCCACTCTACCCAATGAACTACAAAGAAGTGCATAAAGTCAAAGCAGGTCGAACCTGCAATATAAAGAACCATTAAAGAACTTGTTTGTATGTGTGTGTGTGTGTGTGTGTGTGTTTGTGTGCATGCATGCATGCATGGGTGTGCATACATGTATTATTTGGAGGATGTATAAAAGAACACCACCCTGGCCAGTGCATCTTGACTTGATGACCGGTCCTTTTGGTAAGAGTAGCTCCCATGACGGCCTGAGGTGAAAGAGCAGGAATAAAGATCTGGCAAATAGCCAACTGGAAGAAACAGCCTCATACAGTGCCAAACACTTTATAGCTTACCATCTCTAAGAAAAATAGAAAGCTGCAGAATGGGATGGGAGCCTTGAAAGGATGATCCTCAGATCCTCAGGCATTCTAGACAGACAAATGGGGGAGGTTCCTGTGCTCCTGACCAGTTGCCAGGAGGCGGAGGGATGCTTTAATGCATCCTGGGTATTGATCCAACCCTGTTCTGAATGTGCTGGACGTAGCTTTTTATTAACATAAGCATCTGGTCAATAAGGCTAGCCAGTAATGGGCACTGACTTTGGCCTAATTACCCTACCACAGTGCATTAACGGAGCCTCGTAATGGAGAGTGGGTGCTTTAAAAATTGGCAAAGTGCAGAACTCTTTCCCTCCTCTGTGCTGGGGGCTTTCATACCTGCAAAATTAAGGGATACAGACCAACAGAGCTGGAGTAGGTATATTTTTTAAATTACCATCATGCTTTGCAGTGGCACAGACACAAAAAATGAAGAAGTATGCTATGTAACAGGACATTCATGCACACAGTCATTTGGCATGGACAAGCAAGAAGAAATTGAACATGAGCACCTGATTTACAATTTAACTTAAATCACACACATGACCTGCATGGGGGAAGTGAAGAAGACATTTGTCATAATTTAATATGAAAACAGGTGTCAAAATTAAGTGTATCTGTTTACACAGTCTGAAATCTATGGTCCTGACACAATAACAAGTGTAATACCCTGTGTTAACCTTGGCTAAGAAAAGTTAATTAACGCAGTACTGCTTTCACTGTGTTCTACTGCTGCTGGAGATCAGGCTTGTCTGTGTTCTTTATTGTTTCTGTGCATTTTAAAATTCCAACAGTATTATATTAAACAACATTACAATTATTATGTTCCTTTTTACAACAGCATTCATCCCAGATGCCCTGTACAGGGTTTGGTGTCCAGTATCCACTAAGCTGTGACAGGAGCTAAATAAGACCAAAAGAGAAGCCCTTAGCCAATCTGAGACTCTCCTGGGCAGTGCAAAGGCTTGGTTAGACTAAAAGGCACCAATTTAAATTAGATTTCAAATACAACAGTGATATAACACAAGAAAAAGTAAATGATACTGCGGAGTTACACATGCACTGTGATTATTTGGTATCTGAAAGTGTGTTGGCTGCTGGTCCTGGGCTTCCACATCTCTTAGGGGTTTAAAACATCATATGTAAATGTTTCTTCTCATTTAGGTATGTACACTCAATATAGCTATGTTTGGATGTTCAGAGTTTTTTACGAGTCACACAGTGTAGCCTTGGCCATAGAATAGTCTGAACATACTGAATGCCTGCATGACTTTGTCTGGGTCATTCAAATGTAAATTTGTGATCAAGTTGAGAGAGAGAGAGAGAGAGACAGACAGAGAGAAAGATAGAGAAAGGGTGGGGGGAAGGGAGGTTCTGGAAAAGGCAGCTTTGAATTGAAATGTCAATAGTAATTTTTGACATGCAGGAATCTTTGAGAGTCAAGGATAGGTGGGGGAGGGAAAGAGGAAAAGGGAGACAGAAGGAGGCAGAGTTGATGTCTTCTTGACAGACATCCTGAAATACCAGAAGATACTACTGCTTTAATGGATTGATGAATGAGCTTCACACACGCACACGCGTGCACACACTCACACACACTCACACACACACACACACACACACACACACACACACCTGCATCAGAATGTCAAGTGACCTGAGTGTGGTCATTCAGTTGTTATTCAAGTCTGAGGGGAGTCTGGGGGTGGGGGCTAAACACAAACTGCTTTTGATTCTTGTGTGTTTCATAATTCAAAAACAGCAGCACCAGCAGTAAAACTCTGTTACTTAGTGAACCAGTTCAAACCATCCCTCATCATATTATCAGCATTTTAAATAAGTAAAATAAGTGCCGTTATCCACTGTTTTATTGTTGTAAATTCGTTGTAAGCATCCGTACACAAGCTAGTGAAATTGAATAATCCTTAACGGACTGCTGTGGAGGGTGGTGGCTAACCATTCACTCCAGATTTATAGTAAATCAAATGCTGTTCTAAATGACGTGTTGTTGATTAGAATGTCTGGCATTTTCTGTCAAACTAACTGCAGCTGTGCAGGGCAATGATATTCTTTTTTTTTCTAAATCCAGAGTAAACAGAGTAAATGTGATTTGGGAGTCACATTATATCACTTTGTTTTGTTCTGTGTTCATGTGTTCCAGTGTCATAAGCAGCATCTATTCAAATATCGCTTCCCCATTGGAAAATGCTGCCATAATTTATTAACAAACTGACAGGTCTGGCTACAGTAGGGATGCTGGCGGCTGTTTACTGCACGCAATCTGACTCTACAGAGACATTTCTGGAAAAGGATTTGGTTGGTTTCTGCTTCTTTATAGGTATTTACCTGCTTTTGAAACTATTTCACAAGTGACAAGGAGGTCTCAATAAATTAAATTTTTGCTTAGACTGGCTGTCTAATTAATATGTATTACAGGAGTATTACAGTTACCAAAATAACCTGTTCTTCCAGAAATCTCAGAAGACTGGATACTGGATGATTGTCACTTGCAGGTACAGGAATAACAAAGGTTTTATTGTATAGCAATGTTTGTTAGCCTCTTATAAATCATACATGATTACATGTACACACATGTTGGTAAAATCATAGTTAACCCTGAGGAGGCTATGCATGACACTGTCCAGTAAAGGGAGAAATAGCTGACAGTCAGTGACTTTGTCATGTCATGCTTATCTTCTCACTCTCTCACGCACAAGTAGCACATGTAGCACATATAGATAGGTTGTAAATCTAGAATTTACATGTAGCACATCTATATCTGTTGCAGGCTACATTACCACAGTAAGTATCTGAAGAATCATTTATGACATCGTTGATGAGTATGTCTTTGACGCTTTTATCTTGTTTATAAGAGATTACAGGATGATCTTTAAAAGGAGATCTGTATCATCCTGGAGGATTCCAGTGTTTAAGTATATTGTCACGTAGGGCTACACCCCCCTCTTCTAGTAGTCACTCCGGTTCCCTGTTCCTCGGCCTGTGTTGTTTCCCTGCTTGTCGACCCCACCTTGTTATCTGTTTCCATGATTTCCCTCCGTCTGCCACGCCCATGTCGTCAGTGTTTCCACCTGTGTCTTGTTAGCGTTGTGTATTTATAGTCCCTGCGTTTCCCTAGTCGTTATTGATTGTTTTGTTCATTTGTGCTCTTTGTGATTTGCTATCTATGTTGCCTTGTTCCGTTGTGAGTTTATTCTTCCTAGTAGTTACTCTTGCCTGTTTTGTGTTAATGTAGTGGTGCTTCGGCACCACTACGGGTGCTGCAGCCACATCGCGTCATTAGTTGCGTCATCACGCTGCTCGGGTATTCCACGTAGGGCTGGACTTTAAATTCAGGGCGCCGACATTGCTAAATGCACGTTCTGGCTGCCCTACGCCGTCCGGTCATCGGCATTAGTTTGATGCTGTTTGTCTGCGGGCGATTTCTGTCAAGGCTATGGTTGGGGTTCGTTTAGACTACACTCTTCCTGGAGGTAGGTAAATTGTGTTCTCTGGCATCGGAATGCAAGTTAGTCATCGATTGCCAATGTTAGCTGTTATATTGTGTCCAGGTAAATTCACTCGGCGGCTAGCTTTCTACAGTGGCGTCTCAACGTTATTGCGTTCGGCGCTTACGCGCTTGCAATCCACTACAGAGGGTTATCTAGCTCGCGGTTTCCCTGTGGTTTGGCAGGTGATTATTCGGTCACGCACTCGCTAACGTTACATTTTTACAGTGTCGTGGCTAACGTTTCCTCCTTCCATGTAGGCTTTATATCTCGCGACTGTTACCTCCGAGATTAGTACTTGGGCCTGGCGTCTAGTACCACTAGACTGTGGGTAAGTAGTGTTAATATCGCCGCTACTATGAGCAGTAACTATTGAGGGGTTGGCTAATCTGGTTATATCTGTTTGTTATAGGTTACCGAGTGTTTCCACCTTCCTTCTCTCTCTCTACCGGGCCTACAACAAGCTTTGCTGTGCTGGGCTTCGCTCCGGCTGTTGTTCTGCTACTTTGTTTTATTGTGTTTTATGTTTTATAATAGTGCACTCGCACGTGGGGCTGGCCCTGCCAAACGGCGGTATCGCCGCGAGCAGGGGCCGAGTGTCGTCCCTGCACGTGGTAGAGCGGGGGTGTCAATTAGGACGAGCGTGCTTGTGTGTGCGTGTGCGTGCGTGTGTGTGTGGGTGTGCGGGTGTGTGCGTAAGTGGGTATTAATTTCTTGTTTTTGACTTTATTGGTTTGGTTTTTGGGTTTGTTTATTTCCTTGTTGTGTGCAGTGGTTAATTGCTTTGTGTTTTATTTGCTTTATGTTCTTTGGGGCCTTGGGTTCCTCCTGAGGGGTGGTTGGGGCGTTGTGGTGCCCTTGTAGGGGTGTGATGCTTGCAGTGCTCTCTGGGATGTAGTAGTGAGTCAAGTGTGCAATTTATCGGGTGTGTGATCACTGTGCTTTGGGGATTGTTGTGCTGCTGGCCTGGGACGCCCGGCCATTCTTTGGGAGGGTGGTGGACAAGGCCAATGATTGTGTTTTTTTGTTCTTTTGGCAGGAGCAGGGACAAACCGTAGGGAGGCCACTGCCGGTGGTGGTGGGTGTTTACGTTTGCAAGTTCACCCTTAGGGTAGGGTAGGGTCACTGGGGTGTGAAGCCAGCGTATTCTTCCTGCGGTTCTGCTGACCCACTTTAGTGGCGATGGTCATCCCCTTTGGTAAGCCCCTCCCTGCCTGGTTGAGTTAGTTCTTATTTTATAGTATTTGTTCTGTTGGGCTACTACAACCATACCCGATGTGTGAGTGAGTAGGTGTGTGTTGGGAGCTGAGATTTTTAAAAGAGATTATAAAATTGATTACTGTGACAATAATCATTTCTATTCCGACCTTGTCTCTGTCTTAGTTGCAAAAACCTAAATGGTGTGGAAACCCTGGTAATTGGGATCAATTCAAGGGGTTGGTGTTAACAAATTCACTTTCCCTCGGGGGCTTATACCCCCGGGGGTGGCGTAGTCAGTTACCTCTTGGTTCTGGCCATATCACTACATTAACCTGCCGTGTTGTTTCTAGTTCGTTGTTTGTGAGTTTATGGACTGCCCTCCCGATACGACCCTTGCCTGTTACTACAACCGCTATTATGGAATTCCCCTTAATAAATCTCGCTCTCCTCAACAAAGTATCATGTTGTTTTCGTACTGACAGTCACGCTGTCTACATTCTGATTACGAACAGGGCTGCCCTCACTGACGCGGCTTAGGGATTACGCCTGTAAATTTAAATTTTTATGGTCCAATGAAGGTAATTTAAAAACCAGGACATTTCCTCACTTTAAAAAAACTCGGGACTCGAAAAGGACGTGAAATACGGACATGTCCTGGGAAATACGGATGTTTAGTCACCCTAATCTAAACAAAGTTTAACACAAAACACTGAGAAGGTTTTACAGTTCAAATAACTATGCCCTTTATAAACTATGCCCAGCGGTTAGACTCTCATGTGTTGAGGAGTTTTGGGTGGTTTCATCACACTCTAAATTTTCCTGGAATTAGGAGGGAATTTCCACCACAGGCTCCTCGTTGAGACAAAGCGACGTCGTCCAGGTGTGCTGGCAATCGTCCTTCTGGATATGGAGTCCAGGAATGTGAGTCTTGTCCATGGTTTAACGACAGGGAATTGATCACCTTTGTTTCAGTCCGTGTGGCCACATTAGCAAGCCTGATGGAAGTAGCTCGGTGAATCTGTTGCCACGGTAATGTTGATAAGTTTGTTACTTTGCACTGTAACTCGGGCTCGTTAATGAAGAAATATGAATTTCAGCTGTTTGCTATTAAAGTTTGCATGCTCTTAATAAAGAAAACTGGAGAGAGAGAAATGGCGGAGCCTCTCTTAAATAGGTCTAACCTAGGTGCAGGTCAAACCAGAGAGAGCGAGAGATGGATACACCTGGATACCACCTACTATAGACACACCCTTTCTTCCATCAAAGCAAGCTAGTTCAATGTGTTGCCAGTGGTACTGCCACCTGTTTGTTCAGCATGGTACCTACAGATGTCCTTAAAGACCATAGCCCAAAGAGGGTTCAAAAAGGACTTGCATGTAGAACTGGCCTTTAGAGGAAAGTCTTCCTCTCAAACAAATTTTATTCAAATGGCCATTGCCGTGGACAAACTCCTACAGATGTATTGGTCAGAGAAGCTTCTGTCATTCTCCTCATGTGTTGATCCCTCTCCTTCTGAATCTCAAGAGAACCTACCTTTCAACTCAAGTGAGCCCATGCAGGCCCATAGCCCGCATTGTGATGGGGGGGATCTTTTTCCCCCAAAAGTGGACTTCATTTGGCTCTCTTCTCCAATGCCCCCTAAATACACGAGCACACTTCAAACCTTTTAATTTAGACATATTTTATTCATTATAATCAAGGTTGCCAACTTTTCAAAATCACTATGAGTGAGATTTGATTTGGGGACGGGAAAGGGGGAGGTTTATGTCTTATATGTTTCCTCTATGCTGCGCCTAAAGCAATCGATCGCCAGTGGTTGGCGCCAGAGCGAACTAGTAACTCATTGAATCATAGATGTAGATTGGAGATAAATAAACTAGATTTTTTTTTCCAGCGTGAGAAATCTGAAAGGCGGAGACTGAAACAAGGGGTGTGAATGCAAACAAGGAAACACAAACAAAAACAGACACGAGGGGTGTGACCAAAACAACACAAACACGGAAATGAAACGAAGACAGGGCCTCCTAAGGAAGAGGCGATTGTGACGGATCATCTCACGGAAGACAAAACATAGGTGGCAATATGTTCACAATAAGAAAGTATTGGCATGAGATATATATAAAGGGGTAGGAGCATCAGTGATGAAAACAAGGTGAGTAACATTAGTATGCTGGTGACGGGGATCTGACATTTCGTGACAGCAATACTTCGTGAAGATTAAAGCGTACATTTCAAGGTTATAATAGTTTTGGATTTTTCATTTTTAGAGCATGTTTGTTAGTTTTTATTAGTTAATAAAAATTTTAACCTGGATTATACTGTAGCATGGTGTAGGAAGGAGAGGCGGGAAACCGATCCATTTTAACACCAGGTTCTTTATTTAGCAACGTAATCACGCAGAACAGACTCGACTTACTACATGAAACATGAGGGAATGTCATTATATAACCGTGGTAATATACCTGTCCACCGCTATATAACACCTTCTAAGGCTGGGGGGTTATAATCAGCAATAAGAGCCTATGAACGTCATCGTGCAATGCAACACCGCGGTTTAATGGTCTCACATCAAACACCACAAACAATATGACAGCATTCCAACAATACCCCCTTTACGTTTTCGAGGTGCGAGTGTTTCGATATGGGCTCACATAAACAGTAAGGAGAGAGAGAGAGAAAAGAACAACAACAACAACAAAAAAGAAAGAGTGGAACCATTACAAATGTCCGAGCAGGAGGGAGGGGAGAATCAGGTGGCGATATCTCCCGGGCGTACAATCTAAAAGAAACGTGAGTCACGGCGGACTTCTGCTTCCCGTAAGCTCACCAGTCCAGCATGTAAGATAGAACGTGCAGGTAAATGGATCCGATACGAGTATTTCACAGTATACCACAGGCGTATACTCCCGGCGTGCACGCCAAAAAAACCTCTATTGGAACTGCGCTCTTCACAATCCAAAGTTTTTCCCCGCAAATGCTTAAAACATGCCTTCTCCTCTCCTTCCTCTTCCTCCTAATTCCCATGGAATAAATCGGGGTAGTCCCATGACGTCATGAGTGGGGTATTCCGGTGGGCCGTGTGCTTAGAACGGATTATTCATCAAAATATACACACTTCCTCACAAACAACAAAAAAAACATAAATACAGAATAATGAGGTGATCTCTACAGTGTTCGTCACAGACCCCACCCCCCCCCCCCCCCCCCAGCCAACGGCACAGAAGGGCCATAATAGGGTTTAAGATCAACCACATTAACATTATCCACCTTATATTTGTCAGTACCCCATCTCACTATGTAATTATTGAGACCTGGCTGTTTCTCAACCCTAGCTGGACCTTTCTACTTTGGTGCAAGTTTGGCTGAGAATTTAGCTGAAGCCTTTGACAAGGGATGTGTCCTGATCCAAACCAAATCACCGACAGCAAACTGTACACTTCTGCGTTGGGCATTATAGTATCTGGCTTGTTTGGACCTGGCCACACCTAGGTGTCTTTTGACCTCCCTAAGCAAGGCAGTATTGTCCTGCAACGTATTGTAAGCTGCCGTGTGTGGAGTAGGTGCTAAAGAAATGAGACGTTCCAGTGGGCCCTTAATTGAGCGTCCCAAAGCCAACACAGCAGGCGAGACCCCAGTAGACTCATGAACAGCTGTATTAATGGACAGCCGAAGTTCATGTAGCCACCGGTCCCAGTCTTGGTGGTGTTTCCCTACGAACAAAGCAATCATAGCCTTCAATGTTCGGTTTACACTCTCAGTTAAGTTCGTCTGAGGATGATAAGCTGTAGTCAGTTTTTTCATTACCCCCCATGCTGCACATAGTTCTGCCAACATCTCACTAGTCCACTGAGGCCCTCTGTCTGATACGATATAAGCAGGCACACCCCAGCGTGTGAACATCTCATCCTTGAGTATCTTGCATACACGAGTTGTTTTAGCATCGCGCAAAGGAAACAGTTCCACCCATTTTGAATAGTAATCCACCGCTACCATCAACATGGTATTACATGAGCGACTCATAGGAAGGGGCCCCATAAAGTCCACTCCAACCATCTCCCCAGGTTGACTGATTTCTGTTTGTTGTGTCAGCCCGGCTGGTTTGACGTTAGGACTTTTGTATTGCTGGCAGATCTGACACTCCTTCACATATCTCCACACATCCTTCCTAATAGTAGGCCACCAAGCAACCTCCAGAACCCTCCTCAGGGTTTTCATTCTCCCCAGGTGTCCCCCAAAGGGACTACTGTGGAAATAGGCTAGGAACTGATCAACAATCTGTTCCGGGACCACTAACTGATGATTGTAACCCCCATATTTAGAGGGCACTTCCCGGTAGAGTATTCCTTGCCGCTCTTGATAGCATACCCGTCCCATTTTGGTATTTGTATAGGCACCTCTCACTTCTTTGCACACCGTACTGTTTCTCTGTGCATCTTCAATATCTGGAAGGGTGCATGGCAATTCACACCATCGAGAGGCCTCTACCACACAGACATTACTTGGCTCGGTTGTTGTGGCTCTTGACAATGCATCAGGCACCATATTACAGCACCCCTTCCTATAATGCACCCGAAAGTCAAAAGCCTGAAGTCTCAAAGTCCACCTTGTCAACCTTGAGATGGTCTTGGGAGAGTTGAAAGCCCATGTGAGAGCGCTGTGATCTGTAAAAATGTCAAACACAGTGCCCTCCAGATAGTGTTTCCATTTTTCCACTGCCCATACCACTGCCAGGCATTCCTTTTCTGTAGTGGAATATCTTAGTTCAGCTCCTTTGAGCCCTCTTGAAGCATAAGCTATAACTTTTTCCTCACCATTGACTACCTGGGTAAGAACAGCCCCCAAGACAACATCACTAGCATCCGTTTGCACCTGAAATGCTACGTTCTGCTGAGGCTGAGCCAACACCAGGGAAACTGGAGAGCTTCCTTTAACTTTAAAAAGGAGGTCTGGCATTCTCCTGACCACTCCCATTGCACTCCTTTCCGTTTCAACTGGTTGAGTGGAGCAGATATGTCTGCCAGCCGAGGGATAAATTTATGATACCACCCAACCAAACCTAAGAATCTTTGTAGGCTCTTCAAATCAGTCGGAGTTGGGTACTGGAAGATAGCAGCCACTTTCTCAGGGTCAACCCCCACCCCAGACCAGACATCACATGTCCAAGGAAAGTAAGCTGCTTCTGAAAAAGATGACATTTTTTTATATTGAGTGTTAGATGTGCTTGTTGTAACTTCCCGAAGACTGCTTCTAAATGTTGGAGGTGGTCCTCGGGTGTCTGAGAGAAGATGATGATATCATCGATGAAACAAAACACACCTTGCCTTGCAATTCTCCTAGGACTTGTTCCATCAGCCGTTGGAAGGTGGCACTGGCGTTCTTTAACCCAAAAGACATGACCTTAAAATGATACAGCCCTGTTGGGGTGATCACAGCTGTTTTCATCTTACTTTCCTCATCCATAGCCACTTGCCAATATCCACTCTGTAGGTCCAAAGGGCTAAAATAGGCAGCGCCATGCATTGACTCCAGTATCTCATGTACTAAGGGGATGGGGTAAGCATGCAATGTTTTGGCATTCAACCCACGGTAGTCAACACAAAAGCGGAAGGTACCATCTGGTTTAGGGACTAAAATCACAGGCGCAGCCCAAGGGGATGCTGACGCCTCTATAATGCCATCTTTCAACATTTTCTGGATATGCTGATTGATTATATCTTGTTTCTGGATGGATGTGCGATACGCCATTCTTCGCACCGGGGCCTCGTCCATGGTGATAATCCGATGGGAGACTACTTTTGTGGCTCCTAACCTATCAGTCCATACATTGGGCCACCTCCTCAACAATGGCTGTACATATTCCGGCTGCGAGGAGATACTATTGTCTTCTATCGCTTTCACCGGGGTGGCCATATAAAAGTTTATCCTTTCATCCTGGTCGGTCCAATTCAGGGTTTGCCTCATTCTAGTGTGGAATTGGTGTGTCTTACCATTGGGCATGATATAACAGCCCCCATATGGTTGCAATGTCATTTTACTAAGCACCAAGAAATCCAAACCTAATAATACAGGCATGTAGAGACGGTCATCCTTCATCACATACACATTTATATTATAAGACACTTTATGGAGATTGATGACCAGAGGAATCTTTCCAACCGCCTTACTCTCTTGTCCATCTGCCATAATAAAAGCCTGGTTTCCACAAGGCATTAGGACGTCGTGCTCTCTGGATATCTCCTTCCATAAACTTTTTTGTGAGTGTAAAGGTGCTACCCGTATCGAGTACCGCATCCCCTTTTGCTCCCCGAATCTGCACAGGAACCAAAAGAAGTGAGGGCCCTCATTGCTCTGTGGCCAGGGTTCCCTCATGCGTGCCCTTCTCCCCACCTTTTTTTTGCTGTTTCTTCCCAGGTCGCTCAGCAGAGCCACCATTCTGCACACGATTCCAGTACTCTTTAGAGGAAGCCCAGTCCCTCGCAATCATGGATCCCGTCTTTACTAACTGGTCCACAGTCGCCACGGATCCCCTAAGCCCACTGGCCAGATGCGGATTACAGGCATTGAGGATTCGCCGCACGATTTCTGCCTCCGTTATCTCCGGACGCCACTTCAAGCAAAGAGCCTGATAATCGTACGCAAAGTCTCTTAGTCGCTGATTTGGAGCCTGAACCATGGAATGTAGCTGTTCTTCTATCTCCACAGAATAGTCCTCTGATAAGAATGCCTATAAAAACGCCTCCTTGAACATACCCCAAGTTTTTATTTTGCTCTTAGCCGCCAACCACCAACTGCGGGCAGAACCTTGCAGCACAGCATTAAGTGTGCCCATTAATTCCTGGTCAGTTAAGGGTCGTAGTGACAAGAAATTCTCGCACTGTTAGATAAAGTTAGTCACCTCCGTTGACCCAGTAGATTCGCCAAATTTTGGAAAGTCTAACCGAATAGGGGGTGTTGTCTGGGCATTTGGGACCCTAGAGCTGGCCTCGTGAGGGGGAGATATTTCTGCAGGGGTAGACGTCTGCAGCGGATACCAAACCCTCCTACTGCGGCTAGATTCTTTTATTTTGTTCTCACATAAGAGATCGCGTTGCTGGGGCAGTCCACTATAGTCCGATCTAGATGGGTATACCTCTCATCTATATATTCTTTCATATTGGCCTTCAAGCGGTCAATGGACTCCTTTATACCCTCCTCTCTACTAAGCGATGCGTCAACTACTTCTTTTATCCGGACCTCTATTGTCTCCACTCTCTCAGTAATCTTATCCAACAACTCTCCCATCACATGCAACTCCCCATTCACCTCATCATCTTCATCATCCCTTGGCCTCTCTGATGGTTTATTTTCATCTAAATACAGCCGTTCCAGCAGGATAGAAACCTCGGTGATGTCGCCCCGGGGTTGCCTGTGTGTAACATTCTGAGGGGAGGGGTCGAGCACATCAGAGGGCTCCATGACTAACTATGCAGCACACAAAGAAAATCAACCCTAGATCTTAGAAGAAAACAGCCTCTACTCCATCAGAAACGATGAAGATTCAGTGACTAAAGGAATGATCAAGTAATGAGAAGCGTAGGCAGTTAAGATAAACTGTAAGTGAAAGCTCAAAGCTGACTGAATAGTACCACCCTAACTCCCCATACGGGCCACCATTTATATAACCGTGGTCATATACCTGTCCACCGCTATATAACACCTTCTAAGGCTGGGGGGTTATAATCAGCAATAAGAGCCTATGAACGTCATCGTGCAATGCAACACCGCGGTTTAATGGTCTCACATCAAATGCCACAAACAATATGATAGCATTCCAACAATACCCCCTTTACGTTTTCGAGGTGCAAGTGTTTCGATATGGGCTCACATAAACAGTAAGGAGAGAGAGAGAGAAAAGAACAACAACAACAAAAAGAAAGAGTGGAACCATTACAAATGTCTGAGCAGGAGGGAGGGGAAAATCAGGTGGCGATATCTCCCAGGCATACAATCTAAAAGAAACGTCACGGCGGACTTCCGCTTCCCGTAAGCTCACCAGTCCAGCATGTAAGATAGAACGCGCAGGTAAACGGATCCGATACGAGTATTCCACAGGAGTATACTCCTGTTGGGTGCATAAAAGATGTAAAAGTCCCGGCGTGCGCACCAAAAAAACCTCTATTGGAACTGCGCTCTTCACAATCCAAAGTTTCTCCCTGCAAACGCTTAAAACATGCCTTCTCCTCTCCCTCCTCTTCCTCCTAATTCCCATGGAATAAATCGGGGTAGTCCCATGACGTCATGAGTGGGGTATTCCGGTGGGCCATGTGCTTAGAACTGATTATTCATGAAAATATACACACTTCCTCACAAACAACAAAAAAACATAAATACAGAATAATAAGGTGATCTCTACACTGTGTTTGTCACAATTAACAGGGTACAATCACACACACATGGCAGGAATGATTCACACTGTACAACTACATAAACAGACATGGGTCAACTTAAATTAAACAGCACAGATATTCACACACATAATCAATAATCACATAGACATGAGCATTGACATTACATGACAATACCGGAGCCGCGGGGGCTCATGGGTAGCTAGCGTCGTCCCCCATTGGACCGATGCTACAATACTTTCGTGAGTGACCGTAGCGTTTATACTTGGCATGTCACATTCTTTGCAGTGTTCTCCGAAACAATATGTGGTAGTATAAAGAAATATCCTTCAAAACAGGAAGGAACATTTACCTGATGAATTTTAATATTGCATTGTGTTCCACGTTTGAAAAGTGCTGGAATTTAAGCTAAACTTCTTGTACATGTATTTCATTTCACAACAAATAGCTATCTGACAGAACAGTTCTCTTGTATTACATTCACAAATACAAGCATCTTGTAATTCCAGGGTGAAACATGAGGGAACGTGAAGACGTTAAGATTGGGCATTTTGAAAATAAACAAACATTAAATAATGTGATAAAAAAACAAATTATTTTGAATCATTTCGAGTATATGTATAAATATGTAACTTAATTAAGCTTAAGGTGCTGGAAAATATTGAAAATGGACCTTGAAAGTGACATACAAGTGCTTGAATTCCACCTTGTAAAGTACATTCTATTAGCGCGGCTCGCGCAAAGTTACAAAATTTGAGAGGTTCACGACCTCACGAAGCGGTTACGATGCGTCAAGTATAAACCTAGCTTTAGATGTTGCAGCCGTGACAGTAGTACATTTAAAATATGATGTTGTGTACAATTTAAAATACGTCTATTCCTGATGTAAGCAAATTTGTAGGTGTTTGTCCAAAGGTATTAGATCTTTTGAATAATATCTAAGGAGCTTATTTTTCCACCAAATTTTACAGTTGTAGTACATTGTTTAAAAAAAAAGTCATTTAGATATTTTGGATATGTACATTTGAAATGTAAGTGGTGGGACAGGAAATGTACCAAAATCCTGGAATGACCCTTCTAACTCTATGGGGTATACTGAGGGGGGAGGGGAGGGGGGGGAGGGGAGGGTGGTACAGAAACGCTATTCTTTTCATGCTTCCGGCAGCTCAATTTTTTCATTAGTCCAACTCACAATTTGTCCGTTGTTGCGCTGATGCAAAATTATGCATTTAAAAAACATTTAAAATTGCATCCAAATAAAATTTTCATTTTAAATGTAGCTGAACTCACCATTTCATGTAAATGTAACAGATTTTTTAATATATGGAATAGACTCTTTTTATTGTGTTTTATTTACTAACACCCAGAATAATTTTTTAGAGTGTACAACCACAAAATAAAACTTTGATGGTGATGATATTTGAAACACTTACGTCAACTTTAGACACTTTTGCTTTCTGTGATTTAAAGACTCTACCTACTTTATTTGATTAAGCAGTGGTTTAGGTTGAATTATTTTATGTTCATTCTGTTTTAGCTTATTTTAAATCGTGGTTGCCTAATTGTCATGCTTATATAACAAAGTTGGTGGATTCACCTCATCTTGTCAGTAATGCTAGTGAAATGCCAAAGTATGTGCTAACCCTTGCAAATATAAATATATTTAGCTTTGGAATTATTAAGGCTAAATTGAGGTTATTGGTTATTGTAAGTCTGTTAGTTCTCGACAATGTCTTGATGCCGATTCTAAATCCATGACCAAACAAAGTAAATGTCGCGAAAATATAAAACAAAAAAAATATGGAAAGGCACTTTTAATGAAGCGGACTTTAACTGGTAGTGTGATGTCATACACTGTCATATGCCAACAAAGAACTTACGTTCGCCCCCCCGCTCATCAACTTACGTTCGCCACCCCGAAATTTTCTGTTTATATGTATATGTGTATATGTTCACTGCATATGTTCTGGCGCCGGCCCTGGCAGTACACCATGAAGATAGCTGTGTTCGCGTACTGGAATATTTTGCAGAAGTACTATGTCATCCGGGGATGTTTTGCGTACTGGAAAAATTATTTTTATTCGCATACTAGATACTGATTTGGTGCCTAAGCAGTACGCCAGTAGTATGTAGTAGGCTATTTTGAACACAGCCCGAGGCGGAGTAGTTGAGGGTGTGTGAGTGGTTGAGGGTGTGTGTGTGTGGGCGTCTCACTTGAACACTGGGGGCGTGACAAGCTGAATGTTAATAAAAGTGCCTGTGTGACATTTGGGACATGTAGGTTTGACTCTGAAGTGCCTTTTTGTTATTACATTATGGTAAGAAAAAAAATATTGAGAAATATATTGTATATAGAAATATATAAAATCACAAAAATGGTAATGGATAACCATCCATACACAGTAGTGATGGACAAATAGCAAAAAAGGGCTGTAGTGATAGACATAGCAATCCAAAGTGATATCAAAATCAAGAAAAAAAAAGTGTGTAGTGGCATCATCAAAGCATGTAATTATGGACCTATTTCATGCACATGGGCATAATCATGCTGGACTAGAATATGACCTTTTTTAATTGTCTAAAATGTCTGTGTATGCATTACCTTTCACTGGAAATAGCTGACTTAGCCCAAGTCCTGCAAACAGCCCCAGACCTCAACCAAGTTTTCCTACTTGCACTGTTCATTCTGGTAGAACCTCAAACTGTGTGAAAAACCTGCCAAACCCAGATTCATCCATCAGGCTGCCAGGTAGTCAAGAATGATTCAACATTACAAAGAAATCATGCAGCAAAATTCCTGTGGCAGCGTGCTTTACATTACTGCAGCTGATATTTGGTATTGCACTTTGGTCTCAGGTTTGTTTGCAGCTGCTTAGCAATGGAAACCCAGCACACAGTTCTTGTGGTGATGTTGCTTCCATGGGTAGTGCTTGGTGAGTGATGCGACAGAGGATACACAATGTCTATACGCTATTGCACCTCAGCATGAACCACCCAAATCTGTGAGTTTGTGTAGACTACTGCCACATGGCTCTAATAAAAACCTTTATAGTTAACCAGGGTGGAAATATCACAACCTGGTTTGCAGCAAATTTAGTATCCTTAGACAGTGCCATATTTAACATCAATGAGCTCAACAGCTTTATTTATATATCACATTCATATAGCACACTGATCAACTGAATTGTCAAGAACAGCACATGATCGCCGTGAGATGCGTTTCACCTGCCGCTCATCGCCCCTCCCCTTTCACGCTATTTAAGCTTCCTCCTCTATCTTCCGGGTTGCGAAGTATTGTTGGCATGCCATCTACCAAGCGTTATCTCCTGATTGCTCTCCTGTGTTTTGACCTCTGCTCTCGTTCCAGACCTCGTCTCCAGCCTAGCCCTTTTGTACCTCCAGCCATCTGTCTACCCGGCGTGAACTCGGACCGTCCTGACCACGACAACCGCACTCACACACTGCACACACCACACGGAGTTATTCACCTGTGCGAGTACTCCGTATTCACTCAAGAAATAAAAACATCAGTAATCCGCATTTGGATCCGTGTCTTCCTGATTGAAACGTTACATGAATAAGATATGGATTTGAATCTAATAAAAGAATGAACCAAAAGTAAAGTCTACCCAAGATATAAAACTGCAAAGCAATTTACCTAATAAAGCACCATACATAGAAAATAATATAATCAATTAAGAAACAGCAAAAGACACAAAGCAACGGATGAAAGGACAGAAAGAACCGAAGATAGAACAGCCTAAAAGCACGACCTTTAAAAGGACTCAAATGCCTTATAAAAGATGTTTTTAAATATGACTTCTAAAAATGTCTACTGTTTTTGAATTTGATGAAAAAGTTTTGGAGTAGCCATAGAGAAAGCCCAGTCAACTTTTGACCTCAGCATCAAATGTAGAACAACTAAAACTATCTGATTAATATATTGTAGGGCTCCAGGGGTGGAATGGAGGTTGATAAGATCAGAGGTAGTGCTTGGAACCATGCCATGTAGAGCTTTAAAAACCATCAATAAAAACTTAAATTCCACTATGCGGCTGACTGGTGGCCAGGGCAATGATGCAAGTACAGAGGAAATTGTCAGACCTGAGGTCGCTACCCCAGCCCGCCACCAGAGGTCACAATCGCTAGAATTCTTGGAATCAGCTGATTTGCATTAACTTTAATTGACTCTGTATTTATATCTGCCTACACCAGTCCAACCCTGTGAAGTATTGCCATCTTGTTATGAGTGCCTATTAAGTGTTATCCTAGTGATATTCTGATTGTCCTCCTGGTTTTTTTAATATATATATATATATATATATATATATATATATATATATATATATATATATATATATATATATATATCTGTTTTTTTGCCTTTTTGCTTCTGCCTAGCCGACTGGTACTTCAGCCTGTTCTCTTCGGATTGTGTTTGCATATGGATCCTCATTTGCACCCTGACCATCAGTCATTATAGTAATGCTCAGTTTCTCCCTGCTAATGTTTGTCTAAATAGATTGCATAGTTATGTGCTTGATTTTATTTACATGTTAGCATTAGGAGTGGCTAACATTAGGAGTGGCTAAGAGTCCATAATCAGGAGGGGTGCCCACATGCATTTAGCCATATATACTGTATGTATGGGGGTGTTAGCAGGGTTAGAGGAGAATACATTAAAAGCAGAATAAGATGCAAGTGTTCTATTCTGATGAAGAATGAAGAATCTTCACTGTTGTAAATGTTGCAGTGATCTCTATAATCACACATGCTTACCGCTCCACTGCCTGAGAGTAAGAGTGAAAGAAATTGAGAGAGCAAAACACAGGAGAAGATGTCCTGGTAATGAGAAGATAATAATGATAAGAGTGAGACTGAAAGGAAGAGTAGGGCAAGAGGAGTAGATAGAGAGAGCAAAGTTGACAAGGAGGAGCGAGGGAAGATGAAAGAGGGGAAGTAGACAGTAGTCTGGATTAGGCCAAGGTCAAACCATTCAGTCAACCTCCTCCCTCCTCCTCTGCACCTACTGTTGTTGGACACACACACACACACACACACACAATAACCGAGTCTATACATTACCAGATAAAAGACTGAAAACATTTCAGAGAAACGGTATTATTTACTGGGATTATCCAGATATCATAAACCTCCCTATAACTCAATAACAATATATTGCACTACATGGTAAGATAATTGTAAGTAAAGTGTAATGCATTTTGTTTATTCATTTTTCTTAAATTAAAACTACTACTACTACTTACAGAAACATGTTCGCATGTAAAGTAGGTCATAAAAACAATTCTGAACAAGCGTAGGAGCACACAAACACACTCTCTCACAAACACACACTGTTCCACAGTTTTTTAATACATTGCTAAAGTGGAATGTCCTCTGGTAGTGTGACACACAATGGGCATCAACATATGAAATAAAGACATTATCAAAAACACTGTATATACCAAATATAACAAAAACAGCTTAATTTGACAATATGTCTTCAGTTTCACAATACGGGGGGCCCCTGCCGGCCGCCTCCATCCACAGCAGCAGAAGTTTATGTATATGTGTTGGAAGTGAGACGGAGCCGGGTCAGCCCGGCGTCTTTTAATGTTTGTAACACTGCGGTGACTTGTGCCGGTGACCGCATTGTTTGCTCATCTGTGTGTTTGGATGTATGTTTGAACACTGTGTGAGTATATATGTGACGACGTCTGACTGGAGTAAGCGAGTGCGTTATCGCATCTCGTTTGTTTGGTCTCACGTGTTCATTTTGTTCTAGCATATGCGTGAACTATTTTATGTTAAATCCCCACTAAGGGGCTTCCCCTAAATATGTTTTGGGGGGTGCTAGTGGAGGGCACTGGTGTGGCAGGGGTTAGGCTAGGGCAAGTGCACTCTATGTGTATGTTGAGGAGGCTACTGGATAGTTCGGTCGCCATGGGCTTGACCATCCGGCTTATACTGGTTTTGTCGCCAGTGGCCTGATCAGTTGCCAGAGGCTTGACCATCCGGCTTGTGCTGGCTTGGTCGCCCTGGCTAGACTGGCCAGCAGGGGCCTGCCGGTCACTGTAGTGTCAAGACCTGTCCCTCATTAATGTTATGTGTGTATGTGTGCGTGAGTGTTATGTGCAGGTGTTTCTCTCTGGTGGTGGACAGCGGCACTCCCGGACCTTGTGGAAACTCCTAAGTAGGCAGGAGTCCCCTTATGTTATGGGGTGACTGGAACCCTGGTCTTAAAGAGCCCCCCTGAGGGGTGAGGGCTCCCTGGATGTTTGGGGACTAGATGGCTCCAGTCTGAAGAGCTCCTGTTGAAGACAGAGATCCCCCATCATGCTCAGGAAGAAGGCCCTGGGTGGAGGCTTCTCCCTGGAACCCTTGGTTGGGTGAAGGAATCCACCCTGCCATGAGCTTCCCCATGAGGAGCGGTCTCCAAGGCCGGATAGGGATACCCATACCCTGGTCCCTAGCACTCCTGGGTTTTGTAGAGGAGTCCATTCTGCAATGAGCTTTGCCAGGAGGGGCGGTCTCCCCAGGAGGCTAAGGCTACCCCATGCAGGAGGCAGGGGTCAGCCCCGAGACGAGACGTAGGTCCGGGAGGCGATATAGCCGTGCCCCAGGGAGGTAGTCTGCAGGTCCAGGACTGCGTCCCTGCCTTGTCCCCATCCTCCCGCCCCTGGGACTCGTTTTGTGTACTGCCGCTGCGGGGATCTGTCATGATATGGGGGCCCCCTGCCAGCTGCCTGTGTCCACAGCGGCAGTAGTTTATGTTGTGCTGTTGTTGTGTTTTTCCCTGAGACTGGTGTGATTGCTTCCTCCTTGTTTTGCACAGCTATGATGCTAAGAAACTGTATACCAACTGTTCCTATGTTAAGAGGGCTGACCAGAAGAAATAACTTTTCAACTATGACTTCAACTTCAACAAAACATATATAATTATTCAATAAGGTTATAACACATTGTAAATATACAGTATATGTATGTACAATGCAAATAATATTTTACTAGGAGAGCAGAGAGAAAGAGAGAGAGATCCCCAGTTGGTAGAAATTAATTATTCTAATTAGTTCAATGTTTCAAAGGTTGTGCATGCATGACAGAGAGAGAGACAGATATATATATATATATATATATATATATATATATATATATATATATATATATATATATATATATATATATATAGGGTGAAGCATACTGTCAGAAAG
Organism: Brachyhypopomus gauderio; assembly: GCF_052324685.1. Classification (NCBI taxonomy): domain Eukaryota; kingdom Metazoa; phylum Chordata; class Actinopteri; order Gymnotiformes; family Hypopomidae; genus Brachyhypopomus; species Brachyhypopomus gauderio. The sequence goes on along the minus strand of NC_135222.1, from coordinate 11,744,291 downwards.
AGAAAGAGATACAAAGTGAATTTGAGGAATGTTTATGAACACGTTTGTTTATAAAATCATTTTCAAATTAATGATTGCATTTTTAATTTAAGAATGGATGCTGTCCTTTTATTTATTTATTTATTTTACACTATTCATGGAGCAGCATTCACATATTTATGAGGTATAGAGTGGTAAAGTAAAAAGAAAAGTACCAACTCTATGTAAAGTAAAAAGAACAAGAATATGATACAAGTATGTATTAGATACAAGAATACTATGATTTTAAAGCCCATTAAAGATAGGCTTTACCAGAGGTTAATGGAGTTAACATAAAAAAAGAACAGTACAGAGAGTCTGTACTGCCATCCAGTGGTAATCTACAGACTTTGCTGACTGGAACTTCATTAACTAATGAGCTCAGAACTTCTTGGAAATAAGACATATTACAGTTAGACTGAGTAACTGATATAAGGGTTGATAGTCTATTAGTGCTTGTTGCTGTCTTATACTAGTAATCTTGTCCCTAAAAATATTGCAAACTCATCACATTTTTCAACTGAAACAGATTCAGGGAAGACACAGGAGGTGGGATTTACTAGTTGATCTATACTTCTGAACAGGGCAGCTGAGTTATTATTGCATGAATCGATTAAGTTCAAGTAGTTTTTCCTTGCTAATTTCACTTCACTGTTGTAATTCTGCAATAATGTTGTTTGCAATTCTGAAGAGGATTAGCAGCGGCGATGGCTCAGTCTATCTTCCATTCCATGACGTCCACAAAACACCTTGGTGACAGTAGCAGAGGAACATATTAAAAGTAGCAGTAGCAGATGTAACATATTAACTAAAGACTATTAAATTAAATAGGAGAGTCTTAAGTCTAGATTTAAAGATTGGAACTGTGTCAGAATCTCAGATTGGAGTTGGAGGACTGTTCCATAACTGAGGGGCTTTAAAGGAGAATACTCTGCCTCTGGCTATAGTCTTGTTAATTTTACGAACCAAGAGAAATCCTGCATTTTGAGAGCACAGCAAGCGAGATACGTTATAGTATGCAATGAGTTCACTCAGTAATTGTTGAACTAGAACATTTAACGCCTTATAGGTCAACAGAAGAATTTAAAAATTTGATATTTAATCGGAAGCCAGTGCAACACTGAAGGACTAATTTGATCAAATTTTCTAGCCCTAATTTGGACTCTAGCTGCAGCATTCTGTACAAGTTGAAGTTTCTTTTTTTGTTTAGAGCATCCAACTGTAACATTTGGCTTTGCCCTCCGCCCCTGTCTTGTGTCATCTGCCCTAGTCCCACCTTGTTTCTTGGTTCCTTGGTTTCTCTTCTGTCTGTCACGCCCCTTTACCTTGTGTCCCTACCTCTGTCCGAAGGAATACAGTGGTTTGTAATAACAACTTTGTAATGCAGCGTGACTCATGCATTCAGCTGCTGACGTGCCCTGCGCCTCTGGAGAATGTGCTAGTTTTATTTATCAGATCTCTGTTAAAGGGGAAGGCTCTCGTTTGGGCGAACATCATTTTGACAGAACACATGGCAGAGGCCTAGAGCGTAAATGATTTCTGCTGTCTACTGCAGACAAGGTTTGCTGGGGTTGTGTCTCAGCCCTTCTCCCCTTCTTTTTGGAGGGGGGCTGCATCCCGGAACGCCGAACCCTCAGGGCCCAACAGGCCGACCCCATCTTCTGTGTGGGGAGGATAAGAGGTCTGAGGGCTAGCCCCTCGGCTGCAGCACCTCCCGACGCCTCCTCAGCTGCAACGCTCCCCAGCGCCTCCTCGGCTGCAGCACCTCCCAGCAACTTCTCTGCTAATTTTCCTAACTAACCTAACTCACACAGCTCCTAACTAATTTTCTTCCCTAATTTTATTAATCTTATCATCATGTGTGCTTGTTGTACCTAGGAGCCATTCTTTCCTCACTTACTCTCTTATCATAGTGGCGCAACCTTTTCTTAGGCTGTATGGAGAGAATTCTTGACTTGCTCGGTAATACATTCTAGCCCATCCAGAGCTACAGGTGGATCCCTGTTTACCAGATCTGTTAAAATATTGATGAACACAGCTATGATGGTAGATGTTATAGTTTGTTTGTTTTGATAATGGGGTGGAAAATGAATAAGATCATTCAAACACAACTCGTATGTTACGAGGGAGTGTTCAGAAACAGTCTCATTTTGAGAAAGTACTACTAAACCGGTTATGTCAATACCAAATGATAAGTCCAAGTCACATTCTGAGTGATACCCATTTAATCAAGAATTGTTTGAAAGTTTATTATCAAAGAATCATGTACATTTTCAAAGTAGATATTAAAATCGCTAACTATCAACCTATCAGCTGATATCACTATATTAGACAGGAAGTCTGAAAACTCAGAGTAGAAACCCGGAGGACACTAAATGCCTGTGTCGCTTTATTAGTTGCACACTAATTTGGCAAAGTGATAATGAGGTTTTCAAATTAATTAAACTTGTAGATTTTTGAGAGATGCCAAAGTTTGCCTCTGAGTCATACCACGTTTTGTGTAAATCAACCTCTCGGGCAGGCCCGTTGACAGTCTTGCTAGGGCCCGGGACAAGAAAGTCTAATGTGCCCCCCCCCCCCCCCCCCCCCCGGCGCACGTCATTTGAATTTCGTCATTTGACAATATAGCCACACATCAAAGCTGTTTCTGACAGCTGACTGGTTATATACTTGACGCGTCGCGAGCGGTGCGAGGGTTCGCGCGAAAATGACGTAATCGCAGTGGCAATGACCGTGTGCGAGGGCCTCGCGCGCTGTCCATGCGAGGTCGTGCACCTCTTGACTTTTGTAACTTCGCGCGCGACGCGCTTCAGCGCAATGAACAAAGTCATGTTTGCAGGGTTCATACACCTTTATAATGTGGAATTAAAGCACTTGTACTTCACTTTAAAGGTCAATTTCAATATTTTCCAACACGTTAAACTTAATTGAGTTAAATATTTATACATTTACTCGAAATAATTCGCTTTTTATCACATTATTTAATGGTTGTTTATTTTCAAAACGCCCAATCTTAACGTCTTCACGAGAACTGTTCAGTCAGACAGCTATTTGTTGTGAAACAAAGTAGTTACTTTCAAGCATTTTCAAGTACTTTAGCCTAAATTCCAGCACTTTTCAAACCTGGAACACAATGCAACATTAAAATTCGTCAGGTAAATGTTTTCCTTTCTTTTCTGCGCTCCAGATTTCTGTATTTACTTTAACTATCCACCACTGTATTTCCCGCTGTTGTGCGGGTACCAGCCAGTTACGGTCGGTGCTGGATCAAACCATTTTCCAGTGGGATGCGGGGGTGTATGCACTTAATGGAAAATATGCAAATAGGTTAAAAAACATATATTTTAGCCATTGAATTTATTTTCAGTACAGAATTTTATATTAATGAAAGATTTCAAGATTATTTAAAAATTATAGACTTTAAATAAAAAATAAATTGCTGGGCTCTTTGATGGGCCCCCCTGGCCCTGGGGCCCGGGACAACAGACCCGGTTGTCCCCCCCTGTCGACGGGGCTGCTCTCGGGTGCTACTTTTAGGTGAAAACAAGACTAACCTGAAATACCTCATTTAGTTCAAAAGAGCACAAAATCTTATCACAATGCATAACTCGTCAGGACTGTCAACTTTCCTATTACTTTCCCATGAATTCATTCATTGTTATTTACGCACCAGAAAATATGAATAAAGCTTAACCTCCTTCTAGTGTTAGGGTCATGGCTGAGACGTTTGTAGGTTTTAAATGCTTAAAAGTAAATAAATACATTTATAAATTTTGCTTATTGCATCAAGACTTTTTTACTTTGTCAGGAACTTAGATTTAAACAAACAAACAAAACAATTTTACTAATTTATAAAATGCTTTTATTAAAATGATCACTTTACATTAGCAACTAAACCAGATTTAGTTACCGTACAGACTGAAACTGATATTTGATATGTGTGTAACATTGTAACATGGGTGGGCGGGTGTATGTTCTCCTTGGGAAAAAAGCTTACTGTAGATCCTTGCATTTTTAACATTTTTATGTAAGTAGCTAGCTATGTGGCTAGCTTTAACATTGCAGAATCTTTTTTTTCCTATGGAGTATTTCTAATAAATGGTGGAATTGGTGAACATGTCTGTTAGAGTATGATTGAAATTATCGCCAAAGCTGAAGGCCACATTATTTTTGATGCTGAGAACTGACATTTTTTAGATGACTCTTGGATGCTCTTACGTGTGACAGATCTGTCACACTGCTTCCCCTCTGTGTGATACGCTGAGGTCTGTATGGCATATTTTACAAAAGCATGACTGTGCCTGCTAATGGTCTTCATTGCTCTTCCAGTATCCGTAAACCTCCATTTTGGTGAGACACAAACTTTTAGTTTCTGTTTGTCTCGTGTTACATTTTCCTTGAATCCTGAGGAGTTCTTTCTTCTTGTTGTTTTATTGCACGTATCATTTGATTGGGTTAGATGTCACAGCTAATGTTCCACACATGGCTGTACATGTTTAGCAGATGGGAACATGGCAAACACATCAAATAGGCTCTGTTGTCATGCATACCATCAATATTATCACCAACTTTTAAAAAAAGAAGAATTAACAGTATGAGAGAAAACATTATACTGGAAATATTTGAATAGGAGGATAACAAGAGAGTGAGAGTATTGTAAAATCCAGGAAAAAATGGGAGTTTTGATTTGTCCCCCTATTGCCACTTGGGGCTATATATATATATATATTTTTTCTGTCTAGTTAATTTCCAATTATTTGTGCTCTCTGTATAGTTGTAGATTAATTATTAGTCCTTGTGCCAGATTATCTGCTTGGTATGCTACATGTGAATTCAAAGATTAATAACTGTGTATAACAAGCCTGGAAAATAAAACTGATTCTTAATTAAGGGCTGAAACATTATGAATTTTGAATACACCTCATGCTCTACATTTTTGGGCTAGAAGACCATGATGATGAGATAACTTCAACATTTCTATTTCGTCAGTGCCTGTAGTTCTTGCAAAACCGGTTACGCAGTACAGAACGACGTTGATATAAATCGACCAATCGACGCCTAGTAGTTGTGTCTCGTATCCAGGAAGTTCGATATAGGGTACAGCTAGCCAGATTAATTAACTTATTTTGATTGAATTGTTTGGCCGCTACATGCAATACTAATGGATTGGAAAGAAGACGACGGGGTGAATATTTTGTCTTTTTCTTGGTTCTATGCATTCTTTCCGTGCTGAAATGTTTAATATTGTCTCCGGGGCAGGTTAGCTGCCTAGCTGGTTATCTGCACAGCTGCTTATCCTTTGTGAGCCGAACCTTTGAACCTGCTGGTTATCATATTGTTATGACAGGAAATCAGTTCTTTAAAAATGCGTAATTGCATGTCGTGGTATGTTCTACGAATTCACTCTCATTTGAATCATCCTAGTGAAAATTCAAAACGCTCATTAGCTAGCGATAGCTGCTAGATTGCTATGTTGATAAACTATAGAGCTAGCTATGTGTTTTTCTCTTTTTCTCTCACTAGGATGAAATGGCAGTAATATTGATTTAAGAGCAATAGTTGCTCAAGTAACCTCTGGCAAAGTAACCCTGATAAATGATGTGTTCCATCTTCTGCCACCTCTTTGTTTTGCGTAGGTTCATAATTGCATTTTAATGCTACGTATTTACTGAATAAATGGTTTAAACAAGGTTATTGGTGGGAAAGTATGTGAGGCTTAGCATTTACACTTATTTATACTTGGTGTTAATTTTTAAATTTGCATTAACTTCACTTGTACAGCAATTAAAGTACAATATATTTTAGTATACGTCTATTCCACAATGTTAAATTCCTTCAAAGTTATCAAGTTTCATTTGGTAAACCACCTATAGTAAGGATATTATAAAACGATAGCATTTGAAGATCCTTGCAGAAATGCTTGTAATTTTAAAAGGATTCATAAACTTTTTCTTGCACCTCTAAGAATTTAATACTTGAGGAATTAAAACTTTTAGACCAATTAGTTCTCTTAACAGCAGAGATCACAGCTGAGACAGCTATACCTTGTTAAGATCTAATTAATGTGTTTTTGTATTGTTGACAATAAATTAGGCTGTCATTATTATATAATAGTAGGCCTACTTATCACTATAATATGTAATATGTGTCCATTTACACTTTCATTTTAAATATTGGTCAAAAGATTAAATATGCCAAAATATGGGTTCATATACATGTTTTAATATATTACAAGTCATGTAGAATTAAAGTCAGCAACAACACAATATTGTGTGTATATATATATGTATATATGTGTGTATGTATGTATGTATGTATGTATGTATGTATGTATGTATGTATGTATGCATGCATGTATGTGTGTGTTATTTATTTTGTCCAGATCAACTGAAAAGTGAGCACTTTATAAACATCTTTTTTTTCAGTGTCACTCTCATGGCCACATGAAAGATGGTTGCCATGGTCATGGTGGCCACTCCCACAGCCATGGGCCTGGTGGCATGACACATGGTTTCATGCCTGGTTTCCATGCCCAGTTCAACCAGAGGAGTGACACCATGATAGATCCCACACAGCAGCCCAAGAAATACTCACACATGGATGACAGTAGCAGTTGGGACATCGTCAAGGCAACACAGTATGTATCACACGTGTGTCTTTGGTGTTTTCAGTGAAGTGTCATGAATATGCAGGGGTGTCACACCCAGAATCTTGTGCAAAGAGACTTCTCTATTTCCTGAAGGTGTTCCTACTTCATTAAGTATAAACAGCATTTCCAATCTTCCCTGGTTTCACAGAGCTACCATTGTTAAGTAGCTGATAGTATCTAAACTGAAACATTGAAGTTAGATGGTTGAGTACGAAAATCCTGCAGGCTGAATTCTTACTGGTGACCACACAAGGCTTTGATTGAACACTGTCTCTACTTCTTCTGAATAATATTGAGAATGGACTGTGTGTCTCTTAGCATGCTTTGAAGGTCTTTGATAAAGACTGCAGCTTTAATCTACAAGATTTAATCCACTGTTCTAGATTTTATGTGCTTACTGTAGAAGATCTTGCATGTACATTTAGGGAATTTAGCAGATGCTCCTATCCAGAGTGACTTATAAAGTGCTTTGCATCTGTTCACATAATTCATCCTAGATAGTATCATAGATGGGTCAGAATTCAAGAAACCCTTGAGCCAGATTATTACTAAACTACAGGAGTTAAGCGACAAGAAGTGCACAGAGGAGTCACATGTGAGACCTTAGGGAGATTGAAGGCCACTTGTGCTGTTGCATTCTGAAACACTTGTAGAGGGCTGATGATATTTACACAAGGATTCTCTTAATATTTGTTGCCAAGCTAGAGCCTTCTCAAAGTGATAATCTGCCAGGTATAGAGCTGATAGTCTTGTTGTCATGCCTGAAATGAAAGGTGGAGGTATTAGTGTGTAAAGAAGCAGAAACAAGATGTCAACATTAAAATGAATCACTTGAAATGTGGTTAGCTCCTTTCCACATGGCCTGTATTCGCTTGATGGTTCATTGCTTGGATGTGAGCACACCTGACACTCAGTCAATACTCCATCCATGTTGCTCTTCATGTTCATGTAAATTGCAATGTTTTGGTTACAGGTTCGGAGCCTTTGAGCGCTGCAAAGAGCTGGTAGAAGCTGGTTATGATGTCCGACAACCAGACAAGGAGAATGTTACCCTGTTACACTGGGCTGCTATCAATAACCGGGCAGATCTGGTCAAGTAGGAGCCTGCTTCTCTCTCTGCACAGTACCCCTCCTCCATGCTTAGCAGTTGTGGTTTAGCAGTGCAGCTCAGATTGTACTGTACTGAAGTGGTGCCGCATGTTTATTCTGTTCTCCTGCTGCAGATATTATATAGGGAAGGGAGCAGTCGTAGACCAGCTTGGCGGTGATCTCAGTTCTACCCCACTCCATTGGGCCATAAGGTGAATGTCACTCTTGTTCTGCATAAGCAGTTATGACTGTTCTGTGTCATCCCATCCACAGATCCATCCTATCCTTACTCTGTCCTGTGCTGTCCTAGCTGTGACTAATATTGCAACTTGTACCATATTGTCTATGTTGTGTATCATTAGGTGCACTGTGAATCAAAGGGCCATGCAGCTGAAATACGTCATTCTTATTAATTCGAACATAGTATGGGGATACATTTGCTAGAATGTAGTAATGTACTGCATTGCTATTGGATATAGATGTCTGTACTAGTGGTGGTACTGCCTGAGACTGTGTGGTTGTCGTCATTCCTGGTGGCTATGCAGACAGGGCCACCTGCAGATGGTCATCCAACTGATGCGGTATGGGGCCGATCCCTCACTGGCTGACGGCGAGGGTTATCGAGGCCTGCATCTCGCTGTGCTCTTCCAACACATGCCGATAGCAGCCTACCTGATGGCCAAGGGTCAGGTGAGACTCACATAGAAGACATATGAAGTTAGGCCTATCCAAAGATCAGATATGAAATATAAAGGCATGTATGTATGACATATCATTGCAGTGAATTGGAGACACAGTAACAGTGATCTCTCCAATGATCCACATGGTTCAGATTTCAGTATTATTGTTTTTTGAAAGCCATTTGCGCTGCGAACGTCAAAACATGAATGTCTTTGTCCTCATAGGAAGTAGATGTACCAGACATAAATGGACAAACCTGTTTGATGCTGGCTGCACAAAAAATAATTGGGTAATTGCTATCACTATATGACTATTAAATAACTATATATTATATAATAATATGTATGATGCTCATCTGCACTGACTCTTCACGGTCCATTTGTGATGTATTTATGTATTTACTCTTTAACAGCCCTGAGCCCACAAACTTCCTGCTGAAGTGCAATGCGTCAGTGAACGCAGTTGACAAGGTGAACCAGAACTCTCCGCTGCACTACGCCGTACTGGCTGGAAACGTGGATGGTGTGCACCTCTTGTTGGAGGCTGGAGCCAGTGTAGAGCTGCAGAACAACAACGTGAGCACACCGCACCACGTTCACCATACCCACCCAACACTAATATTGCTGAGACTATTGAAAACCAGGAGGGACCTGCTGGGATCATTCTAATAGGTGCAACCTGGCCTTTCTGCGTGTGTGCATGCGTGCATACATGTGTGTTTGTATTTGCAGGGTCATACACCGATTGACCTGGCCCACCAAGTGCACAGCCCTTTACTGATTCACATGCTTATCGTGGTGAAGAAGGAACGCATCGAAGCCAACTCACCCTGCCAAAGACTTCTCACCCGATATCGGGTATATACACACGCACACCCTGTGGTGTTTCTAAAAATATGCAGTAGTTTATGATGCTTTGGGAACATGAGTAAAGAGAAGAAACCAGATCTGAAAATTTCTCATAATGCACATTTGGCTTATACCTTTGCCTTTGTTTGGTTTTAATCTGTGTATTGATGCTGTGTACTGGAGCTGGTCAAAAAAATTGAATATCATGAAAAAGTTTATATCAGTAATTCCATTCAAAAAGCGAAACAGTTACCGATGTATTTAACATGTTTATTTATTTTAATTTGATGAATAACTGACAACTAATGAAACCCCCAAATTCAGTATCTCAAAAAAAAATTTGTTTTATTTGAGACCAATACAAAAACCTGATTTTTAGAAATGCTGGCCAACTGAAAAGTATAAACAGGAGAAGTATGAGTATGTACAGCACTCAGTACTTAGTTGGGGCTCCTTTTGCCTGAATTGCTGCTGCAATGCAGTGTGGCATGGAGTCAATCTGTCTGTGGCACTGCTCAGGTGTTATGAGAGCCCAGGTTGCTCTGATAGTGGCCATCAGCTCTTCTGCATTGTTTGGTCTGGTATATTGCGTCTTCCTCTTCACAATACCCCATAGATTTTCAATGGGGTTAGGGTCAGGTGAGTTCAGTGGCCAATTAAGAACAGGGATAACATGGTCCTTAAACCAGGACTGGTTTGGCAGGTGCCAAGTCCTGTTGGAGAATTAAATCTGCATCTCCATAAAGTCGATCAGCAGCAGGAAGCATGAAGTGCTCTAAAACTTCCTGGAAGATGGTTACGTTTACCTTGGACCTCAGAAAACACAGCGGACCAACACCAGCATATGACATGGCATCCCAAACCATCACTGACTGTGAGAACTTTACACTGGGCCTCAAGCAACGTGGATTCTGTGCCTCTCCTCTCTTCCTCCAGACTCTGGGTCCCTGATTTCCAAAGGAAATGCAAAATGTACTTTCATAAGAGAACAAAACATGATGTGACACAAGTAATGCAACAGCTGAAACCCATGGCTCACGTATGTCTATGTGTGGTGGATCTTGAAGACTCCAGCTGCAGTCCAGTCTTTATGAATCTCACCAACATTTTTGAACGGATTTTGTTTCACCGTCCTCTCCAGGGTGCAGTAATCCCTATTGTTTGTACACTTTTTTTCTACCACATTTTTTCCTTCCCTTCGCCAAGCTGTGCTTGGACACAGAGCTCTGTGAACAGCAAGCCTCTTTAGCAATGACCTTTTGTGTCTTGCTTGTGTAAGGTGTCAATGGTTGTGTTTTGGACAACTGTCAAGTCAACAGTCTTTCCCATGATTGTGTAGCCCACAGAACTAGACTGAAAAACCATTTAAAGCCCTTTACAGGTATTAATTAGCTGTTTAATATTGTCTTCAATATTGAACCTTTGCACAATATTAACATTTTTTCTGAGATACTGAGTCTGGGGTTTTAATCATCAAATTAAAATAAACACTTGACTTACATCAGTCTGTGTGTAATGAATGAGTTTAATAATTTCACTTTTAAATGCAATTACTGAAATAAGTCAACTTTTTCATGATATTCAAATTTTATGACCCGCACCATATACTATAGATCGAGATGCATATAGATACATGTTTATGCTTTCACAGTTGTATCATTTAACTCCATTTGTTTTATTGCTCTTTGTGTCTTTCTTAGGTTTATCTGCAGTGGTTATTCAACGTGTGTGTGTTGTGGGCCGTGGGGGCTATATTTGACATGCAAACTGAGTCCTGGCTCCTGAAAGGTGTGCTGCTGGCATGTGTAATTGCTGTGATCAACCTCACCTGCAGGTATACAGATGCACATATCACACCACACACTCGAACCCTGCATACAGAAAAACTCTTATAACCCTAGCACCTTATGCAAACCTTGGATGCACTGTTCTTATATTCATAATGTAGTTATTTCTGTTTATACACTTAATTCAGCTTACAAATCTGTTCTAGTGCCCATCCCTACAAACACATGCACCTTAGCCTACTCTTCCATGTGCTGTGTGCACACAAGTGACAGAAGCACCCTGTAGCTTCCTGATGGGATAACACAGCTGGACATATCAATGTTTTTGCAGCTGATTACCAAGCCTGCATTTTCAAGAGCTGTAATATATAAATAGCTTATATCTGCTTTAATATAAAGATTGCATATGCAACAGACACCTGAATGGGAAAATTGAGACTTTTATGCCACTTCCCTTACTAACTCTCAATTAAATCACAAAAACATAAAGCACAGTTGATAGAGAAAATGCATTCTCTTATCAGTATATTTCAGACACAATATTATTTACCACCACAAGATGGCACTGGCTGCATTCTGATTCTTTTAAAAGTTTGAAGCGTTCCTCAGGCAGCAGGCTAAATATCTTGTTTGTCTTTATCTATTTATTCAAGTCAAGATTTAAAGTTTAAAACTAACATTTTTTTCTTTATTAAGGTTGTGGAGAGAAGCCATACTTTGGCAATATTTGACGTGTGTGTGTGTGTGTGTGTGTGTGTGTGTGTGTGTGTGTGTGTGTGTGTGTGTGTGTGTGTGTGTGTGTGTGTGTGTGTGTGTGTGTGTGTGTGTGTGTGTGTGTGTGTGTGTGTGTGTGTGTGTGTGTGTGTGTGTGTAGGCAGGTGGCAAACTCTGCTGTTCAGTCCCTGATTCCCTCCACTAGTCTCACAGCTTCGATCTTCTTAATGATGGTAACCTGGTGCTTTTGGTTTTTACCTGATATCCTTTAACGTTACACACACACCCCTACATGCACAGAGAGTAGCCTGACCCAAACTGTTCAGAACAGAACTGTCACCTTTGTCTGTCTGTCTGCATGTTACAGAGTTCAAGGTAGACATCATAATCAAATACTAAACATGGCAATTTCATTCAAGGTGGTAATTTGATTATCCAGTTATTATTATTCACAGAGGTTTGTATATAAAAAGCCCTATATGATTTACTCTATATGTTTGCTCTGTATATATTTTTTATAAAAACTTGGTATTCTGCCCTATGCAACACTACATTTCACTAGTCAATGTTTCATTTGAAGTGTATTATGCTTAAACACAGTTCCAAAACACCCCAAACTGTCACTGTCCAATATGTTTACACAATATGTCCACCCATCCATTGTCATCCATTTATCTGGGTCCGGGTCATTGGGGCAGTAGCCTAAGCAAAGAGGCCCAGGTTTCCCTTTCCCCAGCCACATCTTCTAGATCCTCTGGGGGGATACTGAGGAGTTCCCAGGACAGCCGAGAGATATAATCTCTCCAGTGTGTCCTTGGTCTTCCCCCGGGGTCTCCTCCCAGTGGTACATGCCCAGAGCACCTCACCAGGGAGGCTCCCAGGTGGCATCCAGACCAGATGCCCGAGCCACACCAACTGGCTCCTCTCTACATGGAGGAGGAGCGACTCTACTCCGAGTCTCTCCCGGATGACCGTACTCTGACGACACAACTACAAATTCCATCATCGAACTGCGACCTACAGGACTGTCTCAGAAAATTAGAATATTGTGATAAAGTGCTTTATTTTCCGTAATGCAATTAAAAAAAATGAAATGTCATACATTGTGGATACATTACAAATCAACTGAAATATTGTAAGCCTTTAATTGTTTTAATATAGCTGATTATGGCGTACAGCTTAAGAAAACTCAAAAATCCTATCTCAAAATATTAGAATATCTTGAAAAAGTATCCTAGTAGGCTATTCAACTAATCACTTGAATCGTCTAATTAACTCGAAACACCTGCAAGTGTTTCCTGAGCCTTGAAAAACACTCAGCTTGGTTCAGTAAACTAAATCTCAAGTATGGGGAAGACTGCTGATCTGACTGCTGTCCAGAGGACCATCATTGACACCCTCCATCAGGAGGGTAAGAAACAAAAAGAAATTTCTCAAAGAGCAGGCTGTTCACAGAGTGCAGTTTCAAAGCACATTCACAAAAAGTCTGTTGGAAGGGGGAAATGTGGCAGGAAACGCTGCACAACCAAGAGGGATGACCGCAGCCTTAACAACATTGTGAAGAAGAGCCGCTTCCAGAATTTGGGGGAGCTTCAAAGACAGTGGACTGAAGCTGGAGTCCAGGTATCAAAAGCCACTGTTCACAGACGTGTCCGGGAAATGGGCTACAATAGCCGTATTCCCATGGTCAAGCCACTTCTGAACTCAAGACAACGGAAGAAGCGTCTGACTTGGGCTATGGAAAAGAAGCACTGGACAGTTGCAGAGTGGTCCAAAGTCCTCTTTTCAGACGAAAGCAAGTTTTGTATGTCATTTGGTAGTCAAGGCGCCAGAGTCTGGAGAAAGGCTGGAGAGGAGCAAAATCCAAGTTGCTTGAAATCCAGTGTGAAGTTCCCACAGTCAGCGATGGTTTGGGGAGCCATGTCAGCTGCTGGTGTTGGTCCACTGTGTTTTATCAAGTCCAGAGTAAATGCAGTTGTGTACCAAGAGATTTTAGAGCACTACATGCTTCTATCTGCTGAAAAGCTCTATGGAGATGATGCTTTCATTTTCCAGCATGATCTGGCACCTGCCCACAGTGCCAAAACCACCAGTAACTGGTGTACTGACCATGGCATTGCTGTTCTTGATTGGCCTGCCAATTCCCCTGACCTGAACCCCATAGAGAATTTGTGGGGTATTGTGAAGAAGAAGATGAAAGACACCAGACCCAATAATGCAAATGAGCTAAAGGCCGCTATTGAAGCATCCTGGTCATCCATAACACCTCAGCAATGCCACAGGCTGATTGCCTCCATGCCACGCCGCATTGATGCAGTAATCTGTGCAAAAGGATTCCCAACTAAGTACTGAGTGCATTAATGGACATTTTCAAATGTTTGATTTTGTTTTGCTGTTATATTTTTTATTTTTTTACTTGGTCTGAGGAAATATTCTAATATTTTGAGTTAGGATTTTTGAGTTTTCTTAAGCTGTACGCCATAATCAGCTATATTAAAACAATTAAAGGCTTGCAATATTTCAGTTGATTTGTAATGTATCCACAATGTATGACATTTCATTTTTTTTAATTGCATTACGGAAAATAAAGCACTTTATCACAATATTCTAATTTTCTGAGACAGTCCTGTAATGTATCCTGGTGCCATGTGCACTTATGGACACCTCTGTGCTACAACATGGTGTTTGATATGAACAGACTATGATGAGCACAAGAAGTCCAATAAAGGAGCACCACTCTGGTTCAGATCAGAGAGTCTGTTCCTCCCAATCATGCCCTTCCAGGTCCTACTGTCATTGCCTATGTGAGGATTGAAGTCCCCCAGCAGAACAATGGAATCCCCAGAAGGGGCACCTTCCAGTATCCCCTCCAAGGACTACAAGAAGTCCAGTAAGAGCCCGTTCCCCAACCCGAAGGTATGGGGAAGCAACCCTCTTGTCTATCAGGGAAATCCCCAAAACACAGGCAGCATTCCAGGGAGCTATAAGTAAGCCCACTCCAGCCCTCTGCCTTTCACCATGGGCAACTCCAGAAAAGAATAAATTCCAGCCCCTCTCGAGAGGATTGTTTCCAGAACCCAAACCGTGTGTTGAGGTGAGCCCAACTATATCTAGTTGGAATCTTGCTGCCTCGCACGCCAGCTCAGGCTCCTTCCCAACCAGAGAGATTACGTTCCAAGTCCCAAGAGCCAGCTTCAGTAAGGCCCCATGCCTTCGGCCACCACCCGATCCACAATGCCCTGGACCCCTAGTACTACCTCTCCCACAGGTGGTGGGCCCATGGGAAAGTTGACCCATTGTATCTCCTTCGGGTTATGCCCGGCTGGGCCCAATGGGTAGAGACCATGACAATGTACATGTACCTACACCATCATGTAGGCACAAAAATCCTTCCACCACGATAAGGTAGTGATCCATGGAGTGGATGTTTACACATGTAGTATTTATAGCCTGTCTTGTATCTAGACATTGCTGTGAGTGTATGTGTGGTAAGTCCCTTGACTGCAGTGGTCACATGGCCCCAGCGCTATGGTGCAGGTGCTGTTCACGGTTAACGTCACGGCTCTCCTGTACTACCATCTCCGCACATGCAGGACTGACCCTGGGATCATCAGAGTCACAGAGGAGGAGAAGAAGAAGGTGATTATGCCCATGCTTGGAGGTTGCTGCTTTGGCATGCTGACCCATTTCTGATATTTTGTTTTAGTCTGTAGAACCTAATTGGTTCCTTAGGGAAGTGAAGTAATATTTTAATTGGTTGCTTCCATTTCCTGTAGAATATTGTGGTACTGGCTGAAGCTGGCTGTCTGGACCCCAGAATTTTCTGCACATCGTGTATGGTGAGTTGGTACCGCAACAGCCCCTGCTAACCACCTGGATCAAATGCACTGGCCACTGCTTCTAAAAAAGGCTGTTTGAAAATCACAGGCCACAAACCCTACCCATGTCGCCTCACCAGTTGTGAGTTCATGTGTGTGTGTGTGTGTGTGTGTGTGTGTGTGTGTGTGTGTATGCACATTATTGTAGATGCGGAAACCAATGAGAGCCCACCACTGCTTTTCCTGTAATGCATGTGTCGCCAAACAGGACCACCATTCCGTCTGGATAAATGGCTGTATAGGTGAGCTGCAAAATCAAAGCCCTATGCCCTCTTATTCTCTCTATATATCTCTTAAGCTCTTTTCCCAGCTATTTCTCTGTTATTCTCACTCTATTATGCCACATAACCACATTTATTTTATCTTTCTTCCTATAGGTGCCAGGAATCATCAGTTCTTTGTCCTGTTCCTCATGTTACTGACCCTGCTGGGTTGCTGGATGTGTTATGGCAGCCTTATGTGTAAGTTGCTATTGCCAGACATTACCAGCTACTCAACCAACAGATGGATTTTTGAGCAATTAGAAATGTTCATCTTTAGTGTTGAGCCCTGATCATTCATATACATTAAGCCCATTTAAGTCTCATAAGAAAAATTGTTTGTGTGAGTGTATCCACAGACTGGTCGCAGCATTGCGTTGGGCATTATACAGATGAAGGTCTGTGGGGAGCGCTGACTGGGTTTGTTAGCTGCTCCCCGTGGGTCCTCTACATTTTCTGCATGGCCCTCTTCCACACCACCTGGGCCTCTGTCGTGCTTGCTCAGCAGCTGTACCAGGTCAGTCAATCCTCCCCTTTCCAAATTAGTGGAACTTCTGTCCAGTCCCCCAGTGCACTGTACAGATCAAACACCACAAAGTAAATGCTATTGAATATAGAATTATAGAATTCACCATCAGATCTAATAATTTCTATATCTAATTTTTCAAAATGATTGTATAGTTTGTGGTTCACTGACCTGACTGTGAATAGTAGCAACTGTTGGGGCTACAGAGAGTGTGCCTTTGTTCATCCTTTTCCTCCTTCAAAACTCAGCTTAAAACTCACCTTTTCTCTCAGTATTTTCTCCCATTCACCTAGTCATATTGTGGTTTGTTTGTTTATTTATTTAATTATTTTTTCTATCTCATGGGATTTTTGTAAAGTGTCCTTGGGTACTAGAAAGGCGCTATATAAGTTTAACTTATTATTATTTATTATTATTGTGACATGAAATTCACCAGCGGGTATTTCACATTTGATGTAGTATTATTTAGTATATATCCCACTCCTATTTAGATTATTACTAAAAATTAAGGATACTGTAAAAAGGAAAGGTGCATAAGTGAAGCCTTTTACCAGAATAGTCAGATTTAGATACTGCAGAAGCTTCTCTGTGTGGATGTGATCTGCAGATTTGATACTCACCTCCTGTCTGTCTTTCACGCTACTGGAGGAGTCTGCTGGAGTTCCCCACATTCCTCTCATGGAGCCCTGGCTTTGATCAGGCTCCTGTGCTCTTCAGGGTGCACTTCTGCGTGCTTACTTTCTGTCCTCATTGTGAAGCGTGTGCTCACTGAATAATGCATATGGTGTGAGGATCACTGTGAGGATGTCTCTAGAGTCACCACTTTTTCTCTCTTTTTTAAAAATTAAGTATTCATCAGCATACAGCTATTTTAAAACCAGAAAATCTCTTATCATTAGGAAATAGAATCTCAAAGCTAAAGAACATGTTTCTGCCATGAGTCTTTATATGACTTGCACTGTTCCTGTTTACTGGTTTGATTATTTGAATCAAATTCTCTCTCTCTCTCTCTTTCTCTCTCTCTCTCTCTCTCTCTCTCTCTCTCTCTCTCTCAGATTGCTTTTTTTGGTCTGACAACTGCTGAGAGGACCAGTTTGATGTATGGGCAGAAGAAGCTGCCTAACTCTTTCTCCCTCAGACAGAACCCATTCAAGTAACTACACTTGCCCTATAAAGATTCTGAAAAGCGAATTTGTAATGTTTCAGTATTATTTTACTTGGAGGAAGAGTCGATCACTCACATGTTTACAATAACACCTCCCTCACCGCTCCACTCACTGATCCCTTTATTGGGTACAGCAAAGAAGTGTACAATTACACAGTGGCATCCCCCCATCCATGTACACCATCACCCATGTCAAGCTGCCTGAACCTGAAGGGAAGCCAAAGTAGTTCTGGCTCCCACTGGCATTTTCTTTATTGGAGGGTGATTCATCTTCACTGAGTGTTGGTTCAACTATAAGTGGTTAAGAGACAGTCACTGGCTCTGCCACCCAAAAATATCCAATGTATATATAATACACACATACACACACCCAAGGTCATAAGGTCATGGGTCCCAGGGAGCATACGTACTCTTAAATTGATACATATGTAAGTCACACTGGAGATGAGTGCCTACTAAATGCAAAAATATAAATGTTCTGAATATTTAAGATAGCATCTAAAATAATTGTTGTTTTCACTGCTTTCTACCGTATCTCTCCTTCACTCCTCTTGTCTACCGTGTGTGTGTGTGTGCGCGCGTGTGTGTGACAGTCATGGTGTGTTGAAGAACCTCGTAAACTTCTTCCAGCTGCGTTGCTGTGGTCTGTGTAAGCCACTGGTGCTGGACTGGTCGGTGGAGTTCCCACTGGGGATGAACAGGGATCACCCCATGTTTAGCAGCCTGGACACAGTGTGAGCCCGACAGGGAGCAACCCGACACTCCTCCACAACCTCTGGCCTTTTAATGCAGTACACACCAGTGGGGTGCAGTCATAACAGAACACTTGAAGTATTGGCATGTCGTTGCAACTGTCTGCCTTATTTTGTAATATATTTGACACGAAAAAAACTTCTTTGTACTTTAATAATGAAGGCTGTTTTGCCTTATAAAACTTCTTTAAAGGCTGAATAGAGTTGTAAAGGTGCATATGTATAGATATACACTGGTATATTTTGATCTGAACTATTTTGTAAACAAAGGAACAGTTAGCCAGAAAATGTACATAGCTAGCCATAACACTTTTATATTGAGCCTTTTATGGAGAGAAACCACTATAAACATGTTTTTCTGCTGAATTAAAAGTAATGGTAATCAAATTTCTTAAAATGATTTTCCCCCCTCAAAACCTGACCATGCATCAGAGGGACCAAGGTATTTCATATGTAGACTCTTTGCTCATAATTGCAACATTTGCCCACTCTTAATACTTTTTTCCTAGCTGTTGACCACTACTCTGAATGTTCCAGCTATGACTGCTCTGATCTTTTATAATTATGTGCAGTTTCAGTCACTGAATGTTCTTCAGAGGTGAAGGCTCAGTGCTGCCCTCTGTTGGACTCTCTTTTGTGTCTAATTTGATGCTGTTTTTTAATGACTGGGAAAGCGCATTGTGCTGTAAGTAAAATACATTTTTGCAATAGAACTCTGTTTTGTAAGTTGCTTCTGACAGTGTTCCTTTCAGCTAGATGTTTTGATTAATGATGTGATTCAACAAGTATAAATGGTTCTGGTTAAAAAAAACAACAAAACAAAAAAAAAAAAAACGCACCAGGTATTTCATTGTCACATCATCTGCAGTGCTGCAGTGTGTTTTTAATATTTTATATAAACGAATGTCTTTATCTGTTCAGTCAGAACATGCAATCGAAGAGTTTTGTATAAATTAACATGCATAAGTAATTAGCACCTTTTACAAATGCTGGTGAAATTTATGAGGGCAAAGTGATTCGTATTCATTATGAATGAGAGGCATAACTGATGCAATGAACACAAACTGATAGCTTATTTCCCCCCATTAATGGAAGTGTTACATTTATTATTTCCATTTTATGCAGTTGCCTGATGATTCATCTGTGGGTGTGCTACCTTAATAAAATATCAAAATCAAAAGTTAACATTTACGAATTGTGTTTTAGAGATCCATGCTGAATTTATGTTTTCAATGGACTCTCAATACAATCTTTGTAGATGGATTTGTCATCCATGTAAATAAAAAAATATTTGATATTTAGGATTGGTCAGTAGGTCAGTCACCCTCTTCCACCACGCCCATGTTGCCTAGGCCACGTCCTTTAGGACCAAAGTTTTTTGCATAACAAACTGAAAAAGAAAAAAAAGTATATATATATATATAATCAGTAACTGATTGTCGTCCCACTCTAGCTTGAAGCTTGAATTCTGAATAACCATCTCACAGGTCTGTGGGAAGTTGAGCAAAATGTATTTTGAATATCCTTAATTTTTACAGCCTCAACCATGTTATTGGAATTATTTTATCATTAGAAACGCCTCTTAATTGTCAGAGACTGTGGGCTATCTTTTGATTTGCATTACCCTTCCTCCAACACTTCTGAAAACTAGTGAGACAGTGTGGCTGACAAATCATGCATGGTAACTACACCTTGTAATGGCAGTGTCCCTGTATTAAGTGATTAAATGACTAGTTGATAAAGGTGCAAGATAGGTGAATGTGGTGAGTGTATCATTTCCAAACATTCTATCCAGTTTGTTCTTGATCAAAGCTGTTCACTCGCTTTCAGCTGATGAAACATTCTCCCAGAGTTCATGAAAGCTCTTTGTTTGTTCACTCACATTTGCCGGTTAACATGATCTGATTCTAATTCTTTGTCACTCCATCAAGTCCATTATGCTGAGTGACCATTTATCAGAAACAGTCCTTAGTGGGCTGTTTTTTTAAAATATGCAGCTCATCCAGACCATAATCAAGAGTACTTGTGCACCTCTTACAGGAGGATGAGTGAGGTGATTGCATCAAGAGATGGTAATGGCATTTATGCTCTCCAGAGTGAAAGATTCAGAAGAGCATATTTAAGCTGTAGTAAGAGGATTAGCTGCACTAATGTGGGCTAATGCAGTTTTATCAGCACAAGAAAACGAAGGAAAGTGCACCACAATTGGTGTATACCTTTGCAATAGAGTTCACCATCTTTATCAGTCACTGTGGTTGACTCCAGACTCTTTCCACACAGCAGGCAACGGAAGCAGGTCTTATGCCAGGGCTGCAGATAAACCACAATGTAATATTTACTTTGCTAATAGAAATGATTTTATTAAGTTCTATTAATAGTGATGCTACTTTTATGGATTTTTTATGTTATGTGGTTTTTATGTTATTTAGTAAGAATGGAGTTCTTGTTAGACATGTAATGCATGATCAAGACATTGGTTTCACCTTGCCTGCACCCATGACCTTCTCTGCTGCGTAGACAGCCTTGGAACATCGTGGACAATGATCAGAACTGCCAAACTTCTGGGCAAACTTCACAGGATTGGCATTCATGGATGAGGGCTGAGATGGTCTGGGCCTCAAAAGATGACAAAGACCACTGTTCATGCACTATATAGGTTATTTCATATGTCACTTGTTTGTGACATGGTGGCGAAGATGAATTTCTTATCACAGGCAACATAACAAAATTCTGAACAGAAATGGAACAAGATTTTCTCATATAAAAAAAATTATGATTGAATAAATGCAAATCCACTGTTTTATTCAAAATAATAATTAAAAACAAGGGTCAACAAAAAATGGCTCTGGTCACTTTTTCCAGTACAACTCATCCATTCTGTGAATTTTTACTGAGATTTCCTGGACCTACTCTTCAGACTGGAGCTGGGTTTGATTGTCCACTGGATCTGAACTCAGTGCTCCTGCACCTTGGCCATATCCATACCCTTTTGGACCATATTTCTTGCCGTAGCAGGATTTGCAGTAGATCTCTGACTCATGTGCTGCTACTGTTGTGCTGTCCAGGCCCTTCCTACAAGCCACTGTGAAAACATAAAGAGGACTGGGAAATAACTGCAGGTGTTAGAAAAAGAAATTTGACTCAGGACTTGATTCTTGATTTTGAGGTTAATTTATCATGCTCTCTGCTGGAGCAAAACAATCAGCTTTTGTATAACATAATATGGTACATTGTATTATTAAGTGCAGATTCTGTGTATATACAATGTTTTCAGAGCATTTAATCCTTTTCACAATTTGATGTTTCAGATTCATTTGATGTTTGTAGAATTTTTTGTAAATGCATTAAAGTTTATTCAAAACAAAAATATTTATGAGACTAACAATTGAGCCCTGGTGTAACATACTTCTGACAATAATCTTTGGAGTGCTTCTTTGCTTTCATTGGAGCCCATCTGTGAGAAGTTGATTTGACTGGACAAATAGGAAAGGCAAACACACTATTGACTGTGAGACCTTGTATATAGACAGGTTTGTCTAATTATAAAAGAATGAAGCTGTGGAAAGATACAATTATGGTGAAGAGTGTAGTATTATCAAATCATTCTCAAATAGGGGAAGTTTAGAAGTTTAGTTAGTGTTTTGGTTAGACAGGTAACCAATAATGCAGTTGTCTCTTTGAATGAGATCTGGAGTTCTGAAGATGGGAGAACCTTATAGAAGGGCAGCTATTAGTATAACACTCCAGCAATCAGACCTTGGTGCAGTGACCAGATGGAAACCATGGGTACCAAAAATGTACCCAACACTGACCATGAAACGGAAGTTTATTTGATCTGATAAAATGATGACTGCACTGTCCATAATTCCCAGTGGAATACAGAGTACTTAGCAAAACTTCATTCATACAATTCTGTCAATCACAGTGATCACAGCATAATCAGGATTAAAGGACATGTGATGTGAAAAAAATAGATCAATCTTCAAAAAATTTAGAGCAGCCCTCAATCTGAGGCAACAGTTTCCATTTCAACACAAAAGTGACCCAAAGCACACCACCAAAACAGAAGGGCCTCAGAGAAAACTGAAATTCCTGGAGTGGTCCAGCTAGAGTTAGAACCCCATTAGAGTGTCTGTGGGGAGACCAGAAAATGCACTGGTGCTCCCCATCCAACCTGGCTAAGTTTTAATAATTATTTAATAAGTAGAATGGAAGAAACATCCAATAGAAAGGCATGCCAAGCTTGCAGTGTAATTCTAAAGGTGCTTTAGAGGTGCTACGTATAAAGGTTTTTTGCAAATACATTTACAAGACATTCTAAAAAACATTTTTTTTTGCATTGTTGGCTGTAGACTAAAGAGAAAAAAAGCTAAATCTATTTTAAGATGAGTCTGAAACATACCAAATGTGAAACGTGATTACTTTTGACTGACTTAAATGATCCATCTGCACAATGTGATTACACTACTAAACACTATCTCTGAAAAGGCTGGAGCTTGAGCTGGACTCTGACCTCAGCCTCCTGATCTGCAAGGCCTGTCATCTCCTGACTGCCTCATGTCAGCTGTTGTGCTCTTGCTCCCAACAAGACTGGCATCGCATCAGTGCCTAATTTGAGGCTAAATAGGCAGGAGCTGCAGGGAGACCAAATCTCCTACTGCCAGTGCCAAGCTCAGTTAAAAGAAAACACAGTTCCTGAATGGTAACTAATTGCAAGGAGAATTATCAAAGCCTGAATACTTACAGTGTTCCCTTCTGTCTCCCTTCTCGTGCTCTGCTCCATGCCCTACACCCAATAAATGACTGTAACGTACTATTTGTTCACATTTGAAATGCGATGGGTGGATAGAATGGTCAGTTTCCTTAATTAGTATGGCTTTTGGTGGAATTCTGTGTCCATTAACATAGCTCTTGGCTGACACCATTGGATATTCCTAATTAACGTACACTCTGCCTGCAGACCATGTGTACTGTTCCTTCTTTAGGAGGCCACTGACTAAGGTCTTAAGAGTTCCAGCATAATGAGCCTCTGTTGGATGATAAAGAACACCCTCCAGAGCAGTTCATTGGGCAGCAAGCCTATGCCAAACAGATTAACATGAAGCAATTAAATATAAGGAGATTATTTACTGAGCTTTAGAGTAAGTAGAGTCACACCAGGGAATGTGTGAATGATGGGTGTGTTCCAAAACCATTGTGAATTGTTCTGTATTGTTTGTCTGATGTACAACTTAATACATACAAACCCTAGGAATGTAGAAACGACCCTGTACAAGTTGTCTCTTGTTTAAATCTTTCTTTTTGAGAGCAAACTGACCGGAGACAAAACGGATGAAAGAGGATGAGAGAACAAGAAGGGAACTGACCAATATGAATTTCCACACCAGCTGAACAAATAGTGTTGAACTCACTGCAGATGAAGCAGGTCTTGTGGAAGCTCCGGCCATTGCACTGTATCTCCTCAGCATGGTATACAGTCTTCTGGCAGGCCGCACACTTAGCTCCTCCGCCCCAGTTTGGCATCCTTGGCTTGAACAAGTCTTTATTTAGGCTTGAACAAGATAACTCACTTTAGCCCCCAGAGGTCTGTTAGCAATATGATTAAAGGCATGAGTGTTACTGCATGTTTACCATTTCTTGATGCTGATGTCTATGACTTCACTACAATGAACAAAGCAAATATTTTTGCATAAATCTTATTCCATAAACTTTCTCTAAGCTATTACTTCTATTATATTAAATGTGATCCACTGGTCTCATAAGCAGTTCTCCTTCCACATCTTTTCCATACGTAGATAGTAACAGGTGACCTTTGATGAGGTTGTGATCTTGAGGCTATAAAAACTATGAATGTTATCTTTGAGTCAACTGCTCTGTTCAAAGCATGTGCACTCCCGTCACTAGAGAGGAATGCACTGATAAGTCTCCACAAATAGTTCCATCACTAAAGCACCAGCTTGGAAAATACATAACACCTGCTAATATGTCCTGCCAAATGAACATGTTATACCTCTAAATGTCCTTAACAAATCAAATGCTATCTACATTTATATTGTATTTTAAAGGAAATGTAAAGCCACTCAGTTAAGTCTAAAGTTGGATATCACGTTTTGATTAGATAATAATGTATGGATTACATTGTGACTTATAATGTTAACATGTCCTTAAACATTAAATAGATCTGCATTTACTAAAAAATATTAAATTTAAGTATTACTTTCACAGATTAGGTGCCTGGTTGTTTGATAATGACTAAACCAAGGCTTCAGTTCTATATTTTAGGGTTAACAGCACAATGCCAAATGCCAGTTATACACAGTACTCTGGTTTCAAAGATTTATATGGTTAGCAAAGTAATTCATATGCATAAAATGCACAAGTCTTGCCCGCTACTTACTAACAGATGACACAGGCAGCCCCAACACACCCAGCTCTTTCCTCAGTGCATTCAGGACCCTCAGGGACAGACCTTATATACTGGGCATCTTTAACCCAACAATATACACCCCCTCTTACCAGGAGCAAAAGTGTAGCTGACAACCAGATTATAGTCTTCCTAAAATAACTGCTGACAAAGGCATGTTAATGTTAATGTCACTGCTGTGACAGCTCAAATCTCTGCATTTAAAACAGAATGATGTATAGGTGTGCTAGAGCACTCAAAGGAATCTGCACTTGTGCTACTACTAGACTATTAGTTTGTGATAACTGAACATGTAATTATGTGCTACAATGCCCACGTTTAAAGTAAGAAATGTCTAGAATCCCCAACAAAGACCTTCATAAAATACAATAAAGATAATCGTGATTATTTATACAGAATTTCATTTGGTTGGTCTTTTGTCAAAAGAAAGAATACATGATGGCAAGATTAATAGTTTATTAATACATCTATAACACTTCCTTTCCATAACACCATTAATTTCTATAAAAATATGGCACAGTGCCAAATTATGGCACATTAAGATTTTAGGATCATTTAGCACCAGTTGTCAAGGTGACCATTACATACATTTATACATTGACAATTTTTTCACAAATTTGGTGAACAGGTCCTGAATATTAAAAATGACTGTTACAAGAAACCCATGTCTTATTTTAAGTCCCCACACAAGGCACGTTACAGCATTTTGTATACAAAACAAATCCATAACAAAACAATACCAGCGCATCAAATGCTAATGTCAAGTCTATTGGATTCCAAAGCCCTGAGTTTGTGTGTATAGAGGGTAAACCTGCCCGGTGGACAGAGCTATACATTTGGAGGCCTC
Source organism: Brachyhypopomus gauderio (assembly GCF_052324685.1). NCBI lineage: Eukaryota > Metazoa > Chordata > Actinopteri > Gymnotiformes > Hypopomidae > Brachyhypopomus > Brachyhypopomus gauderio. The sequence continues at coordinate 11,718,653 of NC_135222.1, read as the reverse complement.
TGAGTGGACAGCACCATACACACATGCTCTAGGCTCAGTCTACAAAAGAGAGTCCAAATGCACAGTGAAAACACCAGAAACAGAGACATGGGAGATTAAGCAAAAATAATCAACAGTACTAGTTAAATAAAATCATACAAACGTCTCTCACACATGCACACTCGCACTCATACACATGCACTCACTCACTCATGCACACACAGGCTCAGAAAATAGTGGTTTGGCAGCAGATAAATGCTACAAATATAGTCATCATTGTGTATGTAAAACACAATTTAGATGTCCTCAGAGGTCACTTCCAACTTTCTCTGGGGTATATAGAGGTTCTTGGGGGCCGTGGGTGTAGTTATGGTGGGGAGAGAGGAGACAGGAGTGTGGAAGAAACTATGCTGGAGGGTGGCGCCACATTTGGGTGTTGTCAGGAGCGGCTAAAAGAAGATCAGGAGATAAGTATCCATTTAGACAGTGGAAATGAGCAAGTGACCGTAAATATTTAAACTGTTAAATAGCAACATGTAAACTCTGGTGCTAGATTATCTTCTGACCTGTTGGATGCTGATGAGAGTGAGAGGCTGGGCATGCAGTGCACCAGGAGTAAGCGGCCCAGCTGGAGACATGGGCTTGACGAAGATCATGCCCTGTGGGGGAAGGCCTGGGTGGGGGCAGGTCATGGGGCTACACTGCTCCGGAGGGGTGGCACTGGGCGTGGACGTGTTGGGGATCAGCCCCAGGTTCTGCAGGGTGAAGTTGAGGATGGCAGGGCTAGGGCTGTGGGCCCGTTGCCCATGGGCAGGGAAAGGAGAGACGTGACCAACCCGATGCAGGGGGAGGCTAGTGGGTGTAAACTCCTGGGGTGGGGGTGGTCTAGAGCCTGCAGGGCACAAACACCATCAGACACCACTGAGCAATAGATTACTATTACTAACCTTTATCAACACGATTTGTTTTACAAGAATACCTTTACAACACAAAACATGGGCTAATTACATTAGCATGAAGACGTGCTGACCTGCAGTTGGAGTGTGATAGATATTGTAGGTGGGGGTGGAGGCTTTGACTGTCTCTCCAGCAGAGCTCTGAATGTCCTTGAAGCCCAAGGCGGGCTGAGCAAGGGGAATCAAATAGCCAGTAGGAAAAAGAGTCTACACACACACACACACACACACACACACACACACACACACACACACACAGAGACAGAGATAATTTGCCTTGTCATTAAAAACAACCAGAGTAATCAATGTCTGACTGCAACCATAATGTTCTAAAAATATTCAGGGTTTAAATTTTTACTAGTTTGTCCCAAAGAGGGATTACTTTCTTTTTTTTCATTTTCATTTGCTACCTTCTTTACCTCTGTATGCATGTGCCCAGTGGAGACTGGTCGCTCGTGCAGTGGGGTGGGTGTGGCCTCTACACCCTCGGTGCGTCCCCTCTCCTCCCCCTCCAGGAAGGTCTCCAGACTGTGCTCCAACGGAGCACTGTTGCAGCTGGATGCCACTGGACGGCTCTCCAGGGGCTTGCTGAACTCTGGGTCCAGGTGCAGGGCTCTCGGAGATGGACGACTGGAGATCAGAGCTCCCCTGCGCGCCTTCAAACGAGCCTGCAGGATCTCGCCCAGCTTTGGGGAAGCACTCTGTGAAGCATACAATTATAATGCTGCTAAACTCAGGGATTTGTGCTTGGTCACTTAAGCTGGCAGTACTGTTACAGTTCACTGCAGTACCATCTGACCATGCTCAATAAAATAATTTACACTTGGTTCAACGATTCAAGAAGGCTGTTTTCTCTCACCTTTGAGTTTGCATCAGTCCGTCTGACCTTGGAGGGACTTCCTTCCAAACTAATTTCTGCACATGCACGTTTCAGTGAAGGACTGGCATGGTTGTGACCTTGTGTTGACACCTGAGTCACCTGACCTGCTCCTATCATGGTGATGGGTGATGTTTTCGTGTTTGCTGCACCTGGACTTTCAAATGTCATTGATCGCACTGCCAAGCTAGTGGGTGGTGGCTTGGCTGAGGGGTGTGGCTTCACAGAGGCGTGGTGCACGTAGACCGCGTAGGATCTGCCCACCTGGGGCTGAGGAAGCAGCACGGGTATGAGGGAAGAGCAGGGAGAGGGGAGGTATGAGATCACCCCGGGTGACAGGACTGGCTCCTGTCTAGAGTTAGGGGGCCCGGTTTCAAGCATAGATATGGCTGCAGCAGCTCCAGGCAGTGTCATGGAGCTCTGCTCTCTACATTCCTTGGGGTCCATCTCTTTATGAACATTCCTAAAACAAGAAGATTAAATGTTACCTTACACAGGTGATGTTTCCTGTAAGTTTCACTGAACAAACGAACATATAGTGAAATAAAGTCTTCTTTACATCTGCTCTTCCAGCTGCATTTTACAAATAGCTGCCAGATGGGCCATTTTGTTGGGATACAACCCTCTGCTTACAGCTTCACCTAAAACACCCAAAAGAAGAAGAAAGGTCAGAGTAATTATTCACCTCAATATTAAATAATCACCATGAAGTGTGAAAAGCTTTGAGGGTAAGGGGGAGAGGGGGAGAGGGGGAGAGAGAGAGAGAGAGAGAGAGAGAGAGAGAGAGAGAGAGAGAGAGAGAGAGAGAAACGCACTGGACATCTTTATGGGACTGGACGGGGCTGAGCTGATCTTCCTGCGGTCATTATCGATGCTCTTAGCCAGTTTGACCAGAGAGTGATGGCGGGTAAAGCTTCGCTTGGAGTTTGGTGAGCAGAAGAGGTTTTTGGTGCAGTTATCGATGGAGGCGCGAGACTCCAGCGGTCGGGTCACTGATGGAGTGTCCACTGACGTATCTACCTTAAAATCTGTGAGAACAACATGTAAATAATGGCAAATTAATGACACTTGTAAAAGGATGCAAGTCTTGTAAAAGGATGCAAATAAACACAACTGTAGGCCTCCATTGAAGATGATGTGCATGGACACACCTGGGCCTCTATCTGGATAAAGCCACAACTATCTTCCTGCTGCAGTGAATGTGTGATACTGGCATGTGTCCTCACCGTGCAGGCAGGGAAGGTCCTCAGGGCCGGTCCATTTGAACGCTGGCTTCCTTCCCCGCTCTTCTGTCACATGTACCTTTTTAATCAGCTCCAAGCTGCTCAGGACATTCGCAATGTCATACAGGCGACGGATCTTGGCTATAAACCCAAAACGCAAGAGAACATTACAACACTCTGCTACAAACAGAGCACCTCTGTGATGTACATATTGTTAATTGTATTTTTATTCCTGCCAGTATGCAGAGGGCTGAAAGCTTGTTTGGCTCATGGTCTCAACTCACTCTTAAACTTGCTCTTATCCTGGTCCATCACCTGGTCCTCTCCAATAAGGATTTTTGCAGCACTCTCCAGGCTGACGACACGAGGGTTCAATACCAGGAACAGCATGACAAACTTCTGACTCATCACACGCAGAGATTTATCTTTTCGGCTGCTAGCTGCTGGGGTACAGTACAACGGGAGGAAAGTTTTGTTCGGCAGGACCCCTTCAACAATACTCATGCATTCAAAAGGAACTAGAAAACATCTGTGAGGAACTCAAGAGATACCCGACAGGGACTTTACAAAAACTCATTCATTAGTGCTCATAGCCACCAACCTCCTTTAGAGTCCGCTGTAGCCTCTGTGAAGCTTACTTCCTTCTGGCTGGGCTCTCCTTCTGCCTCCTCATTCTCCTTTTCTTCTGTATCTAGCTCAAACTCCTGATCCAGGCTCTTCTGGCGGAGCTGCTGGATTTGGTGACTGTAGCGGTGTTCCTCTCCCACTTGCTGCAGCGTTGCTAGGGTCTGTCGTAGCTTGGAACGTCCATGCCACGTGTAGCGGTTCTTGGCCAATCGGCTGACCATGTTCAGGCTTTCCAGCACATTCATGATGTCATAAATGCGACGGCGTTCCACGTCTGAGATAACGATGCCATGTCAGTTAAAACCGATCTTTTATTGTAGCATCACCTCTGTTTGTTTAGGGGACAGATTCTTACACAAGATTTGCAGGAACAAAACTTACTTAGTTCTGTAGCAACATCATCGAGGCAGATGTCATTGTTGACGGCAGGGTTTGGGTAGTCTGGGTAGCGTGCCAGGAACTTGTTGCAGAGCAGCCCAAGACTCTTCTCCTTCCGGCTGAGTTGCAATTTCTCAGCCTCTTCACCTTGCTCAGGGTCCTGGGGAGACCAGCAAACACGGTTACTTACAAATGTACACACATATACACTACAAACGCACAGTCCAGAATGAAGAGAGAATGCACTTTCTTAATTAAAATCAGTGGACAGTGGTTAATTATATAACCGCTGGTGTACCTGAGTGGAGCGTTCTCCCTCCTCTGATTCTGTGACATCTGCAGTCCTTTCTTTTTCAAGGTTGCGGATCTCTGGGCTAGCTGCGCTAATCAGTATTTTCAGGTTGGATGTGGGGGTCCATGGCTCTGCTGGACCATCCGGGCCCTTTGTGGGTGTTGTTAGGGGTCCCATATTCTTCTGAAATGTAGGCCTAGAGGTTGAAGATTTCCCTGAGGATTTAACTGGCTCTACACACCCACCCTGTTTGTGTCAAAAAGAAAAAAGGAAGGAAGGAAAATACAGAAAGAAATATTTACAGTTAGAAAAAAAAAACAAGTGGTAAAATCCACTGAAATGGACCACACATTTCAGGCTAAACTGCTAAGCAAGTTACTCATAGATGAAAATATATTGATTAACTAACCTGTACATTAACTGACGTTGATGTGTCTGAACTTATCTGAAGTTTCTGGTCTAAATCTTGTCCATTCAATAAAATACTGGTCATCATCCACCTACAAGTGATATACAAGTTATATTTATAGTAGAAGCACTTGAAGAAAGAAAAAAGGAGAGAATTGTCTTTAGAGGATCATAGGTAGCTAGCTGCTCCCAAGAACACCCAGAGTCATCAAACGCTCCGAAGAACTTTACAATCTACTGCCATCTATTTTGCTTTAACATAGCATAGTCATGTGTTATTTCATTATTTTGATACTTTCAGTTGTTCTAAAACGTAGAAATAAAAATAAATAATTTATCCACCTATACACACACAAACTCGCTAATAAACATCGAACGGAATAATAATACCGTAAAGCTCACCTACAGTACTGATAATTAGTTTAGCGAAGTTAGTAGCACTGTAATGTAATTTCTTTTACAAAAGTTACCTTTTTTTAACAGCGTTATACAGTCTGGGTGATATCATAGTGAATATCCTCTCAAGATGTAACCACACAGAAATGATGTTTTGCCAAAACTGGTACAGCTAGCTACGTTTTGTAATACGCTTAAATCAAAGTTATTTGATTTCAAATTACTCGGCGCTCATAGCTAAACATTCTGGACGCTTGGCGGTAACTGACATGCGTTCTATCGAATGATATGGTACAACTTGTAAGTACACGCCCTCAAATCTAAAGCAGCCAATGAACGTGCAGCGAGAGGCGGAACTTCAGAGTCCCGCGCAGGTAACACATTTTTTGAAATATTGGCGCGGAATTTCCAAGGCTCTAAAGATACAAACCGGAACTCAGAAATGTAACACAACTTCAAACAGGAAAGAACCTCTGAATCATGTGTATTAAGAGTTAGAAATGTCAAAACACAAGCCAATGTTTACTTCTTTTTCGCAAAATAACTTACCAGATTATTACTTCCAGCATTCGGCAAACCTGATACAGTTGTTGACATCCCTTCTAGTTAGCTAGATAGTTAGATAGTTACCTATCTACTGCGACTGGTAAAATGTAGATCTGACATATCTATACAACAAATAATTTTTATTTAGCATGATGTTTTACTCGCGATATTAACTATATAGCTAGCTAAAGAAGGAAGATGGCGGAATAAATTGTATAGCTAACCAAGTAACTGTTTTGCGTATTCGCTAATATATTAGCTTCCCTTATTTGTGTCGATGTCACTATGAAAATCCACAAAACGTTCATCGTGACAATATACCTACGCATAAAAATATCATTTATGATAAATCATTTATTCAAGGCCAGCTACAAATTGGGTACGGAATGCAGTACTCAAAATAGAGAATATAATTTATTAGCTACTTTCACAAACTTAGCTAAGTTCGAGATATTTAGCTAGATAGCCAATAGCTAAGCGGCAAAATTCAGGATTACCGCACAAATGCTTTACATAGGTTACATTTTCAATTTGATATCAAACTATCTAGCTACGAAAATCCCATGTAGAGTCATTATGTACGTTAAGTAACTAACGATCTTAAGAAATTTCCCCTCGAATAAAAAATATGCAGAATCTGTAGGGTTAGCTATGTGTAACAAGGTAGTAACTTACCCAGGTCCAAAAATGACTTCTGCAAATTCACCATTCAGTCATAAATCCACGGAAAGCTCAAATCAACCTCGTTTAAAGAGAAAACTTTACCGATATTTATTTACTTGAATATATTCTGAAACTACTAGCTAGCTACGTTTACGAGATTTCTCACAGGCTTCACATTAAGCACACTGAAAACGAGCTAACCTAGCTAAATTAGGCAACTAAACTAGTCTGTAAGTGCCATATCTGCTGTAAAGTATTACATAGTCTAAAGCGAAGTAGAATCACACAATTCTCCCAAAGCTTTTTTTAGAAGCAAAACGCTTGGACTTCCCTAGTCGCGAACTGACCTATGATTCAATCTAAAATACGCTGGTTTTCGAGGGGACAGCCGTTTTACAGGTTGTCGTGAGGAGCCATTCGTCCCGCCTCGCAGTGCGCGTGTGGCGCTCGGTCCCGCCTCGAGCGTGCACGACCCCGCCAACCACGGCTGCACTCCAGTTAAGGAGGAGTCCGAAGAGCTCAGGGGTGATCATTTCTTAAGAGTGAATGCATTAGTCTTCAGTCCCATGTATCCAAATAGTTTCTCTGCTAAACTTTCCTCCGGAACTTCAGATTTTCGTGCCCAGTGATAAATGTTGTAGTCTGCATTATATATGAACAATATGAAGGTTTACTAATCATAATAGCAGATAACTAACACTTTACATTAAGTGTTTACTTACTAACATTAATTAAGTAATTAGTTAAACATTAATGCATTAGTTAACATGAACAACACATGAAGTAACACATTAACAGTAATTAACTAATGTTAAGTAAACATGTAACAGTTGCGGCTCCTGTTTTGGCTCTTTGTTGCTCCCATCTTTTTAGAGCTTTAGTGTTTTAATTTGGAGCAAATGGGACTAAAGAGCTAAAAACAGGAGGACACACGTCAGTTCCTATGCAGATAGATTCTGAATATTTCCAAGTTACCCAATACTTATGTATGTAAATCAGTACAATGTAATATATTCCTTTAAGGTCGCACCAAAAAAAGGTGCGAGCAACAAAGAGCCAAAACAGGAGCCGCAACTGTTACATGTTTACTTAACATTAGTTAATTATTGTTAATGTGTTACTTCATGTGTTGTTCATGTTAACTAATGCATTACTTCACATTAGTAAGTAATGTAGTAGTACCGATAACTCATTTTAATTTGCATTACACGCACATTATACGTAATAGAAAACATTTTGCAGCTTTATATCCCACATAATCACAGAAACAGTGCTTCAATATATACCATTTATTTGTCACTAGATGGCAACGTGAACGTTCGGCTTCTCAGTTTCCATGGAAACGCCCCGTGGCACGAAGCCAGTGAGAAAACACTGGCGCGCGGAGTAATGACGTAATGTGATCGATTTGAGGTGGTGGGTCCCCTCGGTGGAGGAACGATGCATGTGCTGGGTGCTGAAAGTAGACCGCACGCCTGGTCCTGGGAAGCATCCTTTCCATGAAGGGAAACTGTCCGGTTATAGTAAGTAGTTAATTTTGTTTTCTGAACTATCGGTTTCGACTGCTTTGACTGTAAACGCAGCCGCTTGTAGGCAATGATATTTTTAGGACCCAGTTTGACTCGGGATGGAAGGTAAGAGTGCTTTTATTGAGAATTCTTTAGTCACGACAACGCAGGCTTCGACAATACGTTTCAACGCCCACATACGTACTGCTGGGATGTGTTACCAGAATACATTAATTTGGGGTTTTGTTGTGAGTGTGTTTGTGACTATCCAAGTAGGAGACATTAATAACATTAGTACGCTTTCAGAATCCAAAAATATGTTAATTTAACGGTTCGCTGGTTACTGATGCTGCAAGATACCAACGCAAATGTTTTTATAGATAGATGTTTAAACATTAAAATTTTCAACCATGTCGGGCCACTGTGTGTTGTAAAGAAACATTTTGTGCGTTGATATTTTATCTTTATGCATTTGGATGTCATCGATCTGAACTCCCGTGAAGTCCACTGCCACCACCTCCTTCCGTTGACTTTCCGTCTTAGTTTTTGCCACAGGTGTAGCACATTTATAACTTGACAACCTGCAAAAGGCACACGGGGGTCTAAAGATGGTTTCACTAAATCGCTTGGAGATCTTATTTAAGAACATATTTAAAAACATCACTCTGTGATCCATATGAAGCGACTTTGTGAATAACAAAAAAAAAAGATTTATGCATTATTACTTTTGTGGAATGTTTGCTGATTATAAGATAATTCCTTTTGTAATACATACATTTTTTTCCTCCATCTGTTTGCAAGGATAATCAGCTCTGAAGTAAAAGTCAAATGAAATGTCGGTTCTTCTCTTCGTTACATTTCCTCTTATTTATTGTTTTTTCTTGTTGTTTGTTTTGGGATTCCGGAAAAGGCCACTGTGATGTAAACCTGTGGGAATATGCAGTCCTACCAGTGCCAAATATTCAGTGGATTAAGGAACTCAAGCACCTCATGAGAACCTGAAAAATGTGCAGCTATGAAGTGTGGACCGCTGGACCGGTGCACGGCTGGGCCTTCCTCTCATTCCTGATGCCCACTAAAAAGCAGCCGCTCTGGGCTTTAGCCACGGACGAGCAGCACTGTGTGACTCCAAATCCCACCCATTGGTATGAATGACTGGACATTGCCATGGCAAAGGTAGTGAGTTGAACCAAATAGTTCTGATGGACAAGTGAAAGGGAGAAAGTGGGAGTTGACTTTGGATTTGGGGGTATTGGGACTTGAGAGTAAATTGTAGAGAGGAAGGTTGTCTCCATTGGATTTTTAATTAAAGGACTGGGGATACTATCTGAAGTCACTGGAGCATGTCAGAATCGGGGGCAGAGGCACCTCTGCCTCAGCATCAGAGGAGGAAACATGTGATTCATGGTTTAGAGGATCAGAAAAAGGTAAGAGGAATTTCACTAAGTCGTACAGTGTCCAGTCTCTCAGTACAGTAGGGGTCTTTTAGTAGAGACCTCACTATTCTCAATGACAAATTGAGCCAAAAACAAGATAATGTAGATTTAAATGTCTTTATGATTGTAACTGTAATCACACAGATTGGTGTTCTACCATTTTAACTACACTCTTGAGGACTTGAGATTCACACCTTTGCTTCATGGATCTGTCAGTAGGCTATAAGGAAGAATTTGCATAATCAGTTCAGGAAAATGAGAGGAACTGAAGCCTCTATGAACTTTAATCTTAATGAAGGCCATTGGAACATGAGTCAGCTCCAGCAGTTCACATGTCTCATTTATGGTTGGTTAAGGCCTTGCATGTCCCTTGGCATATGGCCCAGTAGTGTGGCACCAGGTGCAGTGGAGGCTTTATTGACTCATTCAGAGATGTTTCTTTTTTTTCTTTATGGGTGCTTGCAAGTGTGTATGACATCCCCAGAGATGGGGACAGACTACATTAGGCACTATTACAGGCAGTAAAGCACATGTCTCTGAGCTTTCATATTGTACATTTCTATGTTACTATATGACATTGCATACTTACTGCACAAGAAGCCTGTCTTTGCAAAGATGCAAGTTGAATTCTTTAACAGAGAAATACACACAAAGCTTGAATAACTACAGGACTTGGACAATGAAACTGAAACACCTGTCATTTTAGTGTGGGACGTTTCATGGCTAAATTGGACCAGCCTGGTGGCCAATCTTCATTAATTGCACATTGCACCAGTAAGAGCAGAGTGTGAAGGCTCAATTAGTAGGGTAAGAGCACAGTTTTGCTCAAAATATTGCAATGCACACAAAATTTTGGGTGACATAAAAAGAGGACAAATTGTTGGTGCACATCTTGCTGGCGCGTCTGTGACCAAGATAGCAAGTCTTTGTGATGTATCAAGAGCCACGGTATCCAGGGTAATGTCAGCATACCACCAAGAAGGACAAACCACATCCAACAGGATTAACTGTGGATGCAAGAGGAAACTGTCTGAAAAGGATGTTTGGGTGATAACCCGTATTGTATCCAAAAAAAAAAAAAAGCCAAGGACTACCGAACCATTCTGGAGGTCCATGTACATCAAATGGTTCAAACACTGTATCCTGAAGGCGGTGCCGTGTATCAGGATGACAATGCACCAATACACACAGCAAGACTGGTGAAAGATTGGTTTGATGAACATGAAAGTGAAGTTGAACATCTCCCATGGCCTACACAGTCACCAGATCTAAATATTATTGAGCCACTTGGAGAGTGTTTTGGAGAAGCGTGTCAGGAAACAATTTCCTCCACCAGCATCATGTAGTGACCTGGCTACTATCCTGCAAGAAGAATGGCTTAAAATCCCTCTGACCACTGTGCATCATTCCCAAGACAAATTGATGCTGTATTGGCTGCAAAAGGAGGCCGTACACCATACTAATACATTATTGTGGTCTAAAACCAGGAGTGTTAGTTTCATTGTCCAACCCTTGTGTATATATAAGGTCTTCCACCTGTTCAGTGCCAGAAATAGCACTTTTGTACTGTATTCTAGCTGCATTCACCCCTGAGTCATGTAATCAAGGCCTGTTGAAAGGAGATTAACTGGTTCAGTTATGCTTGGAACTACAGCAGATATAAAAATTGAGATTGTCTTGAGGATTTGTTAGCCATTAGTTTATAAGAAAAAAGTTTAACATGTTAATGTATTTGGATGTTACAGCATTATGATGTGTACCTTTCCAACAGGACTGTTGTAGAGTTTGAGTTTTATAGAGGCTGCTGGTTATTCTAGGAGGCATCACAAACCTTAACACGGGCAAGAGAAATCCCAGATGTTTGGATTAAAATTCCCTCAGCTCATAATTTGCAAATCCTGCTCCTGAGAGCTAAGACAATTGACTTTTATGTTCTTCAAGGCCTGGCCCATTCCTCCACACAGATCTTCTTCAGATCAGCCAGGTTTCTGGGCTGTCGCTGAGAAACATGGAGTTTGAGCTCCCTCAAAAGATTTTCTATAGGGTTTAGGTCTGGAGACCTAAGGCCACACCAGAAACTTTATATGCCTCTTACAGAACCACTCCTTGGTTATCCTGGCTGTGTGCATGTAGAAAGACCCATCCACGACCTTTAGCCACATCTTCAATACTCTAACTGAGGGAAGGAGGTTGTTCCTCAAAATCTTGCAATATATGGATCATCCAAATGGTCATTAAGGCGGGCCGGGATCTGTGCTGATTTAAGCAGGAGAACCTTCCATGCCATGCATGACTTTAAACTATGACGTCTTGGTGTATTACCCACAGTAACCTTGCAAACAGTGGTGCCAGCTCTCTTCAGGTCATTGACCAGCTCCTTCCGTGTAGTTCTGGGCTGATTCCTCACCTTTCTTAGGATCATTGCTATGCCATGAGGTGAGATTTTGCCGAGGGGGATTGACATGTTTAGCATCTATTTTCTAATAATTGCTCCAGCAGTTGCTCTTTTTTCACCAAGCTGCTTGGAAATTGCCCCGTAGACCTTTCCAGCTTTGTGGAGGTCTACAATTTAGTCTCTGGTGTCTTTGGACAGCTCTTTGGTTTTAGCTATGTTAGTAGTTGGAGTCTTACTGATTGTGTAGAGTGGACAGGTGTCTTTATGTAGCTAGCGACCTCAAACAGGTGCTTCTAATTTAGAAAAATAAGTACTTATTTGCAGCAGTATCACACAAGTTATTAAAAATACATTGTGATTTCTGTTGTTTTAAATTATGTATCTCACAGTGGACATTCACCTAAAATGAACATTTTCAAAGTGGGAGAACTTGCAATGTTGTAGAGTGTTCAAATACTTATTTTCCTCAGTGTAGCAGTCTTGATCATTTGCTTTATTGTGAAACATGTGCATGCACGTTGTTTTTGCATACCCTTTCTGTTTTCTTTACAAACTATTGATATTATCAGGTGTGCTAAATTGGTCACAGAAGATGTAGTATGAATATTAATTCTGATTTAGAAAGCCCAAAAGCTGTTCTGATTCCCCACTATGATGACTCTATATGAAAGTACCTAAAGATTATAGCAGGGAAGTCGATCATAGCAGAAGATATTTATCTGGTGGAGGCTCCAGAGAAATTATGGGAACATGTATATCAAGGGTTCATATTCCTATCAGTTTCATTAAACACATTTATATTATAACAACAAATACAGTAATGCAGAAATGTACCTTTTTGTTTGTTTTTTACATCTTTTTAGTTGCTTTAATGTCAATTATGCCTATCAAGACATAGTAACGCTATTATCAATGTTAATTGACATTGGTGACTTTGAGTCTTTGCAGCCAGATGCAGTGATGTAGCTTATGGGACTCATTCTGAATGAATCATGTCAGTGTATGTGCTGGAGGTCTGCCTAATTACATCACACTATAGACCTATAAATTGCCAATATACCTGCCTGTGCTGTGAATAAGTAATGTTCTTTCTAATGTAGATCATATACCTGGGGTGTCCTTGATCTATTTGTGTCCATCAAATGGCATTGAGAGAGAGAGAGAATTAAGTTGCAGTTAATGCATCTCATCATAGAATTGTTCATTCAGGCAAGGCACTAAAGCAAATATGAAAGTATTTGTCTGATGTCTAATGGAGTGGATTTCAGATTAGTCTGAATTACTCCTGCAGTCCATTCTTTCCTTCAATGACAAAGGAGTCTAGGAGATCAATAAAATGATCTAGTATATTAGAGTTACAGTCTTGACTGAATAAATCTGGTACTGGATATATTTAATCATGTATGCTGTGTCTCTGTGGTGCTCAGGTGGTTATTCATAGAGCTTTGACAGTGTATTTGACACATCATTGTACTTTAGGCTATTGCTTTAAATATATTCATTATTTTGGTGGCATTTTAAGGTCCGCTTCCAGTTGGAATATTTTCAAATATATCCTTTTAAAATCTATTATTTGTTTCATTGATGTCATTCAAAGTCGAATTCAAATGTATTTATATAGCGCATTGTAAAGCTGCTTTGTGACATGTGTTGTACATGAAGTACAGAAGTTCGTATTTTTAGTTCAAATATAGTTCTATAGTTATAGTTCTAATTCCAGGCAATTCGTTTGCTAAACTCTGGACTACATAGGTTATGTTCTTGTTAAGTTACATTCTGGATAGGTTATTATTATGGATGGGTTACATTCTGGATAGTGAACATTGGGGACTTGAATGATTTGTACAGTGTTCAATAGAATATCAGGTATTTGTATGTTTATGCAGTATTTACATACTGACAATGTTGCATTTCTCTCAGTCAACATGGCTGTCAGGTCACTGTGCTGTGTTTGCTAAAACAGGCTGTGTTGTCTTTGGCGTCTAACTCTCAGGGCATGAATTTAGCCATGCATGATTTTTTGTTTAATCCTGTGTGTGAATGAGACAGACAGACTGTGTGAAATAGAGTGTCAGATGGTAAAATCACTTGAATAAAGAGAGCAGAAGAAGGAGAGAATGGAGATGAAGAGTAGATGTAGTAATTGTGTTGAGCGGTTTCTGCTTTTGTGGTTCCGTCCACAAAGGGAATTCCTGAAACCAGGCAAGAAGGTTAACCCCAGCCAGCCAGTATTCTGTTACTTCTGTCAGAGGCCATAGCACGGTATCTCTCAAACATCAGTATGATGGAGATGCCTTGTGAGAGGGAGCAAGAGAGTGACACTAATTGTAAAGTCAAACCGTTTGGCCGTGATGTTTCGGACATCTGCTCTGAGATTCCTCTCATTAAAATGTGGAGTCTGTCTCTGGGTCTGTGTGGCAGCTGAAGGACTTGCTAAGTAATTTGGACTGTGTGGATATTGCACTCTGTATTACTATGATACAGTTTTGTCAGGTGCTATATATAATCTTTCTATAAATGGATAAGAACAACAGAAAAGTACCAGAGCAACATGCAGTAGACAGAAATGCAGGTTTCTCTATGTCACAGAGGTGTCTGTGTGTATATATGCTCTGGGTCAACAAGGTCTTTAGGAACTTTTGGATTTCAGCAAATAAAAGCTTCAAAGTCTGTGATCAGTCACCTATTGTCTTTTTACTGGCTGGTTATTTTTATAATAATGGACTATTTTGGTGACTTGGGTCTCAGATTTTAAGCTTTGTGTAAGTGGCCATTAAGTTCAGCCATGGCTGCCTTAGGTTGTCTTCCTCTGCGTACTTTTATCTGACACTGCAGGTGTTCGTTTCCATTCCTGAGAGAGAGAGAGAGAGAGAGAGAGAGAGAGAGAGAGAGAGAGAGAGAGAGAGAGAGAGAGAGAGAGTGAGCGAGAGAGCACGCTGTGGTATGTCTCAGACAGTTTTGACGGATTGTACATGTCACCGGTCCCTGCTGCACACGTATTAAAACTAAGGGAACATAATATGAGAGGGCCAGGATAGCACAGTGAAGAATGCCATCTCTGCTTCTTCCTTTACAGCTGGCCATTATTGCTGTAATCAGATTTGACTCCCCATCCTGGCTCATATCGCAGTGCAGGGCTGCAGCCTTCATTGTCTTGACACTACTATGTCCTGCTCTGGGCATCTTTAGAAATTAATTTACTTCCTGTGTTTAGCACCGACGCCTCATTCATTGCAACAGAGCACATTAGTGGGCACAGACGATCTCAGGATTGTTTCTTTTGGCCATTCTTTAGGCTGTAGGCTTTGAGGTTGGTCATGCATCACCAGATGGTAGCTTACAACATGCTCTCTTTCCAGTCCTTCAAACCTTCAGTTCATTCAGGCATTGCTAATCAGCTGTGGATTTGGTTGTGTGGGTCAGAGAGTAGAAACACCAGTTCCTGATTCTCCAAGGCCCCAACGCCATCTGTCAGTCCTCTGCTCCCTGCGTGTGGAGGAGCAGGGCAGGGCAGGTGGCCAGGCCTGGCTGGATGGTCACATTTTGAGTTGGAACAGACTTATGTGAATGCATCTCTGTTGGGGATTTTTGTTTATTAAACTACACACCTTTAACAGTGATTGTTTTCACAGCAGATTACTTTGCTTAAGGTTCCATACATTACCTGGACAGCCAGAACCAAATATATTAACACCATTGACCTTTTCAGATATGGGTTGTGAAACCAGCGGAACCGTTGTGGTTAAGATTTTGTAGCCTCACACATTATTACGTTGAGGTTCTTATTGCCTGTGGCTCAGGCCGGGACATCTAACATTTGTCCTGCACTGACTAGGTGAGGCTTTTTGTGTATTCTCTTAAATTTTGTTTTCTGGGGTCCTTGTTCTGTTCTGGCGTCAGTAGTCAGGAACTCTGAGGGTTGTGCATGGGAGCAGGTGTGGAAGACTGCTCCTGTAGTGATGCACATTCACCACCCTCTCAGGCCAGTGACCTTGTTGTGTAGCCGTTTCATAGCTACAGCAGTTAGGGAGATACAGGCTACTTGACAGCTCCTGTACTCTCTGCTTGTGGAACTGAGTTGCCCCCAGTGA
Source organism: Brachyhypopomus gauderio (assembly GCF_052324685.1). Lineage (NCBI taxonomy): Eukaryota > Metazoa > Chordata > Actinopteri > Gymnotiformes > Hypopomidae > Brachyhypopomus > Brachyhypopomus gauderio. The sequence continues at coordinate 11,702,878 of NC_135222.1, read as the reverse complement.
CTAGTGCAGAATGAAAATAGTGTTAGCAGACAGCTCGCCTGGCGTTGAGGGAAAAATGCAAATGAACCACTGGGAGTTGCGAGTGATTTCAATTATCACATTTGGTTTTGAGCACAATAATTTCACAAGTCTAGACTGTGTTATCCTATATTGAACTCCTGATTGAAATGAGACTGGTTTCTTTTGAATTCTAGCCATTGTAGCTCAGATATACCTGCATTCCCATATTGGCACTGTTAGCTATTTGTAGGTTTCTGTCCATGTTGGAGTTTAGTTGCATTTTTAATGTCTGATGCGACCTTTCTCATGTCTTATGTCAGGATTTGTAGGTATGAATGCTCCTTGAGAATTGTTCTCTTCTAGCACATAGCCACCCAGTCTTCTGTTCATCACGAGACATACTAATGTTACACCACACAGCCATGCAAATAAATAATTTGATAAATAAATAAGATAATAAATACATATCTAACCTCTGGCTAGCTTTGCCTCCCGATTTCTGGCAATAATACTCTGTACATCCATGAGAATGTTGTGAGGGTGGAGGCTGTCTGCAGGGTGTTTTGAAGAGGCTGTTATCACCAGTCTTCAGAATGGCGTGACAGAGACATGGACGAACCGCTTCCAGCCTTAGGCTGCCCATTTTAACCCCTCATGTTTCGGTACTGAGAAATTGTCCATCAAAATTCAATTTTAAACTCTAGGTATTTTTCCTACAGATAAGGAATGACACCATGTAAGTGTTTTTCCCCTCCTACAGTATAAAACTGTAATTTTTCCGTTCCATTTTTTGCATTCTTCCACTTTCACTGATCGAAACAGTTTAGACATGAGTCTGTGACATGTCTGACGAACGTGAGTGCTGGAACAGGGAGAAGGCACGTGTCGTGTGTTGTGACAGTTGGAGCTGGACAGCTGCCTGCCAGACTGGGAGCCCTGATGTGGTTTCACAGGCCAACTGCAATATAGGTGGTGTGTTTGCATTATACAAAAAACATTTGTGGATCATTTTAGCCAAATTATCATAGATAATGTTTTAGCCTTTACATCATTTTAACCTTTTAAATTGTTTTGACAATAAATGAAATTTGACAATAAAGCAGATTAGCTTTGTAGCATGCAGGGAACAAATGCAAACAAACATGCACACCCACAAATGCTGGTTATAGTCTCCAACATACAAAAGTCTTCACCACAATCTACCCTGTCTCAAAATGTAATACTAAGCTCCTGGTAATCTTACTCATTTGCTTGTCCATCTCCTTAGATGGTGTACCAACTCCCTCCCCAGCCCCCCACAGTTGGACTATATTTGAAATACATTTTTTTATTTTTATTTTTTGGTTTTTCTACATCAGTAATTTGTGAAGCTTCTCTCGCCGTGTAATCATCTGAGGAGCCAGAATGAATGACTGAATGTTCCCCCATCACCCACTGCCCCATGCAATATAAGTCTAGGTGTGCTGCATTTTAATGAGGGATAGTGAAGAGAGCAATGGGTGCGCGTGCGCGCAGTATGTGTGTGTGTGTGTGTGTGTGTGTGTGTGTGTGTGTGAGTGAGTGAAATGTCTGCATATAAATTTTGCAAAAATGCACCAAGCACTTTGCATCATGCTCTGTCTCTTCCGTTCAGATCTCCCTCTCTTTTAATTAATCAAATCTGTCCTTAAGGTAAGACACTTGTTAGACTTCACTGTGCACACACTCTGATTGAGCTCCAGCTACAGGAGCTGTTGGCTTAAGCAGGTTCCCGTTCAGTCCTCAGGCAACACTGTCTTTCTGGAACAGGTCAGGATCCGTGTGAAACATTTCTCAGCAAGTCTCAGTAGAAAACCTCTCCTTCAGCGACTTCAGACCTATCCAAATCCCTTAATTGATGGAAATGTGGTGATTTTTCCTCCATGAGAGCAAATGCAGCTGGGTGCCAAACATTTGGGCCTGCTGATGGATACTCAGGGGAACAATTACCTCTAGTAACCCCTGCCTGTATGATACACCCTTCACTATATCTCCACTACCCCTCCCCCTTCTTCATAACCTTTGCTCTCACATAATCAATATCCCCATTCTGATTGTATTGATCCTGGCCAAGAACCCTGACGCCTGGCTGGAGACACCACTTCACGGCCGTAACTCCAGCACACCATTCAGGCTTGGCAGCTGGGGAGAGAGAGCTTGCAGGCATTGCCATGTTAGCCAGTAATGCTCCAGTTTCAACCTTGGATTTGTAGTGTTTATCATCAGCTGAGTTTTCGTTACTTGGGAGAAGATATCTGTGCTCTTTCTTCTGGGTGATAATGCCTCACCTTTGCGATCTTTGTAATGACATGTTTACTAGCATGCAAGGGTGGGCGAAAATATTCTGCTAGGGTTTAACATGGTTGTGCTGCATACTAATTTATAATGACTTTGATTTAAGATTTGATGCAATCTAATTTATTGTATCATCCACAGGCAAATCAGTTTGTGTAACTTAATATATACTATGTTTCCATTTGTAATGGATTCAAACATGATTTATCCATTACCTTTAGGTCTTAATCAAATAGCATTTGCTATCAGTGTAACAAGCTGCTTCCTCCATGCAGCAGCTGGCCAGAGGAGGGTTGTGTGCTTTTGCGATGTATTAGACTTGCACCAGAGGTGAGAGAAGTTCTCATTATTGGAATATGTAATTTGAATTTGTGTGTGTGTGTGTGTGGCCAGTGCACACTTCCATAAAATGTTTAGCAAAATATAGTGTGTGTGGAAGAATCCACAGCTTGAATTCAGTACATGCATGTATCTCATATAACATAATAAGTACTGCCTTTAGATCTAGATGAATGTTTGAACAGTCTCTGGGATGTCTCTCCTATATCTCTGCTCTGTTTAATCCCACTCATGAAAACATGAAAACTTAATCTGTGGCTGTAACTTCACAGCTGCAGCCCAGAAGACCATGGATTGCCCTTTGAGTCTTGGCTTCTTAGTGGTTTTTCCTCATGCCATCTCTTGAGAGTTTTTCCTTGCCACTGTACACTGTACTCTAGTCAGGGACTAGACTGAGAATTTTGAAAAGCTGAAAATAAAATTGAGTTGAAATGAATGTGTCTAAGTTTATTCTGTGGTGTGCAGTAGTGCTGAGCCTGAATCTTCCTCCTTGCTGAAATGCTTTGATCTCAGGAGTGAATAATCCTCTCTGCCCTGTTTTGCTTCACAGGCCAGTCTGCCAACATGTTCTGCCTCTATGACTACACCATGTTCACTTCATTCCGACAGTCCCTATGGTCCCCGTGGACATATATTCATGTATATTCCCACTTCCTAGCCTCTCTCATCAGCTACTAACAACAGACCTCAGTAACAGCATCTTAATCTGGGCTGTATCCACAGAGACATGTCTGTCTTTGCAGGGGGTGAGGGTGTTGGGTGAGGGTGAGGGTGGACTGAGATTGTTGGGTGTGGTGGCTGCACAAGCTCAAGGACATTGCAGCGGTGTAATTTTACCGGTAATAGCTCCTCGTAAGAGGAAGGGGGGGGGGACTCAGGAACATGAGAAACACACACACACACACACACACACACACATGTACAGACAACACATTGTAAATCTCTGCTTGGGAATGGGGAAAGAAATTCATGCTCAGTTCATCAGAGATGTCAATCTAGTTTTTCATTTGCAAATAATACATATTAATATCTAAGAAGTACGCAAATGTTTTCTTAACCTCTGTACAGACTTGAAAATGCATTGATAGGAGAACTTGAGAAGATGTTTTGAGGAGCCTAAGGTCTTCTATGTGCTCTGGTGTATCGGGTACAAACATCATTGGGGTTTTGAGTGACTGCACTGAGTCCTCCCATCTGCAGTCCATCACCCAGGAGGGTGCGATCAATAAAGTAACGAAGGGATAATGGTACCGATCAATAGACGGTAGACTCAGCCTGTTCCGCTGATCAAATATTTATCGAGACAGAGGGCAGCTAGTGGCAGCCCATCACTGTGTCCTCTTTAAGGCTGTGTGTGCAGACCCACCACAGCCTCTACTGCCACAGGCCCTTTTCATTAAACTTTGAATGCGATAGCAGAACAGCTGGGAAAAGAGCACTGTGTGGCTGACTCGGTGAATACATGAGGCTACAGCCAAGGGAGGAGGAGTCTTAAGTGATTTATGCTAATTGGATGTAAAATCATGTTAATTTATTGACTGTCAGGAGCTTGCACTTGAGCTGTAAGAGGTCTAAATGGTTGTATGGGAGATGTGGGTTTAGAATGGAAAACAGTGTTTAATATCTAGGGTGGGACCTATTTTTATTGTGTGTGTGTGTGTGTGTGTGTGTGTGTGTGTGTGTGTGTGTGTGTGTGTGTGTGTGTGTGTGTGTGTGTGTGTATGTATGTATGAGTATGTCTGTATGAGTGTGTGTGTGTGTGTGTGAATGTTGTATATTTTTCTTTTGTGAAGCTTCAGTAATGATCGTGTCTGTACAGAAGAGGACAGCTACTGTAGGCAGATGTGTAGTTAGACGAGAACCCAGTCCCTGTCTCCCTCCCTTTCTTATCATCTCTCTTCCTCTCTCCCTCTCTCTCTCTTTCTCTTTCTCTCCCTCTCTCTTGTTCTTCGCTGCCCAGGCCACTTTGAAGCAATATTGTTGTTGCACTCAGAGACGTGTGACATATTGTAGATTTGGTCAGACATTCTTTTATCTTGAAGACATTCACAGGGATAAGACCAGGAATTTCATCTTTCAGTACACGACACACGACAGTTTCCTGTGAGAATGAAGCAAAGTGCCTTAATAAACAATGAAAATGTAGGAAAATGTTATACCTTATATTTGTTGTCAGTGTGACTGTAGTTAAGTCTTCATGCATATGTAGCAGTGATGCTATTGATTTGTGATATAAGACAGACAAGTGTTGATGTGATTTTTCTCAGAGTGAAGGGGAAGGGGTGTGTGCGTGTGTGTGCGTGCGGATATATATGGCTAGGGGAGATTAGAGGTCACATTCACAGCAATTAGACTGTGCAACTCATCTCTGCCTTTTCTATACCCTTACTCTCCTTATAAAAGTATACACATGCACATAATTTTAAGGCTCTTTGTTAAAGTGGCAGATTGAGGAGGAAGCTTTGTTTGTTATTCATTATTACCAGTGTGTGTTTGATGGGTTCGTTATTCATTAGTACCAGTCTGTGTTGGATAGGTTCATTATTCATTAGTACCAGTGTGAGGATTAAGTATGTCCTATACTTCCTAGATTGACCTTAGCAAGAGTTTACCGCATTTAGTTTCAAACACAGGTTATGTATATTGTACTAATACTGCTCTGATATGAATCTGAGTGTATAGTGATCTCACAAGTGATCAAGTGATTTTTAAAGCAGTCTGTGATTGAAGGAGCTGAGGCAGGGTGGGTGTGTTTAACTGCTGTGAGCTGAGGCAGGGTGTGTGTTTAACTGCAGTGTGAGTTGAGGCAGGGTGTGTGTTTAACTGCTGTGGGAATGAGGCAGGGTGTGTGTTTAACTGCTGTTGGAGTTGAGGCAGGGTGTGTGTTTAACTGCTGTGTGAGCTGAGGCAGGGTGTATATTTAACTGCTGTGTGAGCTGAGGCAGGGTGTGTGTGTTTAACTGCTGTGTGAGCTGAGGCAGGGTGTGTGTGTTTAACTGCTGTGTGAGCTGAGGCAGGGTGTGTGTTTAACTGCTGTTTCAGCTCATTCATCACTCTGAAAGAAAACGACCAGAGCAGTACAACAGTGGCCACAGCCTGCTGCTGTCTAAACGCAGAAACTCACTCTCTCTTGAGCTCACTCTTTCACTCATGTCAGATTAACTATAATTTACCATTAAGGCTTGTGGTGAACCTGAAGGCTAGTTTGAGAAGTTACCCCAGATTACCAGCAGATTTACCTGTATATTCAAAGGTTATGAAAACTGTAGGCTTATATGAATAATTTCTTTTCCAGGCAGCTAGTCAATACAGAACTAACAAAAACTGAAATAAAACTGCTTGTCCTTGTTTTCAGCTTATTTAATGTTCAATTTATCTAGCTCTTGGAGTTCAATCAACTGAATCCAGTTGAGGCCCAGTTCACCATGACCATCAAGTCAGTTTTTCACAACTCATCACAATTTATGGGGCAGTTAAATCTCCTGTTAAGTTAATTATAGTTTGTGCTTTATTTCTTCAAGCAGTAGTTTGTAGCAAAAAAGAATAATTTCAGGTTTTCATTGGATAAATGTTTATGTACATTTTACTATTGTTCCTTTAATAATGTTTGCTTAACTTGAATTGAGTGATTGAGCTACCCTTCTGAATACTTCCAAGGAATTTATGTTGGTTACTCTGGACAAAACTGGTGTGACTCGGTTAGGTTTATTCTTTGCTCAAACATGCCTTTTTAGTTCTGTCCAAAAATGTGTGGAATTCAGATCAGGGCTTGGTAATACCCACTTTACTGTAGTACTTCCACTGTTCTTCCGTAAACCATTGTGTTGCTTTAAACGTTATGGCTGAGGTCTTGAGATGTTGCTTCAGTATAATCCTTCTCTATGGTGCATCTCATGGACTAGAGAACACATTTCCACCTGAAACACCTGAAAAGATTGTCTTCTTGCTGTGGTCTGTTGGTCTAAGGCTGGACCATATGTCTCTATGAGGCTGAGAATCCCTGAAAACATTGACAAGTTCAGGTTCTTTGACAAGTTTGTGTGTGTGTGTGTGTGTGTGTGTGTGTGTGTGTGTGTGTGTGTGTGTGTGTGGTGGTGGGGGGGGGGGGGGTGGTCTGTGGTGCAAAACAGATGACACAGATGGTCTTGCTGAATGACTGTGGTGTCGTCAGAGAGATGCAGTCCAGAAGCCTTGACCAGGCTTACCTGCAGCTGCTGGCAGTAGGCACTAGCAAACAATGTGCCACAACAGCATCTGCATTTCCCATTGCATATACCTTCTGCACTGCTGCTGTTGCAGGCTCCTTGGAGGATGGTTGACCACGCTGTTTGTATTTTATAACTCATTTATCACACCAATTGTTCTGTAGCCGTCTAAGGGGTCAACCACTGTGTCCAAGTGATCTTCTAATGAGGAAGACTCTATCAGCCAATCAGAGGTCTCTTTTTGTGGGGTGCTTTTCCAAACCAGCCAATCTTGTTACAGGTCGTGTGTTGGTGCGGCGTAGGATTGATGAGGTAGGAAGGGCTCAGTGAAAGCACACTCAGCCTCCCATAACTTTCTTCTGTAGATCATATCTTCTCCCATGCCTCAGGGAAGCTAATACATTTAAGCTATAACCACATTTCATTTGATGAAAGCCTGTGTACCACTGCTCTGAAAGCAGCCATGACTATGATAACCATCTTTTTCCAACCACATGGTTTTCAAAGGTAGCATCTAATTCTAAAACCATCTGCCAGTTTTTTTTTCTGCCTGGCCCAGTGGTAAGCTTCTTGGGTGGAAAAAATAAAGTTGACCGATTATCATTATTGTCATTATTGACCGATTATTGCAACTGACGTTCAGAATGTTTCTGATTATCAGAATCGGCACTTGTTCTCCTTGGCTTTTTATGAATTCACATCTCTATGTCCAGCCACAGTGCTGTTGGATTGGTAGTTCAACCAACACCTTTGTAGTCAGTCGCTATGTCTTACAGTGTTATTGGATTGCTATGTGACGGTGGTTGCGGGCGGAAGGACGATGCACGTAGTCCATTTGCAACACCGTCGTTACTTTTATTGAGTGCAAAAATAGCGCAGACAGCACACATCTAACATGAACACAAACGTGTGAGACTCAAACAAAGACAAGCACAGCACAATAAATAGACCACATAAACCCAGAGTGATAACGAGATGAGCCACAGGTGAGACCGATGAACACTCAGACACATCCACACCCACGAAGATCCACAGACGCAGACAACTAGACATAGACAACATAAACACACGCCAAAAGGGGAGGGGTCAGGTGTTAAAATTATTAATCTCTCCTATTTGTAAAAATTGGTGATACTTGCCCAAATTAAAAGTTGCTGTATATTAAAATTTTCTAAATATGAGGGGTCTCTCCACATCAAAGTTTCATGTGGCTTTCAAAATGGCCACCCGGAAGAGGAAACATTGACAGGACATTTTCAGAATATGCAGCAGTATGATTGGCTTTAAAATGCATGGTATAATAATAAAAAAACAACTACTGTTGTATTAATTTAGTTATCAAGCAGGATAATAACTTGTTTCTGTATTAGCATAATTTGTGTTCAAAGTTGCAAGTGTGCTTAATGGGTAAGTGAGTTTAATAGGGGCGTTTACCCTACATGCCCCAAATATGGCATGTGTCTTTTATTGCTAATAATTGTTATTAGTATTGGTTGATCCATAGAATCCATAGATGATCTGATTGGATCATCATTATCTTTTTTGTGGGACTGTCATCATCTACCATCTTTTTAATTTTTGACTTTTTACTGTTTGTCTTTATATTTAAATTTAATGTGTGTGTGTGTGTGTGTGTGTGTGTGTGTGTGTGTGTGTGTGTGTGTGTGTGTGTGTGTGTGTGTGTTTGTGTCTGTGTGCGTATGTATGTGTGTGTGTGTGTGTGTGTGTGTGTGTGTGTGTTGGGAGTGGTGCTTCTGGTCAAACCTGTAGCAGTGCCCTCTAGATCACAGCTTTCTGAATAAGTACATGAATACAATTGTTTGGCTGTGTGCCTCTATGAGAGATGGTATGACTATCGTTGTATGACTGTTGGAGACAGTAGGACTATTGTTGTATGAATGTACGAGAGACACTAGGACTATGATTGTGTGACTAACTGTATGGGAGTCAGTAGAACTATGAATGGTGAAGATCTGGGGTGGGCAGGGTGTTTGGTCTCTGTTCAGATCTGGTGAAATGCGGGCAGGGTGTTTGGTCTCTGTTTAGATCTGGTAAAGTGCGGGCAGGGTGTTTGGTCTCTGTTTAGATCTGGTGAAATGCGGGCAGGGTGTTTGGTCTCTGTTTAGATCTGGTGAAATGCGGGCAGGGTGTTTGGTCTCTGTTCAGATCTGGTAAAGTGCGAGCAGGGTGTTTGGTCTCTGTTCAGATCTGGTGAAGTGCGGGCAGGGTGTTTGGTCTCTGTTTAGATCTGGTAAAGTGCGGGCAGGGTGTTTGGGCAGGGCAGGGCAGTCGTGGCCTGGTGGTTAGGGAACTGGTCTTGTGACCGGAGGGTCGTGGGTTCAATTCCCAGACCTGAGGCCATGACTGAGGTGCCCCTGAGCAAGGCCCTTAACCCTCAATTACTCACTTGTATAAAAAAAAGAGATAAAAATGTAAGTTGCTCTGGATAAGGGCGTCTGCCAAATGCCATAAAATGTAAATGTAAAATGTAAATGTTTGGTCTCTGTTCAGATCTGGTGAAGTGTGGGCAGAGTGTTTAGTCTCTGTTCCTCTTTCTCTCTCCTTCTGCTACTGTTGCTGGAGTGTTGGCTGATATGGGCTGTTGCTCCGTAATGATGTATGGGGTGAACAGCCCTATAAATCACCACCTGGAGACATTACTCCCATGAATGTAGCTACATCACCCCACCCTCAGTGCTGCTGTGATGTCAGGGTCCCCCACCTATCAGACCTGCTGCAGCACTACAGCGCTCCATCAGTCCCACACACAACACCCCACCTATCACCCCTGCACCAACACTACCTGCTCCAACCGTCAGCCCCACACAGACACCACAGTACTCTACGGCGTGTGTGTGTGTGTGTGTGAGAGAGAGAGAGAGAGAGGGAGAGAGCGAGCAAGAGATGGAGAGAAAGAAACACGTTGGCTAAACATGTTTATATGGTAATTAGTTAGTTCCCATTAAATCTCTTACAACTATTCATCATCATTATCGGTGGTGGTTGTTGTGCAAATGCTGGAACTTATAATTTTTTTGTTAAGTTATTTTTTATTAATGTAGCTATTAATCAGCTTTTGAATATGTTCAATAGCATTAATTTTCCAATGCTTTGGCAATATTGTGCTTTTCACATTCATGGTAATAAAGCCATTTTGATGACACACAGAGAGATGCCTTTTTGTTTATTCTTCTCTTTTGCTACATGTATGTTTTTAGATCTATTCATATGTTTTTTCAGTATTTTGAATGAATGAAAGATTTTTTTTTTTTAGAATGACAGAATGACGTATTGTGCTGAGACTTGCAGTGTGCTTTATTTAGAGCTGATTGTCATATCTGCAGTTCTGATTGGTTTCACTGCTTTGCCAGTAATTAAAGACCTGTGCTTTCATGTGTGTATGAGCACATTCTGTCCTGAATTATATGACCATGTTTAATGATTATACACACACACACATACACACACTAGAAATAACGAGTATTATTTATTCATTGGATGAGTTTTGAAAATGGCTATATTAAATGATTAAATATTCAGCGTTCTGTTAAAATGCAGTGCCGTTAGTGCAGTAGGGGTGTGTGTGTATGTGCGGAGGTGTGAGGGACTCTGCTGACTCTGTGTGAGGTCAGTTTGGGGGGTCGAGTCATTGATTCAAATTAAATCTAAGCTAAACTGCCCTGCTCATCATTCACCATGCCTGTGTGTGTGTGCGTGTGCGTGCATATGTGTTTCTATAATTGTTAGTACACATCAGCCAATTCATACTTCATCTAAATGAAGCTCCTTACTCCTTTTTTGACTGTGTGTGAGTGCTGTTAGCTCTTTATACCACAGGTGGATATGTATCATGAGATAGGATTACACCATGAGATAGGATTACAGTCAGTGCAGGTATACTGGAGGTATACTGCACCCAAGGGTATATGTGTGTGTGTGTGTGTGTGTGTGTGTACAGTGCACACTTCCATAAAAGGTTTAGCCAACACCGTAGGCTATAGCACAAATGTTGCTTTGTTAACTCACTAGAGACTCCAAGTGATCTCTTACTGGCATGCAGGACGTGGAGCCTTCGTCCTGAGCCTTCGTCCTGCTCCTTTGTCTTGTGTAGTGGCATTGTGTTACTTTGTGCGTTTGGATGCATAAGGGGGTCTCCGGCAAACACTGACGAGGTGGGGGTCCTCTCCTCACCCCTCCCCCACCTCGTTAAGTTCTACAGAGTCTCTTTCCTGCCTGTGCATGCAGATGAATGACATGGATATTGTAACATACAGCTGAGTTTGCCTTCCTCCCCTCGGCCTGTCACAGCTCTGTCCTTCCATCATGTTCACCTGCAGTGACCCCATCTCTAATAGCATCTCACTCCTAACACATCCCCAGGGATCTCCAGCCAATGCCCCAATAAGCTGGGCACTGCTGATGTGGGAGAGTGACTGAGGAAGACACTGGGCTTGGTGCCCTGCAGCTTCTGAAGTGATGCTCATGTGTACTGCTATGAAGAGTGTGTATTAGATTGAGAGCATGACAGAGAGACATGCTATTAATTTTGTGTAGCCTCACTAAATACATATCTGGCAGGATATTAAGAGAATGAGATCAGACTTTTGTGTATTGTCAGATATTGAGACCTGTTGTGTGTGAGTGTTTCCTTTTATCATTCTATGATCTTCCTTCATGCGTTTTCTTATTCCCTCATTGCCGTGCTGTTACTCCAGCAGTGCTGTGATCTGAGGGAGGGAGCAGGTTTAATTACAGAGAGCTGGAGCCTCCCAAGGGGGGATTCGTAGAAGGCTATAGGATGGTGTGTGTGTGGGTGTGTGTGGTGTGTGCGGTGTGTGTGCACATGCACATAGAGGGTTCAGCAGGAATGTCCTGGTCTCATCCATCATTCCCAGGCTTGTGCATCCTCACACTCCTGGGTTTCATATTTTAGATCAGGGACACTATCCAGCTCTTATAACCAATGCCCACCACCACTTTTCTCTTTCTCCCTCTTCCCCAAAATCATTTTTCTGTCCATGAAGAGCCTCTTTGAGATATGTGTAACACTAAGAGATGTGTGTGTGTGTGTGTGTGTGTGTTTCTCTTACTGTTTATTATTGTGAGGTGACCCTAGATTTCCTTTCCATTACACATAAGGACCGCTTTCTTTTTGTGTCCTGGACACATTGGACATGCAAACACACAGATGCTCATTCGGTGTGAAGGGGAAGGTTCTATATCTGCTGAAAAAGGGAAATAATAGGAAACAACTGTGAGAGAGATAGAGCAGAGTCTCAGACTGAGTTGGTAGGTGTGTGTGTGTGTGTGTGTGTGTGTGTGTGTGTGTGTGTGTGTGTGTGTGTGTGTGTGTGTGTGTGTGTATGATGAGACCTCAGTGGGATACTGTAATGGCTATGGAGTCCTTTCTTTTCCTTGTTACACTCATCCTACACACATGCCTAGACTTGTCACGTGCTTTTATGCCACCTGTCAAAATCTGTAACTTTTTATGACTTTCAAGAATGAGCTTTTTCACGTTAATGCCTAATCAAATGAATACATAACAATCAGATGCCTTTTGAATAATTTCGAATTTCGTAATAACAAATTGTTGCCTGCTAATATTCGCCTGAATAGCATGTCATTTAGAAACATTACACCAGTAACAACTGCTTCAGAAATTTCCTGTAATTATACAAACTGAGCAAAGCAACATGGAGAATCACAAGTGTTTTTCAGTATTGACCTTATGTTTAACAGCCACCTCAGCTTTATGTATTATGTATATGTTTATCATTTACCTATTGAAAATCTCTTCATAAATTGTTCTAGTGGCACAGCTGTGCTTTAGGTAGGTGTGCTCCATGTGTAAGGCATTTGCTATGCAAAAACACAAACACAACTTATCTGGTTATTGCCTGTCTTTTATCTTCATTAGTGCTTGAAAAATTTATTCTCTTCGTCATTATTGCTGAAAAATCTATTGTTGTGAATTACTGGCCACCATTCCTGGGCCTCCCAGACCTTTCCTACCTGTGCGGTTATGTTACATAACCCTTTTTTGGAACTATTTTGCCACATATTTTGAATGTTGCCTATCTGTTATTTTGCGAGAACATAGGTCTGATCTGGTGGTTGGTGCCTCTTCTAGGCAAAGGATGCTACGACACACATTCCGCATGCCCCAGAGTAGCATTATAGCTTTTTAATGATGGCTATTTCTGATGGCTGTGCTGTCACAGACTCAGGGGAGAGATCTTTCATTAACCACTAATGGCTAATGGCATACCCCCTCCTGATCACTGCAGCAGGTCTTGTAGGGAGACATAGTCATAGTAAAGCAAGGATTCAAATCTCAGTGAAATTCACACATACAAACACATTACAAATGGAACATGTATGCTTGCGTGCACACACACACACAGCATCATGTTAGTTCATGCATAGAGGTCTAGACACAGAGGAAGGAGGTCAGCAAGTTGTGAACAGTGTAAGGATCTAGAATCGAGAAACACAGAGAGGGAGAACATGGGAGAAAAAGAGGAGATGGGGGGATGGGGCAAAGAGGAGAGATAGATGGGAGAACGTCAGCATCCTGACAGCAAGTCGTTCTCATTGCCGTGCTCCAGGTGTAGACGCTCTTTGAAGATGCTGCCTCTGCATAGTTACACACACACACACACACACACACACACACACACACACACACACACACACACACACACACACACACACACACACTTGTGCTCTCACCTCTCTATTTCTCCCTCTTACACACACATAGCTACAGGACACATTTGTGAATGTGCTCACAGGACTCTCTCATCAGTTTCTCGTCAAGCTGCATTTTATAAAGGGTTGCCTCTCGCATGCTATGCTATGGGCGGAGCAGGTTGGGCTAATAAAGCTGGAAAGATTCATGTGAGAGAGAGAGAGAGAGAGAGAGAGAGAGAGAGAGAGAGAGAGAGAGGAGAAGAGAGAGAGAGAGAAGAGAGAGAGAGAGAGAGAGTGGAGAGAGAGAGAGGAGAGAGAGAGAGAGAGAGAGAGAGAGAGAGAGAGAGAGAGAGAGAGAGAGAGAGAGAGAGAGAGGAGAGAGAGAGAGAGAGAGAGAGAGAGAGAGAGAGAGAGGCTGTGTGTTCACTTTTGCTATAAAGAGGTGATGTACTGTGCAAGAGTCCATGTATTCTCATTTACATTATTTGTCATTGCAATTTGTAGATATATTGAGTAATTATTCCTCCATAAATGTAAGTATTCTACTGAATAAAACCAGGGTGCTTGCTCTCTCTCTCTCTCTCTCTCTCTATCTCTCTCTCTCTCTCTCCCCCTCCCCCTCCCTCTCGCCCACCTACCTCCCTCAAGCCTGCAAGGCTGTAGGCAGTTGTATTGATTTGTGCAGGTAGATGCAGATTTGGCTTCTTGCATACATTGACCTGATGAGTCCTCTCCTCAGCCCTCACTTTCTTTCTGTCTGTCTGTCTTTCTCTCTTTCTCTATCTCTTTCTCAATGTCTCTCTGCCTTTTTCTCTAGGAAGATTGCGCTGGCACGATTGGGCAGTCAATTTGATTTATTTTTGTCCCTGTGCTGGGAATCGGTTTACCTTTGTTGGGCTGTTTATGGATTTGACTGGTAGGAAGGTCTGAATTTAAGCAAGATATAAACAGCGTACGCCCTAAAAGCATGATGCTGTAGGCAGAACTTTGTAATTGTGCACTAGACACTAAAGTTATAAATGGTTTTATGTTTTAATTTAAAAAGTTGGTCTGACTGAAATGAACATTTGCAGATACCAATATAAAGTATAACATGTACGTGCAAGTACCTGGGACTACACCTGAAGTGCAGAGTGAATGAAGCTTGTTAGGACGATGGTTTTATCACAGGACTGACTCTAGATTCACTAAAGGCAGTGATTGAGGATGTGTGGCGGTAGGACTGGAGACTTCACACACTTGAGCAGTCGTTTTTATGCATTATTAAATCCTTTATTTTGGCTGTTGGAGCCCTTGACTGCTTCCTCGGTGTCTTAGCAAGGAGCTCTGCCACACAGAAGTGACTGTCACAGCCGGTCCCCCAATTCAGGACTAAAGGTCTCACCATCCCATTAGTATAACTGACATTTCTGCTTTTTTCAATCTCTATAGAATTTCTTGTGGATAATGTCAGTTCTGGATCAGTTTTGTGTTTTGTGACCACCTGACTGGACTAAAGACGACAAAACCAGATTTCCATCAGGACATGCCTAAAAGAAGCTTTATGGCCCAGTCAGAAAGCCTTGACCAAGCTCACAACAGAGGATCTGTTAAAACAGATTGAATCTGAGACGCTGGCCCTTTATATCCTCCGGGGAGGTGGTCATCCATGCTGGTGCTGCAGTGATAAGACTGCGACCTTTAGGCGAATGGTCTCTGAATGAGTGCGGCCTTTATAAAGAGAGATGACTGCGTTTTCTGTGCTCTTGCGGACAATACCGAGGTCTTATCTTCAATACAGGTTGGGACAGGAATTTTCTGAATGAACTGAGGGTTTAATTCTGGTGTTATTAGCATAAATCTCTGCTAAAATTGTCTTCATTAAAATGGTCAAGCATTACATCTAACAGAATGAAAGGGAGTGTGAGTGCTATGTCTTCAGCCTCTCATGGGACTTGCTGTGTCTGTAAAAAAAAGCCTTGGAAAAGGGACAGGGGACAGGGGACAGAGGATTCTCCCTCCACCATGCATACTCCTGTTCATTTAGCTCTCCTTCTATGGTAAAGCCTCCTGCTATGGTGTCCCCTGTCATCCTCTCTCTCTTTCTATCTATAGCTCTCATTTCAGCTTTCTCCAGCCCTCTTGTCATGTAAATATGTCTGTTTTCCTTGTACTAATCACCAGCTTTGTGTGTGTGTGTGACTTTTGTTTGTTTGAATGTATGGTTGTATATCAGTCTGTTCAGTTATATGGGCCTAGTGTTTCCCCTGGTGGTCTGAAAGTATGTATTTGTTGGAGGGTTCAGCTGCATACAGAGGCAGGTGGCTAACCTCAGGGAATGTAGATGCCGTAGAGTGGCACTTGCACGCATGCACACACACACACACACACACACACACACACACACACACACACACACACACACACACACACAGAGCAACGTGCGCATGGACACACACACACACACACACACACACACACACACACACACACACACACACACACACACACACACACAGCATAGCCCATGTACAAATGATGATTCTGTGTAAACAAGCAAGCCTGGTTCTGGTCATCTATTACCACAACGCCACTTCTCTCTTGCTCTCTCTCTCTCACAGACTGTGTGTGTAGCTGGAAGTCTCGAACATTGAGTAAACATAAACTTGGTTTTGGCAGTGTGAAGGTGCCTCTGTGTGTGTGTGAATGTGTGTGTGTGTGTGTGTGTGTGTGTGTGTGTGTGTGTGTGTGTGTGTGTGTGTGTGTGTGTGTGTGTGTGAGCGAGAGACAGGTCTTGTGTGTGTCTTCTGATTTAAGAGGGCACAGTCTCCCTAGTCTCACTGGAATGCTTAATCTGCAATGTAAACACAGTCACAACACTCCAGTAGTTCTGTGCATGTGTCTTTCTCTCTGTCTTTCTCTCTCAGCCTGTCTGTGTTTGTGTGTGTGTGCCACCCAGGCTGTGAAACTTCTGTGCAAAGAAATGTCTTGTGGATTAAATTGTTTTTGCAAACTTAAGACCCATAAAATGTGTTTTGATCTTAGCCGTGCCTCTGGTCCTAATAAGGGAATTTGTGTAGTTTAACATGATTACTAGTCTCCCCAGGAGTCATGTTGATTCTGATCTTCAGCCTGATACCTGGTTTATATATGACCAATTGTATGTTGATAAAATTTCTGTTGCCATTGGACAGAACTTACACAATGGAAACGTGGGTCAAGTGGTACCAGAATAAAAGCATATAGCACATGATCAGATAAAAAAAACAAGTTATGCATTAAAAAGGGGTAAAAGGAAAAACTAGTGAATAAAAAATTTAGTAATATAAAATTTAAACTCCACACATGTTGTCCTCTGCAGACTGCATAAACACTGCACACATACATTCAGACATATATGCCTTCACTCCTTTCTTAAATGCATAGATAATTAAAATGTGGCCTCTGGCTTTAACTATCAAAGTGATGAGGATGAGTCTGGGTGGGCAGAACCAAGCTCTTACTGGACCAAGCTGAACAGGCTAGAGGGACAGGTGTGTGCGTGTCCGTGTACGTGTGTGACTGTGTGTGTGTGTGTGTGTGTGTGTGTGTGTGTGTGTGTGTGTGTGTGTGTGTGTGTGTGTGTGTGTGTGTGTGTGTGTGTGTGTGTGTGTTTGGACTGATAACAGCAGCAACACACTGGGGACCTAATCATGGTTGAGTTATATGATCATGAATGTGTGTATGGGACCAGGAGTACTGATCTGGTATGAAGAAAGTCTAGATATTGGGGTTGATATTTGTCACTTCGCTGCAGCCCTGCTCCCCCGTACATCAAAAGAAGACACACCTACCCCCTACTCAAACATGTATGGAAAAGTTTACATTAGATTAGTCAAGCAGTACAGCAAGGGCTGGGTTAGCAGTAAACTAATGCTTCTGATCTATCTGTAGGGGGGCTTCATCATTACATTCTGGACTTGATTTACTGAAGGCTGCACGTGCAGAAGCATGTGGAAACTTGATATCATGCTCAAAAAATGAACTGAACTACTTTCAGGATCTACGGAGGACTGAGCGAGATTGCATGTTTTGTCTGTTTAGTGGGTTGGCCTTAATGAATTTGAAGCATTACTACCCAAGAGTGTCAGTACCCAAGGCAGACTCAATGTAAACAGGTTAATGTGGCACCTGCAAGGCCCAATCTGACAATATGAAAGGATATGAAATGAAATTAATATGGAATGAAAGGCAGATTCTAAACTTCTGCACATTTTGCAGCTGGTGTTGTAATGTAAATAATTTAATGTAAATGTGTCATATTTTGTCAATTGTGATTTTTTTTCACCGCAATCGAAATTTGTCCTCCACTTTTTACCCATCTGTGCAGTTAGAACACACACGCACACACACACACACACACACACACACACACACTAGTGATTACTAGGGGGCTGTGGATCACACGTGCCCAGAGTGGTGGGCAGCCCTAGCCCGGTGCCTGGGGAACAGTTGGCGTTAGGTGCCTTGCTCAAGGGTACTTCAGTCATGGCCTCAGGTCTGGGAATCGAACCCACGACCCTCCGGTCACAAGACCAGTTCCCAACCACCAGGCCATGACTGCCCTGTGATGTGATGAGAAAACCACTATGAGATATCTCTACATTGAAGTGAATTACTTTAAGTTGCATCAGGATGCAAAAATAACGAAGATGATTTTTTAATTTAAGCATGCCATTTTAGGGTTGTATGTGAAATTTGTTTTTGTTCTTCTTAAGTTCTACACTTAACTTCTTAACTTAAGTTCTTACACTCAAGTTTTACACTGCAGCTGAAATGCTTCCAAGAGAAACTGGGCTGTTGGTTCATAGTGCTGCTGGGGTGCTGGAGGTTGAGTCTGCTGGTGCGGCTGGACATAGCTGGTAGGATTAGGGGAACAGCAGCTCTGGCAGCCAGTGGGAGAATTACAGCTGTAATCTGGCTAAGGCCATGACAGAGAGCTAAAACCAGACTCTCCACATACAGATGGGGTCGGCACCTAGCACCCAATGGGGTCGGATTAAGGTCTGCACCATGTCAGCAAATGTGTGTAAGTTGTCCAAACTGTAAAGAACAACTGTTGTTTTACAACTGTAAAGAACCATTGTAAACAACTCTGAATGTTAATGAAGTAAATGCCTTCATGAGAATTGTGAATTTGCATATTTGACAGCCAAGGAAAGCTCTGCATTCCACGCTAGGCCTGGACAAGAAGAAGATGTATGATTTGCAATAATAATGATCAACAATATGATAAAGATATTCTCAGGGTTTTGATTGTCTGTCTGGAGCAGTAGTTTACCAACTAACCTTTACAGCGCCAGTGAAACTGATCACAGTTTTGTTCTTTGGCTTCTGTTTTTGAATGTCATCCACAGTTTAGGTAGGTGGCTTTAAGTAGGGTGACTAAACGTCCGTATTTCCTGGGACATGTCCGTATTTCACATCCTGTACCGGGCGTCCCGGGTTATTTTTTTTTAAGTGATGAAATGTCCTGGTTTTAAATTACCTTTCATTATCATTTGTTATTAGAGTTCTTGTTGTTGACTTTTACTGAAAAGCATTTTAATAAGCCAACTGTAAATATCATGTTATTGTAGGATTGCGTGGGCCTATGTTAAGTGAGTGTATGCCACAGTATATTGTAGTCACTTGGACATTTTTTTCAACATTACTTAAACACATTTAAAATAGTTTTATTAGATGCAGCACAATATAACAAAAAAAAGATGCCTTAATTGTCAAATTTGATCAAGCCAGTGCAAAGATATTCAAATTTAAATCGGCCCTATTTTTTTATGCAATTAACATAAAACAAAAGGAAATCTTGTGATCAAGACATGTGCTCTAGTTTTAGCATGTGGCTAGTTTTTCTTTTCTGTGTCCGCCGTGATCATGGTTCATCGGACCAACACGTTGTCTTGGGACCCTTAAAAAACTACCTTTTAAAAAACGGTCATTTTCTCCGGTCGCACCATCTAAGCAAGATCAGTGATCGCAAGCACGCTGTAAAAAATTGCTGTTTTCATCGATTTGTAGGAGGTTCTTCCCAGAGTTTTCGTAATATGGCGTAATTGAATGACCGCTTTCTCTCATCCCGTTAGAAGAATTAGCATTTCGCGCTTCTGTTTCTTTTTGAGCCTGCTTGAAATTTAACTTCGCGTTTGGACTGTTCAAAAACATTGTGGGACTGTTCAAAAGATATTAATAGATAAGTGAACCATTACATTATATTCTTGTTTATTGTTTTTTTATCCCAGTCTGTACAGTTTAAGGTAGTTTTTTAAGGGTCCCAAGACAACGTGTTGGTCTGATGAACCATGATCACGGCGGACACGGACTAGCCACATGCTAAAACTAGAGCACATCTCTTGATCACAAGATTTCCTTTTGTTTTAGGTTAATTGCATCTTTTTTTGTTATATTGTGCTGCATCTAATAAAACTATTTTAAATGTGATTTAGTAATGTTGAAAAAATGTCTAAGTGACTATTTAAAGTTAACATCTGGCTAGCTAGTCAAATATCTAACTGAGCTTACCGAAAGAGCTCCAAAGAACTTGACCCTAATGGTCTGTTACAACAATTTACTGCAGAACAAGACATTGAGGTGTGGTATAAAGACACTTTTGACGTTTTACAAAATAAACAAAGATAAAAAGGTTTTAATAATGCTGTCGAGAGTTTTGATAGTTTTACTGTTGAGCGCATTCACGTTTGAGTGTCTAGTATTAGATGTTAACTGTCAATCACCTTATCGCCACACCCCTTTAAATAACACTTAATAGCTTCTATAAAATCTGTTTATCGTAGAGAAAAACACTGGGAGAGATACTAACGCAATGGGGTCTTGTAGAATTGACAAAATATAATTGCTCAAAAAACCAGTCCACTTATATATACAGTCTCTGGTTCAGAGTCTCCAAAAGTCTCCAACAACACCACAAAAAGTCGCTAGATTTGTCGCCAGTCGCTTTTTACTACAAAAAGTCTCTAGAGGGTCTGAAAAGTCGCTAAATATAGCCTGCTGATATTTAACATAGCCTGCTGTTATATAACATAACATAAAACCTGGTTTTCCCAAATGAAAATATGGTCACCCTACTTTATTTGGCAGTGATGCAGTACTGACTAACCCTAACCTGGAAGTAATTTGGCAAAGGCATAGTACATTTTTGGTGTGTATGAGGAGTCTAAGTGTAGCTGACAGTAAAACAGCAGAAAGGTGGTCTAGCACACGGTCTAGCAGGAGGGCTAGCACACGGTCGGTGCTACTAAAACTGGATAAGGGCTGGAAATTGAAATAAGGGCCTTTGTGCTAGCAGATATTCTAATGTAAAAACATTTTCAGCAAATAGTGAACAGAGTCTGTATTAGAGAAGAAAGAAAAAGCAGAGTAATGAGGTAAAGAGTATTGAGAGGTAATGAGGACTCTGTTATGGAGCGGTGTAATGAGGTAGAGTATTGTCTGAGAGAATGAGGACTCCGTTATGGTGCAGTTGCAGGTGTACAAAATAATCCAGTCTTGGTTTGTGTGTGTGTGTATAGGGGGTATCAGTTTAATGGAAGTGGATTCACAAAGAATGTCTGTTTAGCTCACTCCCATCTGTGTCAGGTCAAGTCAAGATGACTTTATTGCGATGACTCTGTCTGTAGCAGACAGCTGTCGCTTCCTGCAGCGAGATTGGCAGATTAAAGCAGTGTTTTCCATCTTTGTATTAGCTAACCTCCCGAGGTAAGCGCTGTTCTGTAGGCCGAGAGGGTCTGTTCCTGCAGCGTAGGTGGGGCTCTTTAAATCCGCTCTGCGTGCCTCTCTCCCTGATGCGCTTCACTGCGCTTCGGTGCACGCGCGGTGCCGTCGTTCGTTGTGTACGCTCACCTTTGATATAGTGCCTGCCTCTCAGAATTCCGCACTCCCTCTCACTCTCACTCTCACTCGCTGCTTCTCTCTCAACCCCTAGACTATAACTACCTGCTGAAGAGACTTTTGTTGCTGGAAGGGTGGTTGCTATGGTAACATACCACTGACAGATGCTGGGCACTTTTTGTCCCCACTCTACTACCATTTCTTGCCTGAATTTGCTGATTATAAGGAGTGCAAAAATAAATGGGGTTAATGTAGATTACAAAAAGCAAGACAGACGTGTGTGGTTGGCCCTCAGTCGAGCCGCAAATTAGCACAGCGTAAGAAGTGCAACTAAATTAGCACTAGTTACAAAATTTCAGGGCTGGGACAGTGCAGAGCAAATGATATGAGTGAATGAGTGAATGTATAAAACCTGGGAGTTTATTCAGGTGATTTTGGACTTTATCTGGTGATTTGAGAGTTTATTCTGGTAAATTGAAAGTTTGCTTTTAGTCTCATCCATAGCTGTTGGGTTCCCATGAAGCAGGCCTGGTCTCAGTATGAGCGAAGGAATCAGATGATCTGTTTTGGTCATTGTACCAGTTTCCATATGCTCTCCATTCTCCCACCTCATCTTCCTGCTAAGCCCAGGAATACAAGATAGCAAGTGGAGAAGAGAGGGTGGGGAGGGGAAGGGCTTGCAGGGAGGAGGGGAGGAGCTGGCGGTGGGGAGGGCAGTAACTCCACGTGAGGAAGGAAGGGCTAACTGTGAAGGACTTGAGGACTTGTTGAATTGCTCATGTCTCCTTTCCATTGCTGGGTCATCAGTCAATAGTAATTCAGTTATTACCCAATATGACAAGAGACTATCAGGACATAGGAAGAAGGAGAAAATGTTGAATGAGATTTTCTTTTTTCCTGAAGTCTTTATTCATAACCATGTCTATACTCCTTATACAGAACCAGATATAAAAGTAACATTCATTTTAGTCTAGTGATTTTATAGCAGATACAGGATAGCTAGCCTCAGCATGTATTTGTGAAATTTGAGTCCTGTAAGCCATATTATTTGCCCAAATGAAATCATTTAGATTAATGAAGTCTCCAGCCTCTGCTGTGCAATCCCAGTGGTCATCACGGATACATTACTGAGCAGTGCTATATGGGGAAATCATGGAATTATCTTGGAAAAACATGAGAAACACAACGAAACATACTCTGAGTGTGTGGTTGCATGGTTCCTTATGTGGGTTGTAAAGAAATCCCTGTAGAACAGTGGATGTTCTGTTGTAAAGGTCCAGCTCAAAATGCAGATTTAGATTCTTTGATATAATGTTGCTCAGTGTTTATCAACTATAAAAGTGCACTCTGAAGAAAAAGACAGAAACTTGCATTGTGCTGGTGGAATAGGTGAATGGCAGCTTTGAAATCAGCACTGTGCTATGTACTGTAACCAAAGAAACATCTTACACACCTCATGATTCAGATTTTCATTATGTCCTATTCAGATTCACACTATTTAAATATTCATTATGTCCTCTGTTTAGGTTCAGGTGTTATTTTCTTGTTATTCAGTGTAATAAAATGCCATAGTACAATGTTCTCATTTTAGACCCATACAGGCTCAATAGCTTGGACCCACTCTCCTGCATATGTGGATTGGGGCCATTGTGCACACCTCTCCTCTGAGCTATAGTCATAATGTCACTATGGAAAGATGACTGGCTTCTGTTTTATTACAAGCCTGTATGAAGGCCCATAGACAGCTAGAACCCCATTGTTATTATGGCATGGTGCACTATTATGGGGGCTTCCAAATGTATGAGGACTGCATTTATTCAGGAGGGAAGGTCTGACTTTATGCATTTATTCAGGAGGGAATGCCTGAGGTGTCAAGAAGCGCTTTTCTCTGGCAGTGTCTATGCCGCAAGCTGTCCTCAGGACTCTGTGAACTCCAGACAAAGCACAACACACGCACACACGCGCGCGCGCGCGCACACACACACACACACACACACACATACACACACACATCCATATCCACACCATGGGAGAGGACTGGAAAGAGCTGGGGAGATGGGACTCAGGAAGAGGTGTGTATGTGTATGTGTTTGAGTGTGTGTTTGTGTGCGCACGCGCGGGTGTGTATATGTTCCTGTTTTCTGTTTTATGGCATGATGTCATGCATTACTGGATGTCATAAATTTGGTGGATCATTAACCTGCTGCGGACTTCAGTTGTGTGATCAGCCTGTGTGCTGGAGCCGTGGGCTATAAGGAAGCCATTAAGCAAATTCCGATTTTGAGAGAGTTCATAGTTCACGTGCGCTTTCTCTGGTTGTCTACTTTGAAAAAAGTGAATGTGTTTTGGGCAGTTTTGACTGTGTGAACCTGCTGTTCGGCCATGTTCTCAGTGTGATTAGAGCGAAGTTGAGCCACAGTCAGCTCTCCTAATGTGCTTCTCAGAGACATTACACTGTCAAGGTAAGCATACACTGTTTAATGTATGCTTATAGTCGGAATTATTTTGGGCAATGTTATGTCTGGCTGTAAAGATCCGAGTTATTTTCTCATAATGCATGTTGCCCCCCTATAGTGAGCACTGCCTGTGCTTTTCAGAAGCAGAGTGATTCATTGCCTCTTTTGCTGATATGTGCATGAATATGAGGATGTGCTGCTGGGATATGTTATTGACAAGCATATGTTATTGAACTGACTTTGTGACAATAATTTGTTTACAAGCAGTCTCACATTAGCAGGCAAAGATCTGAGTATGTGATGATCAGAAGTTACTCTGATTTTTAGCACTGTGGGTTAGTAGAGGGGTGTGGTAGTGTGTGTGTGTGTGTGTGTGTGTGTGTGTGTGTGTGTGTGTGTGTGTGTGTGTGTGTGTGTGTGTGTGTGTGTGTGTGTGTGTGTGTGTGTGTGTGTGTGTGTGTGTGTGTGTATGCAACATTGCTCTATGGTGTCACAGCACTAAGAGTGTAACCAACAACCTGCTACTTCTGTTCCCAACAGGCCAGTGGCAGCTTGCCAAAAGTGTCCCATTCCTGTTTAATTATGTGTCACAGACTAGAGCCCTAGATCCTCAGAGAGACAGACAGAGGAAGACGGACCGAAACAAGAGAGGGAGACAGACACACAAACAGATTTGTTTATTAGGCTGAACACAGAGAACAGATGGGAAGTTTTTTTCCTACTTTAGAGATGGGCATTTGACTCTAAGCAGTGTTTGTAAATAAAGTAAATCATGCAGGATGAAGACCAACAGCAAGCATGAGTGTATGTGCACACACGCACACACACATGCATGTACGTGCACACACACATACCCCTAAAGCATTCTAAAGTATCCAAGGTGTAGGATTGCAGTGTAGTGTACATAAAACACCTTTTTGTCTTTAAAGTGCAGTGTCCTGAAATACATGAGAGTGGGAGAGAGACAGATAAAAAAGAGAGCAAGACCTAAGTGAAGGCACATAACATGAGTGAAGGGCAGGAACTGAGTGAGGGAGCAGGGTGAGTGAGTGAGGGAGCAGGGTGAGTGAGTGAGGGAGCAGGGTGAGTGAGTGAGGGAGCAGGGTGAGTGAGTGAGTGAGTGAGGGAGCGAGTGAGTAAGGGTGCGAGTGAGTGAGGGTGCAGCGAGTAAGTGAGGGAGCAGGGTGAGTGAGTGAGGGTGTGATGTGAGGTAACATGGCGTGACTGAGGGTGTGAGTGATAATGCAGAACATGACTGAGCATGCAGGGTGTAAACATGGGGCAAGGTGAGAGTGAGGGTACAGGGTGTGAATGAGGGTACAGGGTGTGATTATGAGGGTTCAGGGTGGGATTATGACGGTGTAGAGCCTGGGAGGGGGCAGTTGCTGGGGGTGGTGTAATTATTGTGCTAAAGACTATCAGCAATGTTACAGGAGCTAGTTAGAGTGCAGAACCCTGCAAGAGGTTTCTAGGTTGGTGTGGTTCACTGTCACCTTGCTGTAGTATTATATTATGCTGCATGTCAGATTATCAGGCAGCTTTCAGCAGCTGTAGTGCTGTGTTGGTATATGGTGGATGGTTAGGGTCTCACGCTCTTAGACTCTTAGACACACTTAATAACAACTGCATTTCTGTCTTTCCTACACACTACTCTTCAGTTATGGCCTTCAGGCTCTTCCTTACAAATACAACCTGGCTGCTTTTTTTCCTGTGTGTGTGTGGAGGGGAGGCGGTATCTAACAGTGCAGCCCTAGGAGCTGTTTTACTCCCTTCTGAATGCACACTGGTTTGATCATCCTAAAGCAGGAGAATACTCTGAGCCCCACCTTCAGCTCTCAACACAGCATGGGAATGAATTAACCTTGAGTAGTGATGAACCCCGTTGGGGTGTGTGTGTGTGTGTGTGTGTGTGTGTGTGTGTGTGTGTGTGTGTGTGTGTGTGTGTGTGTGTGTGTGTGTGTGTGTGTGTGCCTGCTCTTTAGTTGGCTCAGGTTTTGTTTGGCCAGGTATGATAAAAGCTTATTTTGTTGTGCTGTGTGGCTGTTACTGGGTAATTTCATTCACATCTTCCAAACGTTTTCACACATGAGCTCACTACTCCATCTTGCCTCCTGCCAAGGCGCTTCAGGACATACTGCAGCAATCTCCCACCAGTGGACAAAAACACTGCGTTCTTAACAAACCCGAACAGGACAGGGAGGTGGTTCAGACCACTACCAAGTGTTCTTCTGCATCACTTTGCTGATATCTCAAAGAATTGAAGGTTTGAGACGTCCTCAAAAACGTGAGGTATCCTGTTTTGTGACCAGGTCACCAGGCTGTATCCCTACAGCCCTCCAACACTGTATAAAAACTGGGGATTAAATAAATACTGTGCGTGATATAGGTATAAATGTGTAATTGGTATTTTGCTTCCACATTGGTTTTTAATGTCAGGCTACAGAACAGATGATGAAAACAGAAGGAGTTTATTTCCTGCAGAGCAATGCTAACCATGCTAACATTAACAGTGCTAAAGATGAGCTTGGATCTATGGGGAGGACCTAGCATAATGCTAACTGAACCTTTTGGCATAATTATAAGTGCACTTGCTTACATTAATTATTAGCAACATAATCATGCTTGGATGAATTAGTCCTTTAATCTCTGAGTTCAAGCACCATTTATTTATGTCAGAGGTTGTAATTGGAGAAAAGAATGAAATTGCTAGTAAACACACAGAAGTGATATGAGTAGGTTAATGAGAATGACATGAGAATGTTGCTGTTTGAGCTCTTTTTGAACATGATCTTCATTGTATTATTAATTATTCACTTCAGTGATTCATTTCATGATATAGTTCAGTGCATTAACATAAATGCTATGCTCAGAGAAGTGTGTATGCGTGTGTTTTATACAGTTTGAAGAAGAGACAGTGCCCTTTATGGAGATTAATTAAGACTCTGCAGGGTGCAAGAGGGTTCAGAGAAATTATATTTAATTAAATCTTCAGTTCTCTCTCACCCCACCACCACATTTACTGACAGGCAATACAGTGTGGATCAACTTTCCAGCAATCCACTCCATCTACTTTTTAAATTGACAATGAAAAGTATTTATTATTCATGACCTCTGGGGTGGGGGTTAGAGAAAAGTCCCCAAACCCACCCCAGGGAAGGTCCCCTAAGTGTTTTGGTTGCTCTCTCTTCTAGATTGACATGAGACATATCACGTTAGTTCATGCTTTTCACACATTAACCCCCTGCACCATCTGCACAGTAGCACTGAGACAGACAGACAAGCCCTGCTAGCTCATGTCAGTCACATATATATTTGTCAGACACACATGGCTGATAATACATACTGTCTCCTATGCCTCAGTAAGCTTGGGCCTCACATTGCTCCAGCTGTCTATAGTCATGGCTTGACTTTTTTTCCTCACACACTATGTGCACATTTAGTGGACATAGCTGTTTGTGCGCTGTTGCCACATCTCCCCAAGGCTTTATGAGGTGGGTTGAACAAAACCTTGTCCTCGTCAAACACTTGTAGTTGAAAGTCAGAGCAGCGCAGGAATGTGCTGAGACTAAAACTGTACTGTACACTTTATTTACCAGATTATTTCACCCCATGTACCAGTTGTAAAACTGTTGAAATTGTAAATAAAAAGTAAATAAAAACGGAACTCACCCCAATGCATCCATCCAGGGGTAGATGCCTATGGCAAGCATATGACGATAAAGAGTGATTCTAGCTATACATTAACTTTCAGGACTCAGACCAGGCTTAAAGCTGTTTCTTGAATGATACTAATGTGGCTGAATATATACAAATCAGAAACGCCAATAGATGCACCCAGGTTTGCTAGATTAGGGCTGGGAGTAGACTCTAGAGCAGAGGTGGACATTCCAGGTTCAGAAACTAAAAGTCCTCACTGAGATTTTGCTTAGGCTTCCTGGATTGTGTTGATTCCACTAATTATACCTGGAACTAATTAGAAAATCTAGCAAGTTTGAATAAAATCCTGGGAAGGAGTTTCTGGACCTGGAAAATCCACCTCTGCTCTACAGGACCAGACTTCTAAAGTTCTCTAAAGAGGAAGCATTGTCATTGCTTGATCTATGTTGAAAAAATAATTTACAATAAGGTCACTGCACACTGATTACTTTGCTCTGCATGTATTAAATTAAAGTTCTTGAGATTCATGTACTGCATATTTTCTACAGTAAAGTTACAGTACTGTAACAGATTTGTGTGACAAAGGCACAAAGTGTCGGATCAACACTTCAATTAACCACAAGTTAAATTAACCACCAGAGATTACAACATCCACAGCCAGATTTGTTTTTTCTGATCCATCTTTGAATAGCACATTGTAATTACCATGTGGATGCTAGCGTTCCAGAGCAGCAGAAGTTCTATGCATGTGTGTGAGCACATGTGTGTGACAGAGATGCAGTAATGAGAGGGTGATGATGGAGCGCTGCAGCGCTGTCACCGCCCATCACAGCACGAGTGGCGTAGCGGGAGAAGACTCACCACTGTGCACTCACCAGCCCCATCTACCTGCTCTTGTCATCGCGCTCCTCAGACCATGCAGGGGAGGATCGAGTTCAGTGGGTTTAGACATTTCAGTGCATGACGGTTTCTTCTCTAAGCATTTTGGGGGTCAGTAGGCCTTACCTGAGGTGACTCGAGCACAGCTGTCAGGGGAGGGGTGATGGTGGTGTTATGATTCCTACACCCCGATGGGACCCTGTCTGCCTGGAGGCCTTGCCAGCTCGAGCTCAGCTCCAGCTGTGATGGAGACTGACGCAGGCTGGCTGCATCTCAGTGACAGCAGCATATTCTGGGAGGATGGATGGGGCTGCCTCACCCATGTGGGAGGGCCCATATTCATTTTTGGCTGAATTGGATCTTACCGGACTATTAGCCCTTATTGTCACTATTCACCTGTCAGTACTGTCATTATGGGTCACAGAATATCTTGCTAATCACTGTAGCAAATGGGTTGGTTAACATGTAACCTGAAATTCATGACATCCTTGATCATCTGACATGGAAGAATTTGACTGAAATCTTGGGTGTGTGTCTGATGGCTAATACAATGCATTTGGAATGGAGACCTGTAGAAATAAACAGACCAGTTGGTGACTGGGATCTTGGAAATGTTCTGAGAACGTGGTGGGTGTATGGGAACTGGTCTGGCAGGGTGCCCACTAGTGTTTATGAATGTATTCATACATTTTTATTAGTTTTTCATTTTATTAACGTTCTCAATAAGACTGATTAAATTTTTAAAATTAAAATTTTACTTGCTGTGGAGGTATCTGACAAGATTATAGTCAAATCTTTAAAAAATAGATTTACCCACGGCTGTGCTAAGATCACAACAAAGGATGATATATGAGTTATGAGTCACTGTGTTTATGTCCGCTTAGAGTAGTGTTGCCAGGTGTACGATAATTATCGTATTTGTATCGACAATTTTGCCCTCCATATGATGTACAATCAATAATCCCAAAAAAGCCAAATATACGATATTTTGACCATTCCGTGAATGTGTGATTGTAAGCGGTTGTAATCAGCCTGTCGCAACTGTTTGAGTTTTTTGTGAAGCCTGAAAGATGTTGTCCACAATTGTGTATAGTGTACACATTAGCCTAACACAACCGTGGAGCTGTGGATGAATCGGGTCCGTACTGGCGTCACAAAGCTGTGAGGGCCTGTTAGACACTACTCAACACTAGAGTTACTATAGCACATCAATAGACTTGTTATTTTGGTTATGACGGGTGTACGATAATTTCCCTCAAAATACGATAATTTTATGTCTCTGGTACGATAATCCTACATTTCTCACTTGTCAACACTTGCTTAGAGGCAGTGCGAATGCTACAGAAAAACAATAAGACCTAAAATGTGAACGAGCTGTTGTGCAAGAATGGGAAGTTGGTATTATTTTGTTTTTTTTAAACATACTGAAAGCTAAACAAAAGAGAAAATCATGTTGGCTGTCAATACAAACCCGGTTTAGAATGCTAGCCATAACTTTGTAGAATATCCAAGGGTCTCCTCGTCACTTTAGGATTTTCCTAGTTTACTCTGCACCGCTGAAATCGAAATCAGGTAGCAATAAATGTCTGGAAACACGATTCCTAGTCTCGTCATTGTCCATGGACCTCTGGCACTTTGTTAATTTGAATAGATTGTTGTCAAGTTCAGCTACCTTCAGTTCAAACTGCTTAAAGCATGTTTCACTCCTGGTTTCGCCTTTTTCCTTAATATTCGCAGCCACAGTTGAATGTTTTACACCCTTGTCTTGGTATAGACAGCAACAGGGTATGATGGCAATAGTAGCAGACTAATATACAATGAATTAACAGCCATATACCCAAACATGTGATAATGGCAATGGTGCATTTACAGTAGGCCTATATCACAACAGAGTCAATACAAAGACTTTACAAAGTGAAACACTGGATATAAACGTCAGAAGTGACACAAGTCAACATAACAAACGAAACCCACTCTAGAAACAAGACTAATGTCACGTCCAGCTCTGCCCTCCTTCCCAGTCCCATGTCATCTGCCCTAGCCCCGCCTTGTTTCCCTGTCTCTTTGGTTTCCCTTATGTCTGCCACGCCCCTGTCCTAAATGTCTCCACCCGCGTCTCGTTTCACCTCCATGTTTCAGTATATTTAAACCTCTCTGTTCTACCCTTCGTTGTCGGTCATTGGGTTCGTAAGTTCTTCCGTTGCCCTGCACAGCTCTGCTTTGTCTGCTCCTTGTCTTTTGTCTGGTTTAGGTTGTTGTGTGTGAGTCTCTAGTCCTTTATATGCCCTGCCTTGCTGTGTATGTTTGTTGTTGCTTCCTGTCTGCCTTGCACCTCAGTCTGTTTCAATTAGTGTTCGTCGTTCAGTGTTTGTTCCCTGTACTATCCCTCTACACCAGAGGTGGGGACTCGAGTCACATGACTTGCATTAATATTAAGACTTTTG
This sequence comes from Brachyhypopomus gauderio, assembly GCF_052324685.1. Lineage (NCBI taxonomy): Eukaryota > Metazoa > Chordata > Actinopteri > Gymnotiformes > Hypopomidae > Brachyhypopomus > Brachyhypopomus gauderio. The sequence goes on along the minus strand of NC_135222.1, from coordinate 11,672,026 downwards.
ACTTGACTTGAAAAAATATTCAGAGACTTAGACTTGACTTGGACTTTTACACCAATAACTTGGGACTTGAATTGGACTTGAACCTGTTTACTTGCAAAGACTTGATTTTTTTTTACCCCAAATCTAAATTTTAAAACGCATATTAATATTTATAAAGTGCGCCCCATTAATTTCATTTCCGTCCTTCTGACGCAGACCGGCGTTACACCAGATTCTGTGACCGTCGAGTTTTGTGACCACAGGGGGCGCTATTTCACAGTTTCTGTTCAGCGGCACAAACGCTTTACGAATGCTACGTAAACTACGCTGATGCACTTTCATAAGTACATTTATGTAATTAAGAGAAGATAAAATGTAAATGATCTGTCATCTTTTGGCTGGCGGACACCAACAAAACGAGTAAAGAAACGCATCAGCGTAGCATTCGTAAAGCGTTGGTGCCTGTAAAAAAAAAAAGACTCGAAAGGACTTGAAATTCCAAGTTTGAGATTTGGGACTTGACTTGACGGTTGCTTGTCTTGACTCGAGACTTGACTTGAGTTGACTGTCTTTGCTTGAGACTTGACTCGGGACTTGAGGATAAAGACTTGGACTTACAAAACACTGACTTGGTCCCACCTCTGCTCTACACCCTCCATGCCTGTTAAGCTCCTTAGTATTGTCTTCCCTTTCTTCTCCTGTCTTTTCCGTTGTATGCTCCTCATTCCTCTATGTTCCTAGGTTGGTTGTTTAGTTCTGGTTTATGCTTTTGGTTATAGTATTCATGCTTAGTCTTGTATCTTACCTAGCCTTTCCCGGTTGTAGCTCCTGAGTGTTTATTATCTATGTGGCTGTTATGTATGCTGTCTCTCTATATATAATCTCTCCATACATGTGTATTTAGTTGTGTTCATTCTATTTATATTTATATTTATGGCATTTTGGCAGACGCCCTTATCCAGAGCGACTTACATTTTACCTTATTTTTATACAAGTGAGCAATTGAGGGTTAAGGGCCTTGCTCAGGGGCACCTCAGTCATGGCCTCAGGTCTGGGAATCAAACCCACGACCCTCCGGTCAGAAGACCAGTTCCCTAACCACCAGGCCATGACTGCCTAGTTTGTTTAGTATATCCTTTGTTGTGTTTATTCTTTGGTTCCATAGTTCACATATCTGTTAGTCTTAGTCTCTTATGTCTTCTCTGTTTAGTCGGTTGAGTTTGTGTGTTTCCCAGTACTCTTGTGACTCCCCTTTACCTAAGTTATCCGTTCATGTTCAGTGTCTCACTTTAATTATTTAAATAAAGTCCACATACCTTCATTTGCGTTTACCCGCCTCAATCAATCGTTACAACTAAACTTGCTTCCTAATCAATAAACAGTTACAAAAATCCACCACCCCAAAGAAAATGAAACAAATTCATACACAGAAGTCAAATATAAACAGAGTAGCCACAAATAAAAAAAAACAACTAAGCAGCACAATGAGCAACAAGCCAAGGTCAGCTTGCTTCCATCTCTCTTATGGTCTGATAATAATAATAATAATAATAATAATAATAATAATAATAATAATAATAATAATAATAATAATGGGTACAGACATAACACATAAGTGAGAAGATATGAACTTTTTTTTTAATGATTGCTTTATAAATGATTGCTGGGATTTGCTTTAAAAAAATGTCTACCGGTAATTGCAATTAAATAGTGTAATCTGGAATATTGTAATTAAATTGTGTCATTTGATTGCTTCTGACTTGTCAGTTGATTTGTTCATTTGCTGTGGTGGTCTCTGTGGTCTTTTTTTCCTCATGAGAATTCAGCTGCTGTCCTAATCAGAATCAGTGAGGTGGATCAAGTGTAGACAATGTTAGGACATGCTATCATTATCATGATAAAATATGTCACAGTATGGTTTCATGAACATAACATGGGCATTATCAGTACTTCTACAACTCTGAGATACTGCATGTTTCATTAATATGAGAAATGCGTATAATGTAAGACATAATATATAATATAATATATAATATGGTCAAATTAAAACTGTAGGACTTTAAATTAAAGCAGTATGTTATTTTAACCAAATTTCAGTTAAATATCAGAAACTCCAAATATTCAGTATGTATTATTTAAAAAATAAATAAATAAATTTTAAATACACATTACCCCCTCCCCCGAGGCAGCTAGGGGTGGAGCTAAATGGAATGTACACATACATGCTGGTCTTGATGTTGGCTGAATATAGTGGCAAACATGACTGTTTCCACACAGATTGGTCCCTGCAGTGCCAACATCATGACACTTTTCTGCAGATCTAAAGTAATAGGAGTGAAGAGTGTTACACACAAACTCATGCACGCACATAAAGCTTTGATGTGGTTTGGTGTTTGACAGTGTTCTGTAAAAATGGCTGCCGCTAGAGGAGGTGTTGCCACTTTAGATTCATAGTCCCCATGTATCAAGCCCCTTCCCCCATCAGATTGGCCTTGTGTTCTGTAAAATGGAGGTGAGAGTGGTGAGGGAGTTTGAGGTCAAGGATTTGGAACATCCTTCTGTATTCTTATTTCTGCTCTTATGTTATTACATTCAGAAGAGACTCTGGGATGCCAGTGGGAAGAGCTAAAGTTGGTGTGTGTGTGTGTGTATGTGTGTGCGCGTGCGTAAATTAGAGAGAGTGTGGTGTGTGTGTGTGTATATTAATATGTGGGGGTGGGTAGAGAAAGACTCTATATGGTTAAACTAGAGTAATCCAACTCCCTCTGCCCTCATATTCACTTTCACTCATCTAACTCCCACATACACACACACATTACACACAAGCACAGTTGTTTTATTGCATGGTGCCTGTAATTTCTGCTGAGAATGGTATACGCTGCCTCATCACCACTGATGAGTTTTCAGCATAGTGTTGGTTTATTTGGCCAGTGCATTGCCAGACATTCTTGCTCTTAGACATTGCTCTTTGACAGACTTTTAGGGTATTTAAATATTTCAACAAAAACTGCAAAAAATAGAATAAAATGATGCTACTGTGTACGTCTACTACTAATTATTATTGTTATTACTAATAATTACTATTTACATACTTCCCATACAAGCACACACACATTCATGCACAGACACTCAGTCTCTTCATGTTTTTATTGAACATGAAGAGACACAGTCACACACTCAGGTAGAATTTGTCAGGTACTGCCAATTTACCTAACCTCCATGTTTTTGGACTGTGGGAGGAAACCGAAGACCCCAGAGGAAACCCACACAGACACGAGGAGAACATGGAAACTCCACTCAGATAGGGACTTGAACCCAAGACCCCAGTGCTGAGAGGCAAACGTGCTAAACGTGTTTTTATACTTGATCAGAGAACACTCAAAATTGTTTGTTATAAAACATTGTTTGCTTAGTACGGAGAGAACAACAACTCACATTTGTGCCACTTGGGGTTTTCAGGGGATCTTGGGCTGTTTCGTTTTGGCCTCAGCAACAAGGGCTCCATCCAAAATGCCGTACTTCCCTCCTGTATGGTACGCCAAAGCAGTACGCGATAAAGGGTAGTGTATCCATAGTATGTACATAGTATGCATTAAACAGTAAGCAAAAAGTACCCAGAGCCGTTTTGAAGTATGCAATTGCAGCACACTGTCCTATCCCATGATTCAACTGGAACATTTAATTATGATTGTGTGATGTCATAGGTAAAATGGTGGACGTAGTACTGCCCAGTCACTCTACTGACAGAACATACTGCTTTAACAGTTGAGCAGGACATACTGCATTGTAATCTAGTTTGTACTGCTTAAGTACCCCATTTCGGATTGAGCCAAGGAATTGAGCCAAGGTGTTGAGTCTTTTTGTTACCCACAATCAGCCATTGTTCTGAGGACTCGCCCATACAAACTGAATTGACAAACATAGAGTTTGCACTCTAACATTGCTGGTACCTTGTAAGGTTAGGCCCTGACTACCTTGTAGTTAGACCCTGATCAGATGAGATATGGCCAGCTATGAGCTTGCAGGGATTTTGTGCATTTGTTTGTGTAATTATGGGTCATTAAACATGATGCATGTTTGTGTGTGTGTGTGTGTGTGTGTGTGTGTGTGTGTGTGTGTGTGTGTACGTGTGTGTGTGTGTGTGTGTGTGTGTGTGTGTGTGTGTGTGTGTGTGTGTGTGTGTGTGTGTGTGTGTGTATGTGAAATTTCTGGATCATTAGATAATGTTCATTCTGATTTGTCTGTGTGCACTGTGACCCTGTTGTACTCACCTCATTGATCCAGACAGGCTGAGAGGAGGAGACTCTGTGAGTCATATCCCACACTCCCTCCACCTCACATGGCCTATCTACTCAGGCCTTAGCTTTTCCTTTACTTCTTTATCCCCATTTTCCACTGCACCTCTGTCACTCCCAGACAGGGTCATTTATCTGAGGTCAAGAGGCACAGATCACACAGATCAACCTTTTCTTTGGATCTGACATGGTCCTAATGTCACCCCCATGCAGTATTGGCAGCTCAGTGCTGTATTCATAAGCTTTCACTGTCAGGTTCCTGATTGGTTAAGATAACTGCCATGTGACCTCATTTTAAATCCTTGAGGGCCAGAGTCCAGGAATACTAAACCTGACAATCGATTGATGTGTTGAATCAGGTGTGCGTAACTAATATTTGT